>NC_067418.1:20825962-21487116 GCF_009764475.1 Pristis pectinata
TAAAACTATTCATCATGTTTGTCCAGCTTACTTAATTACTCTTCCTTCCAATAAGTACCTTCCCACACATTTCAATGCAATCTTATTGATCAAATTATAAAAATCAAATAAATAATTTGTGATAAGCTGGTTTCCTGAGCAAAACTTACAATGAGGCCCAATGCAGCCTTAGGGGATAGAGGTAGGTCAAACAAAGTCAATGTTCAGGCTCAAGCTGTCTAACTCTCAGCCAAATCAGCTATCAAAAGGTCTTGGTGATGATCTGTAAATAGGGCAGGTGATATACGTGGATATATTCAAAACGATGATGTACCTCTTAATGAGAGCAGGTGCTGCTTGTGCTTTTGCAATCTATGGGCATCATAATGGAAAGTAGGGTGAACCATTTGGCTAGGTTCCCCCTTAAATATTGTACTTGTCCAACTCTCCCTTGTGCCCCACAACTCACCTTGGCCTAACCTTCCCTGCACATCCTCTCAGCTTATGATGCTTACCGTATCACAACTGATGTAATTGACTTCCTCTCTCTCACACCCATTAATCTACTGATCCTATCCCCATTGATTATGAACTTACCCTAACCCTTCAACAACCAACCCCCACCAACTATTTGTCCAGCCCCTGCCTACCAAACCACAGTCCAAACACCAACCCAAATGCCTCCACCCAACTACTCATCCCCCCGACTACCACCTCCCACCATGGGCCAATTTTTTTTCTCAATGTCTAGCTCCAACTACCAATCTCCCTTCTCTCCTCCTGCTTCCCTCCCTCACCCCCACAGCATAACTTACTGACCACTAATTACATCCCTCTGATTCCCCAATAACCAAGGCAGTCCAATCCCTCTGTTGACAACTTGACCTGAACCCTTTACCAATCTTGGCCATGGCCCCTTTTCTTAATGATCATTCCATTCCCCTTAATGAACTCGGATCCTATTTCTCACCCAGATTCACTCCCCATGAAATTTCTGACCCAGAAATAGCAAGGCATTTTTGTTTAGTGCCCACTAACTAGGCATCAATTGTTTTAAGGAAACCCAATATTTTACTGTAACTAAACAGCACCTTTCAATTTTGAGGCATGGATATTCTGTTCCATTGCTATCCCTAAGGATCCATACTATAATGGGTACAAGAGATATCCTTTCCAACAATAAGCACAAACTTACACTGGTCAAACCTCAATGATGTTAAATTGACTACCTCACAAGCATCTGCAAGGATTTCTGGTGCTAGAAGTTAAGGCTAAGACACTTTACCAGCCCCTTGTTGGAGCCATTCAAATTAAATTTTGTTGCTCAAAATCTTTTCCCTCAACTCTGTACCTACCTCTGCTTTAATCTTAATTTTTATTAACTGATGTAATGGCCATATCACAGACCTTCTCTGTAGTAAAACTTCCATGCTCCAATAAACCTCTGCATAAATATTTTCATTTTAACCTTTCTCCTTAATCAGTTGGTTACAGTTTATATTAATGAGCCCTCAATATTCACCTCCAGGCTGAGAAAAAAGAGTGAATCAAGAAAAATTACAGAAGTGAAAAAAGTTTCAGCTTCTTAAGATTCATAATGGTAATTTCTCATCCCTGCCAATGCCCATTAATTTATATCATATACTGTCTATGCCTTTCATATCCTTGCTATAATTTGATACCCCAAACTATGCACAGTACTCAAATCCAATGTTTCACACAAATTTATCATGGCTCTTCCACAGTTGCTCTCTGTGCTGCTATATATAAAACACAGACTAAGTGGGAATAAAATAGTACAGATGAGATGGTAGAGCATTTATTTCCTTGAACTTCAGCTATGGGGCAACTGAAGGAGCAACATTTAATGCAGCTGTGCAGCTTAACCATAAACCTCTGTAGACTGGAGCTATCTGAACAAAAAGTCACTGAAGTGTGAAGAATTCCATCTTGACCTAGCTCCCAACCTTTCCTTGTAAGGAAGATTTGGTGCACCCATTTACTCACAGTCACCTTTGCTGTGAAAGGTATTAGCTCATGTTCAATCTGATCTCTTCTGCAATACACACAGTTCCTTTATCTTGATCTCTTCTATAGTATACACAATACCTTGCACTTGATCTGTACAGCATCTACATTACTTCAGTACAACAGGGTGCCATGATTATAATGGCAACTTATTTATCCATTGGGTGAGTACTAATGGATCAGAGTAGTTGAGATGTATAGTATTGAAGCACTCAAAAGGACTCCAGATCAGAATATGAGAGAGAAAGGATCAGGAAAAGATAAACAGAGTTGACAGAGTTTGATAAACAGGAGTAACTGGAGGCTGAAGTGAAGCATAAACATTGCCCCAGACCCATTGGTGCAAATGTCCTATTTTTGTGCTGCAAATATTCTGTTATTAGCTTCTAATGCACCAATGGACCAAGTACAAAAGTTATCCCCAACTTAGTTTTACTAATGCTTTCTGAAAGTGGCTTGAATCAAGTCATATTTACTCACTGTATCTTGCCTGAGTGCATTTATTTAGAGGTACAACCCTTCACTCATCTGTCATTAATTTTTATATTGTAATCGAGAATTGCAATCCCTTTTTGTTTTGCTCAGTCACAGAACACAGGTGCCACTGACAAAAATAATATTTATTGTCCATATCTAATTGTCATTGGGAAGATGTATTCTATCATCTTATTGAATCACTGAAGCCCCTCCACGAAAATACCCCCAAAGAGCTGTTGGGTAGGGACATCCAGGATTTAGATTCAGCAATAATGAAGGAACAGCAATTTATTGCCAAAGCAGGAAGGTGTGAGACTTGTCAGGGAATTTGCAAGTGACGTTCCCATTTCTCTGGTTAGTGGAATTAATAGGGAGGTGGGAGGTACTGTCAGAGGAACATAGGCCAAGAACAGCAGGACAAATTAAAGATGCTACACTGCAGCTAAGATATGTTGGTAGTGGGGAATGAATGTGTAGCATGAGGTGGCAATCGAGAAAGCTGTCTTGCCGTGGTTAGTGTCGAGTGTATAAAGGAGTTGAGAATATTTCTTCACAACTCTCATGCCTAATAGTTGGTGGAAATGCTTTGAGGTCAGGGGGTGAGTCATGTATCACAGTTCATCTAGCCTTTGGTCTGAGCTTGTAGCCACAATATAATAATGATTCTAGGATGTTGATGGTAGAGGCCTTGGCACTGTTAATGCCATTGAATTTGAGAACACGTGGTTAGATATGTGTCACACAATTGTTAATTGTTGAACTTATCTGAAATTTTCCCAGAGTTGTTGGACATAGTAGTTATATTACTTTCTGAAGCTGAATCCCTTATACTCAATAAGCTTTCCACGTCTAGTTACATCTATTATCAAAGGGACTGAATCAAGATTTGAGTTCATTGCCTAAGGTTAATAGCTTCAAGTTGTGTATGAGTTTCAGATCTGGCTAAAGGTTTGCCTGTCATTAAAGATACCTCAGAAATTTGTGGTTAACCATTGATCTTTCATTTCTCCAGGAATCATAGTTAGATTCAAAGATTGTGTTACTTTCTTATTCTCTTTTACATTTCTAGATGTTAATTTAGATTTATTAACTCATGACCCATTGAATCTCTTTTACAAGAAGTTCATACCTGTATCCTGATTTCTTCCACTGTATGCACAGTACCTTACACTTGATCTCCTGTATGGTTCACACTAATAACAGAGTGCCTAGAGTATTGGAAAAAATTTTTCACCCATAGGCCCGTGGAACATTCTTTCACGGAGATTAGTTGTGGTGCAGTATACTGATGCATTCAAATGGAATCTTAGAAAACCTTCAAGGGAGAAAAGCAAAGGAAGATATAAATAGATAATAAAGAGTGAGTGAATGTTGGTGTTAAACTTAAAATACCATCCCGGAAAACCTCAATATCTCCCATATGCATTCTCTGAGGTATTAGAAAGTTGGTAATCTAACCTACCAACAAAGACACTTACAGAGCCAAAGAACCTCCTTCAGGAATTTTCCTCCCCAGACCTGTTGTAGCAATGGTTCTCAGTCATGTGAAACAAGTCATAAAGGGGTGACAGTAGTCATAGAATCATAGACTCATACAGCACAGAAACAGATGAATAACACTATGATGCAGGAGGAACTCAGCAGGCCAGGCAGCATCCGTGGAGAAAAGTATCTGCAGTCCTTTGTTTCTCCAGCACAGAAACAGGCCCTTCAGCCCACCATGTCTACATCAAGCATTGAGTACCTATCTGTGCTGATCTTATTTACCAGCACTTGGTCCTTAACCTCCTGAGGCTTGGCGATTCAGGTCCTTGTCTAGATGCATCTTAAATGTAGTAGGAAAATACTTTCCTCCACAACCTTCTCAGCCAATGCATTATAGATTGCTACTACTCACTGGCCGAAAAAAAATCTTCCTCAGATCCTGTCTAAATCTCTTACTCCTCTCTACAACCTATTCTCTCTGGTCTTAGAAATCCCTGCTATATGGAATTTTTTTCACTATCTATGCCTCTCATAATTTTGTGTACCCCTATCAGGTCCCCCTCTGCTTCTCCTGCTCCAAAACAACCCAGCTTATTCAGTTTGTCCTCAGAAATTAAACATTCCATCCCAAGCAACATCCTGGTGAATCTTTCCTGTACCAGTGAAATCATGTCCTTCCTATAGTGTTGCAACTGGAACTGCACATAAAATTCAGCTGTGGCTTAATAGTTAAGGAATACTTTTTTTCCACAGACCAATATTGTGTCTGATACATATGTTATAAAAATTAGATGAAAATAGTTCCCATCCAAATAATCCACAACAAGCTCTTGCTTGTTAAGTATACAAGAAATGGGAAAATAGTTCAAAGTTTAACAGCAAATTTATTCAGCTTATTACTGGAAAATTGACATAATGGTTAATATTAATTGTTCTTTTTAATATTGTTTCTTGCTTGTATTGTAAATGAAACAAAAAAGGAGAGGAACTTTAAATAAGCTGAAATTAATTACTGCATTTGGAAGTAAACTATGCCTCAAGATTGTAAGTAGATCTAAAGAATAACTGAATGGCAACAAACACAATTACATCATAAACAAACACAATTACAATCAAAGTATTGATTGCTGCTAGGCTGGATAATGAGCTGCACGGTCAAATGTAATTATGACCAACCTCTGAGGTTGAATTGAATTTTATTAATTAAAATATATACTAATATTTGGCTATAGTGACAAAATAAATGTAAATGGTTCATTATTTTAAAAAATGTAATTATTAATTAGATTATTTTCTTTTCAGATGTACTGCCTATTTCATCAACACTTATACATTCCACATGTTCCCTGTTTAACCTTTAACAATGTGTTCTCCAAAGCCCAAACGATAATTTAATGCCAACAATAAAACCTGCCATTTGATAGAAAGTTCAAAGCAATTACACAAATTAAAACTTTCAAACAGAATTTTTTCAGTTATCCTTTGCTAATGTGGATGGTTTATTTTGTGGTGGTGTTTAATGCAGCTGAATGCAGAATCTTTGTGAAATTAAATAATTTATTGAAATAATAAAAGGCTCCAGAGATAAATAATCAACTGCTACCATGTTTCTAATATCTGAACTAGAATAGCACGAGAAATTATGTTTTTTTCTACAAATATGTAAAAACTTGAAAAACTCAGAAATGCAGCAAACGATTGGCTACAGGTAGAATGTTTGCTGATGGTCACTGATAGAAAATGGACAATATGATCATTAAAGGCCGAGTGAAGTTGCAATCTTCTTGACAAGACGATAATGTCATTAAGAATGGTTTAATTAACCATTTTAAATTATGGGCCACATGCAAGATGGGCTGATTTTAAACAGATGCCAATGGTGCATGCATGAAATCTAAGTAGTTCTATCCAATTCCTTTCTTTAATCAGCAGTGATGTTAAGAAAGTCTCATCGAAAGATATAAGTTTGAATTTGGCACAGGCTGTGGTGGCTTAATGTAGCTTGTCTTCATCACAGGGGCATGAGCTTTGCAATTTAAGTCCTGAACATAATTTGGAAAGACTAAAGATAGAGAGAAAGCTTGCCTTGATCTCATGGACTGAAACACAGCATAAAGTTGTGAAATGAGGTAAATGGGAGGTAGTTATTGGGATTAGATCAATTTTAACTGACCAATGCAATGGGAGGATCAATGGCCTTACTTGTTGCCCACTTCCAATCCAACTTCACCACTACTACTATCCTCGGAATCTTCATAGTAGCAGGTCTTGGATGGCAATGTGAAAAAATTAGCAGACTTGTTGCGATAAGCAAGACAATTCTGGCCGCTGCTGTAAGGAGTTTTTACGTTCTCCCTGTTTCTGCATGGGTTTCCTCTGGGTGCTCCAGTTTCCTCCCACACTCCAAAAACGTAGGGTTAGGAAGTTGTGGGAATGCTATGTTGGTGCCAGAAGCATGGCAATACTTGCGGCTGCGCCCAGAACACTTTATGCTAAAAGGTGCATTTCACTGTGCGTTTTGATGTACATGTGACTAATAAAGATGACTTATCTTATCTTAACTTAACTTATTTTCTGATGCACACCAAAGCCGAATGCAATTTTGAGGTCTGGATGGAGGATACATCATGCATGTTGAGGTGTGATGCAGGTGGAACAGAGAGTGTGGTGGACTGGAAAAAAAAGATTCTAGGTCGATACTTCGTGTATTATAGATGATTTAGATTTGTGTTTTGGTGCATGAGAGAGATAGAGAGAAATGTTTATTTGTGGTACTTCTGTTTGCCTAAAGGAGTTGTGTGGGGAAGTAGGAAGACCCAATCTGCCATTATATAAGTAAATGGATTGCAGGTTTAATAACCTCCAATTTCCTGATTGCTCATGATGTTCATAATGTGACAAAAAGTGATATACCAATCGCTTTGATTTTTAGGTTGCAGTTTGAAAGAGTCCATTATTTTCTCCACTTATTCTTGTTACTTTGTGTACTGAGTCCAGTCTCACTTACAAAGACATGGGAGACTTTTAAATCCCGATTCAAGTAGAGGGAAGATGTAGGATTTGTATTCAGTAGTTCTAAGACAGATCACAGAGTTCCAAACCACCTCCTAAAATGTAACAATCTCCACTATCCAGAAAAACAAAAGCAGCAGGTACATACAAACATCACCGCCTGCAGATCCCTCTCCAAGTATCATAACATCTTGTCTAGGAAATAAATGCTTTCTTTCATGATCTAAAGCTAAGAATTTTATATCAAATAGCCCTGAATGCAATAATTCATGCAGAGAGTTCATCAGCATCTTCCCACGGGAAATTGGAGATGGGAAATTGATTCATGTTCATACTTCATACAAAATAGCTCATCGAGTTTTTTGCCAGCTCTCAATTCATTCCCTTCAATCCTATTCCTCCAATTCCATTTGTCCTCCCACATCCTCTTCAACTCTCTCCCTCCCACTGATTCTTCTGTTATCCACCTACATACTAGGGACTACTTACAGTAGACATTTAACCCACCAAGCAGCATGGAAACCGCAACACCTGGAGGAAACCCTTGTGGTCAGAGGGAGAATATACAAACTCTGCACAGACAGCACCAAAATGTCAGGCTCAAACCCAGGTCTTTGGAGCTATGAGGCAGTAGCATTAACTGCTACACCACCATGCTGCTCCTGCCATCAATGCCCATGTTCTGAAAATGAGTAGTTGTGAATAAAGATAATTAATGAATTTAAAACTGGCATCATGGATGACAGAAATCTGGAGATTCATCCTTGATCAGTAGTGCAAAGAACACCATGTCATAGTGTCAGGTCTAGTAATCTGCTTCTTAAACTCTTTCTGTTGCTTCAGTGAAACGAATTTCAGAGGCAGTGTACCATGTACTAATGCTGATACATAATGCGATTAGAATTGCTGGTTGGGGTGAATTTCTCGGAATAGATGGTCTCTGGATTGATGGTAGTGCCAAAGATTCGAACCAATTTTCCCACTTCCCTGCTGGAAGTGTACACAGACACTCTCCAGATCCCATTGCTAGGTTAGTTGTTGTACCTAATGATGAATTACCTGCTGTTTCTCTACCTCTGCAGAAATTCAGTTGGGTTCTTCTTAACAAATCCAAGTCAAGATTCAACAAAGATCAACAACCATATCAGGAATTATTTATACAGAATAACATCCCAACACTGCATTGCAGAACACTGGAGTTGGAACAGATTCTGGCTTAATAACACTGTTCCATATTTCAAGCAACATAATTAAATTTAGCTATAAAATTCTGATTTGTGAGTTTGAATGTTTTATTAATTAATGTATTTACTTGGAAATCTCAATCTGGTTTTATTCCCAGAGCTATGACTCATCCTTCATTAAAGAGATGCAAAAAATACACCAAGGAAATGATTGATATGAAAAGTCTAATCCTGTCTTGTCTGAAGGTCAAGTTAGGGTATTTATTTGTGGAACTTCCATTATTGGTTTGCAAGTTGCTGATCTTATTGCTGTGTTCCCCACCTGACTAACTGTTGACCATGTTATACCCAGTCAATTACTTCTCTAATCATTTTGACTCCAGTGTTAATCTTCCATTCAATGTAAATGCAGTCCTGGGCATTGATGAAGGACTTCATGCATAGAATTATACCATAAGGACCAAACCTAATTCCTCTCCATATCTTAATGCTATCTCTTCTGCAGATTCCAGTCCGATTAATAATCAAGTCCATGTTCTGAATTACTTGCCCAGCTTAATCCCAAAGCCACATCCCTCAAAGAAGCAAAGCTTGAATTTAAACCCTGTCGAAGTAGCAGCTCCAAAGAATATTATATGTTGAAAGTTTCATTGGTTGCAAATGCTGTAATTTTTAAATGCAGGCTTGCACATTATGAATGTGCACAATGTTGACTGTACAGTGACACTGGTGGTATGGTAGATTGCTCCCTCACAGAGGTGAAAAGTGAGTTAAATAAAATCTGGGCTAACAATTGAATGTCTCGAAGAAATGAAAACTGGGAGGAAATTCCTTTAATCTGTCTTAACTTTAGAAGTGCAGGGCAAAACCAGTTTCCAAGCAGAATCTACATTATATTCTTCAAAATGAGAATACAATGTCAAGCCACCAGAGGAAGACTCACCAACATCTGGCATATGATGTTACATGAGAGGGAGTAATAATTGTCTTTAATTTTGACCTGCCATTTGGGAATGGAGCTGTGGGAGTTTCCATGCCTTCAGTCAGTTTGTGAGAACACATTTTGTTTTATTGAGCTTTTCTGGATATATACATGCCTTTCTTGATCACCTTTCCTTCCAGACATGTGGCCTTGTTAGAGATCATAAAGTAGCTGATTATCATAGAATGGTATACGTTATAGTTAACAGATGTAGAAGCGGTGCCTCACGTAGCAGAGCTGAGATACAAGACGTGACACTTCTTTACTGCAATATAAAATGATGGTCATTTCAGATGGCCTGCTATGAAGATAAGGGAGTTGGCTCAGTATAAGAATCAGATTCTGCAAGAATTCTTTGATATCTGTCCTAAAAGGTTGGGATAGCATATTATTGTGTAATTCACCAATGTCAGGGAAGTGTTCAACTCTTTCTAAGACAATTTAAGTATGTATAAACTACAGCACAATCTGCAAACCTCCTGCCGATTCCTGAAAATTAAAAACAAGTCAGTGAAGGCAATATGTGGCAATCATAAGAAAGTCCACAGCTCCAGAGAAGAACCATATGGAGCAGACCAATTCTAGATTGAAAATTCTACCAAGGAGCACTCTAAATCACTGAATCATTCAACACAAATGGAGACGTCCCAGTACAGTGAGTTGCTGCCAGCTTCTTGCAGGGCATCTCTTTCATTTCCACTCCCTGGCTCTTGTCCCATTGTTCTTGATGGACTTCAGGATACTCCTCCTGTCTGATTTGAGGATGTTTCTGATTCAGAGAATCAGTTCCTGATTTACACTTTTCACAAGTAACCAGAACCCTGCCCCAGGTGCTATGGGAAAGATAGTGTGCTGAGCAGCCCAAAAACCTAGCACTCATTTGAACTTCTCTTCCATTGACATGGTGTGGCATAAGGTACATGGGGAAAATGCAAGGCAGCTGCCCTCTGTGCAGGTCCATTGTACTACCCCCAGGTTAATGCAGTTTTAACACTCAATTAATGTTTTAATCAGTTATAAAACATTACCATCCCTGTCAATGCTCTTTTACAAATAACTTCAGTAACTTTAGGGAAATCTGAAGGATATGAAAGACACTAAATAAGTGTAGGTCCTACACAGCATAACTCTGTCCTTGAGTTCTTCTCTGCTTCATCATTTCAGTTTCATTGAACATCCAAGGCACTGTCACAATGAGCACAACCATTCACATGACATCCTCTGGGCAACTTGAATGCCTCTTGCTTAAAAGTTTATTCGAAAGCTACATTCCCTTAACATTCCAAGCTGTACAGTTGATTTAGCATTCACCTTGCTAACTGTCTGCAAATGCCTTGCCAACATTTGGAGACAGGAGCATAACCCCCACCTGCTTTGCCTATCCTACTTGGAACATCCAGGAAGTGGAATGGAGTCACAGTCTGGTACAAAATGTTTCGGCCTCTAACCATAGTTTGTGGCCTTGCATTCTGAGTTTGGTTCACAGCTGGTGCGTGCTAGTCGTAAAAATAGGCCTAGCACTCTACTGAAAAAAAAAATGGAGTAGGGTAATAATTATCCTCTGCCAGGTAGGAAGTCATTTGCCAATCTTATGATCAAAGAGTTGTGTCACTAGCAGTGAATATTTTACCCAAGTCCTTGAAAGGAAGATAAAATTGTTGAACAAGCACATTATGTTTTGAAGGTAAAACAATCATAGGAACATAAGAAATAGGAGCAGGAGTCGTCCATCTCGTCCATCTGGTCCATCGAGCCTGCTCCACCATTCAATAAGATCATGGCTGATCTGGCCATGGACTCAGATCCACCTACCTGCCTTTCCCCATAACCCTTAATTCCCCCACTATGCAAAAATCTATCTAACTGTGTCTTAAATATACTTAATGAGGTAAAATCTACTTACATTGTTGTTATATGGCCTGTTGATTCCAGCAGGGAGGGATAGACTCTGTCAAATGCAAAAGTTGACATTTTTCATTACAAAGTCACAGTGTTTTAATTTCTATATTTCACATATTTGTCACAGCGAGAAAAGTCAAAGAGCAAGAAAGATGGGAGAACAGATTGTTGCTTAAGCAAAATCATCTGCAAACATCTGCAACATTTGCTAATGCTGTTAGATCACAAATCTGGGGATTAAAAATTCTCTTAATATCTCAATCACAACACCCACCATTTCCCACATTTGGCTACTCAGTCTGAGTACTGAGGAGGAGGTATGCCTTTGATGAAGATGAGATGATTTATTTCTCATGAAGAATTGGTTTCTTTTTAGTTTCATTGAATGTCAAATCAGGTTTCTCAGATCTATCAGAAATTTGCATATCTTCTGACTCAAAGCATAGACAACAAGAAGGCAAATGGCTTGTTGGCCTTTATTGTGAGGGAGTTCAAGAATGGGGAGATTTTGTTAGAGTTGTACATGGTGCTGGTGAGGCCACAACTGGAACATTGTGCTCAGTTTTGGTTCCTTTACCTAAAAGTGATATAATAGCTTTGGGCAGTCTGAAGGAGGTTCACCAAGCTAATTCTTGGGTCTGTATTCCTTGGCGTTTAGAAGAATGAGGGGTGACATATAAGATCCTAAGGGGGTTTGACAGGGTAGATATTGAGATGGGTTCACTAGTGAAAGAGTCACACACAAGGGGACAAAGCTACAAAATAAGGGGCCAGTTATTGACGACTGAGGTGCATAGAAATTTCTGAAATTCTCTGCCCCCAATGATGGTGGAGGCCAGATCATTAGATATATTGAAGGTAGAGATAGATAGATAAATATTCAAAAGATATGTAAAAAGTAAAAGCTTAGGGCTCTTTCTGAATGCAAGACCTTGCAGTGGATTGTGATGTGAAATTAGTTTGTGGAAATGAGGAACAGCAGAGAGGGAAGTCATGGCGAGTCTCTATGCCCCCAAACTATCAAAGGCGTGTAGAAGGGAACTGCAGTTATTATGGTCATTTTAATCTGCATGTTGATCAAGCTGGCAAGGGTACTGTGGAAGAGGAATTTGTGGAGAGCAATAAGGATTGTTTCTTGGAACAGTATTTTGCAGAACCTACTCGGGAACAGGCTATTTAAAATTGGTCACATGCAATGAGGTAGGTTTAACGAAATGTATTGTTGTTAAGGTTTCTGTCACAACATGGTAAAATTCCAGATACAGTTTGAGGGTGAACACTCTGGGTCTGAAACCAATGTCCTCAAATTAATAGTAATTACAAAGGTAAGGAGGAATGTCAGTGGATGTGCAGTGAGATAATTAAGCAGCTATTTCACAATACTCAGTAGAAATTTATCCCAATTAGAAAAAGCGACCTTTCTCAATTAGCTGAAAAGCTCATAAGCAAGGAGAAAACTAATCTTGAGAGAAAACTGACAAATAGTATCCAAACAACAACAAGCACTTCTATGGATACTATATATACAAATGAAGCGAATAGCTGAACTAAGTGTAGGTCCCCTGGAGAGTGAGTCTGTGGCATTAATAACAGGAAACAAGGAAATGGCAGATAATCTAAACCAATACTTTGCATCAGTCTTCACAGTGGAGGGCACTGCAAATAACATACAAGAACTTGAAACAATCCCTGTCACGAGGGGCAAGATATTTAAAAACAAAACTGATGGGACTCCGTTTTGAGGAAAGACAGGAGAGGCTGGGTTTGTTTTCCTTGGAGCAGAGGGGCTGAGAGGAGACACTAGGGTTTATACAGCATTATGAGAGGCATAGATGGGATAGATATTTAGAAACTTTCCCCCATGGCAGAGCTTTCTAAGACCAGATGGTGTAGGGTTAAGGTGTGGAGTAAGAGGTTTAGAGGGAATCAAAGGAAGTAATTTTCACACAGTGGGCAGTTGGAATCTGGAATGGATTGTGAGGAGGTTGTGGAGGCAAGTGTATTCTCAATATTTAAGCATGTGGGTAAGCATTTGAATCACCAAGGTATAGAAGGCTATGAACCAAGTAAATGGGATTGGTTGGCATAGACATGGCGGACTGAAGGGTCTGTTTCTGTGCTGTTCACCCTAAAAGTGAACCTGCAGATGTGTTTGGTTATCTGGAAGGCATTTGTCCAAGTGCCACAGAAAATCATGGAGCACAAGAGCAAATGGTACGGGGGAAGTTATTAACATCCATTGATAAACAGTCATCAATCAAAGGCAGAGAGTGGAATAAATGGGTCTCTATCAGGCTGGAAGGATGTAACTAGTGGAGTACCCCAAGGATCAGTTCTTGGTTCTCATTTCTTTACTGTTTATATTTATGACCTGGAGGACGGGGATGAGTGTAAGGACATGTTTGGTGATGATACAAAAATAGTTTGAAGAGTGGGAGAGTATGTTGTGAGGATATTTGGATTCTGCAAGAGAATATGGGTTGAGGACGAGGCAAAACTTGGAGAATGCAGTTTAACGTAATGCAGTAATGTGGGAAAATATGAAGTAAGAGGAATCAAAAGGCAGACCATTATCTAAATGGAGACAGATTGCAACTTGGTGGAGTACTGAAGGGTTTGGGTGTTTTTGTGCTACATGCAGATGAAACAAGCAGTTTGGAAGGTAAATGGTACATTGGTCTTTCTTACAAAGGAGTTGGACTGGAGACACAGAGAAGCATTACAAATGAACGGGATGTTGGTGAGGCAGTTTTGGTCCCTTATTTAAGAAAAGATAAATAGATATTGGAGATATTCCAGAGGAGATTCATAAGGCTAATTCTTGGGATGAAAGATTTGTCCAATCATGAATGGCTAAAGAAATTTTCTTTTTGGAGTTCAGAAGAATAAGGGGTGTTCTTATTGAAACGTATAACATTCCAAGAGGTTGTGATGTTGAGATGTTTCCACTAGTGACAGTCTCAAATGAGAAGGTATAGTTTATAGTTGCAAGACAAGGGGGCCATCATTTAAAATTGAGGCGCATTGGAATTTCTTCTTGCAAAGGGTGGCAAGTCACTGGAATTCTCTACCCTGGAGGGTTGTGAAGTCTGGATTGCTAGAGGTATTTGTAGAGGAGGTAGATACATTTTTGATAGATTAGAACATTGAAATCTTTGGGAACTGGCACAGAAATGGTTGTGACCTGGGGCAGATCAGCCATGATCACATTTAATGGCAGGGCAGGCTTGAGGGGCCAGATGGTGTTATTTGCTATTATTTTCTTGTGTCCTCTGCTTTTCTCTCTGTTAGTGTTTCTCTGTCTGTTGGGAGTCTTTGGGTGGTTTGATATGCTTTGGAATTGCCAGTGGACCACAGACTGCAGTTGAGATTGGGGGTTTGGGGGTAAGTGTAGTTTTTAGTGATTTGTTTCACATTGCCTCTCATGCTCATTACTCCAGTTGTATTGTCTGCTCATAACCCTGCCTGTAATCTCTTTTCCCCTTGGAAATACCTGTTCAATCATTCTGTTCATTATCTCAGTTATCTGATCTACTTTGAAGGATGCTAAATGTATGGAAAAAAACTTGCCATTGCTCCTTTGCCCTCAGGACCCGAAAAAATAGCAGAAGATGAGTAGCCTGAAGTAATTTATTCCCACAGAAGGAGGCCATTAGGACCACTGATTTGATGACAGCTCCCAGCAGAACAAACCTATCTGTCTCATTCCCTCTCATTTCCTTGTAGCCCTGCAACTTGTTCCCTGTCCTGTACCCATTAACTTTTTTTTGATTCTTTTGCCACTTACTGTGGCAAATGGGCTGCCGGAAACGGTGGTGGAGGCTGATACGATAGGGTCTTTCAGGAGACTGTTAGATAGGTACATGGAGCTGAGTAAAATGGAGGGCTATGGGTAAGCCTAGTAATTTCTAGGGTAGGGACATGTTTGGCACAGCTTTGTGGGCCGAAGGGCCTGAATTGTGCTGTAATTGTTCTATGTTCTATCTCAGAATTGAGGGCTGTGGGGAACTGGCACAGAAGAGGAATTAAGGTCAGCACAGATTAGCCATGATCATATTGAATGGCAGGGCAGACTTGAGGGGCCTAGTGACCTACTCTTGCTACTATTTTCTAATGTTTTTGTATACATGCTTAAGCAACACTTGGTCACTCACAGTTCACTGTGCACCATGGATAAAGCTGACAACTGACAAGTTTCTAGGTATATTTCATGTCTTCATGTCACTTGTTATACATGTCGTCTATAAAGTGGGTTAAGCTGAATTTCCACCATACCCAGAGAGCAGGGTTGCTTGTGATCAGAATAGAAAATATTATCTTGTATTCTGTTCATTGGTATAGAAGCAAATGTACATATTATTCAATAGTTATCAAAGCTGATAACTATTGAATAGACACATATAATGAATGGACATTTTTTAGATTTCCAAAGGTTTCTCTAACCTTACAGTAGTCTTGTCTTGTCAACTTGATATAAAATATCTATTTTAATTTTTGGATCATATATGGAATAAATCTGGAATCAGGAGCCAATGCTTGTATCAAGATGGAGGTGGGGGTCCTGGAGTGGAGAGAAATATTAGGGAATTGAATTAGGATAGAGTGGGGGGAGCAGTCTAAGATCAGTTTCAGGATAGTGACGAAGATTGTCAAATGTTACAACAGGATATAGACCGGTTGAAAATTTGGGTGGAGAAATGGCAGGTGGAGTTTAATCTGGAGAAGTGTGAGGTATTTCATTTTGGGAGGTCAAATGCAAGAGGAAAGTATACAGTAAATTCAGGACCCCTAAGTGCATTGACAGCCAATCTAAACAAAGCCCATCTGCCTGTACATGGTGGGACCCTGGGGGTGCAAGTCCATAGCACTCTGAATGAGGCAACACAATGGATAGGGTGGTAAAGAATGCTTGCTCTCCTTCATTGTTTGGGGCATTGAGTATAAAAGTCAGGAAGTCACATTGCAACTGTATAAAATTTTGCTTTGGCCACATTTGGAGTATTGTGTGCAATTTTGGTTATCACACTATAGGAAGAGGTTTGGAGAGGGTGCAGAAGAGGTTCATTGGAATGTTGCCCAGATTGAAGTGTATTAGTTGTAAGGAGAGGTTGAACAAACTTGGATTGTTTCCATCGGAGCGTCAGACGCTGAGGAATGACCTGATGTAAAATTATGAGAGCATAGGTAGGGTATATAGTCAGAGTCTTTTTTCCAGAGTGGAAAGGTCAAATACCAGAGGGCATAGATTTAAAGTGAGAGCCAAAGTTTAAAAGAGATGTGCCTGGTAAATTACTTACACAGCGAGTGGTAAATGCCCGGAATTCACTGCTGGAGTAGGTGATAGAAGCAGGTACAAAACAACATTTAAAGAGCATTTAGACAGACATGTGAACAGGCAGGGGAAAGAGGGATATGGACCATGTACAGGCAGATGGGCTTGGTTTAGATTGGCATTATGGTTAGCACAGACATGGTGGACAGAGTGTTGCTGCACTGTTCTATGTGCTATGATATTCTATGTGCTATGATATTCTACGTGCTATGATAGGAGCTGATGATAAAGTGAATGCAGGGCAGAAGCCAGGAGGACACAGGTTTTCATAGAGGGAATAAAAATAACTCTCCTCTAACTACATTACTGCATCAATAACTTTTTTGGAAGAGGATATTTTGTCCAACCTTGAATAGAACTTTCCCTTCATTGTTAATGTCACCTGCTCAACAGTGCAGTTTACAAACTAATCTTAATGGAGATAAACTTTGATGATTGTAGTGCACAGATACACAGATCTACTGAAAGTATTGAAGATGGTAACTAAAGCATGTTATTGAGGTTCAGCAAAGAAATTTTGAATACTTGCCTCCAAACATCACAAAGAAAAATCCTTTGTCCCCTGTCCAAACTAATGTGATTAAAAGCATCATTAATCATGTTAATTTAAACATTGATGCATTTTTTCAATGTACCATGAATATTGAAGAGTTGAAGGTTTTCTCTCAGAAAATTAGAGTTCAGTTGTTGACTTGACCTTCATATCCAAACCACAATACTGACAATTATTGCTTATGACTACTGGTTATGGCATATTTCTAAGGTCAGGCTTGAGGCTTTGTTGGTTGAGTAGTGTTTTAATATTAATCAGTTTTCACTTATTATGTGTTTGTTCACAGTTTACTATGTAAAAATGTTGTTTAAATTATGAAATGAAAATCACTTTTTTTAATTACATCACATGTCATTTAACAGTGTGGTTAAATATGCATGCAATGGCTCTTATTGAACAGCTCGGATGGAGCTACAGCAAAAGATTCATGCTGGAGATTTTGTTGGATCCCAATTAAGCAGCAAATTCACCAGTGATAAAATTTTCAAGGCCCACTTATCTATAAATGTTAAACATAATGTTATCACAACAGAGGGACAGGTCAGTTAAAACACAAACAAAGCAAAATTAATGAAGGTGTCTAGGTGATAGAAAACAAAAGGAAAATATACAAAATAGTGCATGTTGAAGAAATGTCAGGGAAGTTTCTCTCTATGCAGCCAAGTTTGACCTTTGTTCTCCTGGTAGATGCAGTGCAGATTGTGAACTTATTGGAATTGGCAATATAAAAGTTTTTTTGGAAATTTACCAACTGCACATTCACTTACAACAAGGAATCCACTGACAGCACAAGATCTTTTACTGCTGCAGGCTCTTCCTTCAGGCTAATGAAAAGTGTTTTAGCACTGTCAATCCAACACAATGCTTGGTAGCATCTTCTGACTCTAAGAAATACAGATGGATAATGTATATGTGGGGTTTGGGCAGCAAAGTGGCACTGAGCTAAAAGATCAGCCATTATCTCACTAAATTGTCGAGCAGGTAAGAGGGGCTGCCTGGCTTCTCCTGCTTCTAGTCCTTATGCATTTGAGGACGGCTTTCATTTCCCTAAACCTGCTAACAAACAAAGGGTGAAATATTCACAGTTAAAATCAAGACGTAACACCTGCAGAATTATTCAGGTTGTAAAGTTTGATAATTTCACATTAATAGAGGGAATGCTTTGTTGGCTTTTAATGTGATGTCATCAAGAAATAAGACCACAGTGGTCACTGAGTTTGTTTTACATAATTATTACAAATACAGGATGTGAGTGAATAATTAGCTGGTTTATATTCAAGTGTCTGTGACAAGGTTGAGCACCCAACCCTCATTAAGGTGCTCTCAGTGATAAGACCATAGGCCTGATGTTATACTCTCTATAATGTGTTTTTCCACAACATTAGCTCAATTGTATTGCACCACTGTTGCAAATAAAGTCAACTATTATGAACAAGTTTAACAAAAGCATTTTTTCTGGTTATTGCAAAACACTGACTGGGCATATTATTAAATTGAAAGTTCATCTTGTCCAGTAATTCTCCAGTATAACTGTTCGAGAAAAGGAATGACCCACATCCAGCACTATGGAATAATTCATCCAATTAAAATTATTCAAATTACAGTGAGCCATTGATACACCAGAGCTTGTAATTTATTCTTCAAGGCTTCATTTAATGTTATCTTTTAAGTTTTTAAGCAGTGGAAAAGACTAATGTTAAACCTGATTGAATTGACTTTATGAGCTGTGCCAAAAAGTGTTTTAATGCATGTACAGTGAACCATCTAATGCACCCAATATTCATTAATACAGATTAACACTTGTTAAGCGCAGTGTGAATCCCTGTAAATTTTAGGGAAATTGGAATAATTTGCAACGCCATGATTTCCTCAGTAATAGCGCATTCCAGAGAGGGGTTTGGTACCCTCTATGACATCATGAGAGCTTTGGTGGATGGGGTAAGCCTCTTTCTACAGATTCAGTCTGCCCCCCTGAGCGTTTCCAGCATTTTCTGTATTTTTCTCTAGACCTTCAGCACCTGCCTGCTTCTGATTTTTAGTTTTGGCAGAAAATTCTCAAACTCTTGCTGCATCTGGAAGGATACATGACCAGGAATGATCAATTAAGCTCAGGTAAAATTTCTATTATTCAGGTGAAGGTCCTGTTCCCAAAATTATGCCGAATAATATGCTTGATATTTCCTGACTGAAAAAAGATCAAACCATGAACAATAATTAGAGGTAAACGAGAAGGATTAAATCAGGGATCTGACGTTATCCTCATAGATATCAGAGATGGTAGTAGGAAGCAGAGTTGTGGAGGGTGGTGGGCTGAAGTGTAAAGCAAACTTATTGGATTATTTTTCAAGCCAGTAATCTGTCCTGGAAAAGTGAATGGCTCTATGCTCCATCCCCTTTTAAGTATAAGGGGTGGTGTGATGGTGCAGCAGTTAGTGCTGCTGACTCAGAACTCCAGGAGCCCAGGTTCGATTCTAGCCTTGAGTGCTTGCAATTTGTCACAATATTGACTTCCTTTAGATGCCTGGGTTCCTCCCACATCTCAAAGATATGCCAGGTAAATGGGCCACTGTGAAGTACCTGCTACCATAGGTTACTGGCAACATATGACAAAGGTTGAGTTGATAGGCAAGTGTGAGAGAGAATATGTTGTAGGTGTACAGGGAAATAAGGACTAATAGGATTGGTCCTCTGGGAGCCAGCATGGACCTGATGGACTGAATGTCCACCTCCTGTTATATTTATAATTCGAAGTGTAATGCTAAACAATAGAGGATGGAAGAAGGGCTGGGCATGAATCATCCTTCACAGAACGATGTGCAGCATTTCTGGTTTGAGAGAAATTACTGACTAGGTTTTGCGGGTTTTGCCAAGCAGTTTTTTTCAAGTTTCTGTCCAAACTAATTCGCCAAAATATCCCATGAGCCAGAACAAGTTTTCCTTTTAATATTATTCCATGATGTTAAGTTAGTGGAATTTGATTAATGCAGCTGAAAAGGGGTTTATCCACAGAAAATAAGCATTTGAATCAATCAGAGTATCTAGTCTACTATCTGTAATTAATCTAACTTTAAATAATTGAAAATAACTTTAAAACAATCCACAGAATTATTTAGTGGTTATATTGGTGTGCAATAGTTAGTTTCGTAGTAAAATTAAAAGAAAAGCTATTCAAAACCTTTTTCTAATGTGATAAAAAAAAATTGTTTAAATTAGAGTTGCTGGAATCTGGAGTATGTAAGAAAACAAACAGCTGGAGGAACTCAGTGGGTTGAGCTGTATCTGTGAGGGAAAAGGAATGGTCAATGTTTCGGGCTGAGACTGTGCATCAGGACCATTCCTGTCATTGAAACTCACTTCGCTGATAAATATATTCTGGGAAATTCTGGAGGTGGCTGGTTTTATGTGCAATGTTCTTTAGGCTAGTTTGTGGAAACTAGATGTGCATTGAATGTAGCAAATACTTAAAATTATACAGTCCTTTGCAGCAGGTTAGATGATCTTTGGTGAAAGACAGAACAAACTGGTGGAAACCATGTTCTGCCCTATTCATTCTGTCCAGGGAAATGTGTTGCTACGGTAACAATGAATAGTATACTCCTTGTAGTGAGAGTTTGCAAAAGTTCCTTGTCACAATAGATGAGCAGATTGTTGCCGTGTCTGAAATAACAAAGAAAATTCTAGAAAAATCTGTGCAAACAGAAGCAGAGTTGTCATGTCAACTCAATGACCTTTCACCAAAAAGTGAGTCATTGACCTGAAACATTAATACTGCATCTCTCTCCAATGATACTGTGGGACCTGCAGGATATTTCCAGCATTTTCTGTTTTTAATTTCAGATTTTCAATGCATGCAGGGTTTTTTTTTCAGATTTTGCTACGTTTGACTGATTTTAGCAGCAGGAACATATTGCATGTGTAATGCATCAGTTTTGTAACACAGTGCAATTTTCCATATTTACCCATTATTATTAGCTTTGATAAATCATCCCGACATAAATCTTTACTATCAGAACATTTGGAAACCATTTACCGTGAATAGTTTTAGTCAGCATTCTGGAAAAAGTCAGGAAATGTGCTTTGCTCTGCATTCTGAATATTATTCCCAAATGTTGCGGCTTTTGGGAAAAGTAATTTCTGGGCATGGAAGTTAGTACATGCCTTTTGAAGCAATTGTCTTTTTAAGCAGGTACTTTCTTCCCTGTTTTTGCTTTCCTATTCTATTGATCCAGATGACAAGTCTATCATTGGTACATTAATAAACCTGGTTGAAATCCTCACTGAAAGTAATATTATGCTTAAGTTTGCAGATCTTCCCACGTTATCATTTGAGCTGAAGTAAGTGCCAACTTTAGAATTCCCCCTTACCATTATTATGAAGTTGCTGATTCTTGATTTTCAATGATTTCTTATTATATTTGGTGATGGAAATTGGTATTATTGCTTGCATTCTGTTAGAGCTGGTAAGATGCCAGTCTCTCAAGGGGAATGCTACAATAAAAATGATGTATACATGGTACATAAAAGAAAAGAATTTTCCATTTACATTTTAAAGAATGGATTTGGGAACTTATGATTTTTTCTTATAATCTACAATCTGTCAATCTTTTCTGCACTCCAGCAGAATTACCTGATTAATAAACAAAAGCTATTGCACCAACACCTTTTTAATGTAGGAAAGAGGGGAGAATATTTGAAAACAAATTGTTTGGAGCTTCAAATGTGTTAATTGAAAATTTGCACTGCAAAATATTAACGCTACTTAACCAACACATATTTTTCTTGACTTGTAATTAAAAAACTATAGATGCTGAAAATCTGAAATAAAACAGAAAATGCTGGAAATATTCAGCAGGTCAGGCAGCATCTGTGAAAATTGAATAAGAGTTAATGTATGATGACCACTTATCAAATCTGTTCTGATGAACGATCATTGATCTGAATATTAACATTATTTGTTTCTCTTTCAACAGGCCTGACCCGCTGAGTGTTTCCAGCATTTTCAGTTTTTAGAAACATAGAAACATAGAAAACCTACAGCACAATTCAGGCCCTTCGGCCCACAAATCTGTGCCAAACATGTCCCTACCTTAGGAATTAATAGGCTTACCCATACCCCTCTATTTTTCTCAGCTCCATGTACCTATCCAAAAGTCTCTTAAAAGACCCTATCGTATCAGCCTCCACCACCATTTCTGGCAGCCCATTCAACGCACTCACCACTCTCTGAGTAAAAACTTACCCCTGACATCTCCTCTATATCTACTCCCCAGCACCTTAAACCTATGTCCTCTTGTGGCAACCATTTCAGCCCTGGGAGAAAGCCTCTGACTATCTACCCAATCAATGCCTCTCATCATCTTATATACCTCTATCAGGTCCCCCCTCATCCTCCGTCGCTCCAAGGAGAAAAGGCTGAGTTCCCTCAACCTGCTTTCATAAGGCATGTTCTGCAATCCAGGCAGCATCCTTGTAAATCTCCTCTGCACCCTTTCTATGGCTTCCACATCCTTCCTGCAGTGAGGTGACCAGAACTGAGCACAGTATTCCAAGTGGGGTCTGACCAGGATCCTATATAGCTGCAACAATACCTCTTGGCTCCTAAATTCAATTCCACGATTGAGGAAGGACAATACACCATAGCCTTCTTAACCACAGAGTCACCCTGTGGTTTGCTTGGACTGTTCTGCCTCTTTTAGGGCATTTTCATTATATTCTATCGAATGAGTAAAAATAGCTTTCTTCATATTCTCTTAGTTAATATACTATATATTATAGAACTTCATGTATGATTACTTGCCTTATTGCAGCTTGAATTGCTTTGCTGGTAATGACTATCAGAGGAAATTTTGGTTTATTTTCTGTAAATTACTTTCAATGGAGTAATGCAGAGAATATGCAATAAAAATGTAGTATAGTATTGAAGCCCAGTTCTTATATAAAAACTAGAATTAGGAATAGGCCATTCAGCTGCTCATGCTTACTCAGACATTCAGTAAGATTATGGCTGATCTTTGCCTTCATTACCACTTTTCTGCACTAATATTGCTCGATTCTCTTAAATACCTAAAACTTATCAATCCCTATTTTGAATACAGTGAGTATGTGAGTATCCATAGTCCTCTTTGCAGAGAATTCCAGAAATTCACTATATTCCAGGTAAAGAAATCTCTACTGATCTCTCTCCTGAATGGCTGATTCCTTATTTTGAGATTGAGACCCTTGATTCTAGACACTCCATCAAGGGAAAATATCAATTCCACATTTAAACCGTAAGCCTCTTAATTTTGCATGTTTCAATGAAATTGTTTACTCCTATATCTTTGTTTTCAGTCAGTTAACCAATTCTCAATCCATGCCAGTTTACTCCCTGCCTGATAATGTGCACTTTAACTTTTGTTTAGTAATCACTTGATGGTAGCTCGTCAAAGATTCTTTGAAAGTACAAATACACCAATTACCTGGCTTGCATTTATATATCCTGCTGGTTGTAAGCTAAAAAAAATTGCAGCAGATTTGTCAAACGTAATTGCCTTTTGATAAATACATGTTGACTCTGCCCAATCCTATGATGATTTTCCAGATGCTCTGTAATCACTTTCTTAATCATAAAAGGCTGACTGGTCTGTAACTTCTCTGTTTTCCCTTTCCTTCCCTTTTTAAATAGCTGGGATATATTTGCTGTCTTCAAATCTGTAGATACCATTCTAGAATTTGTGGAATTTAGGAAGATGACAACCAATGCATAGCCACTTCCTGCAAAACACCAGGATGCGCGTCATTAAGTCCTGTATATTTATTTGTTTTCAGTTCCATTAATTTCTCCAATACAGGTCCTCCCCAGCTTACGAATGCCCAGCTTATGCACAGCATGTACATATGAGCAAGCGTGTGGGAGACCGACGGGGTGGATTTGCTGGCTTCTATGGGGCGGTAGGCATCTTCTGCCGCCTGGGAACTCAATTCATTGCAGTATTTCCCACTTGTGAACTGTCCAGGTTATAAACAGTTCAAAGAAATGGAACACTGCCATGACCTGGGAGAGCCTGTGTTAGATATCACTAAAGTTTATTTCCTTTGAAATCCTCATGCACTGAAGAGCTGTAGTCTTCCTTTGTTTCTGAGAGGTCTTCTGTGTCTTCTTCCTTGAAAATAAACCAAAATATTTGTGAAATTTCTCTGCCGTTTCTCTATTTCCAAATATATTTTCTCCTGTCTCACTCTGTAAGGGGCTCATTGTTCATTTGCTTATAGTTTCCATTTTAAAAATCTTTAGAGGTTTTTACAATCTAATTTTAAGTTCCTTGCTACTACTCTCGTGTTCTCCTTTTTCTTGTTTTTAAGCTATGCCTTTATCCTCTTTTGCTGTATCATCTCTCATAATAGCCAAGGACAGGGATTTCTAAACTTCTTTGCTGCACCACATTTTCGAGAAATTTATATTTTCTTCCACCCATTCATCACTCTGCTTATAATTATGAAAAAAAACTTTTATTTTTATAATTGTACACCACCTTTTAACTTCATCACATATCTGTGGTTGGTAGTAAGGTATACGGCACTTGAAAATGTGGGCCTGATCAATGGTATGCCTGTGAAACCAATAATTGCTTCAGCAAGAAAGCTGAAAGCAATTAAGTTTTGTGAGTGATACCAACATGGCACACTGTGACATTACCATTACCTGTGACCACAAAGAGATGAACTTCACTGCTCCATTAATCTCAATGGGAATTGCACTTCTGCTTATTTTAGTTTAGTTTTCATGCTTCTGCTAATTAGTCTGAGTAGACTGGAGACCTGGCCATAATGTGATTTCCATTTTTATTCAAGCTGGTTGGTTCTCATGCCTCATTATCCACACTTAATGCACCCAAGATCAATCCAAAGAGAACCCATGTTCACAAATGAAATTGTAGTTCCTACCTGTGTCTGCAAAGGCATGATTCCATTTGGCAGCGGATAGGTCATCCATCAAATCATCAGCAGCACATTGTACTTTGTAATAAGAATTACAGTGATGGCATATTTCCTTTTCCAGTTCTTTACTATCATTGTATTTAAAAAATGCACATGAGATTTTATTCTGTGCATCTGCTAAATCCTACATTTTATTGCATTCTTAACCAGTAATGATCCATTGACCACTAATTTTGAATCAGAATTGAGTGTGCCTGATCTTTGTCATACTGTAGGCGCAGATCAGGAAATGGTCAATAATCAGGTTCACAATGTAAGATATAACACCCAGTCTTTTTCAGAAAGTTAATTATAGGTTCAATGAAATATAACTAAAAACTGCATGGTAGCTGGAAATATTAAATGTTAATATATTCTGTTAATTTTGTCCATTCGGTTTATCAAGAGAGGTGGTGAAATCTGCCTGCCGCAGTGTGATCATTCTTACATGCACATTTAACAATAAATAACTTTGTTAAGAATCAGATTGGTGCATATCTATATACTATTATAGGTTAAGAACTGAAGAACATAAGAATTAAGAGCAGGACACGGCCTTTTGAACCTTCTCTGCTAATCTTGTGCCTGCACTCTCCCCATATTCCTTGATTCACTTAATATCCACAGATCTATTTATTGATTGCTGGTTTGTAGGAACTCAATAATTGAGTCTCTGTCTGTAAGGGACCCACTTTTATTCTCAAGAGTTTTTTACTTATTGAAAAATTATTAAAACCTTTACAATTTGTCTTGATGTTTCTCATTAGCTTATTCTCATATTCTATCTTTTCTTTACCAAAGTCTTGGTCTATCTTTGTTGAGTTCTAAAGTACTTGCAATCCTTAGGATTATTGTCATTTCTGGCAACTGTATAAACCTCTTCCTTTGATTTAAGGCTTGGAATAGGTTTTCCCTTTTAGAATTAAGTGGACCTCATATCTTCGTTGTATTTAATGCAATTAACTTTGAATGGCTGAATGTAACAAGCTGTCATTGGTAAGCGTTATCTATTGGTATTTTAGCAGGCCAGGTCTGCCGTAAATTGACACAGATTTGCCAAATTGGTAGAATCAGTCCATTAGCCATGGCCCTTTTAAAATATTGCTATACTAAGTGCAATGTGCTCAGATCAGTTCTTAACCAAAACTTGGTGTGAATTTACTAGTAATGGACTGGAGAGCTTAACACATGAGAATCTTTCATCATCTGACTAATGATGTTCATTATCATTATCACTGGAGTAGAGAATTCTGGATCATTATGTTTCCTGCAGACCAATGAAAATATTTTTGTTAACTAAATAGTCATCTGGTCTGTAAGACTGTACAAAATATTACAATCCCAAGTATTATTGAAAATCTTTGCTGATTGCCTTTTTTATAGATTTCAAAACCCTGACTTGAATTCTGTGAGCTCTGTATGCATTATGCTAATGATAACAATGTTTAATGTTTCATATAATTCTTTGTAGGTACAAGCCAAGCAATGAGCTAATAGCTCTGATTACACTCATAACCTATTTCCTTATAGGATTGTCAAACTTGAAAACAGTCTAAAAGCATGAGTATTTATTATGATCCAAGTGCCAAATTGTCATTGAAGTGATTTGGATGAATTTTCAACATGCTCACATGTAAAATTTAATTAGTTTGGCTCAATCTGAACTGTTGCTTCACAAAGAATTGTGTATTGTTGAAAGCAGTATGGGAGGAACAATTAGTGGTGCTCAGTGATACTACAAGAAATTTGCTTTATTAATTTTAACTCAAAATACAATGCAAAGCTACATGTGGACAGAGATTTCCTTCTATCTCTTAATCCCAAATATGGTATCAATGTCAAGTTATATTTAGATACAGGATGAGGTGCATTTATAATTCTAAAGTGACATAGAGAAAATGGGATGCAAACAGTTTGCAAAATATGTAGAAAACTCATATGACTCAACAGCTTGTTTCAACTAATAGTTGTTTTTGTTTCCCCAAGATTAAATACCTCTTAAGTAATTAATGTAAAATATTTGCTGAGATAACATTAGATACACCATTATAAAAAGTAAAAACTGTACATTTACTTTATCGTTTTCATGCTTTTATTCAAAGGAAACTAGAACACAAAAGAATTAAAGGTTATTTAGATGCAATTTTTCAGGGATTAAATGCAATTTATAAGGCAAAGAGTTTGCTTCCACATCTAGGAAGTCAATATGAGAAAGGGAAAAGCTACAATAAAATTTAGCTCAATTCTTCACCCTGGCCATGAAAGATCAGATGAAAACTCTAATTGTAGCACAAGTTTAACACACTTATTTTGCTGAGCCTTCACTTTAAAAAACATTATTCTTTCTGTTGCTCTTCTCCATTTTCCATGCTCATTATAAACAATAATTATTTGATTGTTCCACCATTATTGCAATACCCCTCCCCACCAGTTTGAAAACCAATGAAGTAAAATTACATCTATTTCATTAGCATCGGTCATCAAAGATCATCCTTTGATCTTAGCAGATCTGAATCCATCACATTCTCTGATGCATTTTAGCATCTGTGTCTACTTTTAACCCTATGATCAAAAATGTTTTTCAACATCCAGATATTCATCCAACTCTGAGATTTGTTTTGTTGTATCTGCAGTAGCTGTTAGACAGAGCCTTGCAGAAAATTCCTGGTAAAAATGGTTTGTATTGCAATGCATGGTGTTTATACCAGCAATATTTCAACTACTGGTTATACATATAACAGATTTAAACCTCTGTAACTTAAATATACTATCTTTTATTTATGTTTTTTGCTATATTGCATTTGTTCTATTTCTTCATAGACTGAGTCAGATCTTTTTCTTTGGATTTCAAACTGAAATGATCCTTGCCCACCTGAATGCTTCAGAAACATGGGAAATTTAAAGAAGGCAACTCAAAGCACTGGAGAAATACTTTCAACACTGTCTCAACAAAATCCTCCAAATCCATTGAGAGGATAGGTGAGCCAAGGTCAGAGTGCTCTCTTCACCCAACCCTTGGGACTGCAAGGCCAAGGCCACTTAGACTAACAAAGAAGTATGTGGGAATGCATTAAACACTTCAAATCTCACCAACTGAAGCACAAGAAAACCAAGCACCAGGTATAATAACCCAAACAATCCATCACCTGACTTGTTCCTAATGTTCAGACTTGATTTCTTTTATGTGGTCACTTTGGTTTATTTATTCTACTTTATTAATATTTTAGTATGTTTTTCATACTTCAATATGGATTTAATTAATATTATTTTTACCTCCTTTCTACTATTTTTTCTTCATTTAAACCTACATGAACATGTTTTAAATGTCTCTTATTACAAGAGGCACTTAAAATGGCTAAGGCCTTTGACAGATGTTGTCAAAGGGCTATGAGGCTTTTCCAGATTAAGACTTTAGGATTTGCTGCCTGAGGCCAAGATGCCTCTCACAGCTCATTGCAACTCATGGCACTGTGGTTCTGTACAGAGGATCAGCTCAGTCATCCCTCTGAATTTGTAACAAATTGGTACCGGTGGGTAGGCACAGAAGGATGCAAGCTAGATCCAGTATGATCAGGTCCAATACCACTGTAGTCATGTATTAAAGACTTTCTCCATCATTACCCAAGTACTTATCATGGGAGGTGAAGGACTCAAGTCTAGATTTACATTCCCTCAAGTTTATAACCAAATCTGATAATTATCAATACTTAGCTCTAGAATTATCCACTAGTAAAGGAAGATACTACAAAAAGACCATGCTATTCATCAGACTCTTAAAATTATAAACTGTACAAAACAATACTAACAACAAATGGATGTGGATGCCAGAGTGGTAAAGTAAGGTCTTGGTTTTTTTCTGGAACCTTAGCCTAAGTATTTTCTGACCACTATTTTCAATAGCTAGAAATTATTCAAGCTGTGAATTGGTCTTCCAATTCTAGGAGTTTGAATTTCCATTCAATTTCTATTCTGATTGAATAAAGTTTTTTCATAATTGTGGCAGCATAATCAATAATGCACACAACAGACATTGGATTTCAAAGCAGTGTTGTAGACCAATGACCCCGCTGGTTGAGTACATGCCAGTGAGCTTGGGCTACAATACTGTAACCCTCATATCCCAATGTACACTTAAGACGTGTAGAAAGGTTTCAGAAAATTCCCCAACTAAACTCTTGAGAAAGAATCTATGTAACTTGAAAGAGATATTCTTAGTAAGTTCATTGTGCTGCTAAAGCTCTATCCAACATGGCTCAGAACAAGTAAAATGAATTGAATCTCAATCCCCTATTGAACGTCTTTTTCGGTCTATTTAGGCCTTATGGATGTAAGGTGCATCCTAAACCTACAGAAGAAGTCTCTGTAAAAAAGAACAGAAGAGAGTAGCTTTTGAATGTTGGCAATTATTACAAATCAGCTGACATGCTTAGAGCGTAGTAAGTCAAATTCACAGCATGTCAACAATACTTTTATCAGAAAATACTTAGGCCATGAATTAGGCATACTTTCCTAGAAACTGAATTGCATAGCATTGCTTTTTTTCAGTGCAATGAGACTGAAAATTGATTTAACCTGGAGTAAATCATTCATTTCCAGTCTGACTTGTGCCCATTGTCTCCAGGTAAGAGAGCTAGTTCCTTCTATCAATGCTCGATGCAGCTACCTGATCACCCTCCTGTCCTCAGGGGCAAATGAATTTTGATACAGTAGGACAACAACCTAAAGGGCTGTAGTTGCACTGTGCTCCAGCGTTCCAGGATAGACTGAAATTTCTAGGCGCCATCTTTCTCTGACAAATACCTATTATGCCGTCCTTTTGTGTTGAGCTCTGGGGTGGGAGACGCTTCATTCTTTTTCTGAGGCATATCAACAATACTTTTATCAAACAATTGGAAATTACACAATTAGATTCCAGCTACAAGAAGGGATCCTCTAAAATATTCATGCAAAGGATACCATGGAATGCATCCTGAGCATCAACCGTAATCCTGAAATAACAGAAATGCATTTAGCACAGATGTTGAGCTAATAGTTTGTGATGACAAAATCAAAATGCTGTGGATGCTCATTGTTTAAGAATAAATCAGAAAATATTGAACATACTCAGCAGTTCAAGCAGGATCCGGGGAGAGAGATACATTTCAGCTCAATGGCCATCCATCAGTTTTGGTGAACAATTTGTCATGTTAACTCAATTTTTCTGCCTGATCTTTTGAATATTTCCAGCATTTTCTGCTTTAGAAATTTATTATATAGGCAGGTCAGATTCACTCAAAATGTAAATCAGATTTTCCAGCCAGGCTTGTGCAATACCCAGAAAGAAATGTTTTTACTCGAGTGTCAGAGTCACTAAAGTAGAAGTTCATCCTTGCAATGGGACCAAAGTTGGCAGGAAAGTACAATGACCTTCCGCTACTATTTAGTTCAAGCAGTTAGGGATGCATTTTTGTACAGTTGTTGCCATTTATAACATTGCCTGACTAACTAGAAGCATATGGACTTAAAGGTAAAATACTTACCCACATCTATCAAATTTCACTTAGGTTCAGCCAAATCTCTTCTATTAAATGAAGGCAGAGGAATAGTTTTTAAGGCAAATTTATTGCTTAGCATTAAGTCCATGATAACCTAAAAGGTAAGACCATTAACCAGAGTTATTCAGGGATTGAGCCAAATTTTAAGTCACTTTGTTAGTTAATTTGTTATATACAATTGAACACCAGGCCTAGATAACATATATCCCAGGGTCCTAAAATAAGTAAGAGAGGAATTAGCGCAGACTTTGATTATCACTTTCCAATCATCCTTGCCCACACAAACAGTGCCAGAGGACTGGAAGGTTACTGATATTGCAATGCTGTTGGAAAAAGTCGTGAGGGATTTAGAGAGTCACAGGTTAATCAGGAAACTCAACATGGATGTAAGGGGAAGATTGTGTCTGAATAAGGTAATTAAATTTTTTGAGAAGATAACAAGTATATTTGAGGTGGCTTGAGTATTTATTGTAATATATGTGGATCTTAGCAAAGTGTTTGACAAGCCATTAATCAAGAAAGTAAAAGCTCATGGGATCTGAAGGGAAGTGGCAAGTTGAATTAAAGGTTGGCTCAGTGGCAGGACTCAACGGGTAGTGATTGATGGGAGTTTGAATGAGTGAAGGCTGTACACAGCGGGGTTGCAGAGGACTCAGTGGTACATAGTGAGGGGAGGGATGTTGCAATAATGGGGGCCTGATGAATTGGACTTCAATGTGGAGGCCACAATTAACAAGCTTGCTGATGATACCAAAATTACCAGTATCGTTAAGGGGCAGGAAAAAGTCCAGGCCAAAGGAAGGAAGCAATTGATTGATTAAGTGGGGACAAAAATGGTAAATGGAAATCAATCTAGAGAAGTATAAAATAATGCATTTGGGATGATAAACAAGGCAAGAGAATAGACAATAAATGGTAGGATACCAAGAAATATAGAGAAGCAAAGAGATCTTGAAGTGCATTTTCTCAAGTGCCTGAAGGCAGCAGGACAAATAGATATGGTGATTAAGAAGGCATATGGGATATTAAGAAGGCCTTTATTGACCAAGGTACAGCATACAAGATCAGGGAGACCATATTGGAACAGTTTAACATATAGGAAAGAAATGATAGTTTTAGAGAGGGCACAGATGAAATTTACAAGGATGTTACTCTAGATGAAAAATTATAAGTATAAAATACTATCTAGGCTGGGGTTATTTTCTTTGAAATGAAGGAAACTGAGGCAAGATTTAATTGAAGTGTGTGTAATTATGAGAATCCTTGATAGGATAATCAGAAAGGACTTGTTTAACTTATTAGAGAGATCAGTAACTGGGGTGGACAAATTTTTTAAATTTTTTAAAAATTTCATTTACAACATGGTAACAGGCCCTTTTGCCCAACGAGTCCTCGCCTCCCATTTGAAACCCCCAAATTAACCTACCCATACATCTTTCGAATGTGGAAGGAAACCAGAGCACCCGGAGGAAACCCACACAGACATGGGAGAACGTACAAACTCCTTACAGACAGCGACAGGAATCAAACCCCGATCGCTGGCGCTGTAATAACGTCGCGCTAACCGCTACACTACCATGCCGGTAAGAAAATTAGTAGAATTACAGGTCACTGAACTGGTGATGGAAGTCTGAAAATCAAAAAAAACTGCAGATGTCAGAACTTTAACATAAAGATAGAAAGTGCGAGAAATGCTCAGCAAGTCAGGAAGCATCTGTGGGAAGAGAAACAGAGTTAACGTTTCAGTTCAAAGACCCTTCATCAGCGCTAGTGATCCTTACATATTTAAAAAGTACCAACTGAGCACTTGAAAAGCCATAACTTGCAGAGCTGTGGATTAAGAGAAGTGGAAATTGAGTTTAACTTGAAATCTGTTTTTTGCTGACATGGACACTATGGGCTAAATGGCCTCTTCCTAAGCCTTAAATTTCTATGACTTTTATGCGAGGAGTTGACTATTTGAGCCTGTTCCATTTTCAATTAAATTGTGACTGATCGCAATTCAGTTCCAATTACTTGTCTATCTTCTGCATCCCACCCAGTAAAATTAATCATTTTTTTGTCTTGGAACATTTCAACTGACTTCGTATCCACCAGCCTTTGAGGAAGAGAAAAATAAATTTCCCATAAAAATACTTTCAAGTTTAACTCTACCAGCTTAAAGTGACCTGCTACTGAGTACACCTTTCTTGTCATTTTGAACACCTTAGACAGTTATTAAGGGACTTTGCCCTTGGCAGCAAATGTAAAATATGGATGAGTGTTGTTTGTAAATTGTACAGTTACATCCATAATGTCAGCAGACACCTGACCATGCAATGAAGGCTGATATTTTGATGTTGTGTTAAGAGAGCTCCGTACTTGTGGACATGCTGTCATTTGGATGAGATGTTAACTTTAAACCTTTTTCCTCTCAGATAAACAGCAAACAAATCCCATTGTAAGTCCCACAAGAGACATGGATTGAGTGGACAGTCAGAGACTTTTCCCCAGGGCGTAAATGGCTAACACAAGGGGGCATAATTTTAAGGTGATTGGAGGAAGGTATAAGGGGAATATCAGAGGTAAGTTTTTTTACACAGAGGGTGGTGGGTGCGTGGAACGCACTGCCTGCAGATACATTAGGGACTCTTAGATAGCCACATGAATTGATAGAAAATTGGAGGGCTATGTGGGAGGGAAGGGTTAGACAGATAGTAGGCACAACATGTGGGCCAAAGGGCCTGTACTGTGCTGTAATGTTCTATGTACTTTACAAAAATGAGCAAGGAGCTCTCCTTTTAGACTGAGCAATTTTTATTCCTAACTAAATAATGATTGCATATCTCTATAGCTGTGATGTTTTCTGCGTACAAATAGATCTCTGTGCTTCTCAACATTACAGCAGTGATCACACTTCAGCATATTTCAGTGGTCTTTAAGCAATTTGAGACATTGTGAAGAGGTGGACTATTGAATGTTATTCCCATTGATATCCTAATACACTTTTAATTCAAGATGTTACACAGTAGCTTGATACATTTTCCAGTCAACCCCACAAGTTTAAAGATGTGGAACATTTAGAGAGCATTCAGGGAAGGATTTCTGGATGGGAAACTTTCAAGTCATAATTGGAGAGATTAGGTTGGCTGATTGTTGGGGAAATGGATCTTGGTCTTGGGAAAAGTGATGGAAGAGGGAAGAGATCATAGCCAGGATGGAGAGATCATGATTGGGGGACAGCCTGGAGGTGAGAGAATAGGTTGAAGTAAAGGGAAGTAGGTGGCAAGTCAAATAGTGTAGCAGGTTGGAGATTGAGTGACAGGAGGGAGAGAATAAATCCTGAAGAGAGAAGGAGGTTTTGCATGTTGAACTGGGGAGAAACACTGCTTGTCCTGCTCGCCCACAAGCACTGCTCTGACTGTTCTTATCCTCTGAAGCCAGTCTGCCTTACTCATTTTTACCTGACAGATTTCCTGAGATTCTAGAAAAAACAGCTGAAATCAGTATGAGGTTAAAATCCAACATAAAGGAGGCATCAGTTCCTTAAAAACGTCTGCCTATCAACTAAATCACCTGAGATAAGCTTATTGATCACCCATTCCCTGAAAAGTCAAAAACAGAAGAGGGAAGATTGAAGCCACGTTGGAGATTAGATTTTAAATTTTAGGAACTTGAACTTCTAATCCAGGCTCAGCCTTTCTGAATTTGTGGCTTAAAGTTACATTCAATGGTTACATGACCCTGGTTCCATCATGGGAAACAACTCTTAAGTTTAATCAGTGTTGTTGTATGCCCAATCTGCTTAATCTTTCCTCATATGACAAACTCAGTTTGGTGAACCTTCATTGGAGGAAGTTATCTCTACTCTTATGGTGAAATCCTCTTGCAATAAAGGCTGCCTTACCCCTTACCTTCCTAATTTCTTGCTGAACATGTAGGATAATTTTCAATGGTTGACATTCCAGACCCTCTGAATACTAACCCCTTTTGATTTCTCATAATAAAAACTTTCAATTTTTTCCACCAAAGTGGATGACTTCACATCTTTCCACATTATATTCAATTTGCCATGTCTTTGCCCATTCACTTAGACCATCAAATGCCTCTTGGATATATCACTCATCATTCCCTTATTCAAATCATTGATAAATATTGTCAACAGCTGGCACGCCAGCACTGATCCCTGCACAATTTTCTGATTGAGGTCTTCTAGTCCAAAATGACTTACATACTTATTATGATGCAGTGGAGGCCATTTGGCTCATTGGGTCAATGAAGTTTCCCAGCAGAGCATCTGATAACATACAATGTCCCTGTTATTTTCCCTGTAACCTTGCAACTTATTTTCTGGAGCTCCTGGAGAAAACTCCTGAACACTGCCACAGAAGTTCATCAAAATTCAATACCTGAGGTCAGGATGGATCTGAGGTCAGTAGAGCTATGCAGCAGTGGCAGCTGTACTAACTGCTGCATCACTATGTATCTACATGACCCATTTCTTCCTACTCTCTATGTTATGTCCATTAACCAGACCTCAGTTGTTGCCAGTATGTTATCCCTAATATCATGTTTTGTTTTAATAGCTATGAGTCAGAGAGTCATATAACCACAGAAACAGACCCTTCAGCCCACCAGGTCTATGCTGATCATCAAGTACCTATCTATACTAATCCCACTTACAAGCACTTGGTCAATCTTGCGTGGCACCTTATCAAAAGCCATGTCCAACCTGCCATAGTTTTCAATTCACCCCCCAATCCCATCATGTCTCTCTACCTACCTCCTACCAAGTACATCCCATCTACCTACTCTCCTACCTTCATGTACACCCACTCCCACACTCAACGATTTAGGAACAGCTTCTTCCCCTCCGCCATCAGATTCCTAAATGGTTCATGAACACATAAACACTACTTTGTTATTCTTTTTTTTGCAGTATTAATTTGTTTATTTTGTAATTTATAGTAGTTACATGGCTTTGCACTGTACTGCTACTGCAAGACAACACATTTCATGACGTATAAGTCAGTGATAATGAACCTGATTCTGATTCTGTTTTTCTCCAAACACAGCATCTGGTTTGCCCTTATCTATACTGTTGGTCACAACCTAAAGAATCCACAACAGCTTTATCAAACGTGATGTCCATTTCATAGTTCCATGTTGACACAATTTTCCATGTGCCCTGTTACTGCTGTCTCATAATAGATGCCAGCATTTCCATGTTAACCTCAATTGTCTTTGGAATCATTGGTCTGTCAGTGTCAATTTTCATGGGTTTTTTGTGAATTAAGGAAGTTTGACTGAAATTAATGTGACTAATCATTTTCCATTCCTTGTGACAAAGTCCAAAGTTTTTGACAGTTTCTCTGAGGGTGTAGTTGAGATTACATTGGTCAATCAATTTTTTTGTAAAGTTCATGTCTAAACATTGGACATAGCAGGTATTTCATGCCCATTCCTTTGATTGCCTTTGAAGGTTTGCAAGGCATTGTTGCAGGACTTGAGTCGCAGTGGGGCCAGGCAAGGAGATGAGAGCATATCTCTTTGCCTGAAGGACACTGAAACTAATATATCTGAGGAGGACTGGAAAACTTGAAGCCAGATTCATTTTCTTCTGAAACTGTCACAACAATCACTGCATGTGATGGTTTTACTTTGTGTACCTCTAAAACATTTTATCCCTTTGAATATTGTTAACGTCTCCTCTTTAAGTACTATTTTGGAAGCATCCTCCACACAAGTGAAGAATGATACTAACTTCACTTATAATGCCTCAACCATCTGCTCTGTCTCCACAAGCTCATCTTTTTGGTATCTGAACTAACCCAGTCCTGCTCTTGTTACTGTTTTGCTATTTATGTCACTCACATTTCACGTCCACCTATAATCTTTGTTTCTCGTTCCCATTTTCAGATCTCATCTCTATTTTACATTTTAAACTTGGTTTGCTATTGTGTAGTGAATCCTTGTCAGACCAACTTTTTTCTTTTTCATTTTAATCCCCATTTCTTTAATCATTCAGGGACACTTGACATCCTTGCCCACTTATGGGCATGTATCTGTTTTGTTTTTGGTATGGTTATGAATAAATCTAACTCTTCCGTTGGCAGACAAGAGGGCTCTTATTAGATGTCAGATTCAATCTCATGTTCCATTGAAGACAGTTTGACATATATAAGGAGCAAAAAAACAAACTGCTGGAGGAAATCAGTGGGTCGAGCAGCATCTGTGGAGGCAAAGAGGTAGTCAATAGTTTGGGTCAATACCCTGCATCAGGACTCCACAGATGCGACTCGATCCACTGAGTTCCTCAAGCAGTTTGTTTTTTGCTCCAGATTATAATATCTGTGGTCTCTTGTGATGACATATATCACGTAATATAAAATGTGTCTTTGAGCTTCATGCCATGTGGCTGAGGTTGAAATTACCACATAAAGTTTGTTATTGAAATTGTTTATGATTTTAAAATGCTTCCAGTGCTTTACATACTTAACAGTGAATCATAGAATCATAGAGACATACAGCAGACATACAGGGCCTTCGGCCCTTCAATCTTGCATCAAGCATCAACCACTCTTTAGTCCAATTATCCCCAGATTTTCATCAACTACCTTACATTCTATCTCTCACTTACACTCCAGAGGCAATTTATAGTGACCAATTAACCTACCAACCTGCACGTCTTTGGGGTGTAGAAGGAGACTGGAGAATATGGAAGAATCCCATAGAGTCACAGGGAGAATGTACAAACTCCATACACACAGCAACCAAGGTGAGAATTGAACCCAGATGCCTGGCACTGTGAGGCAGCAGCTCTACCAGCTGTGCACTGTGCCGGTGTATGTGGGTGGTAAAGATTTACAACTTACATGCAAGAATATGTTGGGTACAGTTAAGTTAGTGGACTAATATCCAGACACCTTGATCGTTGACTTGGAGACAAGAATTTAAATCTTAGCATTCAAAAAGTAGGTGAATGAATAGTTGAAAGAAAATAATTTGCAGGGCTACGGGGAAAGGATGTGGAAATGGGACATGATGGATTGCTTGTACATAGAGCTAGTACTGACTTAACCAGCCAAGTGACCTCCAGCCATTCTGTAACCTTCCTGTGATTCCTACCATAGCAGCTGGGGAATTCAAATTCCACTAATTAAATACATTGGGACTAAAAAGCTTGTATCAGTAAATAATGGGACATAAGATTTTAAAAATTCATTTGGTGAACTTACACCCTGAAGGGAAGAAATCTGCCAACCTCATACGGTCTGACTATATGGGTCTAATATAGCCACCAAAAGAAAATCACAGCCACCAAAAACAAAAAAATGCATATATAGCCTGAGCTGCAGACTATTTTCAATGCTTTCTGTTTTTTTCTAGCACCAATGTGGTTAACTCTTAACCAAGTGGTCAGTTCAAGGGCAATTAAGGATGGTCAGTAAATGGAGTCCATGCCAGTGATATCCATATCCTGTAAATCAATCAAAAAGGTGTGGGCTGAGGAGCTGGCATAATTGAATCACTTGGTGTCTCATAATGTTACAGCAGTCTTGGACTTAAAGAACTGAAGGTTAAGGACAAAACATTCAGCTGGACACTGGAGAGAGAATTAATAATTATTTTTAGAACAGATATGTGTGTGTTAAATATAGTACTTGTCAAAAACAAAAACATTTTCTGCAATTGGAAAATTTGTGATTATTTAGAGTCATAAAGAAGTACAGCACGGAAACAGGTCCCTCAGCCCAGCTGGTCCATGCTGACCGCAACATCCTCACTGCTAGTCTCAGTTGCCAGCGTTCGGCCCGTAACCCTCCAAGCCCGTCCCCTCCATGTACCTATCCAAATGCCTCTTAGATGTTGCAATTGTACCCACCTCGACCACTTCCTCTGGAAGCTCATTCCAGGTACTCATTACCCTCTGTGTAAAGAAGTTACCTCCTTGGTCTCTTTTAAATCTCTCCCCTCATGTCTTGTATCTGTGCCCTCTAGTTTTGGACTCCTACCAAGGGAAAAGACTATGACTGTCCACCTTATCCATACCCTTCTTGATTTTATAAAATTCTGTGAGGTCATCCCACATTCTCCTATGCTCCAAGGAATAAAAATCCAGCGTGGTCAACTTCTCCCTATAACTCAGGCCCTCTAGTCCAGGCAGCATCCTCGTAAATCTCTTCTGCACCCTCACTTTATTTATAAAGCTATGCATCAGATCTTGGTGAGGAAGTTGATTCAAGTTTACTTATACAAGGTTTGTAGATAATATTGGGAATAAGATTAGTTAAGGAGGAATGAATGTGAGTAATAATCTTGTATATTTCCTGAAGGCTCTGTGGAACTGTGGGTTGTGTGCATCAGTGAAATCCCATATAGCTATGTCCATTTGAATGTTAATGTTGTTCTACTGATAACATGGCCTCAGAAATAACACATTATCAATGAAGCAAGTTATCACTGTTGCACATGAAGCTCTACCGTGCACAGATCTTGTTTCCATTTGACCCAGTGTTTGATGAGCTTTTTTTTGTTCATTGAATCTTCCAATCAAGGAGTCGCGGTTGAGACGTTTGACACAATGCTGAGATCTGGTTGCTACTTGGCCCACGTACAACAGAGCAGTAAAATTCAATAAGCTAACTCCCATGGAATTAAAATACCAACTTCTGAGGATGTTTTCTTAGGTGAATCCTCTCAGGTTTTTGACACAGTTGATAAACTGAAGGATACAAAGCTCCAAAGGCATAATGGAAAGTCTGTCATTCCTGGGCACATCATCTCAAGAAATCACTTTCTCTATGGAAGAAAGTTAATATAAATGTAAACTAAAATTTGGAAGGTTTTAGTAAAGCTACAGTTGACCTTGAAAGAAAATCAGCTAATTTGCAAGAAGATTGGTTATTTATATTGGAAACCATGACAAAGGGGGAGAAAGTTTCCTCTGAGGCTGAGATCAGCCAGAATGTTCCATCTGTTCAACATAGCTGTGAAATGACTTCAACGTGCAGGCCAGATGACAAGCACCATCTTCAGTCTTCAGTAGATTTCCAGTGAGTGCTCCAAGAGAGGAAAATGTCATGAAGTCATCCTGCCCTTCCCCAAATATTGCAGTAGAGAATGGTCAGAAGATGGCCAGAACCTATTATCATTTGAACCCTTCCAAGGAACTCAAATCACCAACTGAAAAGTGGAAAATTTGAAAAAATAAGGTCTCCTGGGATACAAGGTTCAATTAAATACTATTAGTTGGCATTGGATGACCCAGTCTTTAAATTTTAAACACTCTTGCCTATTGGCTCCAGGAAGGAGGTCATCCAATGTTCTGCAAGCACCACTGCAGCAAGCAGAGGATGGCATTTTGGCTGGCAGCCTACTGGTTCTATTCCCAAAGTAACAAAGCAGGGAAGGATTAATTAAGTTCTGAAATTTCAGCAGGCATTCTGCATGTATGGGTTCACCAAGGACACACAGCAGAGGTGCAGAGGGTATAAAATGGAGCACTGGGTAGATATTTAAATGGCAACCAACACCTCTGGTTCTTAAGACTTTTATATTGAATATGAACTATCCTCATTACAGGGGGTTAATAATACAAAACGTGCTCACAACTTTCATGGTGTCAAGGGTAGGTACTGCCCAGTTCTGAAGAATTAGGTGACCTCATTTCTTCCCTTAAGTTGATCTACAACATAAGATTCTCCTAACTTTCAGGTTGTAGAATGGTGAGAGATGGATTTGAGTAAATTCTCGGATGACCTGACATTTGAGAAGGATCGTCACTGAGACCACATCAGAGATTTGTGACATATAGATGGAGAAACATCTTTGGAGGTCCTCTCCAGATTTCTAACCCTATTGGTCTTTAGCATATCCCCATCTGCCAGGAATCTTGAGGATCTGAAAGGTTTGTCATGAAGTCACTTAAACCCTGAATGAAGATCTATGAATGTTCTACTGTCACAATAAAGCACAACCTGCAACAACTGACACTGCTTTTTAGATGAAACAAAAACAGTGCTTTTAAACACAAATAGAATAAGCAGCCACATTGATATTCTTCTTGCCAACTGTCATGTAATATCTTTCAGTGAAAGTAGTGATATGGTAAAGAGTTGCTGTGTGATCTTTCTTGATAAACTTGAATGAGAGAGTGACATGAAAATAACAGCAGTAGTGAATCCTCACAGACCCTGTACTGGTTCCAGTGTGTCTTGTCCTTTCACCCTGGCTCCTGGGGAAATCTAAGGTTTCCTCATCTTATTGAACTGGAAAGTTAAGCTCAGGCTTGACATTTAAGGAACAAGAAGAATCCCTCCTTCAGCCCCTGTACATTCTCTTTCCTGTCCTTTCTCATGACCAGACAGGTGTTCATTGTCACAATGGGATGTAGTAATACACTGACATCAACAATCTTTGCACTATTTGTGACTCGGTGTATGTACTGCTGAGAGTATTGGATTTTGGCTGAGGCTGTTAAGAGTGGGTATTCCTAATTATGTCAGGAAATAACATGATGAGGTACAAGGCAGGAATATGATAGTTCCACATGAGTGATCCAGTTGGATGATAACTGGCCTACAAACTTGCTTGCTTTGGTAATTCTGTTGCCACTCTTCCTGATTAACAATTGCAGTGGAGGTGGCCATGTGATGCTATTCTACTTCTGGCTGCTTTTAAGATATTTTAAGATATTTATTTATTGGTCACATGTACATTGAAACACACAGTGAAATGCATCTTTTTGCGTTACTGAGAATGTGCTGGGGCCACTCTTCCGGCGCCAACGTAGCATGCCCACAGCTCCTAACCTGTATATCTTTGGAACATGGAAGGAAACCGGAGCACCCAGAGGAAACCCACGCAGACACGGGGAGAACGTACAAACTCCTTATAGACAGCGGCAGGAGGGGCTTCCAAGGTTCACAGTTGCCACTTCCCTCGGCCTTACTTCTTTTGTTGTATATCAGAAATTTCATCCAGTCATGGGGTTGAGTTGCAAGATCTCCCAAATGTACCAAAGAATTACAAGGCTTTCACTCTTAAATAGCTACTCCACTTCTATCACAATGTACAATTTCCCAAACAGCAACAAAGCAGCACCAAATCCCAATTGTTATTCACATTCCAAGCTGATATATGTTACTAAAATGGTCCTGAAGATAAGAATGTGATTGGCATATTCTGTGTTGGACAATATGGTTCCCTTGATGCCCCTCTGTTAGTGATCTGCTTTTCCAGCATATCTTGAAAAGACTGCACAAAGCATTTTAGCAATGCTTCCTTTTCACAAGCCCGTGAAGTAATTGCTTGTCAGACTTGTTTCCTCACCCAAAATAATATATCACCAAAAGGCTGTACATGTATTACTTGATGCAGAGAAAAGCCACGGAAGTCAGTATTATCATAGTCAGCACAACACCTTTCAAATAAGGATTCAAATCATTAGACTGAAAGGTGTTTTTCTGCAGATACACATTCATGTTGATTTAATGATGCTGATGTACCCTGCTATCGATGGAAGTGGGCTGAACACCACAATCATGTTACCTCTTCTGCTATTATCAACCTGACATTCAGCTCCAGTCTTAACCGCAAGAGAATCCTTCACAACATCAGGCCACATCTGTGCTCTTTGCATTGCAAGAGCTGGTTTGCTATTGTCAATTGACTTGCATTGAAAATTAGTTTCTGAGCTGTCCATCCAGTATTTGTATTGACACTTCTGTGCATTTCTAGAGAAAGGGGAGGGAGTTTATGTCACAACAGCTAATTACAAAGTTTCAGTTTGTGAGACATTGAGCTTTCAACACTAAATCACTTGACATAATGTCAAGTTTATTTTCTCCTGAACTGTTGTAATCATGATTAATAGTATATCATAAATGTTCTGTAGGATTTGGAATGATAGGTTAACACTTTAGCCATTATAATTGGTTTGTCTGATCATATTTAGCATGATTTAAAGTTCCTCTCCCCAAATTAACTTTGCTGAGCTTTCAATAACAATGTCAGAAACAAGTGAACACCAGTGTTAGGAACTTCCAGCACATTGTGGTCAGAAGGTAATCTGCATTATGAGGGGACTCTGTGTTTTCTGCAATACATTAGATCTAAATACACTTGGAAATATCCAAAGGTTGGTGCTAGGGTGGCACTGTGGCACAGCAGGTAGTGGGGTTTGATCCTGACCTCTAGTGTTGTTTGTATGGAGTTTGCATGTCTCTCTATTTCACAGGGTGTTGCATTTTCTTCCCACATGCCAAGGACATGCGGATTGGTCAATTAAGTGGTTTCTGTAAATGACCCCTAGTGTAGGTGGGTTATAGGAGAATCTGAGGGGAGATGCAGGGAATGTGATGGAGAATACGTAACATGGAATAAATGAGGAGATAGGATTGATGGGAAAGTTCCGAGAGCCAGTATAAACTCAATAGGTTCAATAGCCTCCTTCTATGTTGTAAGGAAAAATGAAAAGCATTTAAACCGAACTATATATAAAGGATTCAAATTCACTTCTTTGACAAAATAAAAATAAATTTTAACTGCATGATTGAAGTGTTTTTGTCTTGCTATCACTTTTAAGAAGTACTCAATTTAATTATATTTGCAAAACGACACTGGGTGTATTTAAGTGTAACTGAGATCACAGCACTGTTTTTCTGTCTGTCCAAATACATGCCATCAAAAGTAAAATTGCACTGTGTCCTTAAGAACTGGAAAGATAAGTCAGAGCATTTTGTATAGTGAGGTTTATGAGGAGACCTGATAGAATCAGTCCAGGGAGGAACTAAAAGCACTAACAAAGTAAGGATTTTAGGAAGCTTTTGAGAGAGAGTGAGAAGATAATAAGCAATGAGTTAAAAGCTGCAAATGTCTGAAATAAGTTCTTTTAAGAGAGGAGTAGGGAGCAAGGATTCATCCAAATAAAAATATTGGAGAGAATGGACTGGGATATGTGCTTGGAAGAAATTCTGTTGATAAAGTAGGGCAAGTCCATTGAAAGACTTTAAAGGAAACATAAGGGTGATGCACTTAAGTCTGTGAGCTCTGAATAACCTGAAGCATTGGTATTGGTTTATTATTCTCGTGTGTACCAAGATACAGTGAAAAACTTCATCTGCATGCCATCCAGGCAGATCATGCCATATGTAAGTACATTGAGGTAGTAAACAAAAACAAAATGCGGAATATAGTGTTGCAGATACAGAGAAAGTGCAGTGCAGGCAAACAAATAAAGTACAAGGGCTGCAATGAGGTAGATTGGGAGATCAAGAATTTATCTTTAGTGTATGAGAAGTCCAATCAAGAGGCTGATAAGAGCAGGATAGAAACTGTCCTTGAATCTGCTAGTATGTGCTTTCAAGCCTTTGTATCTTCTTCCTGATGAGAGAGGGGAGAATGACTGGGGTGGGAGTGGTCCCTGATCAAGTGGATCCTGCTTTCCAGATGCAGCAGGAAGAGGAGGTGGAGTCAATGGAGGGAGGCTGTTTTGTATAATGGACTGGGTTGCGTTCTCAACTCTGCAATTTCTTGTGGTTTTGCACAGAGCAGTTGCCATACCAAGCTGTGATGCATCCGGATAGGATGCTTGCCACAGTGCATCTGTAAAAATTGGTAAGAGTCATCAGGGACATGCTGGCTTTGCTTAGCATGCAAAAGTGGAGGAGATGTAAACAGGAAGGTAGAGAACCTACCTCAATATCTGAACATTTCCAGGACTGGTGGCAAGGTTAAGCTTGAACAGAACTGCAAAATGCTACAGTTCACATTCTCTCATCCTGGCACATGCTCGAAATTGGACTTGGAATTTTTTTTGATAATTTTAGCCATTTGAGTTACTATGTTTGAATGATCTAATACTGCAAAACGCATCCGAATTATCTTCTGCATGTCTATGGTACTATATTTTTGATCCTTCTCATTAATGGGTTTTCATGCAGGTGAGACTACTTGCACATCTGCTGAAAATTGACCGGCAAAATTAAGATCCTAAATCAATTATTTAGAATATGAAGTAACATAGAAACATCAGTACCAGGAGCAGCAGCATTCAATATGATCGTGGCTGATCCTTTATTTCAATATCATATTCCCACATTCTCCATGTCCCAAATGTCTTCTGTCTTTAGAAATTTATCTACCTACATTTTAAGTATATTCAATGATCAGACCCCTAGAACCCTCCATTGTAGCAAATTCCATAAGTTCATCACCTTTTGAAGGAAAACATTTGTCCTCATTCCACTCTGACATTTCTTATCCTGTAACCTGAGACAATGACTCCTCATTCTTGACACCCCAGTTAAGGGAAGCATCCTTTTCACATCTAATCTGTCTTGCCATGTCGGTATTTCATAGTTTCAATTAAATCCCTTCTCTTTCTTCTAAACTCCAGTGAATTCAAAAATACTCAACCCACTGATAACCTTTCTGTTTATCTAATTTTCCCATCAGAATCAGATTAATTATCACTGACATATATGATGTAAAATGTGTTTAGCAGCAGCAGTACAGTGCAAAGACATAAAACTTACAATAAATTACAAAATAAATAAATAATGCAAAAAAAGGAATAATGAGGTAGTGTTCATGGGTTCATGGACCGTTCAGAAATCTGATGATGGAAGGGAAGAAGTTGTTCCTAAATCATTGAGTGTGGGTCTTCAGGTTCCTGTACCACCTCCTTGATGGTAGTAATGAGAAGAGGGCATGTCCCAGGTGGTAAGTGTCCTCAGTAATGGATACCGCCTTCTTGAGGCACCGTCTCTTGAAAATATCCTCGATGGTAGGCAACGTTGTGCTCCTGATGGAGCTGGCTGAGTCTGCAACCCTCTGTAGCTTCTTGCAATCCTGATTTTACACGAAATGCAAGAACAGCCTTTGAATTATAACTTTCAGTGAATACTGATAATTAGAATCAATTTAATTTATTACCAATGAGTGAAACAGTCTGCCATGAGAAAACCCTTAAATTTCTATTGCAAGTTGTTTTCAAAATTAGTAGAACTGTGTCACCAAAATGGAAAATGTTCCATGGGTCTATTTATTCCCGACACAACTTAAAATCTGGATGCCAAACTTTTCCATTACATGTACATCTCCTGTCCATTGCAAACAATGACAGCCTTCTGATAGCAACTGCATAAATTCATTTATGTCTCTTTATGTGGCTACAATACCAGGTTTGTTTAGCCACTCAAGTTATGGCATGCACCAAGGGGAAACTAAAACTGGAGCAAGGTATTTAGCAAACATTATATTGTGGAATATATACTGTATTACTTGTACCAACAAGAACAGTATAATGTTTCTTTTTTCAAATGTTTTGTGCCTCAACAAACAATTTTCTGAAGTATAGTTCATTTTCCATCAAGCACAAGAGTACAGGACAATCATTTAACACTTGACTCTCAATCATTAATGTGCCGTGTTGATTGCCAGTAAAAATGTGAAGAAATAATTACTTTGACTACTTGATTCTCTCTAGGAATCAGCTTCATTAAAAATATAATTCCAGCAAGCACTTTCAGCTAATTATGTCTATCATTTGATCAGGTGCTACATTTCATAACTCAGTCAATTACTTGTAGCGTCAACAACAAATACCAATTTTTTTATAGATATAAAGACTGAGTAATTCTGTCATCTTCTGCCCTGCAGTTCTACAGTAAATCCAAAAATAGAATTCAAGTCTATGGCAATGTTATTGAAATGGTTTCCAATCCAGATGTTAAATATGTTTCCTTTATTGTTAATAAGGTCACAGCTGGCTTTTAAGACCAAGGGTGAGAATGCCTCAAATTCAGGGCTCTGTTCCCTGCTTTACCAATGGTATTCCTCTCCACTTAGAAAGCAAACAGCACTTACTGCCTTTCCTTCTGTACTTATCATTAGTTAAATTCGTCTGGGCTAATTTTCAAGATTTGCAGCAATCTTTGTCAAAGCTAGCACCAACCAGCAGCCAAGTGCTTTCCCATTGGAAGAAAAACTGGAACAGTAATCAGCTTCACATGCTAAGTACCACCAAATGATGTATCATGGAAACAGTCCATCGTTTGCCCGCTGATTCAGAAAGTGGCATTTAGCTTAAGTGATCTGCAAAAGCAGGTACTCTAGTTTGCTGTAAATTGCTTCACAGACACAAATACATTTTTCAGTGAACTTACTTTGAAATATGATTGAAACCCAGGTATTTATTTTGCAGGCACACCTTAATCAATAGCATTGCCAAGGTTACAGGAAACACAGTCAGTTTCTTACAATAATATTTTGTTTTTACAAGAATGTGTTGCACAAGACAATTGGATCACTGATTTCATTTGGGTTCAGAGGTAGAAAGTAGTTTATTTCTTGCACATGTAAGTAAAACATTCCCAAGAGAGATCTGAGGATTTCTTGCCAGAATTAGTATTACAGGCTAGCAGCAGTTCAAGGTGAGAGACAGTAAGGATGCAAAACTGTATATCATGTTGTCCTTTTCACATGTGGCAGCCTGGAGATTTAACCTACAATCTGAAATTGCCAGAATGAAAGAAGCATTTCCAAAATCACAGTGCTGAGTTCACAATGACAACATTATTCCCAACAGCAGTGGACAAATGTAACAATGCTGAGGTAATTCATATGCTACTCACTCTTAAATCTGGATTTTTTGGGAAACTCTCCTAGCAATCTTTTACATTTTGCACATGTTCATGGAATGGAAAAAATTATCATTGCTGCTTAGTAGTTGGAAATATAACATTTTTGAATCTGTGGAAGAGGAGTTGCAGCAGAACTGTTAGCTTGATTTTGCTCTAGTGTTCAGGTTTCTGTTTCAATTCAGAAGACCTCAACCTCCAGCTGGTAAAGATTGAGATCACAAGGATTAGCACTTGGTTCAATGCTCTTTATAATATGCATTAACCATTTGGATCCAGATAATTTTTAAAAACATATCATTGATTTATGATTTAGATAGCAACGGGAGAGGAAAGGAACGCAGGATGAAAATTTGAGTGCAGGGAAAAAAATCAGAAGTGCTTAAAACAGCTACAGAACATTTATGAATCAGGACATACTAGCTAACTGAGGAGCTCATCCAAGGGAATGAAATGTTCATTGATTTTGTGACAACCTATCTTTGACTGGTTGACATATTGAAATACAAGCACTGAAAGCTTCTTCAATTGCAATTCTTGAAGTAGACATCTTTAGCATTTGTGCAGAAAGCCAATACGTAAGACTATTTTCTTTTGGTTGCCATTGCTGATGATTGGGGATTGTAAACAAATCTGTGGGGTTGTCAGGAGATGTGCCAGAGGTAAGGTAGAGATTAATCTGTAATTCTTCAAATACAGTGCATGAATGAACATGAAAGTTTTAGGTGTAGGTTCCTTTACACTCCATAAATGGGCACTCTGGGCTCACTAGAACAGAAGAGTGTACTCCACATCTGCACAGAATAATTTTCACTCACAGCAAGTTTCCTTTAAAGGGAGCTGGGAATTAAATTTAATTGTTTAATAATCTGATACAGGATTCCAATAAATGAGAGACATTTTTCTGATCCTTGAATTTGCTCAGTATTTGTGCCCAGTGAAATTTTGGGGGCATCCAGATCTCAAACTATTATGGTCATCCATCAATTCCTTCATCACACCACATCTCTGCTCATAAAACCATCCCCATCCTCAAGTTACAGAGTGTCATAAACATGTTTTAAGCATGCTTGCTCAGAGATTGCTTTTGAATTATGACCTGATTTTTAGGTGCAGCAGAAAACAAAAGCAATTTTTCTGGTTTTTCATCACAATTTGAATTTTGTTTTGTAAAATGCCTCAGGGACTTGCATTGCATTTTCTGTTTCGTTTAATAGATTTTTATTGTAAGAGTGTGTCACATTAAATATTGAAATTATTCCTGAATTGTTGTTGGTTCTTAACATGCTGTACCAATTTGCATGAATAATGGTTAAATGAGCTGAAACATGGTGTGAGCTTGATGTTTTCTTGGAGTAACAAATACTTATGTTGAAATAGGTTACATACTCCCATTCTTACATGGGAATGGTTGAAGTTACTTTGTTGTGGAGAAAGCTCCAGGCTCCTATGTAATCAGAAATAGATTCTACCATTTATTAATCACATATGACTGGTTGTAGTGGGTAGCTGTTTATGTCCGAAGTGAGCATTTAATGTGTCCTTGTGCAACTCTACATCAGTATTGATGAATATGAAGCATAGGTTAGATGCAGGATTCATCCCTAACTACTCAAAGACTTTGAACCTTTGCTTCAAGTTGTTCAATTTCATTTGTTCTTTCCTGTGACTTCTGCCAGATTGTATCCATTTCACCACATTGCAGCCTAATCATCATCTCCCCCTCCATCCCCTCATTCTGCCTATAAATCTTGCAGCAACACACAAAATGCTAGAGGAACTCAGCAGGTCAGGCAGCATCTATGGAGGGAAATGGACAGTTTGATGTTTCAGGTCAAGACTCTTCCTCAGGACTGGAAAGAGAGGGCAGAAGCCAGAATAAAAGGGTAGGAGGGAGGAGGAGGAGCACAAGCTGGCGGGTGACAGGTGAATCCAAGTGAGGGGGGAAGGTAGGTGGCTAGGGGAGGGGGAGTGAGAAGGATGTAAGAAACTGGGAGGTGACAGAAGGGAATGGTCACCAGAAGCTGGAGAAATTGATGTTCATGCTGTCAGGTTGGAGACTACCAAGGCAGAATTTGAGGTGCTGTTCCTCTAATCTGTGTCTGGCCTCAACTTGGCAGTAGAGGAGGCCAAGGACAGACATGTCGGTGTGGGAATGGGAAGTGGAATTGAAGTGGCTGTCCACCGGGAGATCTTGGCTGTTTCGGCAGACGGAGTGAAAGTGCTCGACGAAGTGGTCACCCAATCTGCATCAGGTCTCACCAATGTAGAGGAGGCTGCACCAGCAGCACTGGATTCAATAAATGACACTGATAGTTTCACAAGTGAAGCACTGCCTCACCTGGAAGGACTGTTTAGGGTCCTGAATGGTGGTGAGGGAGGAGGTGCAGGGGCAAGTGTAACACTCAGCATGGTTCCAGAGATAAGTGCCTGGAGGAGGATCAGTGGGAAGGGACGAGCAGACAAGGGAGTCAGAGAGAGAGAGCAATCCCTGCGGAAAGCAGAGAAGGGAGGGGAGGGGAAGATGTGCCTAGTAGTGGGATCGCATTGGAGATGGCGGAAATGATATGTTATGGAGAGTGGTATGTTGGATCTGGAGGCTCGTGGGGTGGTGGGTAAGGACAAGGGGAACCTCATCCCTGTTACGTCTAGGAGCGATAGAGTGAGGACAGACATGTGGAAATAGAAGAGATGCGGGTGAGGGCTTCATCAATAGCAGTGTGACAGTTTTAGGATGCGGTTATACTGCCACTGTCTATATGTGCTGAGGTTTAGAAATTAAATGTTTTGGAATAGTAAATTCGTAGTGCATGCCCAAGAATGAGCATTTCTTTTGAAGGGACAGCTCAGAATTTTCAGCAGCCCATGAAGTGTTTCATTCTGCTCTATGAGGATGACACTAGGAAAGTCCTTTTATCCAGGCACTCAACCATTGCAGAGCATGCAACAGAAAATGGGCAAGTGTGGGGCAGTGACAGTAATAGTGCAGTCAGATGCATTCAGTAAGGATGTACAACTCATTGTGAACCAATTACTGGCCAAAAATTGACTAAAATTCCCATCCCAAGGTGTTGTGGGGAATCCAGTGCCAGTACTGAACCTTTCAAGCAAGCTGAAAGCCGGAAAGGAATTTGTAAAGAATTTGTTTATTCAAATACAAGCTTTTCTTCTGGATCACTGTTATGTGACAATATCACCAAGTTACAAAAAAGGCATCGATAAAAAGATCCCTCTGATGTATCTAGCTCTGTCCTCAACAGATGTTCACAACTGTGAATATCAGGGAAATTACTCATTTACTAGTTTTAGACTGCTGATAAACACAAACTTTTCTCCATCTTTGTTGCGAATATGGGAATGTTATGAAACATTCCTCTATTGGACAAGCAGGGAAACAATCAAAAGGGAATTATGTGTCAATCAAATCATCCTGGTGTAATGTTTGGATTATAGGAGAGAGAAAGTTGCAAGGAGCTATAGACAGAACATCCTGAGTGGTTGCCATGGTGTCTAAAATCATTTAGAGTTATAGTTTAAGTAATATTCAGAGTTAAAGGGGTAGCTTGTAAGGGAACTGCAAAGAGAAATAACCACTGTAGGTAGAGAGACAGAGAAATACCAGGAGTTACATTTAAGGATTAAAGCCATATTAGGCACAGAATACAGAGGTTCTATTATAGTACAATAGTTTACAATGTTTTATATAATATTTTTGGTAATTTCATGTAACATTTCTATTAGAGGTAATTTCATGTAACATTTTATGTCATATTGTTTGTAGTATCTGCATTATTATTATTTTATCTGTGGTGATTTGTTTGTATTTTAATAAACCTTTTGAAATAGTTCTGGGTTGAGCTGCTCCGTGAACCTTAACTGGTTTTCCCCACCTGGAAAGATTCAGGCCAAACTCAGATGATTGCTATTGGAGAAACTATCCGCAGTAGGCTGACTCATCTTCCTGTCACATGTACACCACTTATCCACTTTGCCATTTTACCATTTGGGGAGCAGGAAGATATAAGCAAATGAATGAGTTTTATTCTGGTTTACAGACAATGGCAGTTCCCGATGACTTGGGTCTTTCGGCCAATGTCAGAGTGGTAATATAATATAACAGCTGTCTCATTTTCCCTAATGTCTCTTTCGTTCTTTTGTAAAATCCCTTTTCCCAAAGCCACACTGTACCTTGCTTCTCATTCACTTCACTTCACTGGAATTTGCTATTGCTATCTCTTGTGAACCTCTTATCTCATTTATTTTGCCATTTTCTTCAGTAACTTTCAGACAATTGTCTCTACTCTTCACAGACCACTCAATAGGGACAGCACTTCAAATAAAGAGCAATGGAATTACCTGAGATTTTGGAAGATGCTTTTAATGCAAAATGCTGGTTTGTTTTTTTTCCCACTCCTTGGATATTCATTGTTACCATCTCACCATGCTTTGGCAATGTATTTCTTTCTTTCAGATGACTGCCTGATTCGATCTCCTTTTCTTCAGTTTTTTATGGTGCTGTTACGCAAGTTGAATGAAAGAAGAAATTCATGTGTGGTTTTTTTTGGGTGTTAAAGCAACATTGCATTCCCACACCCCTCACCCCCCTTTGCTGTTGGCAAAACTCCAAAAAGATCAAAATCTTGCCCAGCACCCACTAAAAAACACCATTACCAAACATCTTCAGAAACAGCAGCCATTTCTGAAAAATCCTGCTTTGGTTTCTCACAGCTTGCACGTAGCCGAGACTTCAATTAGTCCTCAAAGACACAAAACACCACCAGCTGCTGGAGAGCTACTTCCAGATGACTCTAACATTAACCTCCAAAGGCAGGGACAAAGCTCCTGTGCTTAGCGAGGTAGACCTGAAGAGGCAGGTAGATCACATTGACCTCACCACCCCTCCACCCCTGTCCCTGGAAGGATGTCCTCAGTTGACGTGAGGGTGAAGGGACTCAGAGAACTTCCAGGGCTAGCTGCAGGTGACTGGCAGAGAGTTCTGTGCTGGGAATAATATTGTTTGCACTGCTGACCACTGCATTTAAAAAAATACGTGGGTGAAGGTGAGTGCTCGCAGCTTAAGAATGTGTCTATTGCTGTTTACTTCACCTGTATTCACACTCTTGTTTACAATGTTACAATGTTCACACATTGCAAACACCATAAGCTGCTTTTTCCTCCTTTCTCCTCTCTCTTTCCATGTCAATTTACATATAACAGCACAGAGGGAAGCTATTTTGCTTATTGAATCCATGTTTCCAATCCCATCAGTCACATTTAAACATAGAAGGGCAGGCATGGTAATGTAGCGGTTAGTGTAACGCTATTACAGCGCCAGCAACCTGGGTTCAATTCCAGCCACTGTCTGTAAGGAGTTTGTACGTTCTCCCTGTGTCTGCATTGGTTTCCCCTGGGTGCTCTGGTTTCCTCCCACATTCCAAAGACGTACAGGTTAAGAAGTTGTGGGCATGCTATGTTGGCGCTGGAAGTGTGGCAACACTTGCAGGCTGCTCCCAGTACACCCTATGCAAAAAAAGATGCATTTCGCTGTGTGTTTCAATGTACATGTGACTAATAAAGAAATCTCATCTTAGGTGGCTGTACCAGGATCCACACACCAGGTGCAAAACACAGAAGAGAGGGTTATGAGGGACAGTAAAAGGAAGGTGTGTTACTTGTCCAGCAGTGATCTGGTGCGGGATGGCTGCATGGCAGAGATCAGAGCAGTGGTCTGTTAGGCAGAGTTGTGAAAGGCTCAGGACATGGGGAGATTCTCACTGCTGACAGAAGTGAAGATTCCAAAAGGCTCTTTCATTTCTCAAACTTTCACAAAGTTTTTCACCATCCACCTCTCCTTGCACTCTCTCTTTCTTTCTCTTGCTCTTTCTGGCACTCTTAGCCTCTCTTACTCACATAGCAAAAATATTTCTGCCCCCAACTCTTGTACCAATTATTCCATCTCAGACACAAACATAGATCACACATCACGGCATCAGTTTATTCACTTGCACACTGAGTTAAACATAATTCTTCATTGCATTAGTCTCCTCACATCCACTCTCTGGTACTCACATTCCATGATCATTTTTGCACAATTGTCAAAGGAATTTTAATGCCATGTGTATTGAACAACTTCTCTCAATGTCTTTTTTAGTATAGACAAAGGTTGTCAGGAACAAGCACTTGGTCCTGCAGACTGAAGGGGACCCACCTCAGTGCAGCATTTTGGGTCAGACAGTGCCTGGCCTGATGGGTGCTGCAGTAGGTGAGTCCCAGGCACTAGGAGAAGCAGCTTGTCCAAGATTTATCAGGGCTAATTGAACCTTAGTACAAGCTCACACATTGGTAATTGTGTTTTTACTTTGTAGGAACTGCACTATAATGAAGATGGTTCATTCCTAACCAAAACCAATTAACCAAAGACACAAGAGATTCTGCAGATTCTGGAATCCGGAGCAACACACACAAAATGCTCGAGGAATTAAGGAGGCAGCATCTAAGGAGGGAAATAAACAGTCGACATTTTAGATCGAGATCCTTCATCAGGGCTTAATATTTGCATGACAGAAGAACCTTAGATCAGTGCATCAGCAAACAAAAGCCTGTGGCACCTCTGTCACTAAGGAACATTTGGACAAGCAGTCACCCCAAAAGAGTCAAATATTTTGAATTACACAAGTACAAAAGACTGCAGATGCTGGAATCTCAAGCAGCAAAGGGTCTGCTGGAGGAACTCAGCAGGTCGAGTAGTATCTGAAGGGGAAAGGAATTGTCGACATATCGGCTTGAAACCCTGCATCAGGACACTAGTTCCTCCAGCAGATTGTTTGTTGATTTTGAATTACAGCATTATGAAAGGTCCCCATAACAGAACATCCTTCACAATGCAGTATACCATGTAAAGGGAACTCTAGCACACTCTTGGATCTCACACCAGCACACATCTTTATGTGCATGCAGTGTAAAGTGACCATGTTTAAGACAGATTTCACCACTGAATATATATTCCCATACAAATATCATAAGGGAACAATAGTTAAGAATGCTGTATCCCACCATAATATTCCTACCTTGTCAGAATTCATAAATTATTTTATATCCCATTATTCCTTGCTACACAGAAGGTTGCCATTTGGCTCATTAAGTCTCTGCCGGCTCTGAGAGTAAATCCTGTTCCCCCACTAATTTCCCTGTAACCTATTCTCTCACATGCTCATCAATTCCACTCTAATACTCATACTCCCCTTTTACAGTAGCTAACTAACCTATCAGCTAACATGTTTTTGGATGTTGAAGGAAACCAAAGGACCCAAGAGAAACTGACAAAGTCACAGGAAAACATGCAAACTACCAACAGACTACATCGGAGGTCATCGTTGAACCTGAGTCACTGGAGCTGTGAGGCAGCAGATCTACTAGCTGAGCCAATGTGCCAACTCCTCAAGGCCACATCATTAATGTGTGGGCAAAGCCTGTAATCTAGTGTAACACTCATAGTAATGGATAGTTGCAGGCACTTCCAGCCTTCATTGAAAATTTTTGTCTCTTGCAAACTTGTCCAGATATGTCAGCGAATTACGGATCAGCAGTTTCAGCTCTATGTCTCAATGGCACATTTAACAACTTTTAACTTCAAACATATCCAGGGAGGAGTGCACTGCACATTTTGTTGGCCCTTAGCAATGGGAAGAGATTGGATAGGCTGGCTTTGATTTCCCAGGAATGAAGGAGGCTGGGGGGTGACTATATAATTAAGTGAGGCATAGATAGGGTAAATAATCAGAATCATTTTCCCATAGCAGGGGTATCAAAAACAAGAGGGCATAGGTTTAAAGTGCAAGGAAAGAGTTTAAAAGGCATCAGAGAGATAAGGTTTGATAAGGTTTCAGATATGAGTGAGGACTCTCTTGTGGAACTATAGCCAGTCTGGACGTTGTTCTTTAGAGAAATGTAGATAAGAGTGTAGCTCCTTTCATTTCCTGAGTGTTGAGCCCTCAGGCAATGTAGTCTCTGTGGGTGCCTGGGGAGGTGCCATTTCAAATGTGAAGAGGAGTGTTAGACAAATGGACATTGCAAATTGAGAATAGGAACCTTAAGCACTACATGAGTGCAATTGATAAACTCCAGTGTTCTGGGGAAATGAGCTTTGGTTTCAGCAAAGTGGTCGAAGTGCAAGGAAGGGACAATCTTTAATATGAACCATGTGCAGACTAAAGCTGTGTGCATGATAAATAGTGTGTAGCAGTCTGGCTACCAATGTAGGCTTAATGTGATTGGCCCCATTGTTTTGTGCCTTCTATGTTAGTAAAAGGTGTTCTTCTGTGAGGGAACAGCAACTGTCGTACTTCAGCCAGACCTCTGGATGTAGGGTAGTGACATAACAACAGAGGAGATAATCCATTACTCACTGTAACTCCAGAGAAACCCACAGCCTACTTGTTCCTCTGTGTTCTATAGGGATGAATGTAGAGTTCTCCATGCCGACATAAATGAACAATTATAAAACAGAAAATAGTCATTACATTCACTAATGCTTATCTTGATGAGGAAATACATCTTAAATATTCATACTTCAAAACTCAAACTCTGATTCTTAGTTATATTATTAAAACAGAGCAAAACAATACAGTTGGAAGTGAAACGTTCACTCCTACCAACAGCTGGTGATTTTTTTTATGTCTGTTTAGTTTGTTTCCCATTAGCAAAGCAAGTATTTCTTCTGCCAGGCTTTTACTCTTGAGATGTGTACTTGTTCTCAATTCTCTCCTCACTCATCTGCATGCCAGATGGGAATATGAGTTGGATTTCCCAGTGGCATTTGCAAGGTTCACATTTAGACATATAATTTACAATCTCACCAAGAGCAATGCAACTTGAGATGCTCTGCTGTATACAATTTGCCTGCACCTATGATTCGGGTTTCATTGGATTTTCTACAGAGCTCAGAAGCTTGGTGAATGGTCGAATTCAAAAGACTGGAAATCAAGAATGGTAACAGAATCATTGAATCAAAGATGCCTAGCACTGGAAAGGATCACTTGGCCTGTCATGTCCATTCCAGCTTAAAAAAGGGGAGGCTATTTCTATTACTACATCTCAAGCCTATTTCTATGTCCTTCAAGAGCTCTCTCAGAAACAATTTAAATGAGATGAAGGTTTCTACCTCCTCTCCTATTTCAAACACAGTGTTTCAAAACCCCACTGTGTTGTTGTCAATAGTCCCATATTGTTCAGGACCTCCTTTATATACATAGAAAATTGGCTGCTGTACATGTAATCACCAGATTGATTCCTAGGATGGCAACTTTGTCCCATGACAAGAAATTAAGCAGATAGGCTTAATTAGGTCAGGTCAGATGGGTCAGATAAATGCGTGGCTGATGGTGCAGGAGGATGGGCTTTAGGTTTTGTATCATTAGGACTATTTCTGGGGAGATGGGACCTGTACAAGCAGGTCACGTTGCACCTTAACCAGAGTGGAACCAATATTTTTGCTGGGAGGTTTGCTCGTGCTGTTGGGAGCTATTTAAATTGAGTGGGCAGGGGATGGGGGCTCAGAGTAGTTCTTTAGCTGGAGAGGTACAATCACCCAGAGGAGAAATAGCAAGTTCAGTCGACAGAACAAGTGACTAAGTGCACAACAAGGGAACTCAAAGTGTAATTGTATCTATTCTAATGCAAGGAATATCATGAGTAAAGTAGATGAACTCAAAGCCTAAATTAACATGGGGGTCTATGATATTGTTGCATCATTGAGACATGGTTGAAGGATGGGCATGACTGGCAACACAATATCCCAGGGCACAGAATTTTCAGGTGAGACAGGGGGGTGGGGGGTGTGGTGGGAGTAAAACAGGAGGAGTTCTTGCACAATTCATCAAAGATTGCATTACCTCAGTATTGAGGGAGGATATCCCAGAAGGCTCCTCAAGCGAGGCCATATGGGTAGAGATTAGAACCTAACAAGGTGTCGTCACTTTTCTAGGGGTGTATTTCTGACCTCGCAACTGTCAACAGGAGATAGAGGAACAGGTATGTAGGCAGATATCAGAGAGATGCAATAAAATATGGTTATCATACTGTGGGGTTTCAATGTCCCAAATATTAATTAGGATTGCTTTAGGATTAAAGGCTCAAAGGGGGCAGAATTCTTGACGTGTGTCCAGGAGAGCTTTTAATGCAGTATGTAGATAGACCAATGAAGGAAGAAGCTTTAATGGACCTTATCTTAGGGAATGGATCTGGCCAAGTGGAGTAATTGTCATTGGGGGATCAGCTGGAGATGGTGACCATACTTCTGTAGATTTTAAAGTGCTTATGGAAAAGGATAGGGATGAAGCAGTAATAATACGCTTAAATTGGGGGAAGGCCAACTTTTTTTACATATAGGAGGACCTGGCAAAGGTAGATTGGGAGCATCTATTTCAAGTAAGCCTACATTTGAACAGTGGGAATTAATCAAAGGAGAAGTAGGAAGAGTTCAAGACCAACATGTTCCTATGACAGTAAAAGCCAAGGATAATAAGTAAAGGGAACCCTAGATGTCGAGGGGTATTGAGGGTTAGATAAAGAAAAGAAAGGAAACATTTGACAGGAATAGGGAACTAATGTCAGGGGAGGTCTGTCATACTGTAAGTATAAAATGTGTAGGGAGATGCTTAAAAAGGAAATTTGGAAGGCTAAGAGGGGTCACGAAAAATCATTGGTAGACAGGCTTAAGGTAAATCCAAAGGAGTTCTATAATTATATTAAGGGCAAAGGAATAACTAGGGAAAAAGTAGGGCCCATTCCAGACGATATGCATGATCTGGGTGTGGAGCCGGAAGCTATAGGTGAAATCCTAAGTGAATACATTTCATCAATATTCACAAAGGAAGCAGACTTTGTAGTTGGAGAATTCAGTGAAAGGGTTGGTGAAAGTCTATTGCAGGTCTCCATAAATAAAGAGGGGGGTACTTGATGCCTAAGTGGGCTAAAAGGTGGATAAACTCCCATGACTGGATGGGAATTATCTCAGACTGGTAATAGAGGGAAGGAAAGAGATTGCTGTGGCTCTGGCTGTGATTATTATGTGAGGTACCAGATGACTGGAGGACAGCATATGTGGTCCTCCTTTTCAAGAAATACAGCATGGAAAAGCCTGGTAACTATAGACCTGTGATCCTAACATCAGTGTAGTGAAGGTGCTGGAAAAAATTGTGAGCAAGACAATTAATGATCACTTGGAAAGACAGGGATCAATCAGAGGCAGGCACATGGCTTTGTCAAGGGAAGATCCTGTCTGACCAATTTGACTGAATTCTTTGAAAGGTAACAAGTGCATCAACGAAGGCTGTAGATGTGATTTACATGGACTTTAGTGGAGCCTTTGACAAGGTCCCACATGGGAGTCTGGTTCAAAAGGTTAGGGCCCATGCGATCCAGGACAAGATGGCAAATTGGATCCAACATTGGTTGGGCAAGAGGAGACAAAAGGTGATGGTAAAGGGTGCTTTTGCAGTTGGTTGCCTGTGACTATTGATGTCCCACAACGATTAGTGCTGGGACCCTTGCTGATTGTAATATATGTGAATAACTTGGAATTAATCGTGGGAGGCATGATCAGGAGGTTCACAGGAAGAAACATCTGTGGAGCTGTTGATAGTGTGGAAGGTGGTCTTAGGCTGCAGAGAGATATCGATGTGTTGGTGAAATGGGCTGAAAGATGGCAGATGAAGTTTAATCCAGATAACTGTGAGGTGATGGATTTTGGGAGCACTAATGAGGCCTGGACATACACCATGAGAGGTCAGATCTTAAGGAATACTGAGTAACAGAAGGACCTTGGAGTACAAGACCATGGATCCTTCAAGTTGGCAACACAGGCAGATAATGTGGTTAGGAAGGCATATAGGATACTGGCCTTTATTAGTCAGTGCATTGAATACATAAATAGGGAAGTTATGCTTCAACTTTATAAAACCTTGGTCAGACATCAGTTGGAGTACCATGTGCAATTCTGGTATTGGTATTGGTTTATTATTGTCACTTGTACCGAGGTACAGTGAAAAGCTTGTCTTACAATCCGATCATACAGGTCAATTCATTACACAGTGCAGTTACATTGAGTCAGTACAGAGTGCATTGATGTAGTACAGGTAAAAACAATAACCGTACAGAGTAAAGTGTCACAGCTACAGAGAAAGTGCAGTGCAATAAGGTGCAAGGTCACAACAAGGTAGATTGTGAGGTCAGAGTCCATCTCATTGTATAAGGGAACTGTTCAATAGTCTTATCACAGTGGGGTAGAAGCTGTCCTTAAGTCTGGTGGTACATGCCTTCGGGTTCCTGAATCTTCTACCTGATAGGAGAGAAGAGAGAATTTCCTGAGTGGGTAGGTTCTTTGATTATGCTGGCTGCTTCACCAAGACAGCAAGAGGTAAAGACAGAGTCCAAGGAGGAGAGGCTGAAGTCCATAATGTGCTGGGCTGTGTCCACAACTCTCTGCAGTTTCTTGCGGTCTTGGGCAGAGCAGTTGCTGTACCAAGCTGTGATACATCCAGATAGGATGCTTTCTATGGTGCATCTGTAAAAGTTAGTGAGAGTCAAAGGGGACAAACCAAATTTCTTAAGCCTCCTGAGGAAGTAGAGGCACTGGTGAGCTTTCTTGGTCGTGGCATCTGCATGATTTGACCAGGACAGGCTGTTGGTGATGTTCACTCCCAGGAACTTGAAGCTCTCAACCCTCTTGACCTCAGCACCATTGATGTAGACAGATGCATGTACGCTGCCCCCTTTCCTGAAGTCAATGACCAGCTCTTTTGTTTTGTTGACATTGAGGGCAAGGTTGTTGTCATGACACCATGATCACCATGCTATAAGAAGGTTAAGGGAGAAGGTAAAGAGGGGACATAATTGAGGTATATAGAATTATTAAGGGTGTAGATAGGATAGGTAGCAGGAAACTTTTCCCCATATCTATCCAGAGATAGATAAAACTAGAGGACATATGTTTAGGGTAAGGGGAAAGAGATGTGGAGGGGATATAAAGCGAATCTTTTTCACCCAGAAAGTGGGAAATAGATTGCACTAGCTGAGAGAATGGTTGAAACTGGGTTGCTGGCAGCATTTAAGAAGTGTCTAGATGAGTACTGGAATCAGTTAGGCATAGAGGGGTGTGAACTTAGCGCTGGGTAATGGGATTAATATGGAAGGATGCCCACTGGTCGGCATCGATGAGTTGGGTCGAATGGCCCATTCCTTCACTGTATGATTCAATGATTCTATGATGCTAGAGATTATATGATGCTTTATAGTCTCCAGGATTCATATAAAATTCTTCAGGGATTTGAGAGTGTAGAAACTGAGAGTATAGGTGCTTCCCCTGGCTGAAGTGTCTAAAATCAGGGGTCATAGACTGAAAATAAGGGCTTGGTCATTCTGTACTGAGATGAGAAGAAATTACTTCACCCAAATAGTAGTTAATCTTTGGAATTCTCTACCCAAGAGGGCAGTGAAGACTCAATCAATGACTATGTTCAAGAAAGAGATCAATAGATTTTGGATATTAAAGGAATCAATATTGTGTTTATACAAGGAAGTGGCACTGAGCTGGTGTAAGTGGCTGAATGGCCTGTTCCTGTTCCTTGTGCCTTATGTATGGGATGCCCTGCAAATGTCAAAGTCCAAAGTGGTCCTGGCTGCTGACATTTCAGAACACCCCTCCCCCTAGCTCTGTGAAATAACCATTTTCTCTCTGGTCTATCCATCATATATCTCATATGTCCCTAGTTACTTACCTTTATGCTGAGGGAAATGAGCTCTTCTTGTTCATTCTGCCACGAACTCTCATTAGTTCATAATCAGGAATCCCAACATCTACTAATAGATACAGTTATTCTTACAGAACATTAGATGTACTTAAGGAGATTCAAGCTTTTAGATGAAAGCACAATTTTAGACATAAAGGAGATAATGAGGTAGTTTAAAAACAATTATTGATCCTATTCAGGGAATACTGTATTCTGCTGTCAACTTAAGCTTCAATTGCTTTTAGAGTTGATTTCTTCCATTTAAAAAAATGTTCTGCTTTTATCTTTGTGACCAGTTTATCACCCTCTATGCTAATTTCAGAGCCTGCAATTCACCAGCATGTAAATAGAACCAAGGGGAAGTTCTTCAGTGAAACAGTTTGCTTGTAAAATCTCCTAGTTACTTTACTGGCAATTTAGGGATTTTTTGTATTCATTCTCAGAACTTGGTCAAGGCCAGTGTTTATTGCCTGCTTCCAATTGCCCTTGTACCAAATGGCCTATTAGTCAGTTCAGAGAAGAGTTAAGAACCAACCATATGATTGATCTGGCTGTATTAACTGCAGCTAAAGATGTCAGATTTCTTTATCTCAAAGACATCAGTGAAGTAGATGGGCTTTGACAACAAATATAAAAAACATTCATGGTCACCAAATTCATCGTAGGGCAGGACCAGGTTAAATGTTAGATGGTTCTTTATCTAGGGATTTCTGGAACTTTGAAGGTGGTCACCAGCTGTGGCGGTGAATGCTAAATTGTTGCTTTTTTTCTCAGTGAAAACAGGAGAGGTTACAAGAAGATCATTGTGTATGAATCAGATGTTCTAAAATAATCCTGGCTAACTTTTGAAGAATTAAGGCTTTAAGAAGTTTTTAGTTTTTATCCTCTACTACTTAGCTTGAGGTTAAGAGTTCTTTGCTTCACTAGAAAATACATGGCTTTAGGTGAGTGAGGATATGACACTGTATGGATTGGCTTGGATGAACCTGCAGATCTTTATCAGCCTGTGTCACTTTGTTTATTTCTATTTTATTCATTCATGGGATGTTGACATTGTTGGTCAATACCTTTGTCCATTCCTAGTTACTTTCCAGACTGAGTTCAGTGGAGAATTAAGAATTAAAATTGATAGGTCTGAAGTCACAAATATTCAAGACTAGGTCAGCCTGGCAGACGTCCTTCCTTGAAGGACATAAGTGAACCAGAAGAGTTTTTATTATGTCAAACTGGTACTTTCATGGTCACCATATTTATTTCTTTACTTGTGTCTGGATCAATAGGTGGGGTCTCTGGATACTAGTCCAGTTTTTAATGCTCTAATACTCCAATGTGCCACTGTGGGACACTATGGGCAAGGATGCATGTGTTCATATCTGATGCTGGTGCATCTCCCTGTCATATTGGACCTTGACCTGAAAAATTATGCCATTGGAAGTAAAAACAAATTGGTACATCAGCCTAAAATGACCAAATTTTCCTTTCCAAAATATGGAGTGAAAACTGTCAATAGTGGTCAGACTGATTGATCCCATTGAATTCTCATCTAAGATTCCCAATCTGAGCCATTCATTTTCTGGGTGGATTGGGAAAATATATTGATTAGAGCTATGATGGTATCAAGTGCACCTGTTCTGGAGTCCTAAACTTAAGTCAAGACCTTAAGTCTTATCTGTCATAAGTGTCTAATTGTACCCTCACTTTAGAGAGGTTATACGGTATCAATCTATATTTTCAAGATGAATTTACTTAACTTCTTTCCAAATGGGTTTAGCTATCAATAATCACTATTTCAAGTGGTGGGTCCCCTCTCCTCACCAAGGAGTAGATACTTCCAGCTAATGAAGCAGGTTAAGCACAGTTATCTTAATTTAAATGAAGAACATTTTATTTTGAGGAGTAAATTCTATCAGAGATTATAACTTTACAAAGGATTTTAAAAAACACAAGTACAATTCTTACAACCTAAACAAGTAGCACTGAGTTGCAGATGAACAAGTCGTCCATTGCAAAAAGAAGGTTCTGGGAAGAGATCCCTCTTGAACTGAGGCTGAGAAGTCAATTCTGTGTCTCCTTCCCTCTCTAACTCCTATCAACTGCTATCAACTGGTAATCTAATTTTTATATTTTTATAAATATATTTGTCTTTACTAACCATTATCTTGATGTGATGTTTTGCAATTGTGGCTGTATTTTTCATAGTATCGTTAGTCTTATTAAGATCAACATTATTTTTTTCTTAACATTCATTATTTTTATTAATCCTGTCAAGTGGATGGGCAAAGATTACTGATTAGAAGTTTAAACAAACTTTCTGCTGTGCTTGAAAGTATTTAGTTTAACAATAAGCTTTTTGGACCTTGGACAGTTTTATTTCCCACTGTTCTTAAAAGCTGAGGTTAACAATAATCATTTTGGACCTGGACAGTAGATATCCATCACACTCCCCTCTTACTAAGTAAAGGTTTCTAGTCCAGCTAGTCCTCACTGAAACTAGTTTCGAGATTAATCTCCTGCCAGGATTCCTCCTGGGAGCAGATGTTTACTCCACGAACTGTCCCAGTAGGCTACCAGTACCAGAGGAGCTCTTCCTTTGATCAGGTGCTCCAGGGACTCATTGAGTACCTCCCAATAGAAGGGTTTCTTGTGATCACAATTTGTCTGTGTATTCACTTCTTCAATCTTGGCTGCACACATCTCTAAGACCTTAGAGAGTTTTTGATCATCACTTTTTCCTGAGTTAATCATTTTATAAACATATTACAATTTAACTCACCAATAAGTCCATTTTAGTCTATCATTTTTTTTCTTGCTTGCTTAAAGTTTGAAATGATTCAAGCTTAGGTCACTGTCTCTGTGTATCATTAATTCATCTTATCAGCTGGCAATATCTTCCATTGAGTAGAAGGTGGTCCATTCCTTTTTCACAGGAGTGACATATTTTTCTTAGATGTTGCACAGTATTCATTAATTGAATTTTTTATAAAATAAGTCCTGTAAGCAAAGCACTGGTTCTTGTTTTGTCAAGTTGCTCATTCCTATCTTCTGTCTAAGGATTGGTAACCTTATTTTTCAGTTGAAGGGAATCAAACCCGTTAGTTTCATGACTTGACAGCATAAGTCTGAAGTAAAACAGTTGTAGAAGCAGACTGCCCTTATATGTGTACTGAGGTGAGGAGGGGTATAATCTTCCCATTCAGGAGTCTGGTTAGACTTCCCATTCTGGGTGATCAGAATGGTGTGAATGAGGCTTCAGAATGTATGGGTTGTTTCGGTTGATCTCATGAGGATGAATACCCAAGTTGGTGCTGTATTGAGGCATTCTGATATCAACCAGACCATCTGTGTAAGATCTTTCTTACCCTGGTGATACAAGATCCAGGAGACCTTCTTTTACTTTATTCGGGCTTGGTCCTGATTTGGATGAAGTGATCCATCTTCCTAACCTTTCTACTTCTCTAGAAAGCTTTAACTGAGCAAGGGCTACCCAGTCCATTCTGTCAGACCACAGGATTTTGTCAATGGAATATACAGATTGTTCTTATATTGTTAAATACAACATAAATGGCAGTATAGGTAGTCCTAGTGGTCCTACTTGTTCTTTTGTGGGAGTACCACATATGCCAGATATCCAATATACGCCTACATCTAAATAGTAACAAAATAACAAAATACATGCAAATAATTCTACTTTGTGATGATATAATGCTTTGGTGGCCAGGGAAGCCTTGAGGTTACATCGCCATTTCTGAAGAAGTTGTAACAGAATGTGTAATAAGATTATGAGAAGTAGAGCATTCCTTAGGGGGAGCCATCTTTCTTCTCCTGATGTCTTTTACAGTGGTAAAAGATAATATGCATAATATAGTGATACATATTGGTTTGAAGATAAACATCAAGGGGTAAACCATGAGGGTATTACACTATTTAAGTACACACCAACTGGTGAATGTAGGTGATACCTAGGTTCACCAGACAGTGTGTTCTTTAATAGACAGAGTTAATCTGAAAGGAGGGGACAGATACAAAGGAGTAAACCATGAGGGTACAATGCCGTCATTAGCAGTGAACATTATATTAACAAAGTACAATATATAAATTCTAAACGACCATGTTATATAATAGGTTACCCACATCAAAAAAAATATATGCAGTACCCAAACAGGTGAGTGGAAAATGTTTGTCGGCTCATCTTTTTGCTACATTGTGTTATTAGACCTACCATTTGTGATAGGTACATCAAGACCCACTCTTCAAGATGAGCAGAGAAACATGCATATCCATATCCAACAATGGTGATTAGCATGGGAGAGAAGTAAGGATGATGCTGTGATGGTGGTCTTCACTCTTATCTCTTGCAGGGTTGAGGACATACTCGAGGAACAGGTAAATGGTGAGGATGACGCAGTGTATACCAAAGCAGACATAAGGGACATAATCCATGCTACTACAGGAGGGGTAGAGATATTGGGTATAGCTGAGTTGGGTATAGCCATGATTATATAATAAAAGGATGCCATCAAACTTCAGTCCTTCAAGGCTTTAGTGCTTCAAAACTAGGAACACTATCAAGAAATTCATTCAAATTGCTACAAGGATTATCCATTGGCAAATTCCAAACAGGTTTCTAATCCAATTTAATGTGATGCTAATCCACCCAAAACCTATGTTTGTCCCAGTGGAGGTCAAGTGAGCGACAGCTAGGAAGGTCTTTGCTATCACTTTGCCTGTAGTTTTGAGTCAGTCAGGGGCTTGGTATGGGTCTGCAAAGGAAATTTGTGGAAGGAGATGTCTCGCTCATCTGATCATTTCAGTAGCATTACAGTTGGTAAAGGTGACAACTAATTTTGTAGCAGGCATCTGAGTTAAGATGCTAGTTAAAACCAAAACATCTGGATTCTGAATGAGAATGTCATTAAATCTGATTTGGGAGGTTGTGGGCTGAATGACTCTTTTTAGCTGGAAGCTGCAGAAAATGTTATCTTTGTTTGGTGTGAACCCCTGCATATTGGGTGAGACATCACAGACTAGGTGCACAGGGAGGTGATAATGATCCCATAGGACCCGTTACTGAAACCATGGATACACTTGTGATCACCAAAAACTGGAGTAGCCTGTGACAGGACAGCCAGAACTGGTAGTATTCCCACACTGAGGAAATTTCTACCAATCAGAGCATGGTTGAATATTATTAGGCATGATTTAATGCTAATGTAAGAGGGTTCAATAATGTTGGCAATATTCAGTCCTCCACATGCCTTCCATTGTAATGGAGGCTCTACTGAACCTGCTGGGGGATATCTAGGTTCACTGGTGACTATGTTCTTAAATAGACAGAGTTCATCTGAAAGGAGGGGACAGACACAAGGAACAGAATATGCCAGTATACCAACAGAGGATACCTCTAATGAATATTAATCCCTTCTATCTCAGTCTTAAGTTTTAGTTCATGGACTTTTAGTAGAAGGGAAATGGGGGTTCCTCTTAAACTGGCCAGTTTTTTTAATTGGAGCCAAAGAGCCTGTTGATTAAAGACCATGAGAGGAAGTCCAAAGGGACCTGTCCTAATGTCAGGCTAATAGTCATTCACTGGAGTTGCTGTTGAATGGCAATAACCTGCATGTTGTCATCCATGATAAGACGGAAGCCGATCACTGAGGACAAGGTTTGTTGTGTAAGCTTGATTACTTGAGTAACATACTGACAGATATTTCTCAAGTTCGATTGATTTTCCTCTAGCCATTGTTGGTAAGTGTCAAGTTGCTCCAGGATAATTTTGGTTACATCAACTCTGATTTGTTCCTTAGAGGTAGACTTGTGTTTTTGTCCTGAGGCACTCAATGGGAATTTTACTGATAAGCTTATTCCAAGAGCCATCTCCCTTATAAACTTTAAAGAGTGGGTGACTGTCTGATGGCAGTATGTCTGAACAATTTTTATCATCAGGAATTTCCATCATTCAAGTGAACTGAAGGATTGCATTGCTTCCATTATGGGAGTGAGCACTGTCAAGGCAGGACTGATGGGTGGTTTGATTTTTATATCTTTCAAGAGGTCATCTTGAGTTGTTACAGGAAGATTTGTTTTGGCATTTTAATGATAGTACCACTTAATTGAATGCATTACAGTAATTGATGGCTTGTCCTTGCATGTAACATTAATTTATTGGGGAGTGGCATTATCAATGCAATCCTGAGAATTAGCACCATCAAAAGGTTCCCAACAATAAAACTTGTTATACGCCTGTTGCCACATTTCTCAACATTTAGTCGAAGTATATCAGACATATAATTGGCTTTGGAGGACACCAGCTTCTGCTGAAAGGTATCATTAGCACCTGAGCAGGAGCTGTTCACAGCTGTCAGATTAAGGGTGAATAGAAAGTCCGAGTGGATGCAATAGTCTTTGGGAGTAAATCTTATTAGTGTTGTCATTTTGTATTGACCAGCGAGGAAAAAGTATTTTATCTTCTTCTTCAGTACATCTTTCATCCTATTTTCCCATGCCAAACTGGGTCAAAGGTTTTAGAATATAAACCAGTTAAACAAAAAATCATTATGTTACCTTTAAAATTTGACAAAGGTGTCAAATATTGGGCTTAATTGTAGAAATTAAAATGCTTAGTCTTTGTGATAACTATGGATGTTTACCTGTTTTCCATAAAGGGAAAGTGCAATAAGGTATCTGGCTAAAGTGAAAGAATCTTCATTAAAAAAGAGCTTCTCACAATGCTCCAATCTCATATCATGTTTCCATGACTTGGATCATTCAATAACATAGCAGTGTCTTTACTTTTCTTCAAGTTTGGAGGGATTCATTTTAAAGGATTCCTCCATTAGTTTGCCTTTGATATTTGGACTGGATTCTTGGTCATGACATTATTAATTATTTTGGCAAGGATTTCCTTACTTTCCTAGATGTCTATGTTCATCTCTTCATCAATGCGATTAGAGTGAAGATTTATGTGGACAGGGACAATCAAGGATGCAAGGATTAAGGGTTCAATTTTGTTGGTCCACATATAACCAAGGGATAAGGGCCACATGGTGTTACTTAGAAGGGAATTATCATTTTTCGTAGATCTCTTGCATCTAGTACTTCCTGAGATGTTAAGGATAGAGGAAGTTGTGCCAGAGGAGACAATCTCTGTGGGAACTGCAGCTACATCTGCTGTAAAGCATATGGTGAGTATACCAGCACAGAATAGTTTTATAATAAGCACAAAGATCAAAAGAAAGGTATAGCATGAGTAGCACTTTGTTTTGGAATTTGGTCCCCTCTTTTTCCTAAGACATCCCTTCTTAGGCATATCATCCTTAGGCAATGCATCTTGGAGATCCTCGAGTGAAAGGAAATGTTTATGTTTCTTTTTGGATTTAAGCATGTGTTTGTCAGTTTGTCAGCTTCTCAGTTTGTCTAATCCATGTTCCATTGGGATCTAAGGATTCAGTGGTGGACTCATAAACTGGTTTAATATAGAAGTTCCAAACTTGTTCCAGAGATATAAATGCTGCTGGGGCAGAGAGAGTCTACTTATTATCCTGTTTCCCCTTCCAGTCTCCATTGCCACAGTCTTATCATTGAGAATTTGGGTAATGAGACAAGAAGGTTTCCATTTCAGACAAAAACTAGGATTGGAATTGTTTTTATGGAATTTATTTTCTTGAAGCCAAACACCTATTATTGGTATCTTAACTTTATTGTCAGTTTCTTTTGACATCTCTTGAATTCCATAATTAGTTATATCAGGTGTAGGTGATGGTTGACCTGGCTTTACTATTTGGGGTGTATGTGGATGTTATACTGTTATACATTGAGCAATAAGGTATAACCTTCTTATGAACCTGTATTTTCACTAATGGCATATTATTTACAGAATTTTGCACCTCAGGAATAAGGGTAGTCTATGTTTGAATTTAGAGTAGACCAGTTATGGATTGCTGTGATAGTATTGGTACTGGTGTTTGGAACTAATCATGTATATCCCCTATAAAGGTCAATGGTCACTAGAATGTACTTATTTGGTTTCCAAAAAAGTGGGTTGCTGAGGGATGCCAGAAATGGGTCTATATAATCAATTTGCCTTACCTAAATTGGTGCTTTTCGTCTTATTTGTCTTTTAGGAGTTGGTCTTGTGACTGCTCCTGTATTATAGGCCAGACATTCTATAAAATTTGTCACAAGTCATTTGCAATCAATCACCATATCGGCCACCAATATAGCGTTGATAATTTATCATGTGTGTGGATTGTCTGTCACCTTAATTGTGTCTAAATCCTTGATGAGCTTGAGTAAGTTCTTTTCACTTATTGGCAAGAGGTATTTGTCTCTTTTTTTCAGGCAGTGTACACAAACCTCCCCTTCACCAACAGCCTCATGTTTGTACTGTGTTGGAATTCCTTTGGGATTGGGTTTGGTAATTTTCCTTTTATAATCTCCTCTTCCTGCTTGTAGCCTACTCGATTCACCTTTCTGGAATCTCTTTGCCGACCTATCACACTACCATATCTCAGAGCAATGTTTTAAAAAATGTTGTGCCTCTTTAGGCCTTGGAGGAGATGGTTCTTCATGCTACATGTCTGGTAAGGCTTGTAAGATATGGCTCTCAGGAACATATTACCCTTGTAAAGTCTTGTTTTGTAAAAATGTTTGCCATTTTCCATACCTAACTGTGGTGGCTCTCTATTCATTTGTTGGTTATTTTTCAGAGATGTGTATTGTGTTTATATGATAATAAGTTTATCCCTTTGCAGTGGCTCTATTGTGACGTATTTGGAACACCATTGTGATGATATTGAGTATATCTGTTCCAGAGTCCTAAACTTAAGTCAAGGTCTTAAGTCTTATCAATTATGTGTCTTCTAGTACCCTCATTTTAGGGAGATTATACTGTATCAACTTATATTTCTAAGACTAATTTACTTAACTACTTTAGTGTCTTTTCTGAAGGGGTTTAGCTGTTAATAATCACAATTTCGAGCACTGGGTCCCCCCTCCCAACCAAGGAAGAGTTACTTCCAGCTAACATAGCAGATTAAACACAGTTATTTTGTTTTAAATGGAGCATGTTTTATTTTGAGAGTATATTCTGAAAGGTATTATAATTCTACAAAGGATTTCCAAAACACAAGTACAATTCTTACAACCTAATAAACATACCAAAGAATTGTGTTCAGTTTTGGTCACCATGCTAAAGGAAAGATGCCATTAAGCTGGAAAGAGTGCAGAAGAGATTTGCAAAGATGTTGCCAGGACTCAAGGGACTGAGTTACGGAGAGAGGTTTAACAAGTTGGGACATTTTTCATTGGAGCATAGCAGAATGAGGGGTGATTTCATAGAGATGTATAAAATTATGAGGGATATAGATTGGGTGAATGCACACAATCTTTTTCCCAGGGTTATAGAATCATAACTAGAGGGCATAGGTTTCAAGTGAGAGGGGAGAGATTTAATAGGAACCTGAGGGGCAACTTTTTACCCAGAGGGTGGTCAGTACATGGAATGAGCTGCCAGAGGATGTGGTTGAGGCAGGTACATTAACATCATTTAAAAGGTACTTGGACAGGTACATGGATAGGAAACATTTAGAGGGATATGGGCCAGATAAGGCAAATGGGACTAGCTTAGATGGTAATTTTGGTCAGCATGGACCAGTTGGGCCAAAGGGCCTGTTTCCATACTGTATGACTCTATGACTTCATGACTCTAATTGCAGACAGACAAGTCAACCACTGTAGAAAAAAGGATCTAGGAAGAGATCCTTTTTGGACCAAGACTGAGGAGTGGATTCTATTTCTTCATCTCTGTAACTCCTAACCACCCTTACTGCCATCTAATATTTATATGATTTTTTTGATTTGTCATCTAGTAAGGCCTCATCTGTAAGTAATATTGTTTCTCCTGATTAGATAAACAGGATGAGCAAGAGTACTAGTTAGGGATTTAAGTTATTTAATGATAAACGTCTTAATCCTTGGATTACTTTCTTTTGCTGATAGGCATACTAATTCTCGGTAATTGTTTTCTTCTGATGGTAGGCACACTAGTTCTTTTGATGGCAAGCACACCATCCGTTGATATCTGTTTCTTCTATTGATAAGCACCTTAATTCCTGGACAGTGACTTGCTAAAAAGCTGATGTTAGCAATAAGGCTCCTGGGCCTGGATAGTGAATATCTATCACACCATAGTGAGACATCGATCTGAGGGGCAGTAAATCTCTGTTCTGTTGGGGTGAAGGCGAATGAGGCATTCTGTACGGGGGCTTTGTTTTTTTTCTCCCTCATGTAGCAGATGCCTGTAGCAGATTTGGGAGAGACACGAATTTGCAGAACAAGAGACTTTGTTAGGTATCTTGTTTGGAGGTCTATGGTTAGTTGAAATGCATTCATCAGTTTTTCTCATAATTGTCTTGGGTGATAATGAAGAGTTTCTCTTTTTTTGGAGTACATCTGTCATACAACTATTTAGCTAGTCCAGTTTATTCAGGAATAAAAGCTCCAGCAAAATTTAATAGGCCTAAAATTGATTGAAAAGCCTTTAGGGTCTTTGAATTTCCTACTTGAGTGACTTTCTGTCTAGATTTGGGAGTTGTCATGCCTATAAAGTTTGCTAATGTTTTGGCAGAGTTGAGATTTTTCAAAATCAATTACAAAAGCTTCTGTCCGTTAGCTTTATGATGACATTCTCAATCAGTGTTAGGTTTTCTTCCAATGTGTCTGCTGTGCAGTGTATGTCATTTACATCTGTGCAAATGTCTGGTATTCCCTGTAGAGTCTGAATAATTCCTGGAGAAAATATTTTGAAAACCTTGGAGGAGTCTGGTCTACTGATTTTGTGAACTATCAGGAACAGTAAAAACTGTGTAATGTCAGTCACTTTTCAGGATCGGTTGTGATCAGAAGCCATTAGCTAGGTCAATCAAAGATTTATATTTTTTATGGGTCAATCTTTGCAACATTTGTTGTAATGACTATTGCTGGACGAAATTAGGTTCTGTGTGTTTATTTAGGATGATATAGTTGATGACTAATCATCATAGTCTGTCAGGTTTTCCTGTGCCAAACATAGGCAAGTTAAATTGGAAAGATTCAATGACAAAGACTCCCTGCTAGAGAGGTGACAGTTTCTTTTTAGGATTGGCTTCCTCTATGTTTCCTCTATGATAGACTTCCTCTTCCTTTATTACGTGTATTTCTGGTCTTCTCACTATAGGAAGGATGTCAAGGCTTTAGAGAGGGTGCAGTGGAGGTTTACTAGGATGCTGCCTGGATTAGAGGGCATGTACTATCAAGAGAGGCTGGACAAACTTGGGCTCTTTTCTCTGGAGTGATGGAGGCTAAGGGGTGTATAAAATTATGAGGGGCATAGACAGGGTGGACAAGCAATATCTTATTCCCATTATTGAGCAATCCAGTACCAGAGGGCATGCATTTAAGGTGAGATGGGGTAGGTTCAGAACAGACGTGAGGGGTACATATTTTATTGAAAGAGTGGTGGATGCCTGGAATGCGTTGCCTGAAAGGGTGGTGGAGGCAAATTCATTGGGGGCTTTTAAGAGGGACTTGGATGGGCACATGAATGAGAGGAAAATAGAGGGATATGGGCATTCTGTAGGTAGGAGGGAATAGCTATGTTGGCACAACATTGTGGGCTGAATGGCCGGTTCTGTGCTGTACTGTTCTATGTTCTATGTTTCGGAATTTATCACTGCTTCTGATGAATGGATTGCATACTAATTCAGTTGACTTAATATCAACCATCCCACAGGGGTTTGTATATTGTTTGGGTGATTTTGGGGATTGTTAGGCAGGACTACTTAAGAAGCAGTCCTTCTTTAAGAAAATGCAAGCATTATTTTTGTGTGTCTTATCTGTGTTTTAAGTTTGTGCTCTTTCATTTTTTTCCTTTGGAATTTGTATTGGAGACACAAAGATAGAGAGGAGGGCCTGGATTCCACCTAGGCCATGTGGATTCCAGGTTAAGGTGTTAGAAATGTGAGTGCCTCTTTTCCAGATATGAGATTCCCATATTCTAGGGAGAAATTAGCACTTTGAGAAATTGGTGGTTCGTATATACTCATAATGGGAATTTGAAATTGCTATTTGGGAGAAAGACTGGAATAATTGAGTATTCTTAAATGTTGCTTTTCTTAATAAGAATGTTTTTCGAAAAGATTAAAAGATGTTGTTCAAGATTTTTGACGTGCTGTTAGCGTTCTGTTGGAAAACTTGTTTTCGATGTAATTATATTCCATGGTCTTGTAAAATGCAAATGAGCAGCTAGGATTCAGGTCATTCCTGTCTCCTAGAATGCAAATGTGTAACGTGCTTCAAATTCAGCAATACACAAAAAGTGCTGGAGGAACTCAGCAGTCAGGCAGCATCTATGGAGGGAAATAAGCAGGTGAAATTTTGGGCTGAGACCCTTCCACAGGACTGGAAAGGAAGCCAGAATAAGAAGGTGGGGGGAGGGGGAGGGGGAGGAGCACATGCAGGCAGGGAATAGGTGAGTTCAGGTGATAGGCGAGTTCAGGTGAGAGGGGTAAAGTAGGTGGGTGGGGGAGATGTAATAAGCTGAGAAGTGGTAGATAGGAGAGGCAAAGGGCTGAAGAAGAAGGAATCTGGAAGGAGAGGGCAGTGGACCATGGAATAAAGGATGGAGGAGGGGAGGAGAGGAAATGGGCAGGTCATCAGGGTGGGGGGAGGGAGCCACAGGAATAAGACAAAGGAGTGGGGGTCGGGGAAGAAAAAGAAGGGGTGGGGTTACGGGAAGTTAGGGAAATCGATGTTGAGGCCATCAGGTTGGAGACCCCCAAGGCGGAATATGAGGTGCTGTTCCTCCAACCTGCGTCTTGCCTCAATGTGGCAGTAGAGGAGGCCATGGATAGACATGTCAGTATGGAAATGGGATGTGGAATTGAAGTGGGTGGTCATCGGGAGGTCCCGGCTGTTGCGGCGGTCAGAGCGAAGGTGCTCGACAAAGCAGTCACCCAACCTGCGTCGGGTCTCACCGATGTACAGGAGGCCGCACTGGGAGCGCCAGATGCAATAAATGACACCCTCAGACTCACAGGTGAAGCATGTGTCTGATTTGATGCAAATGAGAGTTCAGATTACATCAGGGACAGGGTCAAACAGCAGCAAACCTTTAAACATGTTTTCACGGTGGCCTAATAATTGGGGAGGGGTTCTTAACTGAAGAGCCTTTTGCAAATTTCTGCCCAGGGGGCCAACAGGGGCATGTGTTAGGGATTGTTAGGCATAGGATATCTTTTAGGAGTTATGGGACAGGGGTAGCAGCCAGTCATTATAAATGGGAACAGTCTTCAAAGGCAAAACCTGTTCTCAATGCAACATCCATGGATACTTTAAGGACATTGAAACTAGTCATTGGGTGTGGACATTCTGATTCTGCACCATTGTAACAATGCAGAGGAAGACAGTAAATTAATGTTTATTGAGCAACACTCAAAGCACTGGAGGAACTCAGCGGATCAGGCAGCATCTATGGAGGGAAATGGGTGGTCAATGTTTTGGGTCAAGGCCCTTCATCTGGAGTGGTCTGACCCGAAATGTCGACTGTCCATTTCCCTCTGTAGATGCTGCCTGACCTGTTGAGTTCCTCCAGTGCTTTGAGTGTTGCTCCAGATTCCAACATGTATCTCCAAATGAATGTTTATGTTAATCAGCCCTTATTGAAACTCTCCCAGGATAAGATCAGGGAAGGTGTTAAATGGCCATTTCCTGTATTAATGCATAATTAAAGACATATCCCTGCCACTTAACACAGAGTTCAAGATATACTTGTTTTGTCAATTAATATTCTGGGTGTTTGTAATCCAGGGAGCCATCCCTCAACACTGTAATAAACGAAATGTATTTTGGTGTCTGGGGCTTTGTGCTCAGAACCCTTCAAACCATCCACTAGTATTTGAATATTTGAAAATGTTCTGTCAGTTCAGATGTGCTCCCATTCTAAATATTTAATTCCACAAAGTTATCAGTCTACAACCAAAATGCTGAAGTTAAGTAGATAATTATAACTGTTGAAATTGTATTTAATTATCTTTGTGTTTAGAAGGTATAAAGCCTCACTGTACTGCAGGGTGTGCAGAGAGGAGAAATAGATTCTCCAGAAGATCTGCTTGTGATGACCAATGACCTTTTACATCTATAGCTCCAAATTCCATTTATCTTATTCACAGTTACAACAGATGATCATAATATTTATGTAAAAGGTTTTCAAATTTTGCTCCGATCATTGGTGGTAATCTAACTGTTTCTGGATATGGATATCTCATTCATCGGGTGCTGTTGCATTGGTTCTAGGCTTGATAATAGCATGAATCCAATAGAAGGTATCAAAGACTCCTATTTGAAGCACTGGTTTTGTATGATCCGGCAAAAGTTGGTTATGAAATTTTATAGCTACTGCTATTGTTTGTTTAATTCCTTAAACTTGTATGGGCACTTTATAGGTTAGACGTTCTGTCTCATTTCCATATATGCCTATAATTGTAAATTTTCCCTGTTCACTCTCCTCGTTGATCGCCTCTAATAAAGTCTGAATTGAGGACAGAGAAATCTACACCTGTAACAAAATGGCAGGGACGGATTTGTCTGAGTATATATGACCTGACAAAATGGAAAGTCATCCTTTTTCTTTTCCTCATTTAGAGCATACATTGGAGTCATTACCGTAATTCTCTTGTTCAGTTTTTATTATGCTAACGTAGACCTTTTCTCTCTTCCTGTTCTGTTGGATAATACCTGTATTTAATTTTCCCTGTTTTGAATGAGACGTAGGGGAGGGAGCAGCCTGTGGGGACAAGGCCTGTCCTTTTATACATTTAGGGGGTTGTGAATGATGACGCATACCTCATGGTGTCCCTTCCATTTGGTATTCATCTCTGTAACATCTATAGAGTTTCTGAATGTTCCCTCAGTTCCTCAAGCGGCATGGTAGTGTAGTGGTTAGCGTAACGCTATTACAGTGCCAGTGACCTGGGTTCAATTCCCGTCATTGTCTGTAATGTGTTTGTATGTTCTCCCCGTGACTGTGTGGGTTTCCTCCGGGTGCTCCGGTTTCCTCCCACATTCCAAAGACATACAGGTTAGGACCTGTGGGAATGCTATGTTGGCACCGGAGGAGTGGTGACACTTGCTGGCTGCCCCCAGAACATTCTCAGTACTGCGAGAAGATGCATTTCACTGTGTGTTTCGATATACATGTGACTAATAAATAAATATCTAATATCTTATCTGAATAGATATCTTTGTTTAGAAGTTAGTTCCACAAAGGGTGGAGCTGAAAGTAAAGATCTCAGTCTTGTCCTCATGTCTAACCACCTGGATTGTGGACAAGTGCCCCTGCCTGAGGCAGGTGTTCCCCACAGAATCTCTCTGGATCATTTAATTACCTCATCCCCAGTGAGGGACTGGTATGTTGGGACGTTGTGGTTGTGATCGACCCGAGGTTTGAATTTGACTATGATTGCCTCGGTTTGATGGTTTTGTTACTGATCCTGTGTTTCTATGAGGAGGAGTTCGAGGGGGCCGCCAACCACCACATTGCTGCACTTGTGTTGACACAAGTTGTAATCCTGCTGTAGGTGCATATGATTTCTTCAACAGCCTGGAATCTTTCTTGCATTGGATGTTTTCTGAGGGCTAGTTCGCACATTGTACAGAGGAGCTGATTGGGATAAAGGGGTAATAATATTGAATGAACTAAGCCCCAACTTCTTTGTGTCACCAGTTCACCAATTTGTAGGCTGCTCCTAAGCCTTGATTTCTGCCTATATTCCTCAGTATGGTATTAAGCCTTCTGTGGATGTCACCACCATTTGTTTGCCTGTGAATCCATGTATATATTTGATACAGATTTCCACACTCAATTGGAGGTGGTACCAAGGCTCAAGGGAATAACATCAGGAGGAATTGTTGGATTTGCTGGGTAGTATGGTTTGCCCAAAAGTCTTGTAATGCACTGGCGTACTGAACTAACCACTTCAGAATTCCTTCAGCATCTGCTGGAGTTGCAGTACATATTGTCTGGAAAGCTTGGACAGTTAATGGTGGGATTGGTCCTGGAGAAGCTGCACTGACTTCCTGTACAAGAACATATCCTAGTATTCTTCTACCTCCTGCTTTACTGAGTCTTGCTAATAAGATTAGTACATAGTTCCAGGCCTCTACTCTCCAGACCGCATTAGTGCCTCTCGGGTTTGCTGGTTGGGGGGCTATTTGATTTGGTTCTGGAACAAATACATGGTGTCCTCAGGCACTGAGGTCAAGGAAGGGGTCACCTTCTTGTACTACATAGGTATGTGGCCCCCACCCAGAGGCTTGATTTTGGTCTAAAAATAAGCCAATTTTTTGTCTCCCGGTATGGATTATTGCTGCATTATTTGGATCTGGTACAAATTGTGATGGTCTGAGTTCAGCAGGTATTGGCAGGGATTAAGTCTATCCAGTCTACACCCTATTCTGTGTTCTACCCCCTCATCATCCCAGTCTCGGACTTGGAGGATAAAATATTCATCATGCTCAATGTGAAGAGCATTGGGTGTATTTTTCCATATTTCTGCTATATTATTAACACATTCACAGAATCGGCCAGCATTTGCTTGTGCTGTTACTGGAACCAGGATGTCAGCCACTTATAGTACTAGATGGTGTCGTGTAACACTTGTCAAGCACACCCTGAGGTCAACTGCTACTAATTTGATCTTATGTCATGCCCTGTGTTGGGTAATGTAATGATATTGAGTGTAACCGTTCTAGATTCCTAAACTTAGATCAAGACCTTAAGTTTTATCTATTATGTCTACTTGTATCCTCACTTTAGGGAGGTTATAATATATCAACCTATATTTCAAAAATTAATTTACTTAACCACTTTGCGATGATATTGAGTGTACCCATTCTCAAGTCCTAAACTTAAGACTGTAAGTCTTATTATTATAGGTGTTTATCAGTATCCTCACTTTAGGGAGATTATACTGTATCAACCTATAGTTCAAAGACTAATTTACTTAACTACTCTAGTTTCTTTTCTGAAGGGCTTCAGCTTCAATAATTTCGAGCCAAGGAGGAGATACTTCCTGCTAATGAAGCAGATTAAACACAGTTACTTTAAATGGAGCACATTTATTTTGAGGAGTAATTCTAACAGAGATTATAATTCTACAAAGGATTTCCAAACACAAGCACGATTCTTACAAACTAGAAAAACATACCAATAAGTTGCAGACGAACAATTGTCCATTGCAAAAAGAAGGCTCTGGGAAGAGATCCTTCTCAGGTCATGGCTGAGGAGTGGACTCTATGTCTTCATCTCTGTAACTCCTCCCCACCCTCAATGCCTTCTAATATTTATATTGTTTTTTTTTTGTTTTTACCAGGCATCTAGTGATGACCTCATCTGCATCTGTTGTTTCCATAACTGCATTGATCAGGTGACATGGCAGGAATCTCAGGTTAACATTGAGAATGTTGTTCCTTCTGATTAGGTTGCAGTCTCAGTTAAGTCAACAATAGGCCTCCTGAGCCTGGACAGTATGGTTTCTCAAGAGGATGGGTAAATAACACTAGTTAAAGATTAGCAATAAACATCTTGAACCTTAGACAGTTTCTTCTGCTGTGCTAAAAAGCTGAGGTGAACAAAAACTTTGGGACAGAAATAAAGGGGAAAAGGTAGATAAGTAGTATAAGAATCATGGAAACTTTGGATCGGGGAGCATTCGTTCCAGGACAAGTGATCCCACATTGATGTCAGCTTGTAATAAAGAGAAAGTTTGTTGAATTGAATTGAAAGTTGAATTCTTTCTGTCTGCACCAGGCATCTTGTAACAACATCATTTTGATGTGATGTTTTGCAATTGCGGCTGTGTTTTCATGGTATTGTTAGTCTTAATCAGGTCAACATGTAATGTGGAGGCCCACTCAACCGTTGGTTCTCACCTCTGCCTCGTCCCCTTCAGGCCAAGACCCCTGGCACTGCCACTGGGTCCTACCGCTCCTGTTCCACCACCCACCCCTGGTTTCTCAAGCTACTCCCTACCCCTCGTCCACCTCACACTCCTCCGAGCCCTACTCTTTGCACCACCTCACCTCCCCTGAGCCCTCCAACCTACTCCTCTCCTCCGACTCCACACCTGACCCCAGCTCCAACTCCTGCCGTGTCTTCACTATCCCCTCTGACCCTCTTTCTGAGGCAGAATGGGTTGTCCTCAGCAGGGGCCTCACCTTCATTCCCCATGTATCCACACCTCAATGAGTTCTGCGTCCGCCATGTTGCCGAGCTCTTCTTCCATCACCTCACCTCCGTGCCTACTTCCTCAGCAAGGATTCCTCACCCCCCACTGATGACCGCTTCTCCCACCTCAAACCCTCCTCTTCCTCTTGGACACCGCCCTCTGGCCTTCTACCCTCTCGGGATCTTTTTATTTCTAACTGCTGATGGGACATCAGCCATTTTGATTTCATGACTCCCCTCACCCACTTCACCCTCATGCCCTCTGAACGTACTGCTCTCCACTCTCTCTGTATCCCAACCTCACCATCAAACCGGCAGACAAGGATGGTGCCATTGTAGTCTGGTGGACTGAACTTTACCTTGCAGAGGCCAGACAGCAGCTCCTGGACACGTCCTCTTACCTACCCCTGGACCAGGACCCCACTAACAATCATCAAGCTACTGCCTCCCGTACCTTCATCGACCTCATCACCTCTGGAGATCTCCCCTCCACAGCCTCCAACCTCGTTGTTCCCCAACCCCGCACTGCCTGTTTCTACCTCCTACTCAAAATTCACAGACCAAACTGCCCCGGTAGGCCCATTGTTGGTTCCTTGTATCTTGATTCCATCTTGTCCCCCTGGCTCAGTCCCTTCACACCTCTGTGACACCTCACATGCTCTCCACCACTTTGACAACTTTCAGTTCTCTGGCCCTAACAGCCTCATTTTTACTTTGGAGGTTCAATCTCTGTACACTTATATTCCCAGGAAGGCCTCAGGGCTTTCCATTTCTTTCCATTACTTTGCTGACTGCATTGGTCCCACTTCCTGCACCAATGTGGAGCTCGTCAACTTTATCGACTTCAGTGGAAAGGGGGATGGGATCCTGTGCAAGGAGTATAGGGAGTTTGGAGAGAACCTAAAAAGCAGGTCCTCAAGGGTAGTAATCTCTGCATTACTCCCAGTGCCATGTGCTGGTGAGGGTAGAAATAGAAAGGTGGCTCAGAGGAGTGTGTGGCTGAGGAGCTGGTGCAGGGGCCAGGGATTCAAGTTCTTGGATCACTGGGATCTCTTCTGGGGTAGGGGTGACCTGTACAAGAGAGATATGTTTCACATGAACTGGAGGGGGACCAATATCCTGGCTGGGAGGTTTGCTAGTGCTACTCGGGAGTGTTTAATCTAGAGTGGCAGGGGGTGGGGCCCTGAGCAGTTGAATGGCTGATGAGAAATCAGGGGATAATACTGTAGCCAATGAGAGCAAATTTAGTTGTCAGGATAGACAGGAACACAGTGAAAGGAGAGGAAAGACCATTGGTTTAAACTGAATTTATTTCAATGCAAGAGCCTTGACAGGTAAAGCAGACGAACTCAGGGCGTGGATTGGCTCTGAGAACTGGGATTTCATAGCCATAACAGAAACATGGCTGAGGGCAGGACTGGCAGCTCAATGTTCCAGGATACAAGTGCTACAGGCATGAGAGAGGTGCAGGAAAGGGTGGAGAGGGTGTTGCCTTCTTGATGAAAGAGGACGTAACTATAGTCCTTTGAGAGGATATTCTTGGGAGACAATCCAGTGAGGCCATATGGGTAGAACTTAGAAATAGAAAGGGGATGGTCACTCTGATGGGATTGTATTATATGCCCCCCAATAGTCAGTGGGAATTGGAGCCAGATATGTAGAGAGACTGCAGTTAGTTGTAAACATAATACGGTAGTATTAGTGGGCGATTTTAACTTCCTTAATATTGACTGGGCCAACCATAGTGTAAAAGGCTTGGATGGAGTGGAATTTGGGAAATGTGTCCAAGAAAGTTTCATTGATCAATATATAGAGGGACCTATTAGAGAGGGTGCAACACTGGACCTCCTCCTGGGGAATGAGGTATGGCAAGTAGTGGGAGTGTCTGTCAGTGAGCACTTTAGGCCCAGTTATCATAATTCTATTACTTTTAAAATAGTTATGGAGAAGAATACAGTTGGTTCACAGGTTAAGTTCCTGAACTGGAGCAGAGCAAATTTTGGAGCCATTGGGCAGGATCTTGATTGGGCGAGATTGTTTACAGGGAAAGGAGTGTCTGCCAGTTAAGAGACATTTAAAAGTAGGATATTAAAAGTTCAGGGCCTGCATGTTCCTGTTGCAGTGAAGGGCAAGGCTGGCAGGTTTAGGGAACCCTGGTTGATGAAAGATATTGAGGCTCTGGTTAAGAAAAAGAGGGAGGCATACACTGAGCATAAGCAATTGGGAACTAGTGAATCTCCTGATGATTACAAAAAGTATAGGAGTGCACTTAAGAGAGAAGGTAGGAGGGCAAAAAGAGGATATGAGAAGGATCTGGCAGGCAAGGTGCAGTAAAATCCCAAGAGATTCTACAGGTACATTAAGAGTGTAAGGGTGGCTAGGGAGAGAATAGGTCCCCTTAAAGATCAGCATAGCTGTCTGTGTGAGGAACTGAAGGAAATGGATGAGATTTTTAATGAATATTTCTCTTCAGTTTTTACTGTGGAAAAAATGATGGAAGTTAAGGAAATGGGGGAAATGGTGTTGCCTTGGACCACATCTGAATTAGCAGGGAGGAGGTATTAGAGGTCTTAAAGTGCATTAAAGTGGACAGATCCCCAGGGCCTGAACTGCTGCATTCTCGGAGCTTGTGGGAGGCCCTTGCAGAGACTTTCGCTTCATCTCTGGCCACAGGTGAGGCTCCGGAGGACTAGAGAGTGGCTAATGCGGTACATTGTTTAAAAATGGTAGCAAAAACAACCCAGGAAACTGCAGGCCAGTGAGTCTGATATTGGTGGTGGGTAAATTGCTGGAGGGGATTCTGAGGGACAGGATCTACCAACATTTGGAGAGGCAGGGTCTGATTCAGGACAGTCAGCACAGTTTTGTGCATGGGAAGTCATGTCTGACAAATCTCTTGGAGTTCTTCATGGAGGTAACCAAGATGGTAGATGAGGGTAGGGTAGTGAATGTTTTATATATGGACTTTAGCAAGGCCTTTGACAAGGTCCCCCATGGCAGGTTAGTCTGGAAGATTAGACTGCATCGGAGCCAGGAGAAGATAGCGGATTGGATTCATAATTACCTCAGTGGTAGGAAGCGGAGGGTGATGATTGAGGGTTGTTTCTCAGACTGGGGGCCTGTGTCCAGTGGTGTGCCACAGGAGTCAGCACTGGGACTTTTGTTGCTTGTAATGTATGTAAATGATTTGGATGTAAATGTACAAGGCATGGTTAGTAAGTTTGTGGATGACACTAAAATAGATGGTGTTGTAGATAGTGAGAAGGTTATGAAAAATTACAGGGGATCTTGATTATCGCGAATGGGATCCCCTTCCCTCTTGGCTTTCCACAGGAATCACTCTCCTGGTGACTCTCTTGACTGTTCATCCCTCCCCATCAATTCTCCTGCCTCCCTGGGCATTCTCCCCTGTAACGGCAAGAAGTGTAACACCTGCCCCTACACCTCCCCCCTAACCACCACCCAGGGCCCTAAACAGCCTTTCCAAGTGAGGCAGTCTTTCACATGTGAATCCATTGGTGTTATTTATTGCATCCGGTGCTCCCGTTGCAGCCTCCTCTACGGCAGTGAGACCCGACGCAGATTGGGTGACTGCTTTGCTGAGCACCTTCACTCCAACTGCCATGCCGGGTGGGATCGCGCAGTGGCCAGTCATTTTAATTCCACTCACCATTCCCATGCCAACAAGTCTGTCCTCAGCCTCCTCCATTGCCAAGTCAAGGCTAAATGCAAATTAGTGGAACAGCACCTCATATTCCACCTGGGCAGTCTCCAACCTGGCGGCATGAACAACGAATTCTCAAACTTCCAATAACCGCTCCCTTTCTGTCTCTTTTCCCTTTTCTCTCTTCTCCTGATCCACCTGGTCCCCATCACCCTATCTCTTTCCCTACCCTCTCCTCCTGCCTATTGCCTGCACACTCCCTCTGCTCGTTCCACTCCCCACCTCTATTCCATGTTCCACCTTCCTCTCCTCTCAGATTCAATCCTTTGACACCTTCACCTATCACCTCTCAGCTTCTGACATCATTCCCACTCTCCCCCCTCCCTCATCTGCCTATCACTCCCCCCACCACCCCTCACCTGGATCCACCCATCACCTGCCAGCTCTTGCTCCACTCCCTCCACTTTTCTCTACTGGCGATCTCCCCCTATCTTTCAGTCCAGATGAAGGGTCTTGACCTGAAACACTGACTGTCCATTTCCCTCCATAGATGCTGCCTGACCTGCTGAGTTCCTTTAGTACTTTGTGTGCTGCAAAATGGATAGTATTGTTTTTCTTAATCATATCCAGTGAATGGACAAAGTTACTGATTAGAAGTTTAAACAATCTTTCTGCTGTGCTTTAAAGTATTGAGTTTAGCAATAAACATTTTGGACCTTGGACAGCTTTTTTTTTGCTGTGCTTAAGAGCTGAGGTTAGCAATAAGCATTTTGGACCTGGACAGTGTGTATCCATCACAGAGTGAAAATGATCTTTCAATAAAATGCTTTGAAACTCACAGCTGTGATCTCAACTTCTAAGAAAATACTGATGGCAAGAAATTTGTCTATCTTAGTGCCTTACTAATGCAGGAAATGGAGCTTAAAAAGGGGTTCCAAAATAATATCTCCTTTTATGAACTTAATGAAGGAAAGCTGTTAAGAGTTGGTCATGTGAAGGTTTACCGACATAAAAAATATTAGTATCAAAAGCTAAAGAACAGTTCAGAATTGTACCCAGTAATAGCAAAATCATTCTAGATGTACAGTTGTGGACACAGCCCGATGCATCACGGACACCTGCCTCCCCTCCTTGGACTCTGTCTTTACCTCTCGTTGTCTTGGTATAGCAGCCAGCATAATCAAAGACCCCACCCACCCAGGACATTCTCTCTTCTCTCCTCTTCCATCGAGTAGATGATACAGGTGCCTGAGGGCACGTACCACCAGACTTAAGGACAGCTTCTACCCCACTGTGATAAGACTATTGAATGGTTCCCTTATACAAAGAGATGGACTATGACCTCACGTCACTTGTTGTGACCTTGCACCTTATTGCACTGCGCTTTCTCTGTAGCTGTGACACTTTACTCTGTACTGTTACTGTTTTTACCTGTACTACATCAACGCACTTTGTACTAACTCAATGTAACTGCACTGTGTAATGAATTGACTTGTATGATCGGTTTGTAAGACAAGTTTTTCACTGTACCTTGGTACAAGTGACAATAATAAACCAATATCAATACCAATAGAGATCAACATTGATTACATTCCATATTAAAATTTAAGCTTGATTACAAGCAATATGAATGACCTATGTGGAAACAGGTAAGACTGACATTCTAATGATGTTTCTAAAACTTGATGCTCATTTGAACGGTGAAATTACCTTGAGTAAGAATTTAAAGATGAATAGAATTGGTAATTAAATCCATGTAATACCAGATAGCATATGTAGGCACGGCATTCCAAACAAATCTCAAAGATAAAAAAAATTCATCATACAAAGCCAAACCTGACAGATTTATTTTAGGTAATAGAATCTCTATTAAATATCTTGTCTGAGCTACTAACACCATGCTTATAAAGTGCAAATTTTACTTTAAAGTCATTGATCCATATCCCAATTTTTACTAGAGGCAAGTTCACACATATTTCATGTTGGTTGCTGGACAATATTTTAAGCTGTTATAAATCACACTCTTGCGTGACTAATTATTAGTTGGCTTCCCTGACCTACTAATACCAACATATTCACACAATTTTTGTGCAGGATCATACTTCTTTGCTTGATGTCTGGTCTCAAGGTATTAGAAAAATATTGTGGTAGAGTTTTTCAATCACTGCAAAATTGTGTTAATTTAAGCTAACAGAATCATTTATAATTTCATGGAAAACATTTTTTTCTCTGGACATTTTCTGACCTCTGCAAAAGCACTGACTCCACTGGGATACAGATCCATATCACACTCCAGCACTTCTAACATGACAAGTCTTGACAAGTGTCAAGAAGCTATTCATCCATGGGATATCAAAGTAGAACTTGATCCTGCCATTCCTGACTGTTCCCTTCCAACAGGAATGACTGGATGTCAATTATTCAGTGATTTGAACCCGTTTTTGTCCTCTTCCCTACAACAATATCATTGTCATTTTAGCACCATCTCCAGCTCAGCTGAGAATGGGAAGCAAATGCCTTGGCTATGTACAGAATAATCTCTGAATCATAAGGAATGCAAACAGAAAATAAGGAACACAAACAGAAAATACTCATCAGGTCAATTGGTTTGAAGAACCTCTGAATCATAAGGGCCACACAATAGTTTACAAAGAAATTATTCTGATAAAAACAAAACTAAAAACTTGATAAAGTGTCTTTGGCCTGAAATGTTAACTCTGTTTCACTTTCAACAGATGCTGACTGACTTGCTGAAGGTTTCCAGCCTCCTCTGTTTTTGTTTCAGATTTCCTACATAAGTTAGAGAAAAGCAGCCATAGTCAGAAAGTATAAAGTGTCTGAAAAAGTATGCATTAATACAAATGAGAACTGACCTTTTATTTAAAATGTAACCTACACAGTAATCAGTTTCAAAATTAAAAGGACAGCTGCATGAGTATGCACCACTGTCTAAAGAGAGCTGTTTACAGCCTCATAGCAGGAGGTCACTTAAGAGATAAGCTTTGGAAACTGGCAGAACCATGAGACATTCTTGGATATATTGGCCAAACCTATAGACAATAGAGCTATGTTAATTGGCCCACACTGAAACCCTAAGGATGAGATCAAGGAAGGTTCCAGACTGGTTAATTTGTCATTTCACACGTCAAAGAGGGCCATAGACAAATTTGTTCTGGGTATCTGCTTTTAGAAGCTTTTAGACCATCCATATGGATTACCTTGTCCCAACAAATGTGTTTTCAGTTAAGATGTGCTCCCATTGTAAATATGTAATTCTATTGCTGACTTGAAACATTTCTAAACAACTGATATCCAGACAGCTGCAGATTGTCCTGGAACACTGACCAACTAGTAATTCCACAGGGATAAGTGTCACACAAAACATTGATGTCTTCCAAAGTGCATCTCAAATTGTTCAGCTTCCAATTGGATTGATGGCCCCTCTCTATATCACTCCTGCTGGCTTCTTCGTCTGCTGTTGCAAGCTCAAGGTGCTCCAGGACATTCCTGCTTTTAAACATCTACTGTCACATCCAATTTGATACTCACCATTCTCCAGGAGCAGTAACCCCAGCTTGCTTTAGCCTCTGTTCCATGAAAGCAGAAACCAAATTCGCAGCAAGGAGAAGTTTTTTATATAATATTCAATCAAATTTATTTTGACATCATTATTTTTATTTCCATATCCCTGCTATTTTTTAAGTATGTATTAAATTCCCTCTTGAAAGTTATTATTGAACGTGTGTCCACCAACTTATCTGCCAGTGCATTTCAAGTCCTTTCCACCATCGTGTAATTACTTACACCTCATGTCACCCTGATCCTTCAATGAATCATTTCACAACTGTGACCCTCATTCACAATAATTCATCCAAGTATTTTTTTCTTCATTTAATGCCTCATTAAGTTACAACACCACAATCAAACTCCTTTTAGCCTTCTCTGGTCCAAGGAGAGTAATCTTGGTTTCTCTAGGCTCTTCACATAAAATATGTCACAAGATCACAACACATTTGGCCCATCGAGTTTGCTCCATGAGCTAAACTAATACCATTCCTATCTAGTCCCAATTTCTGGCCTTATCCCCATATCCCTTGATACCTTGACTAATTAGATACTTATCAATCTCCTCCCTTAAACACCCCCAATGATTGGGCCTCCACAGCTGTACGTGACAAAGAATTCCATAATTTCACTACCCTCTGGCTAAAGAAATTTCTCCTCATTTCTGTTTTAAACCGGTACCCTCTAATTCTAAGATTGTGCCCTCTAGTCCTGGACTCACCCACCAGGGGAAACAGCTTAACCACATCTACTCTGTCCAGTCCTTTCAACGTTCTAAATGTTTCTATGACGTGCCCTCTCATTCTTCTGTACTCCAGTGAGTACAGTCCAAGAGCCGACAAACGCTCATCATATGTAAGCCCTTTCATTCCGGGAATCATCCTCGTAAATCTCCTCTGAACCCTCTCCAACATCAGTACATCCTTCCTAAGATATGGGACCCAAAACTTCACACAGTATTCCAAATGAGGCCTCACCAGTGCTCCGTAGAGTCTCATCAACACTTCCCTACTTTTATATACTATACCTCTCGAAATGAATGCCAACATGGCATTCACTTCCCTTACTGCCAATCCGACCTGGTGGTTATCCTGCACGAGTACCCCCAAGTCCCTTTGTACTTCTGTACTTTGAATTTTCTCCCCTTCTAGATAATAATCTGCCCATTTATTTCTTTTTCCAAAGTGTGCAACAGCACATTTCTCTACATTGAATCTCATCTGCCACTTTCTTGCCCATTCTCCTAAACTATCTCGGTCTCTCTGCAACCTTCCTGTTTCTTCAATACTCCCTACTCCTCCACCTATCTTGGTGTCATCTGCAAAATTAGCCACAAAAACATTTAGTCCATCATCCAAATCATTAATGTACAAAGTAAAAAGAAGCGGCCCCAACACCGACCCCTGTGGAATACCACTAGTAACCGGTAGCCAACCAGAACAGGATCCCTTTATTCCCACCCTTTGCTTTCTGCCGACCAGCCAATGCTCCACCCATTCTACTATCCTGCCTGTAATTCCATGAGCTCTTATCTTATTAATCAGCCTCTTGTGCGGCACCTTGTTGAAGGCCTTTTGAAAGTCTCAATACACAACATCCACAACCTCTCCCTTATCCACCCTACCTGAGATTTCCTCAAGAAATTCCAATAGGGTGGTCAGGCAGGATCTTCCCTTCACAAAACCATGCTGGCTTGGACCTATCTTGCCTAGCACCTCTAGGTATTCCATAACCTCATCCTTGAGGATCGATTCCAATAACTTTCCCACCACCAATGTCGGACTAATAGGTCTGTAATTTCCTTTATGCTGCCTCCCACCTTTCTTATACAGCGGAACTACATTTGCGACCCTCCAGTCCTCCAGAACCATGCCAGAGTCTATTGATTCCTGGAAAATTATCACCAATGCCTCCGCAATCTCTGAAGCTACCTCCTTCAGAACCCAGGGGTGCACCTCATCTGGTCCAGGAGACTTATCTGTCTTTAGTCCATTTAGCTTCCTGAGCGCCTTCTCTCTAGTAATCTTAACTGAATTCAGTTCTGTCCCCTGAGACCCCTGACTATCTGGTATATTGCTGATGTCCTCCACAGTGAAGACCGATGCAAAATCCTCATTTAGTTCCTCTGCCATCTCTTTGTTATCCATTATAATCTCTCCTGCACTGTTTTCAATCGGTCCTATATCAACCCGTGTCTCTCTTTTACTCTTCATATATTTAAAAAAACTCATAGTATCTTTTTGAATGTTATCTGCCAACTTCCTTTCATAATTCATCTTTTCTTTCCTAATGACCTTCTTAGTTTCTTTCTGTAAGTTTTTAAAAGTTTCCCAGTCTTCTGTTTTCCCACTAATTTTTGCTTCCTTGTATGCCCTCCCTTTTGCTTTTATTTTAGGCTTCACCTCTCTCCTTATCCACATTTGTGCCATTTTTCTATTCATAACCTTTTTTCTTGGAGTATATCCATCCTGCATTTTCTTTATTTCTTGTAGAAATTCCATCCATTTCTGCTCTGCCGTCCCTCCATCTAGCTTACTTTTCCAATCAATTTGGGCCAGTTCCTCTCTCAGGCCACTGTAATTTCCTTTGTTCCACTGAAATATTGACACTTCTGATATCAGCTTCTCCTTTTCAAATTTGAAACTGAACTCAATCATATTATAATCACTAGTTCCTAATGGTTCCTTTAACTTTAGTTCCCTAATCACCTCCGGTTCGTTACACAGCACCCAATCCAAAACAGCCGATTCCCTGGTGAGCTCATCAACAAGTTGCTCCAAAAAGCCATCCCATAGACATTCCACAAACTCGCTCTCCTGAGATCCACAGCCTTCCTGGCTTTCCCAATCCACCTTCATGTTAAAATCCCCCATAATTATCTTGACGTTGTCTCTCTGACATGCTTTTTCTATTTCTAGCTGTAACGTATAGTCCATATCCCAGCTGCTGTTAGGGGGCCTATATATCACTGCTATTATTGTCCTTTTACCCTTGCCATTTATTAGCTCCACCCATAAGGATTCCACTTCTTCTGACCCTATGTCCCTTCTCTCTATTGATTTTATATCATTGCTAACCATCAGGGCCACACCACCCCCTCTGCCTACCTTTCCTATACACTGTGTACCCCTGGACATTTAGTTCCCACTCACAGCCTTCCTTAATTCATGACTCGGTGATTGCCACAATGTCATATTTTTTAATCTGTAGCTGTGCCATAAGGTCATCTACCTTATCTCTAATGCTACGTGCGTTTAAATATAGTACATTTAGACCAGAATCTGCTGCCAATTTCGCTGTATTTCTATTGTTCAGCAAATTATCCTGTCTTTTCACCTGCCTGTCCTTCTTTCCATCTTCACTGCACACTGTCTTAGACTTGCTCCTATATACCTCTTCTTCTATCCTAACATCCTGGTTTCCTTCCCCCTGCCAAATTAGTTTAAACCCTCCCCAACAGCTATATTAAACATTCCCGCCAGGATATTGGACCCCTTGGAGTTCAGGTGTAACCCATCCTTTGTGAATAGGTCATACCTCTCCCAAAAAAGGTCCCAATGATCCAAGAATCTGAAGCCCTGCCCCCTGCCCCAGTCACTCAGTCACGTATTCATCTGCCGGATCTTTCTATTCTTACTGTCATTAGCACTTGGCTCAGGTAGTAATCCTGAGATTACTACCCTGGAGGTCCTGCTTCTCATCCTTCTTCCCAGCTCCTTGTAATCTTCCTTCAGGACCTCCTCTCTTTTTCTACCTATGTCATTGGTACTTACATGTACCAAGACTTCTGGCTGATCACCCTCTCCCCTCAGAAAGTCTCATACCCTTGGAACCAATCTGGCAGATCTTTTCTCCAAAGCATACATAGGCTTCTTAAAATAAGGTACTCAGATTAGGAACAGTGTTCCAGATGAGGCAAAAAAAATGACCCAGATCCTCCATTGACTGCAAGCCACACTGGCTCACTAGCAACCAGCTTGATGTCGGCTCTTAACTAGAGTGGGTCTTGGAATGTAATCTATTGCTGGCAAGCTTGCTGCTAGTGTATTGGCCAGGGCTTTATTGGGCCTTTCCAGCTGAAACGGGAAGTCTCCAAGCAGAGCATCACCTCAGGAGCAGTTTAAGCACCCCCACCACTCCCCCCACCCCTGACTTGCTTTCTATCAAGGAAATTGAAAATCTGTGACTTTTCTGATATTCACAATCATAAACACTATTAAAAATACTATTAAAAACACTATGAAGAATTAAATTGATTAAAAATATAATTTAGTACTGAAAAAAAATAAACAAACAACTCAAGTGACAGAAAGGAGATTACCAAGTACAGATTTCAACATTGAGTCTAGTAGTTCCAAACATAATTCTTTTAATTATTTCAAAATTAACTATTTTTGGGATGGAATGTATGAGATTTGATGAGGAAAACACTGCAGGGTTAGTTTGGAACTTAAGAAATGACTTGCAACATTTTACTATATTGAAAGCTCTGTTGCCTTTTTGGAAATATGGTAGCTTCTGAACGAAATGCCAATCCTACACAATGCAGTTAACTTGTACCTTTTAATTCAGTGTAGCCAAGACATGGTGGATTGCAACCCTTGGGAAATTGAGCAGGGGTGTTGGAAGTGTTAACACTACCTTGATTGCCAATTTTCACAGGTCCCAGAAAGTCTTCAATTTAACACACCTACTTGTTACAAGAATATTTTACATCAATAACCACTTAGTAGGTACATGTCCCTCGATAAGAGTGTGTAGGTGAGGTTTACTGTAGCTGATGAGTAGAACAGGTTATAGTAACCTTTCACATGTAATCTTTGCATGGGTCAGCTGCTGCCATCTGGAAAAGTCTGAGATATTCACCATGGCACTGACCTTAACCTCAACAGGCTGAACAGTCTGGGCATAATTACCTGGGGGTCTCTGCATGCAGGAGATCACTGAGCTCCATCTCCCCTGCTTTAAAAGAGCTTTTGTCAGGTTGGTGCTTGGGGAGCTCGAGATAGATGTAACTCCCTGTACCTCCTTGGGATATAATCTGAGGACATGAGCCCTTTCTGCTTTCTCTGGGCATATCTCCTTAGCCTGTGATGCCTGGCCACCAGCTTCGGCTCCTAGAAAACACCCCAGACTACTAACATAGAAACAGCCATGATAAGGAAGTACAGTCAACCACCACAGTCAATATCAGAACATTCTGTATCGGTATTCAGTCTTTACAGTGTTCTATAGCAGACTGGAGAAATAAGAATAAATTGTGTGTGGCTCTTTAAATCCCACAATTAAGGGAAAGCTTTGAACATATACTTCCCCATGATTAGCCAGTGAATTGTCTGAGGTTTTAAAAAGTGATCTAATTGTCCCTGGCAATGCTTTAAATGGGTGTTGCAAAAGGATAGGTGTCATTCTGCACACATCTAGTCACCAAATGTCTGACCTGCAATGGCACACTTTGCATCCGGAAGTGCTCTAAGTATCGGAACTGCAAGATACTCAAAGAAATTTCCTCCTAGAAAAACCATCAATTTTCAATTGTGCAGACATTAATCAACATGAATAGATCTTGCAAGCTGGATATTGATTTGCAAGGCAAAACTTGGGAAAATAATACAGCACGGATGAATGATAGATTAGGACATGGCAGGAAAATTGAGCTCACTTTTGTGCATTTTAAAACAGAGCATATTTTATTGTTGAACAGAATATTAGCATGAAGAAACACGAGTTAATTTACAAGATCAGTCATTCCTTCCTGCATCACTGTACTGTAAGCTAAAATCTATAGAAGACTATGATTTCACTTTTTCCATCTCTCCCTGAGACTTGGTGACAAAACTTAATTGCTTATAATAAATTAACATATCTTCAAATCATAAAAGCATGTAGAAAATCATTCAAATGCAATATTCATTTATTAAGGCATTTTCTAAATTGGTTTCCCAATTACTGGAGTTCGCTAGCTCATTGCTCTCCCACCTTGATGTTAATGATATTATAATAATGTACAATTGAAATTACTACATGATATCATAATACTGAATGTTTCACTGTGTTTTATACAGGAAATTGCCTCTGAAAGTTAATTAAAATACATGGTACAACCACATACTTTAATCATTACCAAAGATCTTTATTCCAGCATAAAACATGACGACATTTTTGTTGTCATTAGTCGAAATTATTTCATTTTAAGCATGCAGGGATTACATATTAATGATCTTTGTTTTACCCAATTTTAACACTCAGTTAATCCATTTTTAGTCTGTACAAATAATCTAATGTAATTTGGTTTATAATGCAGATCCACAGACGTGGCAACAGAAGAGAGAGAGATATAGAGAGAATTTTTTCATTGTTGCTGACATTATTTATTCCTGTACTATTTGTGTCCTCCAATGATTTAGTTCGTCCCATGCATTTCTTTCCTGTTTTATTTAACCTTAGGCTTGTTTCATTTCTTATCGATCCTTCCCCTCCCCAATTTTACCACTTTAAAGCCTTTATTTATCCTTCTTGGATAGGAATGACACAAGTCCCAGCAGTACAACTATTTCTTGTTTTAGTGCAGGTACCAATGTTTCATGAGAAGGAATTCTTTACTACACCAAGTCCTTAGCATTACTTTAATTCTTTTGCTCAGTTTTTCTCCATACTAATTTGCACTTGGGTCCAGATGTTCCAACCTTCCCTGTTTTATTAATTCACCTCCTGAGTCTTGATATTCCCACAGCAAATTCCACTACCCACATTATTTATTCTAATGGGCCATTCAACTGGATTTTTTCCCTATTGCTCTCAAAATTCCTCCTGAGATTATTTAATGCGTCTCCTACCTTGGTGGGAGATTGACAACCTTCCCTTTGGGATCTTGACTGTGGCTGCAAAGGATCCTTATCTATCCCACTAATTATAGAATTCACTGTCATAATACATTGATATTCTTGTTTATTTTCCAACACTACTTTCTGAACAGATTTTGAAGCAAATTGTAGATATATTAAAAATTATTATCACCCAAGTCTACAGCTAGTTGACTTTCTAAGTAAATATTCTTCTTCTGCTGATGAATATAATATTAAACAAATACCTCTGATTCAAATAATTTCATGTAACAAATAGTTTAATGTCTTTTCTTATTTCATTCCAAGTTTGAATGCTTCTAAATGCATTTGCTATCATGAGACATTAATGTCAACCATTTCATTTTCTCCTAGTTCAATACATTAAATAAATTAAATATTGCATGATTTCTGCTGTAATAGCTTTACCCTAAGAGAATGAAATGATGCTTCTGCTTTAAAAGCAAAAATATATACCAGGTTACCCTTCTTGGTACATGCAACAGAAACTGCTGGTACAAACATTTTGCTTCAATAATTTCTGCCTCATTTAGAAAATAAGTTTTGTATGTCTATAAATTGACCTTCAGCAGATGGTATATGGCTGGTAAATGGGAATAGTTTTCTTTAATAAGGTTTTACAAGTTGTGATAATCGATGTATGAGTAAGAAGTATTTGCCCATGTTATGAATCATAAAGAGCTGTTCAATTAAATTACACTATTTCATCACAAGAAGTAAGTAATCACGCAGAACAATGAATGAAGCAATCTATAATTGACACTTAGGACCTGATTTTGCTGAACTCAACTAATGGTACAGAGTAAGCCCTTGTGGACCATGTACTGCTGCTGCACTCACCTTCAAGTTAGCTGGCCCGGTTCCAGTAGCAACCAGGCCTAGAACAATATAGTGAAGAGGTTCTAACCCCTGAATAGCCTGAATAAGCTTTGACAGAAGATAGATTTTTGTCTTCTGTCAAAGCTATAATTGAATTTAACAGTTTATGAATGTCTCTGAAATTAAAGTAAATAATTTGAAAATGTTATTACAACGAAATTAAAAGTAAAGTTAATTAAATCCCTGTTCTCATAATTATGAAAAGTTGAAAATATTAAAGTAAAATAATTGAAACAGCATTTACTTTCCCCTGTTTAATTGTGTTTGCTTCTCATCAAAGGGATTTCAGATCCTATGCCAAGTTATATCTAGTTCAGGATCAGAGAGCTGTTTAATGCTGACGAGTCCAACAAAGACTCTGCTCTCCATTGGACTCTGGGGAGTCCAGCAGCAGAGTGTGGTGACAGATTTAGTCCCCTGAAAGTCCAGGATTTTCAGTGCATGAGTGCAAGTCCAGAACAGACTTCAGTTTAAATGAATGAATGCCAGCAGTTTCATTCAGAACCATCTATCACACAGCAAGGTTCAGCCCATTATTATGTTAACTCAATGTTTAACTTTGTAAACATTATTACTATTTGACTTTACTTTTCTACTACTGCAGTGCAGTGTTTAAGTTGTCCTATTTTTACCTTTGTGAATCACAATCAGCGTCATAGCTCTGCAGCTCAATCCAAATCAAGCCCTAAGAATATTTTCAATTATGCTATTTTTGAAAATTACAAAGATCACAGTTTTCTTGGTGACAACATGAAACAAAACCTCATAAAACCTGACAAGATGGCATCAACTAACTGTTCCAACAATTTTTTGACTATTCGATTTACTGCTTTAAGTTCCATAGCATTTATACTCATTGATCTAATGTGAAATTCAAAAAGCTTTTCACCAATTTATTCAATGGGTCTGAAAGGAGCCAGGAGTAGCTGTAGAGTCTTGGTTTAGTATTGAAATGAGGCCTATATTTATTTGGTGGTGTAATAAAAGATCAGGTCAGATTTGGCACTGATCTGGCCATTGGGTTTCCCATTGGTAAATTTTAATCCCCACTTCAAATGTTCTACCAACAACAATGCTTTCCCCAACAAACACTAAAAAGACTTGTGTGACCTCAGCATAATAAATGGCTGAACCGATATGATTTTTTTCATATGGAAAGGAAGTAACTGAATTATGTAAGTAAACTTTGCAAGGTGCACAAAGGGTATAACTTTTGTCTTAAATGTGATGGCACTTTTTAATATTGAATAAAAGGCAAAAAAGTAAAACTTCCATTGGACATAAAGTTTTCCTATAACTAAATGCAAATCACTTATTAATAAGCTTGCAGAAATAATTATTACTCCTCCAAAGTGAACATTATAATCTCATAGTAATGTAATATCTAGTCACTATGCCAAAAGCTCCTGCCAGATCAGTAGGACTGAAAGTTGAATAAAACTTTCTGAAGTAAAATGATTAATAAATGTATACACAAACATATATAGAGTTTGTGAATTTCAATTTGTTATTAAATTTCAAAATTAGCATTCCAAAAATATTTCTCCCATTCCTAAACATGTAAGGATGTTTTTTAAGTTGAGTTTGAGGTTTTGAGTTATATTTTTTCGGGCTCTTCACGGAATGAGTTACTATTGTCAGCGTAATAATGGGGCCCTCAAGACTTGTAGCATTCAAAGAAATTGTGAGGCACAGTAAATGCATGATCCTGTAGGACCTCAGGAAGTGAATAGACTCAAATCTGGGATGTATTTTCTTGGGAAACTACCTGGAAAAACCAGTTACAGTAAACTTCATCTCGAGAGGAAAAGACATATTGATGATTACAATGGATTACATCATTATACTATAAGTAGTATAAAATAAAGTCTGAAGCACAGAACATTCAAATTTAATACATTTTTTGCACATTTGAAAATCATGGCTGATTTTGCAGTTAGACAAAATCATTGTTTTTATGGATCTCTGAAGTCCCAGAGAAAACGAGATACTAACATTCTAACATTAACTTTGAGAATTTATATACCAGTTGGTCCGATGTGACATTACACATCAGAAGCAAAACCTCAAGTATAGACTTCAGGAGATGCAGGATGGGAAGATACAGGAATAATTGAAGCAGGTCAGGCAGATGTACTTCATGTTCCATTTTAAAACCTCATGGTGCAAAAAAAATCTCAATATTGAATGTTACTTGGATACAATAGGGCATCATTTGCCGACCAAAGCATCATTAGATGCCATGACAGACACTTTCCCATTAATTATATTTCTTGAGAGTATTCAGACATATTCAGTGAACAACCTCATCAGTTATGGAGAGGGGGTGCAGAGATATAGACAGCATTCTTATTTTGGAATTCTATATTCCAGTCTACCCAGTCTTAATCACAAATGGCTGAACATTTGAGGCGCAGGGAGGATCTACCATCAGTGCTTTTAAAACCAACACCAACTTACTGATTAGTTGCTGGTTTCTTCAGGCTATTTGTTCAGTTTTGTCAGGTGCCTCATACTTTTCATTGCCCTTTCAATTTGCAAAAACCTTCCGGGAGTGATGCTAAAGCTGTTGACAAATGTATTGCTTATTTTAATACTTTAAGATTGGTTTATTTGTGGATAACAATGCTGTCATTCTGAGAGAGGTTACCAGGTTGTGTTCCTTGGAGCCCCTGCCATATTTCAGGAGATGATATCTCAGCAACCGTGAAATCCACTGGATGACAGACAGATTCATGGATATCCATGATACCATTCAAACTCCTCTGAATATAATAAACTCAAATATTGATGACTGCAGTCAGAGCTTGCATGGCAGCAAGATGGCCTTGCGTCACAGCAATCAGAACTTGCAATCACATTTGGCAATTGGTGTTGTTTTGGTTGCTATGGAAATTGTGTAGATAGAATGGATATTCCTTCTACGTTGGAAAGAATGGGACTGGGGTTTTGTGCAAAGCCCGATGCTGGGGTGGTGCAGGATATCCACCATGTTCCACAACATTGAACACACATTTTCTGGCCGGCTAGTTAATGCAACAAGCATCTCATTTTACATACCCATCAGTCTTTGCCTGTGGACTGCCTCACTGAAGTCCTCTGATTCCTTGTACCTCTTTAAACTGCAACGATTTGGCACCTGTGTTGTCCGTCACTAGTTGACAACACTTCCAGGAAAATGATCATACTTAACAGAAGTCAGTTTCCAAACTACTTTATTAACCTTTGCATATATTGATTACTTAATGTACACCATTATATTTAGCTTCTATTATTAAGCTGGATTATCACCCACACACTTACGAACTGGTATCTGAGGTGATAATCACAAGATGAAATCAAATTTAGTATGTATTCATCATCATTGTCTCCTTTCCATTCATTTGCAACCTGATAGGGTTACAGTTCTTGGTTAGCTGAAAGCTGATAGGTACAAGGGAAGTCTACCGAGAGGGAAGTGTGGGAAAGTAAGAACTGTATTAGCACAACATTTGCAGCATATTAATCAGAAGGGATTGGAAGAAATGGGATGTGAGAAGGAAGGTTAGGAGTGAGGATACTGTCATCCTCAATGGTTTAAGCCTAACTGAAAAACACTATGATGCTGGAGGAACTCAGCAGGCCAGGCAGCATCCATGGAGAAATCAGGCGGTCGACGTTTTGGGTCAGGACCCTTCTTCAGGACTGAAGATAGGAAAAGGGGAAGCTCAATATATAGGAGAGAAAAGGTGATAGGTGGACAAAAGAGGGGAGGCAGGTTGGGCACAAGGTGGTGATAGGTAGATGCAGGTAAGAGATAGTGATAGGCAGGTGCGGGGGAGGAGGGGAGAGCAGATCCACCAAGGGAAGGGTCAAAGGTAAAGAGAGAAAGGAAAAAAAAGAGTTATAGGCTAGGAAAGGGAAGAAGAGAAGAAGCATGGTAGAGGGGGGTGGTTGTGCGGAAGGTGGGGATTACTTAAAGTGGGAGAATTCAATGTTCATGCCATTAGGCTGCAAGGTTCAAAGATGGAAAATGAGGTGCTGTTCTTCCAGTTTGCACTTGGAATTCTCCTGGCAATGGAGGGGGCTGAGGACTGACATATCAGTGATAATGTGGGAGGGGGAGTTGAAGTGACTAGCAACACCAAACTGCTTAACTGCTTGCCACATCTCAGCAATGGTCAATATAGTTCAGTGCAGTCTTCTTTGTGAGGGTAAACACTACTCTGAGAGAAGAATTCATATCCCCCTGTTGCTAAGTCCTTGAGGTTTCCAGTTCAGTGCCACTATCCCCTTGGAGAGATGGGGAAGTGTGTCAAGAAGCACTGTGTAATATGTTTGGCAGTGACTGACTGGTTGCATCACCATCTGGTATGGAAGCTCCCATGCGCAGGATCGAAAGAGGCTGCAGAGGGTTGTAGACTCAGCCAGCTCCATCACGGGCACAACCCTCCCCACCATCAAGGACATCTTCAAGAGGTGGTGTCTCAAGAAGCTGGCATCCATCATTAAGGACCCTCACCACCGGGACTTGCCTTCTTTTCGTTACTACCATCAGGGAGGTGGTACAGGAGCCTGAAGACCCACACTCAATGATTCAGGAATAGCTTCTTCCCCACCGTCATCAGATTTCTGAACAGTCCATGTACCCATGAACACTACCTCGTTATTCCTCTTTTGCAACTTATAGTAATTTTTCTGTCTTTATGACTTGCACTGTACTGCTGCCAATTCAGATGTCACTGATAATAAACCTGTTTCTGATTCTGAAATATATGATGTGGAGATGTATAATGATGTGAAGTGTGTAATGGTAAAGTGAAGCACGTGGATGTTAAAGGGATTGCTGATAGGTGAGTGATCGGGGTATGCTGGTGGCACAGTTGTTGCATATGGCAATTGAAATTGCATTCACTGACCGTGAGCACTCATGTGACCTCTTCTTGGCCCTACAAGCTGACAATGGCATTCTCATTCCTTGCTTCAAGAATCACAAAAGCAACTTTAGAATTTCTACATGTTTTCTAATGTTGAAGTTGCTGCCAGCAACATGTCGTGAGACTGGACACTGTGCTCTGATTAAGCCCAGCAAGGGGGTGAGAATTTAAGGCAACTGCCCAGCAGTTAAGACAGAAGCTCAGAATGTTCTGCAAGGAAAGTGCTGTAGTTATTATACTGAAGCATGAGCTAGAAAAGTACTTACTTTACCAATGAAATAGTGGTCCACGCATAAATCACTGTGTGGCTACTTCAGGTAATTTGCACCTAAAATTGACTGTACAAAATTTCTGATTATCAACTCTCACCTCTGTTGTTCCTGCTCCATTGTGAAATCTGACATAAACTGCTGATGCAAACAGAAAATATTTCGTAATAAACTGCAATAAATTCAACGCACTGTTGAATTTCACCTTCAGAAAAATAGGTTTCTTTTTGTAGAATACGTGTCTTGGTTAAGTGTGTTCTATTGTTTCTGTTTAGATTGGATCGCTGGATGAGTGATTCCATGGATCATGTTGCACAGAATTGTAAATTGGTAACTTTATTCAGCAATTTTTTAGAATAGCTGATGCAAACATAATCCTGGGATGAAGAAAATGGCTGAAACTGTGAGAGATCTACTGCGATGCTGGGCCTCACTGAACACAAACACAGATCAGAGAGAATGTTTCAATCAAGAAGCCGGGATTCAAGGTGGAACTTGCACTCCACATCTCCAGTGTAAGGTGAGTGGCAGGTAATTCAGATCAGCCATGTGCTGGCATCTTCACTGCTCTCTGAGCAGGTGGCAAGAGTACTTCCCTGAAGCTAAAAGCATCTTAACTTAAATGTGCAAATCACTGACTGCGTTTTTGAGCCCAGCGCTTTAAACTGAAGTTTGAGCAGAAAAGCCATTGTGGTCTTCCCACTGAATGAAGACAACAAGAAGATACTCAAGGAGCAGAAAAGAGTCAACTGGACACTTTGATCACTTTGCACTACAATGGACTTTTTTTTGTTCTAATTGTGTTCTTTCTCGTAAAAATTGTGTATAATTTATATTTAATTTATGATTTTCTTGTGAATGCTGCTTATCTGATGCTATATGCCTGTGATGCTGCTACAAGTAAGTTAATCATTGCATCTGTGCGTACATGAAACCCTCATGATGAGATCAAGGAAGGCATTAAGTGGCCATCTCCTATAATAACACATCATTAAAGAAATATCCCTGCTATTTAATACACAGTTCAGGATATATCTGCTTTGTCAACCCTGTAACAAGAGAAGTATATTTTGGGTATCTGGTGTTTTGTGCTCAGAGCCCTTCGGACCAGCCATTGGTATTTTAAATATTGAAAATGGTTCTGCCAGTTAGGATGTGCTCCCATTGTAAATATGTAATTCTGCAATATTACCTGTCTGTGCTCAAAATGTTAAAGCTAAGTGGGTATTAGAACCATTGAAAATGTAGTTAAGCATTACTTATTGTCTTTGTGTTTAAAAAGTATAAAACATCACTGTACTGTTGAGTCATAAAGAGTCACAGTACGGAAACAGTCCCTTCAGCTCAACCCGTCCATGCCAACCAAGATGCTCATCTGTTAATCCCATTTGCCCGTGTTTGACCCAAATCCCTTTAAACCTTTCCTATCTATGTACCTGTCTAAATGTCTTTTAAATGTTGTTATTGTACCTGCCTCAACTACTTCCTCTGGCAGCTCATTTCATATGCATACCACCCTCTGTGTGAAAAAGTTGCTGCTCAGCTTCCTATTAAATCTTAACCCTCTCACCTTAAACCCATGCTCTATAGTTCTTGATTCCCCAACCCTGGGAAAAAGACTACATGCATTCACCCTATCTATCCCCTATGATTTTATCCACTTCTATAAGATTACCTACATTGTAGGGAATAAAGTCCTAGCCTGCCCAACCTTTCCCTATAACTCAGACCCTCAAGTCCTGGCAACATCTATGTAAATCTTTCTGTGGTCTTTCCAGCTTAATGACATCTTTCCTATAGCAGGCTGACCAAAACTGAACACAATACTCCAAGTGTGGCCTCACCAATGTCTTGTACAACTGCAACGTAACATCCCAGCTACTCAATGCCCTGATTGATGAAGACCAGCATGCCACAAGCCTTCTTTACCACCTGTCTACCTGTGGCACCACTTTCAGGAAACTATATACCTGTACTTCTAGGTCCCTCTAATCTACAACACTCCCCAGGTCCTTACCGTTCACTGTGAAAGTCCTACCTTGGTTTGACTTCCCAAAATGCAACTCCTCACATTTATCTGAATTAAACTTCATTTGCCATTTCTCAGCCCACTTAACCCAGCTGATCAAGATCCCAGGAGAGGAGAAATAGATCCTCCAGTAGGCCTGCTTGTGATGAATAAAGACTTCTTATACACACCAGTTTCCAATCTCCAGTGACTCAGTCACAAATTACACTCCTCTGCATAAAGTTTCACTTGGCTCAGTCCTTCATATGCAGTAGATCCCATCTTTTCCTGCTTAGAAGGAGTGACCATATATGCTCTCTGTGGTAGTTTCTAATACACCACAGGTGGCTGCCACCAAAGTTTAAGTAGAGCAATCACCCTCCCACTATTGTCATTTTACTAGTGCTCTTATTGTTACCTTTCAGTTAAATGGACAGGAAGGCATTCTGCTGCCTTTATCATGTGTGTGCAGTCTGCAACAGAACCTGTCCTGTCTCCCCCACCATGTAAACAGTTTTCCACCAGTTCTGTTGCTGCCATTGATATTGTGTAGAAATACAAGGACAGGCAAGTAAGGGAGACAGACTTTCTTCTATCTAGTTTCTTTCACATCCTTTTCAGACCATCCCAAAGTACTGTACAAGCAATGAAGCATTTGCAAATTGTGGTCATTGTTGTAACACAGAAAATTCATCATCTAGTTTGCACATTGCAAGTTTCGACAGTGTGGTAATAATTAGTGATCCTACTGTGATGTTGAATAAACATATAATAGTGGTAATGAGATATTAAGCCTTGGTTTAATATCTCATTTGATATTGGCAACTCCAATAGTGCTACACTTCCTCAGAAATGCACTGAAGAGGCAGTTCAAATTTACTGGTCACATTTATTGAGTTCAACTTGAACTCTCGCTCTTTTGATACAATGCAGGAAATTCACTGAGCACCAGGGGAATGCACAAAGGTGACTGGTTGATTTTTGAATGCAATGTGACATGATCTTATTTGTAAATTAGACATGTTTTTTTTATTTAATGGTAGCCTTTATTTTATTGTTTAACAGGTCAGTGGGTTGGTGAATGGGGTATTAGGGTTATGGTTACAATTGTAGCACTCGGAGAAGTTCATCATGGACAAACCAGACCAAGGTGCAGGTAGCTCCTTCCTTCCTCTTCCTCTTCTTCCTTTTCATTTTCCCCCTCCCCCTGTTTTCCCTCAAGATTCTGCTTGTCAGCTGTTCATAAGAGATCCTCTCATAATACAAGGCTGTGAGCATACAGCAGATAACAAAAATCTTGGAACTCACACTGCCGGATATTGCGTGGTTCCTTTGGAGCAGTCAGGGCTCTGGTATTGTCATTGCAATATTCTAGTGGTTTGCTTTTCCAGGCACCATGTGGAAATATTTGCCTTTATTTTATACCAGTTGCACACGTGCATGGGTTACGCAATAGTTCTTTGCCACCATCTTTAGGCTTGCTATAATAAGATAAGATATCTATATTAGTCACATGTACATCGAAACACACAGTGAATTGCATCTTTTGCGTAGAGTGTTCTGGGGGCAGCCCGCAAGTGCCTCCACGCTTCAGGCACCAACATAGCATGCCCACAACTTCCTAACCCCCACGTCTTTGGAATGTGGGAGGAAACCGGAGCACCCAGAGGAGACCCATGCAGACACGGGGAGAAGGTACAAACTCCTTACAGACAGCGGTGGGAATTGAACCCGGGTCGCTGGCACTGTAATAGCGTTGTGCTAACCGCTACACTACCATGCCTGCTCTCTGCATATGTAGTGGGAGCAGATTCCATTGTGGTCTTCAAGGGGAAATTGGATTTCAGAGGAGGGACTGTGGAGTTGCTCTGATGAAGCCAGCACAGACACAATGGGCTGAAAGACCTCATTCTGTGCTGTAACCATTCTTTGACTCTAGGATGAATGTAGCTCACACTCTTGAGTGGAACAAAATGAAAGCTCATGGCTGATCCCAAAACATTAGGCCTGTTTCACTGCTGATGACTACATATCACTTGGATGTTGAAGAAGGGAACTCACTTTGAACCGCTACGATGCAGAGTTGACATGCAGGACTGTTAAAGTATTGCTCTTGCTTCTAAAAACATCCCTTCACTGCAGAAACATTGCAAGGTCATGGACACCTTCTGCCCATTAGACTTCAGCAACAGATAGTGTGCATGAAATTGTCCCTCTTTGAATTCTAATTACAACAGTGAATGACAAAAGTGTTGGAGCTATCTCCAATTTTAGCTTAAAAGGAGCAAGAAGCAAAGTCATTCATTACCATGGTAATCTTGGCAGCCACAGGCAATACAGTTCTTGTTCTGCTCTGAGGATGTAATTATAATTGCAGCAGAGGGCATTTTTCAATGAAGACATCCTTTTGGAGTGTAAATGTCTCATACAATGTCCTCACCAAGCTTTGATATGAGATTCAATAATAAGTGAAAATCATAAAACTGAAATCCACAGAAGCTGCCTGACCTACTGATTGTTTACAGAATTTTCTATTTTAAACAAGATTTTCAGCATCTATAAATTTTCAATTTGTTATATTGTAAGAGATTCCTCCTAGAACATCTTAGATGGATGTGGCCATCCCAGATGACAGCTTTTCTACTACCATCCTCTCAACATCCCCGCCTTCTCAGTTCCAGCAATGCGTCATGTCTGGCATGCCTTCTTTCCGTTCTCCGAGTAATGGAGTATTCCTGGAGAAATATCTATTCATGTACTTGTATCTGGAACATCTGGTTCCCAAGGAAGGATGAAATTCAAGAAAACCATCCCATCAACATTTCCACACTATTCCCTGCAGATTTTTGCAACTTGAAACAGTTATAGACAGACCAAACACTTGGAGGTTCACACAAACACTAGAAGAAATAACAATCTCTGAAGGGTTCCATCCTCCTGCTCACCATGTGTTCAGATATAGGTGCTTAAGACAGACCATGACTAGGAGTGTGGAGCTCCAAAATATTGGCACCAAACACAAACTGATGTCACAATTTGCCTGCTCTGCATTTTTAAAGCAGGCTTTCACTGTGGTGATAATGCCCTCATCAATGTGAAATCCAGGAGGAATCATCATAGATACCATTTTGCAGCTCAAAGTGCACTCATTGTGTGCAGACTTCAAGAGCTAGTGATTTTAATTTCTCCCAGTACATGTCTAGTATATATTGTATTGACATTAACTTTGATTTGTTTCAATTCATCTTCTTACAAATATTAGTACTTCATGATAATCTATATAAAATTTAATTGTTATTTAGTCTAAACAATTTGATGCACACTAGATTACTGAAATTACATGAGGCAGAATAATGTTGCTCATTTTATTTCAAACTGTTATACTCTTTTGCCATGTTGTATCAATCATAGTCTACAAGCAGTAAACTGGAAACTGATTAATTGGAATGCTTTCTATTAGTAGAGAGGCAGTGGATTTGCAGTGTGTATAACTGTGCTACTGAACATAGCAAGACTGCAGAAAAGGACATTTTTCACAGTATTTCCACTGGCAGTAAAGTGATTCAAGGATCCTTGATAAGCTACAACCCAGTAATGAAAACAAGCTACTAAAACAGTGAAAATGATAATCTGCCATCAACAGTTACAACCAGCACTATTGCTAGATTTTCTTCACTGGGAAAAAAATACATTACAGATCCCAGATGGGGAAAGATTCTCCTGCACTTTAATACTTTGGATCACTTATAAAAAGTACAAAATGATAAATCCATCCATTTGTTTATAAAAACTGAAAATCACAGAAGAATGATTGTGACTGCGTGTTTTTTCAAGCTGCTAACTTATCTCCCTGAGCAAAATATGTATCACCAAGTCAACAGTGCAGCACAGAGAGTCTAATTAGACCATGGGCACCTGGTGAATGTCTGTGATACCAAAGCATTTTTATTATGAGGTATGCCATATGGTTGAGGTGCAGGTTGCCCTCCATATGGCTAGAATTAAACACAAAAAATGTTTTTGTTTGCAAAGGTGTAAAAGAAGGGGTTGTTTTTATACCAGAATTTATGCAGAAAATGTACATTAAACTTATTGTTTCATCTGACTTTATACCAGTCACCATAGTGAGAGGTTAGAAGGAAGCTTCAGAAGCAATATTTTTAACACTAGTTTATTTCAAGTATTATAATATTTTGAAATCAGGATTATTAAAAGGGTTTGTAAAAGTAGTACATTAAGGGTGCAATGAGTCTGCAACAGTTCAGCTTTGCACAGGTACTGTAGTTAAATTGTGAATGGAGCCTAAATCTGATATCTTGAACTAATCTGACAACTGATTATTGTAACACTCCACAGTGAAAGGAATTGCAATTTGTGATGCTTCAGTGTCATTTTAGACCTTCACATCTGAATCCCACATTAATTCAATATGAAATAGTTGTGACTATTCACCACTAAAATCTAGTATATAATTCACAATGGTGTCATAATAAGTTACTCCAGTTTAGGATAATGTTTCTTGGGTTTAATATACATTTAGTATTCCCCCTATAAATTTTAGGCTAATCACACAGTAAAATAGTTCAAGTTTTGAAATGCTATCAATTATATAAAAAATGTACCATGTGCATTTTATAACTTCATTGTTTTAGGTATAATACAATATAGACAAACATGGCAAATCAAATATCAACAATTAGTGCATTGAGAAATAAACAATGAATTTTACCAACTCTAATTTATTCAATGAAAAGATGCTGGTGTTACAAACTGGGTTACTATTGGTGAATGTCCCTTTAAGATAGAGCACAGTGGTGTGTGTGTGTGTGTGTGTGTGTGTGTGTGTGTGTTGGCGTGGTTACAACAACAAGATAAAGGACGCAATGACGTTTTTGAAGCAGTCAGTTGGAATCAGTCAGAGTTGAGAGAGAGAGAGAGAGAGAGAGAGAGAGAGAGAGAAAGAGAGAGAGAGAGAGAGACCAGCCTGCTAGTTTCTCTATCGATGGATGAGAAACAATAACTGTGTCTGTCACTGCAATCCACGTATGGATTTTTGGAGTAATCCGGTGGAGTCCACTTGTCCACTTTGTCGTTAACCTGTAGAGGGAAACAGGTATTTGTGTGGACAGCCACGTCTTGGATGCCTTTCGGAGTGGCAGATACTTCGGAACAAAGCAGTGGAGTTCACTTTGTTGTTGACCTGTAGAAGGAAACAGGTATTTGTGTGGACAGCCACAATTTGAGAGCCTTTCGGGCTGAGGAAGATGCAGTGGAATAGTCACTGCTGAGTAGACACTGAAGTGTTGTTTGGGTTCCAAAGTGGAACATTTGGATTTTGTAATTACTCTCTATTTTCTCTCTACATCTATGTTTTGTCTTCAGTCAACAGCGGTTGTTGAAGAAGCCTGTGATCACGTTTCACCTTACGGCTTGCTGAACTGAACTTTAAGAACCATTCCTAGATGTGGAGTTTGGGAATTTGCCACACACATACTACGAGTTTAGTTTTTGGGGTTAATGATTAAGATTTAACATTTTTACTTCTAACATTCTAACATTTTTACTTTTATTTCTCTTATTATCATAAGTAGTTATTAATAAGGTAGCTTTTAACACTTATACATGACGGTGTGTTTCTTTTGTTGCTGGTTCGTAACACTGGCAACTTGGTATACAAGTCACCAGCATTTTTTTAGCCCCTTCTAAAATTACCCAGACATTTATAAGTTTATATTGTATATGAAATTTTCTTTTTTAACCTCCTACTGGGCACAAGACAGGCTTATAATCTACACTTGCCTTGTAAGCAGTATGACATATTGTAATTGGGAAACACAGCTCTGGAAACAGCAGTGTAAGCCTCAAATTTGTGGCTCGCATTGTGGTGACTTCTATACAGAATACAGTGCAGTAGTCAATTATACATTATCATAAGTACAATAAAATACTTACACCAATGGATCTCTATTAATTTTTACATTAATATAACAAATACTGAACCCAAATGCTTAAGTCCTGGACTATTTCACTGTCTGAAAATCCACCAAGCACTCCTTATGGGACCTTGCACAGAGCATGAGAGTAGATGCAGAAGGAGACCAATGAAAACCCATCCCCCCAAAAACAAACTATTGCAGGGATAATGTCGGAGATAGAAACGAGCACAGATGTTGAAGATGTCAAATGAAAAAGTAAGACATTCTTGCAGATTTATTTTGAGAAGAACATTGTGAATCTATGCTAATTGTATATTTCCCTACACATAGTTAAGAAAATTTCTGGACTTACTCCTCTTCCTGCTGGAAAAAAAGATTGTTGATCTCTTTCTAATTGGACTTTTCAAACATAGATATCTTACAGTTCCTTGAGTGTCCGAGTAATCTCCCTGTCCTGGACCCTAAAAATGGGCTCCACATAAGCACTTATAGTGTACAGCAACCTTTCTTTTACCAGGTTTATCAAATCCTTTTCAGGGTAAGAGTAGGAACTCTTAGCTTTGCAAGTCCCATATATACACGTTGAACTCAGATATTGAGTTACAAAAAGTTAATAAACTCCAAGAATTGTAGAGACCATAATTAATTAGGTGATGAAATTTTTTTTAAAATGCAGATACTGGAAATCTGAAATAAAAACAGAAAATGCTGAATAGACTCAATAGGTCAGACAGAATATGTGTAAACAGAAACTATTAACATATCAGGTCCAGGACCTTTCTGATGATGAAGTGTCCCAGACTTGAAACTTTAACTGCTTATCTTTCTACAAATTCTGCTTGACCTGTGACTCTTTCCAGTATTTTCTGTTTTTATTTCAGTAATTAGGTGCCTGTTATTTTCCCAGGAGTTCTGCTGATTTTCTGCAACAGCTCCAGAACTTTAAGGAAGGTCAATATTTCAATATTGTTAACGACTAGGTTGCTATTTGGTGAATGTCCCTTTAAGACATAGTACAGTAGTGTCTGTGTGTGTGTGTGTGTGTGTGTGTGTGGTCATTACGACAATAGCAAGATAACAATGTGCTGATATTTATTGTTCAGTCAGAAAAGAGAGAGGGAGAGAGACACACTGACTGCTGGTCTCTGTATTGATGGATGAAAAACAATAACTGTGTCACTACAATCCACATATGGATTTGTGGAGTAATCCAGTGGAGTCCACTTTGTCGTTAACCTGTAGAGGGAAACAAGTATTTCTGTGGATGGCCACGTCCCGAATGCCTTTCAGGGTGACAGATACTTCGGAACAAAGCAGTGGAGATCATCAGTGACTGAGGTGTCTTATGGGTTTCATCATGGAACATTTGGATTTCATAATTTCTCTCTATTCTCTCTCTACATTTTCTCTTCAGTCAACAGTGGTTTTGCAAAAGCCTTTGCTCATGTTTCACCTTATGACTTGCTGAACTGAACTTTGAGAACTATTCCTGGACTTGGAGTTTGGGAATTCGCTACACACACACTTCGAGTTTAGTTTTGGGGTTAATGTTTAATATCTAACATTTTTGCTTCTCTTATTATCATAAGTAGTTATTAATAAAATAGTTTCTAACACTTGTACATGACTCGGTGTGTTTCTTTTGTTGCTGGTACGTAACAATACGAACAAATAAGTAACAGTGTAATTTAAAGAACTGAAATTATTTCTGCATTACAATTTGCCACATGAACAAACAATATTATTGAATTTGGATTCAGTCACTAACAATTTAAAAATTCCTCAAGGCACTCACTTCCCACCAATTGCACGTGGAATATATTTTATTAATGAAGCATCTTCCTGATCAGTTCCTGACAGTGAGAATAAAACAGGACCAAAACAGAGGCCAATTGTTCAACATTTGAATGGATGATGTATTAGTTAAGTCAGGTTTCTAAATGATGTTGAATCTTTTTTCTGATCAGCGCATGGGTTATATGAAAATCTATTTAATGTGTCAACTCTATTTGATTAGCACAGTGTTATTCATGACAGAAAAACAAATTCAGAAATGAAAGCTCTTTAAATGTTGATTGGTCATGTTCTTAGTAAACATTAAACTTCTTATTGATTTTACTGCCTTGCAAACATATATCTATGAAGGTACCTAGCATATTAATGCTGTACGGTGTTTACAGTGATATATACAATATATAGATAGATAGACAGACAGATATATAATGTACTCACAATGGCACAAAATCCTATTAAGTCCATTGTACCCATTATGTCCAGGACAAAGCAGCTTATTCAAGTCACAACTAATTCAGTATCCAAAACATTCCCTTCCTCCACCTCTGCTGCAGGGTATATTATCTAAACAATTTCAATTACCCACTTTGGCTACTCAACAGCACCTCGCAAACCTGCACCATCTATCACCAGGAAGGACAAGGACAGCAGGCACAAATGGAAAACCAGCATCTACAGGCTTTGCTCCAAGTCATATATCATCATGACTTGGGGATATGTCACCTCTTTTTCATGGTCATTGGATCTAAATCCTGGAACTTTTTATCTAATGACAATGTGGGGGTACCTTCGTTCTAAGAACTGTAGTTTTTGAGGAAGGCTACTCATTACTGCCTTCTAGAGTGCAGTAGAGGTAGCCCATAATATTCTGTAAATAAATAAATGAAATCAAAATAGTGAATGTTATATAATTTTAAAAAAATCTTTTGATGAAACTTTCAATACATTACATAACCAGGGTAAATGTATAAACTTTGACAGCTCCTAATGAGTATTTGAATGATGATCTCAAAAATGATAATATGTTTAGGTTCCTAAAACCAGGTGTAATTGCAAGGATAATATATTTGTGACTGCTTAAGTAATTATTAATAATCTCTGAATAAACAATATCAATATTTTAAACACCTGTTCAAGGAAAAAAAAACTTTTCCATTTTTGAAAGAACAGGAGAGGAAAAAAATCATCATGGCTGACAAGGTAAATCAACATTATTCGGCATAGTAATGAAAGATATCTTACAGTCAATTTTCTACTTACCCAACCTGGCATCTTACATGCAGGTATGGCACTTCAGATGGGAACATTCAGGGAGAAGGCAAAGTACTTCATTGGAATTGTTATAAACAAGGATAAAATTAAAAAGGGGTAAAACATTTTAGATAGAGGATGGACCATATTAATCTTCAGGTGTGTATCAGTTTGGGTGTGCATGATCTGCTGGCGGGTATTAAAATATCATTGTGACTGGAAATTGGTAACGTTGCGCTAGGTTCTAGTGTTAACTTTAGCACGTTAGATTGTATGCAAGCGAACACTTCAGGAGTGTCGGATTGTCTTTTAACATATGATATGGAGTGATATTTCATCACAAAGGATTTTTCAGGCCTCTGGCAAGTTAACACTGAAAGCAAGTTGAGAATACATTAGTGAGAGAGAAGATCAGATGCTTCGGGAGAAGATTGTGGAGGGAGTAGGTAACAAAATTGGATGAAAACATTAGATCAAGACCTGAGAGATATCTCATCTGAGGAGAAGCTAAAAAGGATGGTGATGAGAACACCAAGGTGCTGATTGGTCAGAATCAGAATCAGGTTTACTATCACTGACCTATATATCGTGTAATTTGTTGTTTTGCGGTAGCAGTACAGATTGGTGGGGAAATGATGGCGAAAAAATATTGCAAAGAGATGGAAAGACAATGAGGAGTTGGGAGAAATTGGCATAAGGGAGAAAAGATCAGCCAGGGCTGGAGAAGAAACCAAGGGAAGGAGGTGCCAAGGAACTGACTGAGGAGGTTGAGGAAAAGATTAGTGATGAGAGATGACCAAGGGTGAGAGAGGTGGTTATTTGGCTGTGTAGAAGTTTGAGCATGAGCATGGATGGAGAAGGGTTAGATAATTAGAGACTGGAAGTTAGTGAGAAGATGAAAAATGGAGTAGAGGGAGGCAGGTTGTAGGAGAGAGGAAGAACAGGGAGAGACCCAAAGGGCTGTAAGAGTCCTTGGAATTATAGTGGAGTGGGGTAGTGTCAGGTGATCTAAGATGTTACAGAAAACAGAATCTTGTTTTAAGGAAAATTGACATATCCTAGAAGAACCTTCTCTGCTAGACTCCCTGTTACCACCTCAGAACAACAGACATTCTATAAGTAACACAGACGCAAGCTTTAAATCTCTGGGTAAGAGATGTTCCTGAAGTCAAAAGCAGCACCATTTATAAACACTTTGATTACCAAAATCCCATGCACAGTTCTCAGGTTCCCATAACAAATACTTCCAACCTCTTACCATCAATCCCTCAATTATTTTCAGTTAAATTGGAACTTGTGTGATCTATGGTATCCACTATCAGAGCTAAAGATTGGAGCAAAGACAAATAATAATTATTTGAATGAATGGAAGCTGAAGGACTTGGTTGATGAGATTTCAGATCTCAGTTGAGGTAATGGAACAGATGGTGTTAGATTAAGATAAAGGGAACAACTAACGGGTCACAAGACCTGATCATGTGGAAAATAAACACAAACACAGAATTGTCTTGTTGTGCTGTGTATTTTTTTGTGAGTCATTTTACAAACTAATGAAGTGCTTCTTATATATTTTACCCAAGTGGAAACTATATATACTTCCCTTGGCAAATTTCCTCTGTATTTCCTCTTGGCAAATGTGTCTGTAAGTAATTTAAATTAGATTTGCTCTGTGCTACACGAAAAATTAGAAGAGCTTTGTTCCAAAGTGCACAAGTTTATTATAATTATAAAAGCAGCAGCAATTCAAGTGATAAAAAAATTAAAATATTACTCAACAATTTGACAAATACTGAAAATCTGAAATAAACAAAATCATAGAAATGCTCAGCAAGCCAGAAAGTAGCTGTGTAGAGGATCATAGATAACAGTTAAACACCTTGAAGAAGTACTGATAACTAATGTTAACATCTGTCTTTTTATTGTCATTATCCCTTGAATGAATAAATTCTGCAAAGGGCTTAACATCAAAATCTTTAATGTTTAGGAAAGCCTTGTACTTCCCAGGATTTTGTGCAAATTTACATAATTATTTCTGCAACTCAGGAAGACAGCTCACCACCATGTTCTCAGGAACAGTTAGGGATGGACAATAAATGCTAGCCTAAACAGTAACACCTACATCCTATAAATTAATTACAAACCATTTATCAATTAAAGTCAGTGAAGCACCAATGGAAGTTTGTGGATTATAATTTTCCCTAAATATATAGAGTGATATCGACATCAAACTTTGTAAAATAATGACATTTTGTTCAGGCATTTTTTTTCCTCTGGGAGCTGTGTTGAATAGAAGGATACTTTCTCCAGGCAAGATAATAGCTTAAGTTTATTGATGATACAACATTAGCTGCTCACCCTTTCATGATTCATAGAATAATGTTGAACTGTGTTCATTTATTTCTGTAATTTAACAAATGAGGTTTATTGGAAATACAGTTATTCTCGGTCAGACCATCAACATCAAAAGAACTACTTCATCTGTGCAAGTGCATATGGTTCTAATGATAGAAATTCATTGGCCATTTTCAGTGGCGGACCTCATTTCCTGCTCGATGTGTAGTTTTCCATGCATGGGGGATAAATCAATTCAGAGATATTTAAGATATTTGTGGGATGGCTGTTGTTTATATTATTCTTTCAGAGCTTGAAGAGCATTCCTGCTTTTCCTGATCTCAAGGAAAAATGTTTATGTGCATTCCTTGTGGACCTTTCCTTCTGGCAAAGAAGGCTTCGGGGGCTGAGCATTTGCTCCTGCTCCTAATTCGTATGTTAATCATGCAGTAATATTTCAAAACAAAAATCTTAAAGATCATCTGAAATAAATTAAAATACTTAAAATCAGAAAATATTGTTAAAATGCTTCAAATCACTTTGAAACATCTAAATTAACTGTTCATTAGAAACTGAAAAAGAAAATTAGCTAGACTGAGAATTGTAATTTTACACTAAGAACCTATCTAATGGTCTTCTCACATTAAAACTTACCTGAATCTTGCACATCAACTCCCTTCCTATTCCTGTGTCTCCTGGGAAAGGGAACCAGATATGCTTCGATTCACATGGCACTGAATTTACTACCTAGACGATAGTTATGTAGCCTTTTTCCCAAGCTGATGTTTCTACTGTGGATTCCAGAAGGGTTGAAAGTAGGAACACAGTCAGTTTCCCTGTGACAAGTCACTGACAGGAACTTCTGTGTTTCCATATTTATGTGTACATGTGTGGAAAATTACTGTGGAGTTGATCGACAATGGCATTCCCATCAATGTTTCCTCCTAAAATGAGGGCTGTTGTAAAATCACCAAGCAACATATCAGACTTGACTGGCGTATCTCTAATTAGTAGCTGCACCAGCAGCTTTTCTAGCTCCAGTTCACACTCTTCCATCCTTATCTTAATTTAATATTGTAAGTTTTAGAACCCTAACAATACACAGCAAAATCTAATTTAATTAAAATGCTGTATCTTAGGCAACCAGATTTGACATGAGTAGCTTGTTTTTTCTCATTAAAATAATGGATCCAACAAGGTCAGACTACAGTATCCTTCAATGCCTGGCAGCACCTGCTGGGAATCATCTATCCAGCATCTCAAAAGGTTCAGCTGCCTCATAATGACATACATTTCCTATTTAAATCCTGTACAGCTCCTGTGTAACACACAATGAATATAGCTTTTATTCAGTGTACACCACACTTAGCCACTGGTGAGTATAGCACATGCTCTTCATTAAATGCAGAGTACCTTGGTGGCAAGCAAGTTTTTTTCACAGCAACATGCCATTTGTTAAGGCATGTTCAGAAATATCTTAAATTGGTACTAAACAATTCCTCTTAAGGATATTACTTTCCCTAATCTAAAGTATTTATTACAGAAATTGCAAATCAGATTTATATTAACTTACAAAACACTTAATTTCATGCTTCATATGAAGACTCCTCTCCTAACATCAAAATTCCATGACATTTGTCCTTGGTTATTCCATAGTTTCAATTTGTAAATGTATTCTAATCATTATCGTTAAGGCAAATTAGTGGCAGTATTTTTCAACTACTTTCAATAATTACCTTCTTAACAACGAGTTATTTTTGTCCTAAAATCAATTAGTAATAGGATTAAATAACAATTACTTGCCATGATATGACTATGAAACTGTAACTATTTCATGGCACAATTATATTAGGGTCAGGAGGTTCTGGTTTAACTGCAACTGCAGAGTAAGTTCAAAAATCTGGGTTGACACTCCAGCACATTATTGAAGGAGTGCTACATTATCAGAAGCCCCAAACTTTAGATGAGATATTTATCCAATACTCTAGTTATCAAACCTTTACCTTTATCATGCTGTCCTGTTTAATCCCAGAGCTCAGAGTGAATAATTTATGCTTATATCACTGAGTTTCATGTTCACTAGTGCTAGTGTGATAAAGAAAAAAACAAGAGTTCTTTTCTTGGGTACTTATCACCAACTTCCTTAATAAGTTGCGAATTGCTATCTTACATTCTCAGCAGCTATGTTAAATTGGTAAATTGGTTTATTACCATCACATATACTGAGGTACAGTGAAAAGCTTTGTTTTACATGTCATCCATACAGATCATTTCATCACATCAGTACACTGAGGTAGTACAAGGGAAAAGCAATAACAAAATGCAGAATTTAGTGCTACAGTTACAGAGAAAGTGCAGTGCCGTTTGACAGTGAGGTGCAAGGTCATGACGAGATAGATTTGTGAGGTCAAGAGTCCATGTTAATAGCTACATTTGAAATGCTTCAACAGGAGAGTGAGCTTTCTGCACAGAATACTTATAAATGGAATGCTACAACTTGATGTTAATTGTTGCAGTTATTGACTTTACGCTTGATAATCTGAAGGAGAATTTTCTGATCTTCTACTATAATGGAAACAGAGAATCAGTGGAAGGGTGGAAAAATGGTGCTTCCACTGGTGTGTCCTCTGCTGAAGTTATACAATTTGCATCTGTGACTGACTCTGTGTACGTTACTTGGAGATTACTGATGCATTATCTTGTTTTGCTGATGGCTTGTTCATAGTTCACATTCCACATTGTGGCAAGTGTGAATCTACTCCAGGTTAATCTTTATTTTATTTTTGTTTCCACTTCTTTCCCTTTGTAGTTTTCATAGTTTTGTAAGAATGATTGCAGCTTCACTGGAGGAGTTTGTTTTAGCAGTTGTCAAATGCCATGACTAATTTGTATTCTTAAGTGTATTTATTTTCAGTCATGTATGAATTTTTTCACATATACCAGAATACAAATGAATGAAAGCCAACGACAAGCCAGCACTTTTCACCAGGGTGGCAATGGTCAATAGCAGAGGACATCAGTTTAAGGTCAGAGGAGGCAAATTTTGGGGAGATGTCAGAAGTAGGTTTTTTTTACACAGAGAGTGTGCGTGCCTGGAACGCACTGCTGGGGATGGTGGTAGAGGCTGATACAATAGGGACATTTAAAAGACTCTTAGATAGGCACATGGATGTAAGAAAAATGGAGGATTATGGGCTGTGTAGGAGGGAAGGGTTAGATTGTACATTGTGGGCCGAAGGGCCTGTACTGTGCTGTACAGTACTATGTTCTATGTCAGTGGTTTTCAACCTTTTCCATGCTGCGGCCCCCCAGAACATGTCCTTGTTAGATGGCGGACCCCCAAAGCCCACAAAATCAAACAATCGATAATTCATGCATACAACACTTAAATTACTGCATATAGGCCCTATTGAAATAGTGACTATTTCAATCACCGATAATTACGAGTGGTGTCTTTCAGTGTTCAGTTCAATGTGAAGGTTGTGCCTGTTTTGGACTACAGAGTTTGTCCAAAAGTGGTGGTATGTGCGACAAACGTACGCGTATGTCATCCTCAATATTCAGTCTTGATCTGTATTTGGTTTTCATGGCAGTGACTGCAGAAAATGCTATTTCGCACAAGTAAGTGGTTGCAAATAGTAACAGAACATTGACGGCTTTGCCGGACAGCAGTGGATACTCCTGGGAACATGCTATCCAGAACGACAGCAGTGACATTCGGTTGAACTGCAAGCGCAAAGTCCTGTCAGATGACAGTTCAACCAATTCTTCTTGTTCGCATCCAGTTAAATCAGTAAGCATGCATTCAAAGAGATTTTGAATCCAATCAAACATACTGGTGTCATCGTCGCCAAAATACCCATGGAAGTAATGTGACAGCTGTTGAATATGGTTCAAAACGGTGCTCGCAATGGCCTCTGTCTTAGTCTCATTCACTGTCAGAAAGTCAGCCAGCAATGGAAACATATCATAGACGCCTTGCTTGCATCTTTCCTTCCAGAAATGGAGTTTTTTCTGGAAGGCATTGACTTTGTCATGCGTTTTCAGAACATTTGAGCCAGGTCCTTGAAATGATAGATTTAAACTGTTCAAAATGTTGAAAATATCTGCAAGATAATCTAATCTGGCAACTCACATCTCATCTGTCAAGAACTGTGCCAATGATCCATTATGCTCATTTAGAAAAATGAGCAGTTCATCTCGCAATTCATATACAAGCTGCACAACGCGGCCTCGTGACAGCTATCTGACTTCTGTATGTAGCAACAAATGCTTACGCTCGGCTTCCATTTCATGATGACTGAGCGGCCTGGTTTTGATTCAGTTAATGATTTTAATGCACGTGGAAAACACATCTGCAAGATTTTCTTCCATATCCTTTGCAGCCAAAGCCTCATGGTGAATCATGCAGTGGAGTGCTGCTACATGTGGAGCTACTTCTTTCAATTGTGCGACTAGACCTGACTTCCGTCCCGTCATTGTGGCAGCACCGTCTGTGCGTACTCCAATACACTGTGTCCATGCCGATGCCGGTTGTACAAAAAAAGTGTTAAGCACCCAGAAAAGTTCTTCGCCGGTTGTACTCCCTGGGAGCGCCTTGCAAAACAAAAAGTCTTCCAAAGCCTCTCCTTTCCAGCAATATTGAACATAAACCAACAACTGCGCAACACTGGCAACATCAGTACTTTCATCGAGCTGAATCGCAAATCTGACTGCTGAAGACATGCTATCAGCTGGCTCTGTATATCTTCCGCCATATCGCCAATTCTTCTGCTTACTGTGTTATCAGACAACGGAATGGCTTTCAGTTTTTGACTGGATTCTTTTCCCAGTACAACTTCGTGCATATCTACTGCTGCAGGCAGTGTAAGCTCTTCTCCAATTGTGTGAGGCTTTCTGGAATGTGCTATTCGTAGTGCTACCAAATATGATGCGCGAAGAGCCTTCTCATTTACAGTGGTGCAGGCTGTCATTTTGCCTTTCTGCTTGAGGTACAGCTCTTTTTGCCGTTCAAAATATTCCTCCAGCTTACTGACAATATCTGGATGCACTGTTGTTAAATGGCGCTTCAATTTCGCTGGTTTCATTGCATCGTTGGACAGTGTTTGCAAACACACAACACAGAGATGTTGGTCCGCATTTGTCCCCACTGCGATGAAGCCATACGAAGTGTATTCTGGATCGTACTTGCATTGTTTTCTCTTTTGGTCACCCTTATCCCCTTCGTCATCAGAATCTTCTGGTTTCTGGTCAGCTTTTCTCTTCAGAAAGTTCTCCATACTCAGCAATACACGCTGGACAGTTTATTTACTATTACTGATAAACAAAATTATCAAAACTAATCTAAAATTTACATGCTTGCACACTTTTCGTTTAACAGTGACGTCACTGTGGCGTAAATGCACGGTAAGTAAGCAATATTATTAAGGCACACCAACAACGTCACTCAGTCTCGCTAACACTACAGTGCACAACAGAATAGTAGTGAGTAGTGAACACTACTGACTACTCTGACTACACAAATCGAATATTAAGCGGCAGCTTACCAGAAGGGAATACCGTCTAAGTCTCTAAGATTGTCGCCTATAACAGATAGAATAGATATGGCCGATTTTCTGAATATTGGAAAACTAGAGCAAGCAAGTAAGCTATGTCTTTGTAACAGGTCGCTTTTCCATTTTTCCTTTGGCTTGCTCGCAGACCCCCTGACAACCCACCATGGACCCCCTGGGGTCCGTGGACCACAGGTTGAAAACCTCTGTTCTATGTAACATAACACAGTTTTTTAATTGAAATGCCCCACAATGGGCAAAATTACCAATCTTTTCTGTTTTTATAATATTCATTCTATTACCTTTAACCTGCTGCGGGTGGCTGAGTTATGTTTGTCTTTAACTCTCACCAGCAGGCACTCTCCAATGATATGGTAGCTAATCTGGCAATGTGAAACTTTCCCACATCAGCAGAAAACTTGTCCAGTAGACAAAGGTCCCACACTGCTCTATCACACCCCCAGAGGAAAGTGTTTCCATTGTTTGGACAGTATGACTGAAATGTTACACTGATCTACTCTCCTATATGTGCGTGTATGCAGTTTGCTTTCTTGCTGAAACATGAGAACCTATTTTATCTAAAATATTCTACTTCTTTTCCCAAAGTCAAAGCCGAGTTTATTGTCATATGCACAAGTACATGTATACACAGGTGCAAAGAAAAACCTACTTGCAGCAGCATCACAGGCACACAGCATCATATCAGCAGCATTCACAATGGATAAGATGAATTTTAGTCATCTAATGATTTAAGAAAACCAAGGGTTGCTACCAATGTTTTTCTTCTCCCTCAAGATAACCAACTTTGTCTATTACTTTGGAAAGCTACTAAGATTAGTGATTCTAGAGTAATTCCAGTCGTGTAGGGAAAAACTTGATTCAATGGTATTGGTATTGATTTATTATTGTCACAAGTACTGAGATACAGTGAAAATTTTTTGTTTTGTGTGCCACTCAGACAGATCATGCCATATATAATTACACTGAGGTAGTAAAAAGAAAACTCAATGCAGTTACAGAGAAAATGCAGCGTAGGTAGACAAATAAAGTGCAAGGGCCGTGGCGAGATAAATTGGGAGATCAAGAGTTGAAGGGTTCATCTTTTAGCATTTGAGAGGTCCTTTCGAGAGTCTGATAACAGTGGGATAGAAGCTGTCGTTGAGTTGGGTGGTAGGTGCTCTCAGACATTTGTATCTACTGCCCAATGGGAGAGGGGAGAAGAGAGAATGACTGGGGCGAGAGGAGTCCTTGATTATGTTAACTGCTTTCCCAAGGCAACAGAAAATGTAGATGGAGTCAATACAAGAAACTTCAAGAAAAACTTCAAGACTCTTCAAGAACGAAGAGTCGCCGACGCGTATCTCGGAAACGTGGCAAGAGGGCTGGGCTACAGATGAGGCTGAAGCAGTGTGGTTACAAGACCCCATCTCCCCAGCATGCTACTAGCTAACGTCCAGTCCATTGAGAACAAAGTTGATGAACTAAGGGCAAGACTGACCTACCAAAGAGAACTGAGGGACTATTGCGTACTATGCCTCACTGAAACATGGCTCACACCTGCCTCACCTGACTCTGCTATTCAGCCTGACACTTCTCAATTCATCAAATGGACTGTACAGAGTCCTCAGGCAAAGTTAAAGGCGGAGGGGTCTGCTTCTTAATCAATAACTTGTGGTGCTCAGATGTGACGGTCCTGGCAAGCTCCTGCTCACCCAGCCTGGAATATCTAATGGTGAAGTGTTGACCATTCTATCTGCCAAGGGAGTTCGCTTCAGCTATCCTGATGGCAGTCTACATACCACATGAAGCCTGCACTCAATGAGCTATATTCCATGATCAACAACCTTGAGACAGGATACCCTGAGGCCCTCTTCATCATCGCAGGGGACTTCAATCAGGCCAACCTCAAGAGTGTGTTACCAAAATACTATCAGCACATCTCATGCTCCATCAGGGACACCAACACCCTTGACCACTGCTATACAACCATCAAAACTGCCTTCCGAGCCACTCCTCGTAGTCACTTTGGGAAATCAGATCACCAGGCTGTGCTCCTTCTTCCTACATACAAACAGAAACTGAAACGGGAGGATCTGGTATGGAAAGTCATGCAGTGCTGGTCTGAGGAAGCAGATGAGCTCCTACGTGACTGCTTTGAGACAGTGGACTGGTCCATGTTCAAAGACTCAGCTGCGAGCCTTGATGAGTATGTCACCACCATCATGGACTTTATCAGCAAGTGTGTGGCGGACTGTGTGCCAAAGACAATCCAGGTGTTCCGAAACAGGAAACCATGGATGAACCGGGAGATCCACTCCCTACTGAAGGAGAGGACTGCTGCACACAAATCTGGTGATCCTGATCTGTACAGGAAATCGAGGTATACGGAAAGCTATCAGGGATGCCAAGAGACAATACCAATTCAAAATAGAGTCCCTGACCAGCTGCCAGTTATGGCAGGGCTTACATGCCATAACAGGCTACAAGACGAAGTCGAGCTGCATAGCTAACAACAGCACATCCCTTCCTGATGAACTTAACGTATTCTATGCGTGTTTTGAACAAAAGGAAAGTGGATTGTTACCATCCACCCTAACAGCCACCAACGTAGCTGAACCTGTGATAACAGTGGAGGACATAAGATCAGTCTTCCAGAGAGTGAACACGAGGAAAGCACCTGGCCCAGAGGGTGTCCCGGGCCACAGGCTCAGATCTTGCGCTGATCAGCTGGCAGAAGTATTTGCGGACATATTCAACCTCTCCCTGCTTCAATCTCAGGTTTCCTCCTGTTTTAAGAAGACCACTATCATCCCAGTACCAAAGAAAAGCAAGGTAACATGCCTCAATGACTACCGACCAGTGGCTCTGACATCCACCATCATGAAGTGCTTTGAGAGGTTGGTCATGGCACGCATCAACTCCAGCCTACCAGACAACCTGGACCCATTGCAATTCGCCTATCAGCGAAACAGGTCTACAACGGATGCCATCTCCCTGGCCCTACACTCAGCTCTGGAGCATCTGGACAGTAAAGACACATACGTTAGACTATTTTTCATTGACTACAGCTCTGTCTTCAATACAATAATTCCAAGCAAGCTTGTCACCAAACTCTGAGACCTAGACTCAACACCTCCCTCTGTAAACTGGATCCTTGACTTTCTAACAAACAGATCGTAATCAGTGAGGATAGGCAGCAATACCTCCGGCACGATTAGTCTCAACACTGGTGCCCCACAAGGCTGCATCCTCAGCCCTCTACTCTACTCCCTATACACTCACGATTGTGAGGCCAGATTCTGCTCTAACTCCATCTTCAAGTTTTCAGATGATACCACCGTTGTAGGCCGTCTCACAAACAGCGATGAGTCAGAGTACAGGAAGGAGATAGAGAGCTTAATGGAATGGTGTCATGACAACAACCTTTCCCTCAATGTCAACAAAACTGAAGAGCTGGTCATTGACTTCAGGAAGGGGGACAGTGTACATGCACCTGTCTACATCAATGGTGCTGAGGTCAAGAGGGTTGAGAGCCTCAAGTTCCTGGGTGTGAACATCACCAAAAGTCTGTCCTGGTCAAATCATGTAGATGCCACAGCCAAGAAAGCTCACCAGTGCCTCTACTTCCTCAGGAGGCTAAAGAGATTTGGTTTGTCCCCTTTGACTCTCACCAACTTTTACCGATGCACCATAGAAAGCATTCTGTCTGGATGTATCACAGCTTGGTATGGCAACTGCTCTGCCCAAGACCGCAAGAAGCTGCAGAGAGTTGTGGACACAGCCCAGCGCATCACGGATACCAGCCTCCCCTCCTTGGACTCTGTCTTTACCTCTCGTCTTGGTGTAGCATCCAGCATAATCAAAGACCCCACCCACCCAGGACATTCTCTCTTCTCTCCTCTTCCATCGGGTAGAAGATACAGGTGCCTGAGGGCACGTACCACCAGACTTAAGGACAGCTTCTACCCCACTGTGATAAGACTACTGAACGATTCCCTTATACAATGAGATGGACTACGACCTCACGATCTACCTTGTTGTGACCTTGCACCTTATTGCACTGCACTTTCTCTGTAGCTGTGACACTACTTTGTACTGTTACTGCTTTTACCTGTACTACATCAATGCACTTTGTACTAACTCAATGTAACTGAACTGTGTAATGAATTGACCTGTACAATCGGTTTGTAAGACAAGCTTTTCACTGTACCAAGTGACAATAATAAACCATTACCAATACCAATAGAGGGGAGGTTGCTTTGCGTGATGGACTTTAGTGCATTCACAACTCTCTGCAATTTCTTGTGGTCTTGAGTAGAGCAGTTGCGGTATTAAGCTGTGATGCATCTGGATAGGATGCTTTCTATGGTGCATCTATAAAAGTAGGTAGGAATCATCGGGGACATTACAAATGGCCTTAGCCTTCTGAGAAAGCAGAGATGTTGGTGTGCTCTTTTGGCTGTAGCATCCATGTGGCTGAACCAGGACAGATTGTTGGTGATATCTACGCGTAGGAACGTGAGGCTCTCAACCATCTCCGTTTCAGCACCATTCATACAGACAGGGGCTTCCTGAAGTCAATGACCAGCTCATTAATTTTACTGACATTAAGGAAAAGGTTGTTTTCTTGATACTGTGCCACTAGACTAACTATGCCCTTCCTGTAGTTGGTGAACCTTTGACTAATACTTCTTTATATTCAAAAATAATAGGAAATGGTATCTATCTGCTTGATACAAATGAAGCAATTCACTGTAACTAATTCCTTGTTCTTAACAAGAAGCCAGAACTCACTAGAAAGTGATATGTGTTCTGTGCCAGATTGCTGACATTTATCTATCTTACCATGTGTATCAGGAAATTCTGGTTGTCTATAAGACACAGAGTACCAAACTTGCTGGCCAATTCCACTGGCAATTTCCGAATTGCTTCTGATATTGGGCTCCTCAGGGAGTCTGGTGGTGGAGCACAAAACTTGTTAATGCTCACAGCAGTTACCCTAGGGATTTTACTGGGGGTCCCTTCAGTCTTTCTCCTCAAAGTGTTGGAGATGAAACTGGAGCTTAGAAATTGTACCAGTCCATGCCTCATGCAATATAGCTTGGCATGGGCTGATAAATAGCAAAGAATATTTAGACTTCATAAGTTCCGTGCAATAAATATGTCTAACATAAGAGAATCTAACTACCTGTATTTGATTTAGTCACTCTGCTAAATAATGCATTTTTACCATTCTTAATATAAGAATAGCAGAAACCTGCAGCTGCTTCAGTTATTCCCATTGGTTATCAACAGGAGCTAGGCTCAGGTAAATCATCAAAGTGACAAACTACTGACATAATGACTGTGATACCCATTTTACTAACAAAAATGATACTGTTCTGCCACACCCTTCTTATTTTATCTAATCTTCTCTGCTGTCCACATGTGACTGCGCTAATGATCTTTGATCTGGATTATGTGCTGATCATTTCCAACTATTTGCAACACATAAAAAGCTGTAGGAGCTCAGCGTAAGTGTTTTGCTGCGTTCCTTCAGCTTTTTGTGTGTTAGTCCAGGTTCCAGCATCTGCACTCTTTAGTGTCTCCATCTATCGTTAGTTTTGGTCACAAGACATTATCATTTCTTCTTCTCCTCTTTCTCCTTTTCCTTCTTCTTCTTCTCCTCCTTATCCTTCACCTTCTCCTTCTGCTTTCCCTCCTACCCCTCCACCTTCAAGGTTGAGGTTGATTAACTTCCATTCCAGTTAAATTCTAAGGTAAGACCAATGTGGGACCTATAGATTCTGTCACAGTTGGAGGAGGAGGTGCCTGACAAAAGATAGCTTGAGAGGTGGTGCACTTCTTCTGCCATTTATGCAGGGGTTCTATGTGCTCCTGACAGATGAACCCAAGGTTCCATTCTAAATACTGTATTTCCATTTTGAGCAGTTGTGGGATCAGGGATTCCACTGAGTTGGTTGCACTTTCTCAAGGAAGCTTTAAGAATTTTTTTACTCTGTTCAGCTAGTAATCTTGCTGGGACTAAGCCTACAAAGGGTGTTTGTTTCAGGAATATGGTTCTGGATATGTGATTGATAATGCTTGACCTTCAGGGTCCATTGGGTATAATTAGGGCCTCAGTCCTGGGGACCATGGAGGAGGACACTGACATCAGTTTGCTTATACCTCAGTGCACATGAAAAATTTTGTAGAGGCAGCATTGGTGATGTCTCTCCAGTGCCTTGAGGCTGCTGCTACAGGTAGTCCATGCCTCAGTAGTGTACAGTAGGGTGGAGATCACTGCTGCCCAGTAGCTTTGTACTGAGCTTGAGTTCTTGATCTTTTCCTCAAACAAACAAAGGATGTGCTGGTGCTCTGAAGGTTATGGTGAATTTCAACACTGATATCTACCTTCACTAAGAAGTGGATCCACAAATTTGGAGATAATCATATTTTCCAGGGTCTGTCTATGGATCTTTATTGTTGAAGGGCAGTATTGTATCATGAGACCAGGTTGAAAGAGGATCATTGTTTTGTGGATGTTAAGTGTAAGGCCCAACGTCTCGTATGCTTCAATGAACTAGTCAATAAATGCCTTGTAGCTCAGCCTATGAAGTTGTCGGTACATAAGTGCCATCTGTGTACTGCAGCTGAAAGTCTCTAATTATGGTGGTATTGAAACAATGGATCCAAATTCAAAGGTATCCAGTTCAAAATGAACAGCCGGTCATCTGCTCAGTAAACCAAAAGATTCACAACAGCCTCCAGTGAAGGCAAGTGACTACTACACAATGTGATAGCTATGCAGAAAGATACACTTTTCACTTAATAGCCTATTTTACCTGCAATAATGTTAACTACTCTAACACAAATCTTTCAGACTAATAGTGCATTGAAGCCACTGCCTTTGAGCAGAAATCTGACAAGCTGCGATGAATGGTTTGCCACCATGTGCTACATCATGTTTCTGAAATTAATGATCTGCAGAGCTTGAATAGCACAAGCATTACAGCTAATGCCAGGAGTAATTTCTAGGGCATAACGTATAAATGAAGTTTAAAGAATTATTTTATGTTGATGAGGCTGTCAAATCAAAGGGAACAAATTGAAAAGTTGCTGACTTAAATCTGCAGATGGGGACAAAAAGCATATCTGGAATTAGACTTACAGTCCAGCTGGAGAAAAGTGTATAAATGCCCAAAAGATAGTTGACTGGTTAATGCAAATGAGATCAAAGCTCAACAATTAGCTTGAACAGCATTTGGTTAAGGATCAGGTACCAAATAATTGCAAAGGAAATAACTTTGCTACACAGTCAAATTCACTGGTAAATTTGTTCATTGCGAACAAAATCTGAAGTTTAAGAATATTGCCAGTATTTACTGTTATAACCTGCAAAGCTGCCCACTCAGCTGTAAGACTTTATTTTCAGGGCTAGCATCTTCAAGGTTACCAAATAATCTCATCTCAAACTTTATTTTAGAAAATGCATTTAATCCTGTAGTGATGAAATCTTGCAACAACTCCCAGGTGCTTTTCAAACAAGGATAGAATTTTAAAATCTGTTGAGAAGGTTCTTTTGGGTTTTTAAAGAGTTCTAGTGTACAGCACTTCTCTGCATTTAGATGAATGAGATGATAGCAGTCCTTAGAGATTTGTCTTGAGCATTGCACTTCAATGTGTACGGGAAAGGAATGAATTAGTTGGAGTAGGATATTCATCATTAAGTAATTTGATTTAACTTGATTATGGTATGAACAAAAGCTTTTCATATAATACATTAACCACTTTGTAATGGACACTGTCTATATCCTATTCAGTTTTATGTCACAGCATTGATAGCTTCAATTTAGAAACCTTGAAATTATAGTTCAAACTCCATAGCATCAGAGCTCAGTGTTGTTTATGCAAGGAATTTTGCAGCACTAGCAATAAATTTGATTTAAACAGAGTGTCAGTATTTTATCATTTCATCATCTAAAGTACTTTAAGAGATAAAACTGCAGGGTGTTGAAATAATATAGATCTCTGTTAATGGAAAATAATTGTTCCATTTTTTAATAATAGATTTTCAATAAATATAAAATAAATATGATCTTAGTGATCTCAATCCAATTATTCCCCTACTGAAGAATTGCAGGATTCTGAGAATTCAGAATGACTAATGAGGACATTGCTCCCATTATTTTAAATAGGGGGAAAGAAGAGGTCTCTTTCCTTTAGCCAGGGAATCAGCACTAACACCAACTTCCATTTATGTAGCATTATTGCCATGGCAAAATGTCATATTGTGCTTTGCTGGTACTTTCTTAACAAAACTTGACCTCACGCCATATATTAGAGCAGATGACCAAAGAAGTGATCAAAAAGGTAGGTATTATGAGTTCCTGGGTGAGAGTTAGAAAGGTGAAAATAATTAGAAAGGGGAAGATGTTTAGAAAGGGAATTCCAAAACTTAAGGTTTTGGTAACTGAAAGCACAGTGCAACAATTAGAGTCATAAAGTCATACAGCACAGAAACAGGCCCTTCAGGCACATGTCCGTGCCAGCCATCAAGTACCCACCTATACTATTCTCATTTACCAATACTTGATCCGTAGCCTTCTATGCCTTGGCAGTTCAAATGCTCATCCAGATGCTCCACAAATATTGTGACAATACCTGCCTCTACCATCTTCTCAAGTAGCGCATTCCAGACTTCATATTCTTTGGGTGAAATAAAGTTTCCTCAGATCCCCTCTAAACATTTTACTCCTCTCCTTAAACCTATGCCCTCTGGTCTTTGACAGCTCTGCCATGAGGAAAAGTTTCTTCCCATCTACCCTATCTTTGTCTCTCATAATTTTATATTTTAGTAATGTTCAAGTTGTGAGAATTGGAGGAGTGCAGATTTCTCACTGGGTTACAGAGCAAGAGGATACTACAGAAAAAGGAGGGGTGAGATTATTTAAAAATAAGACAAAGAAATTTTAAACTGATGCATTTCAAAATCATGAAGAGTGACACTTGGCTAGTTGTAGAAGTGAGGTCAGAAGAATAAGAATTGATAAACACGGTGTTCAACTCAGAATTTCATAATGAACATGGTGAGGGGTAATGGTTCAAGCTCAGAGAGCAACATTCATAAGGAGTACTGACCAAATGGTTGGAAAAGAGTCAGGAAAAATGAAAAAGAAGAAAATATTAGGGAACTGAATGATCATCAACAGTTGCTTTCCCATTAAGTCATGACAATTTTATGGGGGACATGTGTTTTGAATTTAAACCAAACAAAAGAATCCGTAAAAGTGAGGACTAGAGCAAACACAATGTAGACTGAACCATTGTTTATAAAAGATAGCATTGAGGTAACGCGTACATTATGCTTCATTGTTGGGTGATATTTAATACATTAGGGCAAAGCAAGTTCATCGACAACACCGCTGTTGTTAGATGGATCACAGGTGGTGATGACTCAGCATTCAGGAGCAAAATAGGGCACGTGATTGAGTGGTACCACAACAACAAACTCTCGCTCAACGTCAGTAAAACTAAAGAACCAATTGTTGACTTCAGGAAGTGGAAGGAGGGCAAACATGCACCAGTCTACATTGGTGGACTGGCAGTGGAGAGGGTCAACAGCTTTAAATTCCTGGGTGTTAACGTATCGGATGACCTGTCTTGGACCAAGCATGTAAATGCAATCACAAGGAAGGCATGTCAGCATCTTTACTTTCTTAGAAGGTTAAGGAGGTTTGGCATGTAACTGAACACTCTAACAAATTTATATAGATGTATTGTTAGAAGTATCGTGGTCTGATTCAGCAACATGAATGCACAGGAACGTAAGAAGCTGCAGATAGTATCGGACTCAGTCCACTACATACCTGGCACATCCTTCCCCACCATCAGTAGGCAACATCTGTCATCAAAGATCCCCACCGTCTGGGCCATGCCATCTTCTCACAGCTACCATCGGAACGGAGGTAGAGAAGCCTGAAGTCCCACACCACCAGATTCAAGAACAGCGACTTCCCTTCAACCATTCATTTCTTGAACCAACCTGCACATCCCTAATCACTACCTTGGTATAGCAACACTATGACCACTTTGACCACTTTGCACTACAATAGACTTTGTTTATTTTTGTTCTAATTATGTTCTTTCTTGTATAATTTTTGTATAATTTATGTTTTTTCCTTGTGAATGTTGTGTATCTGATGCTATGTGCCTGTGATGCTGCTGTAAGTAAGTTTTACATTGCACCTGTGCATACATGTATTTGCACATATGACAATAAACTCGACTTTGACTTCGAGCAGGTATAGTCAAAGTATAAAGTTTAAGATATTATATCCATTAATATAAACAAGAACCAATCTCCAAAAACTATTTCAAAATGTAAAATACCAGCAGTAATCAGTGTTGGAATTAAAAGGAGAGCTATTTGTAATCGAACAGTGCTGTCTACAGATCACAGGCTTCTGGCTCACAACAGGAGGACACTCAAGAGATACAGTTTGTAAATTGACACGTCCATGAGATATCTTCATGTGCATTGGCAAACATATGACAATAGGCTTATATTAATTGGCCTACATGAAACCAGGCATCAAGACATCTTCAGCTGAAATATTTGCACCATTATGACAGAGATTAAGGAAGGACATTCACTGTTATCTGTCACAGTTATCAAAACATGGTCAGAGGCATAATCGTTCCATCAATCAATAACTGGAGGCATTTGTATACCCATAGAGTCATTCCCCATAACACTAGTTTTGAGTGTCTGGTTTGTGCTGTCAGAAGGTTTTAAGCTATCCACGTGAATGACTTTGTCCCAGTAAAGATGTTTGAATATTCAGAGGGTCTAGACAGTTATGATGTGCTCCCATTGTAACTACGTAATTCAATGAAACCATCTGTCTGCACTCAAAGTACTCAAATTGTATCCTATTACCCACCTTTTTTTCTTGAATATAAAAACTCAATGAATTTTGAGTTCAGGGACATTCTATTGAGTTTCTCCCAGGAGAGAGTCTTGCAGGTCTCTTACTGAATGTCTGCATGTGCTGAAGAAAGTCCTTTTACAACTACATCTTTGTTCTCCGTGTGGTTCATTCACAGTCACAAAACTGTAATGGGTACGTTATGCATCATCATTGGGTGATATTTAAACACTGGAAATGGCCTTTCACTGTAACAAGATATCAAAAGCATTGCAGGTGATGGGGTCTCAGGTATGACCACCTGAGACCCAAACGCCACTGTATATCATCTTGTAACAGGACCACGGAAATAAAGCTGTGAGTATGGTCCTTCCTGCGGTAGGGAAGTGAGGTTGTGAGATTGGCATGGAGCCGAGTACGGGCAGCAGGTCAGATTGACCTCATTATTTTTGGCAGCATATGGGGCAAAGGATAAATTGCATGGAACACTCAGAGCAGCAATCTGAATACCTTTACATTTGTGAAGTTACCTGGGATAATAAGTACTTTGAATGAAGGAAGGATGATGTTTCTTCAGAATTTAATTTGGTTGAATGTTCAGCTCTCACACTGATCTTTTAATTTTTTCTTATTTTTCAAAACTTTATATTTTATGGCCCTGAGGTTTGGCTCCCTTGTGCTGTGAATTGAGTGCCATATTTGTTCATTGGTTCTAATTTAGATAAGACATCTTTATTGGTCACATGTACATCAAAACACACAGTAAAATACATCTTTTGTGTAGAATGTTCCGGGGGCAGCCCGCAAGTGTCACCACGCAAGTGCCAACATAGCATGCCCACATCTTCCTAACCCGTACGTCTTTTTGGAATGTAGGAGGAAACCGGAGCACCTGGAGGAAACCCACGCAGACACGGGGAGAACGTTCAAACTCCTTACGGGCATCAGCCGGAATTGAGCCCAGGTCAATGGCGCTGTAATAGCGTTACACTAACCATTACAGGACTGTGTACAGATTAAACTCGTGCAATGAGGTGCACCAGCCACCATTTTGGGAAGAGCATTAACACATACTGAGCTAATGCCTAGATTCATGATGAAAAGACAAATCATTGATGTCAGTGCCGATAAATTGGAATTGTGTTCCAGATAATGCCTTTCTTTAAATGTACCGAAATACATTCAGCAGCATGAAAGGCCTGCCACTTGGCTTATTCAGAATGGGTGATGATTAATTCTACTGGCAGGGGGAACAGTTCTGCAAGGGATGGTGTTGTCTGAGTTCTTCAAACAGTAAACAGTTTGGCAAATGTTAGAGCCCTTATTCTGATTTAAAGAACATGGTGCAAATTTGTTGCTCCAGGACAACTGTGCATAAGCAGGCCTTCCCTTTAGAGGACAGTATGTCTGGAAGACAGAGCAGGAGGTAGGTTTTGCAGACAAGTTGTGAGAGGAGGCAAGGGGAGGAGGGAGGCATCTCAGGGAGGCCATTACCACGCAGAGTCTTCAGATGACAATTCTTCTACCTAAATTGTTGGAGGAACAAAATGAAAGTTATCTTCACTTCATTAAAGACCACGCTGAAATCTGGTGCCACAGCTACAACCTCAGAGCAAAGCAATTGTTGTCAAAGTCCTGATGGGCATGAATTGTTATGTCTCATGAACCTTCCAGGCTGGAATTATTTGCCATTCCTCATAGTTTTCTATCTTCTTTTGGAAAGGGAAAACTGACACTTTCTCTTAAGTTGAGTACTTTTCATCCTTTCTTTTTCAATCTTTTTATTAGTTTTCAAATTAATACAGATTAATATATAACATCAATGTTTGTACATGTAATACAAAGAGATCAGGAGAACAATCATGGCATAGATAATCATAAAGAACAAGAAAATATTTTAAAAATCTGTAGATCCCACGATCTCTTAGTAAATGAATATAATATAAAAGAAAGGAAAGAAAAAGATTTATTATATATATAAAAGGAAGAGTACTTTTCATCCTTTCTTGCCAAAGACCAGCAGGTGAATGAGATTTGCAGGCTTCCCTGTGACACTGGGTGCCATTGACTGCTTGCACTATACTTCTGGAAACCAATCATAAACACACAGGTGTACAGCAACTGGAGGAAATTCTCCTCAGGGTCAATTAGTAGATGAGCATAAATAAAGCAAGATGTATGATCCTTTCATTCTGTGTAAATCCACTACGCCACCTGCATTTGAATATTTGAAAGGCAGGCACGGTAGGGTAGCAGTTAGCATAACGCTATTACAGCACCGGCGACCTGGGTTCAATTCCTGCCACTGTCTGTAAGGATTTTGTACGTTCTCCCCGTGTCTGTGTGGGTTTCCTTTGGGTGCTCCGGTTTCCTCCCACATTCCAAAGATGTACAGGTTAGGAAGTTGTGGGCATGCTATGTTGGCACTGGAAGCACGACAACACTTGCGGGCTGCCCCTCGAACACTCTACGCAAAAGATGTATTTCACTGTGTGTTGCAATGTACACATGACTAAAAAAGATATCTTATCTTATATTCAGCAAGATTTGTTCCATGAGCTCAGAATCAATTTCACCCTGTTACTATTATGTGTTTTTTTTGCGTACCATTACCAATATAAATGCATGTTTACTTTTCATGTGGAAACATTTGAAATGCACGAGCGTTTTGCATGTGGAAACAAACTGGCATACAATTAATTATTGCAAACACTTGTAAAGTTATGGAACAAAATTTTAGAATGATTTCTAAAGCCTCTTCTTGGCAAAAGATTTTTATAGCATAATATGTCATGTTTCACGATACTTTGATAATTTTTATCACAGAATTATTTAGTTGTTATTTTAAAAGTGTTTCAAATCAAAGCTTGCTTTTAGGAGATTGGTTCTCAGGAAGAGCCAACAAATGGCTATGATTTCTAGGTCAAGCATCAAGTGGGAAACATAGTTATCAGAAATTGTATTTTTCAGACCAAATACTAAGTCATTTGGTGGTTTACTTTCATAAATGACAAGCACCTTGCAAACATATTTTCTGAGTGTTTTGATCTCTTAATGATCTCTTAGCAAACAGCTCTGATCATCAAATAGAAATGATGTAATAGCAAGAGAGAGTTTATAATAGAAATGGATGAAGTTGTTTTTTAAACTTTATTTACAGCACGGTAACAGGCCCTTCTGGCCCAACAAGTCGGTGCCAACCACTTAAACCCATGTTAACTTACCCATACATCTTTGGAATGTGGGAGGAAACCAGAGCACCCGGAGGAAACCCACGCAGACACGAGGAGAACGTACAGACAGCGATGGGAATTGAACCCCAATTGCTCGCACTGTAATAGCGTCATGCTAACCGCTACGCTACCGTGCCACCCATTTTTCTGAGGGGATGCTGGTTCACCTCTATTTCCAGTGTAGTTGGAGGATTTTGCTATGCTAGCGCGTTGAAGACAATGGTGAACTTTATCATTGATGCCTACCTTCACTGAGAGGTGGCTCCCAAGATATACATAGTGGTCCTGGTTTTCCATGGTCTTTGAGTCTTGAGCAGTTGGTGGGGAGGGGTGCAGATTGGCAGAGGACCTAAGCCTTGTGTTTGTTGAGTGTAAGGTCCATCCTTTCAGATGCTTCAGTGAATGACCTGATGATGGCTGGGGGCTAGGCCTCCAAGTGTGTGCACACAAAAGCTTTGCCATTATTCTACAGCTTGATGACTGAGGTTGTGCTGACCTTGGTTCCGGAGTGTAGTCAGCATAGCTTACATAGTTTCTCATTGGTCACAAAAGTTAGCTCTACTCCTGTGGGAAGAATTTTTGGAGGTGAGGTGCAGCTTTGCAGTGAGAAAGAATGAAAAGGACAATGAGTAGGAACAGTGCTAGGTGCACAGCTGAAGCTAGGGCAGATCTGCAGCCAGAAATGACCATTCATAATTTTCTTTGCAGTCAAACACCATTTTACTGCAGAGTTAATATAAGTTGTCTTTGCTTTACAATCTTTACAACACTGTTCCATTGCAGCATCAATAATAAAACATCAGAACACATCAGGAATACTTTTAAATAGAACATAGAACAGTACAGCACAGAAACAGGCCCTTCGGCCTACAATGTTGTGCTGAACCAATTACATTAGTAATAAAATGCCCTACTAAACTAATCCCTTCTGCCTACACAATGTCCATATCCTACCATTCCCCTCACATTCTCTCACTTCTTGAATGTTTCTATCATATTTGCCTCCACTACCACCCCAGGCAGTGCAATCCAGGCACCCACCACTCTCTGTGTAAAAAACTTGCCCCGCACATCTCCTTTGAACTTATCCCCTATCACATTAAATGCGTGTCCTGTGGTATTAGTCCAGTACATTTAAAACATTATATTTTTCAATGAACCTACTTCTTGCAAACCTTACCAGAAAGGCCTAGATTTAAGGTAATATGCAGCGGGAATATAAGAAATCTTGAGAAAACTATTTCACCCATAGGTCATTAATATTTAGAACTCAGTGATTGAAAGGGTGATTGAGGCAATCTGTTAATTTACAAATGGCCATCAAGGAATAATAGAATGACTGATAACTGGAGCTGGGGAGCTATAAATACTGAAAGATCAAGATTCATTTATTTAGCCTTCTACCATCCTGGTGGTCACATGATACAATAATAATGGAATTGTTGTTCAATCACAGCAATCGATCACCATAAGATGGTCTACGATAGACAAGGAAGTGTCCTGTATGAAAAACATGATGATGCCGGTGGAACTCAGCAGGCCAGGCAGCATCTGTGGAGAAAAACGTTTTGGGTCAGGACCCTTCTTCAGGACTGAAGATAGGAAAAGGGAAAGCCCAGTATATAGGAGGGAAAAGCAGAGCAGTGATAGGTAGCCAAAAGAGGGGAGGCAGGGAGATAGGTGGACTAAAGTGTCCTGTATATTGTGTAACCACCAGTCCCACATATCTTACAATGTGGAAGGGCCCAAATTTCGTGAGTTTGGGACTAATGTGATCCAAAGGCACATTTCCTATATGAACATACAACAGTTGCTATTGTGGGTGACTCGGTTTAATCCTGTACTCTATCTCAAAATGTTAATTGCTGAGAAAAATCTTTTAAAATTAATCAATTGATTATTCAATTGCAGTTCCTCTAGGAATTTTTCTCCCTTATATTACTTCCAAATTTACCACCTACCAACTCCTTTTGATCTGCTGTTCTTTCTAAGGCGAAATAGCTTGTGACAGTTTACATTACACTGGGTGGCACAGTGGTGGAGCTGGTGGAGCCCCTGCTTCACAGTGCCAGATTCAATCCAAGTTCAATCCTGACCTTTGCTGCTGTCTGTGTGGAGTTCTCCCTCTGACCACATGGGTTTCCTCTAGGTGCTTTGGTTTCCTCCCACATCCCTGGGTGATAGGTTAATTGGTCACTGTAAGTTTCCTTTAGAGTGTAGGTGATTGGTAGAATCTATGGGAGGGAGGAGGCATTGATGGGAATGCGAGGAAAACAAAATAGGTTAGGATAGGATTCGTGCAAAAATGGTGGTTGATGTTTGGTGTGGAATCAATGGGCCAAAGGGTCTTTTTCTGTGCTGTGTCTCTCTATAGCTCCATTATCCAGTCCTTTAGAAACTTTAAGCAGCAAATATAAAACCTTTCACTCTTCACTTTTCCATTGAGAACTTGCTCAAGGTGGTGTGACAAAATAAGGGAGGAGATTGCATGAAATGTCAGTATAATAGTTCAAATAAATGCTCCCTGCTGGTGCTATAATGGAAATTTTTGAAACCTTCCTGAACAGTTTCATTCCTCAGCTCAACCAACAGTGTGGCTGAACTTAAAAAATGCTTTTCTCAAAGCTAGTGGTCTGGAATAAAGTTTACTAATTTCAGTGACAGGTTCCACTTGGCCAGTGTGGCTGCTCCTCTGTAAGATTCCCAATTCTGGAGCCAAAATCTAAAGGCTTCAGGGACCATATATACTGACGGCAGTTCAAAGATCATAAGTGCTGACAGAACTTGAAGGACTCCAGAGAAAGTTATCAATGTCGGCACAAATTAATGTATGGATGGTGAGAGATCGCACAGAGGAGCAGTCAAATTCTGTGGAAGTTCAGGTATGTACAGGCACAGGTAATAAAAAGTGAGTAAGGTTTTTTTTCATTGCAGTTATAGTACAGGATCCAATAAATTTTGAAGGGCAGTGGCTGAACAAAGTTGCTGTGAGTAAGTACAGGGGCTCAGTTCTGAAAGTGCAGCTGTATTATTGAATCTAACGTCTGATGAAATGTTTACTGGGACATGGCAGCTTTAAAAAGGAAACCTAAAAGAAGAAAATTCAAACAAGGCCATCAGTAAGCAGCAAAATCAGAAACAGATTTCTCACCATAATAAGATTAACTTAAATGGAGGTCATCTATGGAAAGAGTCACCTCCAAATTTTTCCTCACTCTATAGCTTTTGGATTTTGACCCAAGATCAACAAAGGAATGACAGTATGTGTTCAGGTAAAGACTGATAGATAAAGCACCAACATTTGCAACAGTGGATGAATTTTCAATCTACCATTATATCCATCTGAACATCAAAACCCTCTTGGAGTTAAAACTAAAAACACTGTTTGCCCTCATTATAGAATGCTCATCTAGAGTAATCTCAGATTCATGAAAAGGCCAATGATGTTTGATAACTGATGCACATTGGCCACTGTTAGTTACCCCTTGTGTAGAAGGGTGGTCGGAATATCAGGGTGATTTGATGGATATGTAAGAGAAAAAAATGTTACAGTTAAATAAATGGAGCAATGGGATCGCTATATGTTGCATAATATATGAGAACTTTGAGAATATAGAGTTCATCATAGTGCTTCCTGATCCATTCCTGTGAGACATTAAATGCAGCCTGTTTCTCGAAAACTCTGCAGGTAAATCACCATGGACAATATCATCATTTGCTGTGCAAGAAATACATGCTTGACCTTCAGTTTGTGATTGAAGGAATGTGATGATCATTTTGAAAATCTGGAAGTTTCATGAGTCTGTTGCATTGTGTAAGTTTCCAGTGGATTACTTCAAGATGATGTCACTTTTTCAAACTCAATGGCATTCTTCTTCTTAATCCACACCCACACATTAACATCTCAGATTTTTTTCTGACATTTGCTTCATAGATCAGGTGGCATTATGGTCACTACTTCTGCTGTATTCATTCACATTTAGCTCATTCGGCTGTCCTATTTCATGATACATAGCCAAATCTTTTGAAGCCGTAACTTCAAAATCTTCTGATGAATTTCTTGGCATGTTACACAAACGCATAATGTCTTTCTGTGTTATGAAAAAAAAATCCCTTTTCAATCATCAGCAGCAATGAATAATACTAATTGATCAATTCTCTTGTTGATTTTTGTCATTGTTTAAGTTAAATTTTATTTACAGCGTGGTAACAGGCCCTTTCGGCCCAACGAGTCCGCGCCGCCCATTTTAAACCCCCAAATTAACCTACCCGTACGTCTTTCAAATGTGGGAGGAAACCGGAGCACCCGGAGGAAACCCACACAGACACAGGAGAACATACAAACTCCTTACAGACAGCGACGGGAGTCGAACCCTGATCGCTGGCGCTGTAATAGCGTCGCACTAACCGCTACGCTACTGTGCCGCTACTGATACAGAATGGCTGCTTCATTTGCGTGCTTAACTAGACATAACACTTCAAAGCTTACTGCACGACAAGTGAGTTTGGCCTTTCACCTAGGTTTATTTCCAGCTCAGGTTACTGGAATAAAAGGGTCCTACCTCTGCCAACCTTAAAGCTGCTATTTCATTGCAATTTCCAGAGAATAAAGGGCTGCTCATCACTTATGACTAATTGGCCGTTCTACACAGAAAGTCCTCTGCATGCCAACAGTGCAAACACAACATTTACTCCAGATCCACTCTTTTGATCTGAGTCCTTGGGCATGCTTCTGGGACACAGCTGTAGGAGCATTACATGATTTAGAAGTTTCGAAACTGGCTTTGGGTGCTTGAGATGGGAATATTTCCATTCTTCACCAGTCACTTTCCTTGCCTTGAGCAGTTAGTGATGTGTGAGAGAGCTTGAGATGTTTTAATGCACAGAAGTACCAGCATAAGCAGAAATGGACATTTGGGAAAATATTCAGATGTATTACAATGCCAGCAACCATACTATTTGCTCAGGAATCGCACGAAGGAAAAGTAGTGAAAATTACAACATTAATGGTTTTTAAATTGAGGATGTAGTTAATTCTAAAACAACAGCAAAAGAAAAGAAAGTGAAAGTTAAGTTTTATGATTGGAATATTAAATGGAGCTATATGGTACATATTTCCAAAATACCTTTTTTGAATTCTAATAGCTTAAGTGCAGTTTTTAGATTTTTCACTCTGTAATCTCATACTGATGCTATAAAGAAATGCTTGGTTGCTTGACTGAATATCCAACAAGGCTTTAACATAGAGTTCACAATGTGCTTCAAAAACTTTCATTCTGTTTGACCTAGTGATAAAATTAAGCAGAAATCCAATCACACGCATTTTAATTAAACACTCATCCAAATTAAATAGTCTCCAACTTATTGAAGATGTGTAGAATGATGACACTTATCTGTTAATAATTATGCATTAATTATTTTACGAGCATTTGGAAATGAAAATTCAAACTACATTGACATCTTCCCTATTTCAAAGCAACATTAGATTCATAAATATCGACATATTTGGCAGAATCATGTTCTGATGTATTTTGATCCATGTAACAGAATACATTAGGATGGATCCCATCAGATTTACAAGGTTAAGTGTTTCAGTACTGATGAACATTGATACCACAGGGACAAACTGGTAGAGAACATCTTAGTGCCTACATTCTGCACATGATTGCCTCCTAATCAAGAGAGTGGGGGTTTATTCTGAGTCTTTACTTTCTCCCTTCCCTCTCTTTTTCAACAGCTCTTCCACCAACAACACATCACACTCCTTCTCCTTCAAGCCCAGAAAATATTTATTTGGCCGTGACTGCATTCTATTTCTTTGTGGGATCTTGCTCTGCAAACTTGCTGCTGTGTTTCCTATGCTAGAGTTATGCCCCAAAAAGTACTTCATGCAGCGTGAAGCAATTTTGGACACTCAGTACTCATGGAAGGCACCATATAAACATAGTTCTCGCTCCTTCTGAGCAATAGGGCTAAGACAATCACTCACAAATTTCAAACACATTATTGCCAAAAATTTTCTGAAGTGATTCCACTAAACTCAACTAAGTACTTAACTACTTAAATATAATTTCAGAGGCAAGGCAATAAAAGATGATATAATTCCCTCTTAAATCATGAATATCACCTTGTCCAAGTATCCATCATGCTTTGCATTCTTACACTGCTTTGTCCTAATTGCTTGCAAACTGCTTATCTTCTTTGCCTGCAGCTATATTCTTTCTCAAGGGTTTTGCTTCCTGGATTTGCCTCGTACATTGTAAATGTGGAGGCAAAGTAAAGAGCATTTGGCTGCCTGTAAACCAACCAAATAGAAACTACTCCAAGAAACTGTGAAACACAGCTAGCAGTTGAAAGGAGTGAACAGGACACTGAACCTAACCCCAGCATTAACCTTGGTCACACTGTAACTCAAAATGGAGCTGTTTGTTCTTCAGAACCAATGTTTTTCGGCAAATGCAGTCTCCTCCAAGCACTGTTGCTGTACCTCTGTCGATCATCTTTAATTAAATGGGTCTTTGTGTGAAGTAATGCATTGGTAGGATGGGAACATATAGACAAGGTCATTGGCACTCTCTCAGGCTCAAGGAGAGAGGAGATCTGAACTATGACTAGAGGGCATTTGCAGTTAATGAACTGAGTAATCTAAAGCACTGGTTAGTCCACACTTTGAGTGCTACCTACAGTTCTCACCACTGCATTACATTAAAAAAATGCCATTGTACTGGAGAGGTTGCAGAGGAAATTTATGATGGTTTTGTCAGAACTGAAACATTTTAGCCATGTGGAATGTTTGGATAAGCTAGGATGTTTTCTTTGGAGACTCAGTAAGTTGTATAAAATTATGAGGCACCCAGAGAGAGTAAATAGGGAGAACCATTCTCCCCTTATGGAGGGGTCAAAAACCAATTTGAAGTAGTTAGCAGAAAATTAGAAGGGAGTTAAGGAAAAAATACCCAGCAGGAAATTTGAATCTTGATCTCACTCAGCAGCAGGGTGTAAAACCGAAGCAAAGACAAAGGAAAATAAAATCCATTCCACCAATCCACACTTATCCCCTGCTACATTAAATCTGTCACCTGATGGACTGACAGAAAAATTACAAAGAAGGGGACAATCTAGCCCATTATGTTAATACTGGTCGATAAAGAGTTACCCTGCCTTATCCCATCTCCTTATGGATCATGACTTCTCAAATACTCATCCAAGTACAGCTTAAAAGTGATGAAGGTTTCTCCATTTACCAGATTTCAGGTAGTGAACTCCAGACCCCAAAAATCTCTGAGTGAAAATAATTGTCTTATCTCCCCTCCAATCCACCTGCCAATGACCTTAAAATATGTCTTTTTGGTCTTCAACCCTTCTGCAAAGAGTAAAACGTACTTCCTATTTATTATTTATCGGTACTTAAATTAAATTTCCCCTCAGCCGCTTCTGTACCAATGAAAATATATTCAGCCAATCCAATTTTTTCTCTGAAGTTTTTCAGCCCTTGTAACTTCCTAATAAATCTCCTTTACATCCTCTCCATCTCAATCACATCTTTTATGTAATGTGGTAATCAGAAATGTTCAAGTATTCTTGATTTACAAATTTTTTTCTATTACACTCTCAACTCTTTAGGTGCATGCCTTTGATTTATGAAGAGATTTATCGCTATGGCGATTAGTATGGTAAGTCACAATACATTGTCCCAAAATTTCCATAATAATTTCTCCTAGCCTTTATAATTTACAAAATTTCATTCAACAAAATATTTTCCAGGAACTCATCCTTAGTATAAGTCAAAGAATGGGTGGCACCGTAGCGTAGCGGTTAGCATCATGCTATTACAGCACCAGTGAATGGGGTTCAATTCCTGCTGCTGTCTGTAAGGAGTTTGTACGTTCTCCCTGTGACTGTGAGGATTTCCTCCGGGTGCTCCAGTTTCGTTCCACATTCCAAAGACATACGGGTTAGTAGGTTAACATAGGTGTAGTTGGGTCGCTCGGGCTCGTTGGGCCGGAAGGGCCTGTTACTCTGCTGTATTAATAAAGTTTTAAATGTCTGTATGCTGAACTCTAGCTATGGCCTCACTTAATACAGCTATAGGACAACCTCTTTGCTCTTGTATTTTATGGCTTGGCTAATAAAGGAGAGCACTCTGAGTGCCTTTTCAACTGGCCTGTTGATCTGACCTGCTATTTTTAAAGGATTGGTGGACAAACACTCTGAGATCCCTATATTCTACCATATCTCTTAGTCTACTCCCATTTCTTATATAATCCCTTATCCTATTGCTCCTCCTCAAATACATTACCTCATACTCCCCTAGATTCAATTCCTTATACGGTAAAATTTAAGTTTCAAGATAATAGTCAATTTTAGAGAACTATTGATGAAGTTTATGTATTGATTAAAATATTACAAAATATCTCCTGCAATGATTTCCACAAAATGCTGGATCTTCTTGAATCTATTCTTTCTGTTAATACTTACTCCTCAAGTTTTTCAACTTCTGAGCACTCTCACGAGAGGTAGATGGTGGTTTAATAGAAAGGGCCTAGTTTCATACCTTATTTCAGGCTTTGACTTTACTCTTCAAAGCAGTTGGGATGTATTAACTGGGGATCCATCTGCATTGCATGAAAGTCATTATGTCACTTAGCTGGCTGCTAAGTGAGCTAAGATTCATGAGCTGCCAACTGGGAACATCTTCAGTCCAGTGGCAGTTGTTTTTCTTCACGAGGAAATCTGCTGCAAATCCCCGGTGTGATATTTAAAAAGGTTTGAGGAATTAATGCAGTCTAACCACTGTTTCTATTGAAGTTTTAAACATCATAGAACATAAATATACACCATCAGCCCATGCAACAAAATGAAAATACAATCTACTTCCCAAGATTTCATGAATATATTAGGAATACAGCTTTTTTTCTTAAATCTTTACTGATAAAGCTCAACTACACTGGTTAATATAATTCTGAAGTTGTTATTGACAATAATAAAAGTCAAAACATTAAAACTTTTGCCAGGATCTTGCTGATCAATGCCAATGGTTCTGTGCTTGCAAGAATAGGACTTCCAAGCATGTACTTGAGTCTTTTTTGGGGGGTCTTCTTCAATGCATCCTTGAATCTTGGTGGATGTTTTGTAACTGGGCTTGTTACAAATGCAGTAATACCAGGGACTAGGCACAAACCAGCAGGAGGTGGCCTGTTACTTTAAGGTATTAATCCATTTGAATGGGTTAACGTCTCCATTAAATTAATGAAGAGAAAATCACAAATATGGTTAATTTCCAGTCTCTCATTTATAACTTAAGGGCTATCAGGCACAGCTTTTCTACAGAAACCATAAAATTCAGCCATGTGTGAGCCATATAAAAAGGAATTATGTCCCAGAATTTTCTGCCAGCAGCAAGCCACTCACACGTACTTTTGACCTGCATAGTAAGTCTGTACTTTAATTTTGTAGATCTGCCCATGTTAACATCTTGGCCAATGGCATCCACAAACTCAGTGGTGAGACTTCATGGTAGTAGCCATATGTAAAACGAACCATATTGGTAGGTTCTGGGACAAGAATGAACCTGAGCTATAAAACAACTGAGGAACTTTGACAGCAAGCCAAGCAATGCCCTTTCGCTCAGGTGGCTGCTATGCTTGTCAAACACTATAAATGTCTGTGTTCAAATCAATCAATCTCTTTGAAACATTTGAACATTAATAATTAAATTGATACCATTTTGAAGGGCTTGGAAAGAGTGGAAGGACGCCCTTTTCCCAGAGAAGAATAACAACAAATACGCTATATTGATTTAAAGAAAGTGGCAGATGGAGGATTGGGCAGTTGAGGAGAATTTTTCACCCAGAGTAGACAGGGCTTGCTGGCTTAAAGGATGGTGTTGAGATGGCAGTGTTGGTGGTGGTGGGAAGTAGTAGTAGGGAGAGCTGGTGGGGACCACATTTGATGGGAATCCTAGAGAAAGTTCATGCAGTCATGTTTATTAGTGGCTTCTTAATACTGCACGTGAATTACTACCTTTGCTTCAAATGGTGAGTTTTAGGGGGTACATGAAATCTGAAGAATATAGAAAAACTACATTGAAAATTGCACCTTGGTCAATTGTGACATATTAATAAACAATCCACCCCTCTAAGGGGACAGAGGCTGAAGCCATGGTGCCTGCAACCAACCTAATCTGAGTTAACACAGAACTCAGTGGCGACAAACAAAATGCTGGAGGAACTCAGCAGACCAGGCAGCATCTGTGGAGGGAAACGGACAGTTGACATTTTGGGTCCAGACACTTCATTAGTCCATTCGACTGTCCATTCCCTTCTACAGATGCTGCCTGACCTGCTGAATTCCTCCAGCATCTTATTTGAGGCTCCAGGTTCCAGCATCTGCAGTCTCTTGTGTCTCCACTGAACTCAGTGGGTTGGATCCCATATACTTTGGGAATTAATCACCAGCAGCACCTACACTCCTCTAGATTAAAAGTCCACTTAGTTTGGTCACACAACCAGATCCATGCTGAAGCCAAACTTCAGCTCGGCAACATCCAGAATTCTTCTGCTCCTTTTCCTCCTCATCAAAATAAATCCTGACTCACTCAAATGGAGATTGCATCAAGTGTTATACTAAGGCCTCTTCCAGTATTATGTTTCTGATTTGAACAGGAAGGCATAGGTGTTGTGCCAAAGTTAAGCAGGATTGTTCACAGATCCGATAGACATAAGCCTTGCACACGCAATGCTGTGCACAGCACACTTTATTGCTAAGCTACAACAAGTGGTACTTATTTCAGAAGCGCTCCTGAACCCGTTTAACTGCAGTGCCCCCTTCCAATCGGTCCACAGCGTCAGTCGCGACCTAACCTGCAGTGAGCCCAAATCCAAGAGACCTCACCACCGGTGTACTCACTCTCTTATACCCTGGTCACTTCTCTCCGCCCCTACCTGGGTCGATCCTTTGTCCAGGTCGACCCATCATATGACCATTGCCTCGGGCACTGTGGGCTCATGTTTGCAGAGACAATACCTTGGTTACCTAGAACCCAGGTCACCCTTCCCCCACGCACATACGCATTTGATCCCAACAATTGTTCCTTGCACTCTCTGGCTGACATTTCAGGATTCTTACTACAACAGGAAATGGGAGAGGTGCGGACTGAGCCAAGTCACCCACCAAGGCTTTCGTTACTAGTGGACAACACCACAAGGTCGACACTGAAACACAATGAAATGTATTTGCTGAGTGAAGGATCATGACGATTATTGCAAACACTTGCAACACATTTTCTCCCAAAATGCACATCACCAAAGCAAAAATTCCATAAAGTTACTTCTGTGATATTGTCTTCATCTCAACCCACACTGTTTATTGTGTGAAGGAAATAAATATGTATTGAACAAACAGAATTTTCACAGAACCATAATAATTTACCACACAAAAGGGGGCCATTCAGAATATTGGGTCCTTGCAGCCAAAAATGGATTTTAGATTAATCCTACATCCCAACACTTGGATCAGAGCTCTGCAGGCTATGGGTCTTCAAGTGTTCATCTGGGAACTTTTTAAGTATGGAGATGTTTGCTGCCTCATCACTTATTAAGGCAGAGAGTTTCAAAACCTTGCTTCTTCTACTAATTTGGGACAGTCAGTATGGCTTTATGTGTTGGAAGTTGTGTCTGACAAGTCTCTTGGAATTCTTTGAGGAGGTAACCAAGAGGGTAGATGAGGGAGGGCAGTGGATGTTGTCTATATGGGCTTTAGCAAGGCCTTTGACAGGGTCCATCATAGCAGGCTAGTCTGGAAGGTTGGATTGCGTAGGATCCAGGGGGAAATGGCGGACTGGATTCATAATTGGCTCAGTGGTAGGAAGCAGAGGGTGATGGTCGAGGGTTGTTTCTCGGACCAGAGGCTTGTGTGTAATGGTGTACCACAGGGGGCGGGGCTGGGACCTTTATTGTTAGTAATTTATATGAACGATTTAGATGTGTAAGTTTGTGGATGCTACTAAAATAAGTGATGTTGTGGATAGTGTAGAATGTTATGAAAAATTATAGGGGGATCTTGATCAGCTACGTACAATATATGGGCTGAGGATTGGCAAATGGTTTTCAACCCAGATAAATGTGAGGTATTGCATTTTGGGAGATCAAACCAGGGCAGGACTTATACAGTGAATGGTATGGCCCTGGGGAGTGTTATAGAACAGAGGAACCTTGGAGTGCAGGTGCATTGTTCGCTGAAAGAAGTGTCACAGTTAGATAGGGTGGTGAAGAAGGCATTTGGCACACTGGCCTTCATCAGTCAGGGCACTGAGAACAGGAGTTGGGAAGTTATGTTGCAGTTATATGAGACGTTGGTAATGGTACACTTGGAGCATTGTGCACAGTTTTGGTCACCCTGTTATAGGAAAGATGTTATTAAACTGGACAGAGTACAGAAAAGATTTACCAGGCTGTTGCCTGAGCTTCGGAGCCTGAGTTACAAGGAGAGATTGCATAGACTAGGAAATTGAGGGGTGACCTGATAGAAGTATATAAGATCATGAGGGGCATAGACAGGGTAAAAACACAGTCCTTTTTCTCATTGGGGGGTTGTTAAAAACAAAAAGGCAAAGGTTTAAGATCAGAGGCGAGAGATTTAAAAGGGACATCAGGGGCAGCTTCTTCACAGAAAGGGTGGTGCATATTTGGAATGAGCTACCAGACATTATGGTTGAGGCACAAAAGCCATCTAAGTAAGTACGTAGATAGGAGGGGTTTAGAGGGCTATGGGCCGAATGCAAGCACATGGCACTAGTTCACTGGGCAACACAGTCAGCATGGACGAGTTAGGCCGAAGGGCCTGTTTCCATGCTCTATGACTTTTTGACTCCACAACCACTGTCATGTAGTTCAACCTAACCCAAGCTTTCAGAAAGCTGACTGAAGAAGTTAACGTTCCCTCAGTTTCCTTCTTTCCAAAGACAACAACCACAGTTGAGATAATCTCTCCTAATTTTAATTTTCCAACCCTGGCGCCATCCTTGCTTCTTTGCAACCTCCTCAGGAGCTTTTGAATACTTTAGGCTACTTCTCTTGATGTTGTCATCTTCCAATGGCAATGTTGAGAGAATGTTTGAGCACCAAATGAACCAATGTAATTGACAACTATACACGTGAGTAATTTTACTAATCTATTTAACATTCTCATTTGAATCACGCAAACTTCTCTGTTTGCAGTTCTCAGTGGTTTGCCTTTATGGAACTTCACTGAATCACTTTGGATTAAGGGATTCAAACTAGCTTTTGTTATGGTTTGTGATTGCCTGCAGATGTTTATTTATCCCCTTTCCTTTCATAATATGACATTCTTCTCCCAACCTAATATGTACAAGATTTGCTTCCACTGCCACTTGCTGCATGACACTGAACTGTTGTGCTGTGTAGTGGCTTTCCGTGCATAATTCACTCTCTCTATAATAGGTGCTCCGAGTTTTTCTTCATTCATTTCTCACAAAGTATATCATAATTGCACTATATAAAAAAATTTAAAAACTGCATATTCTGAAAATCAGAAATAAAACCAGAAAATGCTGGAAATACTCGGCAGGGCAGACAGCACCTGGGGAGTAAGAAACAGGGTTAACATTTCAGTCTGATGACCTTCCATAAGAACTGGGAAAAATTTGAAAAACAAGCATGTTTTAAGTTACAGTGAAGAGTAAAAAGAACAAAGGTGAGGTGGAAACCAAGAGAGATTGAATAGTGCAAATGGTGGCGTACCAGGTAAACAAGGATACTGAAGGCTTGTAGTTGCAGCTGATCCATCAATTGTAAATGTTCTAAGGAGAGAAAGGTCTAAGTAAGGACCAAAGAGAGAAAAAAAAATCACTGGAACTTTGAGGTAATAAACTTTGGAGTTATTGGAAATCTGAAATAAAGGAGAATGCTGGAAATACCATACAGGTCAGGCAGCATCTGTGGAGAGAGATACACTGAATTAACATAACAGTGTGATGACCTTTCACCAGAACTGGCCAGTTTTGACTCAAACAAGAATAGCTGTTTATTGAGGCTTGAAGTATCTGTTTGCTGGCTAAACCATGATTCCTATGCATCCTTTCTAAGTGCCCACTGTCATATAGTTCCACCCAACCCAATCTTCCAGAAAGCTGACTGAAGGAAGTTTTATGTTCTCATAGCTGCAATTAAAAATCTACAAAGTTTAATTCTGATGTAATCTGTTTGTAATGTGTATCCTTTGCTATATTACTGATTGAGTGAAGAGCAATGCAGAAAATACTGAGGGGTGATTGGGAGTAATAAATTGAAATAAGAAGGCTTGACAAGATTATGCCCCTTGCACAGAGAAGCTCCTCTCTCTGCAGACATATGGGCCCTAGTGTTTAAAGGTGGGCAAGAAGTAAGTGGAACTCATTTCTGCAGCTGGGAGATCTGGAAGTAACAAGGACAGAGGCATTGCTGAATTTAATGGTAGAATCTCAACAAAAGTGTTATTTTCAATCTGCTTCCTGTCTATTAGTCACACGGATTGATATTTTGTCTGGCTTTTGGGTGGGATAACCAATCATTGGAAGCTGCAACCAGGGAAGATTGGGAAATTGGAGATTGGAAGTATGTCAAGGTGCTCAGAGCATGATCTGGAAACGTAAGGGAGGAAACATTTGTTGGAAGAGGAATCCCGTTTTTGTGGAGGAACGATGTACTGATATATCATACTGGATACATAGAACATAGAACAGTATTGCACAGAACAGGCCCTTCGGCCCACAATGTTGTGGTGACATAGCTAAACCCTCCTACCTACAGAATGCCCATATCCCTCCATTTTCCTCTCATTCATGTACCCATCCAAGCCCCTCTTAAAAGCCCCCAATGAATTAGCCTCTACCACCCTATCAGGCAAAGCATTCCAGGCATCCACCACACTCTCAGTAAAAAACTTACCCCTCATGTCTCTTCTGAACCTACCCCCTCTCACCTTAAAGGCATGCCCTCTGGTATTGAATTGCTCAATAATGGGAAACAGATATTGTTCGTCCACCCTGTCTATGCCCCTCACAATTTTACACACTTCCAACAGATCATCCCTCAGCCTCTGCCGCTCTAGAGAATGCTGGAGAATGGCCTCTCAAGGGAAAGCAAATATCACAACAGGTTTGCTTGAAAGTTGGCTCTGGAGGAAGCATTTCTCCTCCTTTTGGTCTAAGAGCAGTACTGGCAAAGGAATTAATTGCTGGATCTGGCTTCCAACTCCTCTCAACAGAGAGTCATCCCTGTTTGACTAGAATGAATGCAACCAGCAGGTAATAACCTCACATCCAGTTGTTGCTTATGAGTAAAGTACAATATCTCCTCCTCTGCTTCCTACGTCCTGGGTATAGGACAAACCAGGAAAAAACTGGTTCTGCCTCAGAACATAGAAAGACACTGGAGGGTTCTGCCAAGCTTTCACGCACTTCTCTTCAGAGTGTTTGACATTCTAATCTAGTCACGTATTTGAAGTATTTAAATGAGCGGCCATGAAATTTGTCCCATTATTCTGGCGAGTTGTTTCCTCGTTGTGAGGTTGGCGCTGCAATAAAAATAATTAAAATAGCATACTTCTGTTTGATAACTCTACCCACTTCAAATCTCAACACATCTTCAAACCACAGCAAAAGGCAATTCAATCATCAAAAATATTGTGTTAAAGCATTGACTTAATTAAATCAAACTGGCAGCAAACAATATGTGCTGAAGTAATTGAATTATTGATTAACACAGTCTGGAAAACTGTCTGTAAAGTAGACCTGTCAAGGATCACTTATTTCCAGTGACAGTTACTGTTTTTTTTCTGAAGGCAAAAGTGAAATGCACTCTCTATGTGTCATTAAACCTCTATTCATTTAAATCAGTGTTTCCAATGCCATACTCAAAGGAAAGTATTTGCATTTTCAATGGACTGATCTTGATAATATTGCACAAACCGACTTCATACAACTGCCAAGTGAATTTGACCAACCTTGTTAAGAAAATAAAATTGGAAAACATTTATTTTCAGTTATACTCTCAAGAGCCAGAAGTGGCAAACAGATAATTATCAAGTGTCTTTATAAAGTTGAACAAATGAAGATTGAAGGGAACAATAGATTTATCACCTCTGGGACCTGTGTCAAAGAGGTTTACTTAGGAGAATATAACAAAGAACCATAAGGTCATTTCAGTAAAATGGCATTAAATAAACAAATATAATTAAAAATAAGCACACAAGCACTATGGTGAGGAAAGATCAACAAACACCATTCCAAAAAAATGCAAAGTTAATGGAGAGAAATAGGAGAGAACATAGTGGAGATCTGACTCAAGGAATGAAGGACTTACTGCACCATAGGAAGGATGTGATTGCAGTTGAGAAGGTGCAGAGGAGATTCATCAGGATGTTGTGTGGGATGGAACATAAAGAGAGATTAAATAGTTTGGATTGGTCTTCCTTCCAATGGAGGATGTCAAGGGGAGACCTGATAGAAATATATAAAATTATGAAGGGCATTGATAGGATAGATGGTAGAAAACTTTATCTCGTAGCCTAGGTGTCTAAAATAAAGGGTATACATTTAGGGTGAAGGGTGAGAGATTTAGAAGGGATCTGAGAAAGAATTTTTCACCCAGAGGGTGATTGGAATCTGGAATGCACTGTCTAAGAAAGTGTTGGAGGCAGATAGTCACAAAACATTTAAGAAGTTTCTGGACAAGAACCTGAATCACTAAGGCATTGAAGGTTTGAGACCAAGTGTGGGATAATGGAATTAGTGTAAATGAGTACTTGATGATCAACATAGACATGGTAGACCACAGGACCTGTTTCTGTGCTGTATGACTCCATGACTCTATCTGATTGAAAACATTAAGGACTTGAGGAAAGGACACAATATGGACAATTTCAGGACCATACTTTGAGAGCAACAGGAGGGAACATAGAACATGGAACAGTACAACACAGGAACAGGCCCTTCAGCCCATGTTGTGCCAAACTAATGATGCCTATTTACGCTAATCCCTTTTGCCTGCACATTGTCTGTATCCTTCCATGCTCTGCATATTCATGTGCTTATCTAAGAACCTCTTAAATACCCCTATCATATCTGCCTCCACTACCACCCCTGCCAGTGCATTCCAGGCACCACCAATCTGTGTAAAAAACCTGCCTCGCACATTTCCTTTGAACGTTCCCCCCCTCACCTTAAATGAGTGCCCTCTAGTATCAGACATTTTAACCCTGGGAAAAATATACCAGCTCTCCACTCTACCTATGCCTCTCATAATTTTATACTTCTATCAGGTCTCCCCTAAGCCTCTGCTGCTCCAGAGAAAACAACCCTAGTTTGTCTTCTGGTAAACCTCTTCAGCATTTTCTCCAAAGCCTCCACATCCTTCCTAAAATGGGGTGACCAGAACTGAATGCAATACCCCAGATGCAGCCTTACCAGAGTTTTAGAAAGCTGCAATATAAATTCCTGACTCTTGAACTCAATGCCTTCACTAATAAAGGCCAGCATGCCATACTCCTCTTTTACCACCCTCTCAATTTGGGCAGCTGCTTTCAGTGCACTATGGACATGGACCCCAAGATCCCTCTCTACTTCATTGTTGAAGTTCTGCCATTAACTGATCTCCCAAAGTGCAATACCTCACACTTTCCCACATTAAACTCCATTTGCCATTTCTCCACCCATATCTGAAACTGATCTATATCTCGCTGTATGCTTTGGCAAATTTCTACACCATCCACAATGCCATCAGTCTTTGTGTCACATGCAAATTTACTAACCCACCCATCTTCTTTTTCATCCAAGTCACTTATATACATCACAAACAGCAGAGGTCCCAATATGGATACCTGTGGAATACCACTAGTCATGGACCTCCAACCAGAGTAAAACTCAACAGCACTACCCTCTGTCTTCCATGGGCAAGCTAATTCTGAATCTAAACGGCCAAGTCACCATGGATCCCATGAATTGTAATCTTCTGGATGAGCCTACCATGAGGGACCTTTGTCAAATACCTTACTAAAATCCATATAGAGCCTTCTTTCTGACTAAATTCACAACCTCTCTTGTCATCCAAGGTTCCCTTATCTTGCCATCCTTGTCCTTCCTTCTCACTGGAACATATCTGTCCTGTACTCTGTGCAGTTGGTCTTTAAACAACCTCCACGTGTCTGATGTGAACTTAACCAAAAACAGCTGTACCAATTAATGTTCCCTAGCTCCCACCTAATACTCTTGTAATTTGCCCTGCCCCAATTTAATACTTTCCCACAAGGTTCATACTTATTCATAGCTGTCTTAAGATTTAGGGAATTGTGATCACTGTTTCCTGCCAGAACTGGAAGATCCGATAAACTTGCTGCACAGAGAGCTTAATGCCAGTCATAGCAACCAAACAAAATGAAGTAACGAAAACAGTTTTACCAAGATTATTGGGATCAGAACCAGAGAGAAAGATAAGCAGAATATTTCAAAAGTGTTTGCATAGGCTGTTTGATGAAATTTTTGTTGAGCACCATTGAGCAGCTGAGCTGACAAAATAATGATCTTAAAATAAATAATTGCTCAGGAAACATCGGTAGACAAATTCCAGCACCCTTGCTGTTACAAAACAAACACAACTTGCTTTGATGCTTGAACGAAATCTTCGATATATATTAGCTATGATAAATGTTTAAACATTGGCATTGGATAGATCCATAGTTAAGACCGCAGCTTTCAAAATTGTGAACAAGTACTGTAAGTGGTAATGTGAAATATGTGTTTCTCCCCTTCTATCAATGATGCTTTACCAAAGATGTGATTTAAAATGAATTGCAATCTTCCACCAAGCAGGAGTTAATTATTCCACTCTTATCAAATTATATTAGAATGTAGTAAAAAATACAGAATAATGGAATTGTAATGGCCTACTGAGTTTATGTTGCATCCTAGTAGAGCAATCCCATAAGCATCAGTTCCCTGCTTGTTCCCCATAGCCCTGTAAATTATTTTCTCTCCAGTGGCTTTCCAATTCCCTTTAGAAGACTATGATTGATTCCATTTTCAGGCAGTGACATGCAGATCCTAACTGCTGTGTAAACAAGATTTCTGCATATCCTCTTGACCTTTTGCCCAAAATGTTATACCTGGTCCTCCTGACCTTTGAACCCCAATAGGAACAGCTTCCTTCTATTTACTGGAAACAGGTCATGATTGGTAAATTTCTATCAAACCTCCACTCAGCTTTCTTTGCTCTGGAGTAAGGTTCTCCAATTTAACCCTATAGCTGCAACCCCTCATTCCTAACATCTTTCCAGAAAAATGTAATTCACAAAATATTCCTAAAATGTTGGCATTGCTCTAAAATTTCACAGTGATGACCTCCTCCTGGTTCTACTGAGAATTTTGTGACCAGATTTCTTTTATAATGGCTGAGTCCAAATAGTGAGTTTGCTATATATGCAAGATCCAGCAGTGATGAAGAAATTCAATTTATCAGCACTTTATGTGACTTGGATATCCTATTCTTCCCATGCAAATGATGTCTTTGTCCTTCAGGGTGGAGATTGCAAGCTTGGGAAGTCCTGCTGAAAATCCCTTGGTGATTTGCTGTGGCATGTCTTGATGATAGCATATATGCCAGAGGAGGAATGAACTAATGTTTAGGCTGGTGATGAAGTTTCAGTTGTTCTTTGTCTTGGACGATGCAAAGTTTCTTGAGTGTTTTTCCCACTGCACCCATTCAGGCGGGTAGAGTTCATTTCAGACATGCTCTGGTACTGTAAGGATTTGAGCCACTTGTCACAAACAAACTATGTCTGGCCTCACTCAGAAGAAATGGTATATATGTGACTAGTTTAGATGTATATCAATTGATCTCAAGCTATTGATGATGGGACCTTACCATTAGTAATGCCATTGAAAGCTCAGGCAGTTGTTAGACACTTCTTTTGATGAAGACAGACAATGCCTGCCTCCATTGTCCTAGAACCCCGCAGAAGCACTTTGTCCCTGTCACCAGCAGCATGCTTAATGGGGTAGGTGGTCCAATTTACTGTGGGGCTGACTGCCAGCCTCATTAGGCAAATGGAACATGGGTTCTACAAGTGTTTGAGAACAATCTAATTTCTAGAGCACTAAGGTTCAATAATACGCTAGTTATTTGTCAAATAGTATAAAAGATGTGAAGCTAGAATTTACTTCAAGCAATTATGCAGTTTGCTCCACTTGTAGAAAATATGCATTCAAGTAACCTAACATGAAAGCACACATAAAAAAAATACTTTTGATCATAGACAGTTGATGTGAGTTTTAAAAAATAATTTCATTGATTTATTTCCAATAATAAAAATCAGTCCATGTAATCTTCATTTTAAATATTTTAGAGTGTTTGTTAAATATTTTTCTATTCTTCAGTCATTTTGTTTCCATGCTACCTTGTTCTTTTTAAGTCCTATCCCCATGGATTCAAGGAGTTCCTACCCTATGTATATTGCTAGGGATAGTCAAAGCATTGAAATTCTGTACGACATCTGAAATGGCACTAAGTCCCTGAACTGTATCTGCGGACTGTGAGGCTAGGACTTACTGAGTGACAGCTGGCACTGTATTTATCACTATAACCTGCTGGTGGACTTGAGGCGCAGAGGCCCACAAAGATCAGCCCGTCGCACATGGCCCAGGTGACTGCAAGTATGAAGGGACTACAGACAGTGAACTGGGTTCATCAGGATCAAACACCTGAAGTCTCTTTACTGAATTCCAACCATACATAATGTTTTTTTAAAAAATCATGAACAAGCACACAAGAACAAAAGAAATAAAGAATAGACCACACATGCTTATTCTGTCATTCAGTAAGATTGTTTTTGATTTTTTCACCCTAAACAACATTTCCCTTGATTATTCCGGATGCCAAAAATCCATTGGTTTCAGCCTTGAGTATGCTGAATAACTGAGCACCAACAATTCTCCATGTTAGATAATTCCAAAGGTTCAGAACTTTCTGAACCACATCTGAATGTCCAGCCACTCATCTGAGTCTGTGGCACCTGGTTCTAGATTCTCTGGCCAAGGGAATTGGTCAAGACATGTATCTCCTTTCTAAGATAAGGAAGCCAAAACTGTCTACATTACTAACAATTTGGTCATACTAAAGCCCATAATCATTATATTAAGATTTTATTTTTTGTACCCCTGGTTTTAAAAGCCGACATGCCATTTTATTTCCTAACTGACATCTGAATCTGTATGCTAACTTCCTGTGTTTTATGTATGAAGACATACAAACTATTCTGACCACCAACATTTAATAGTTGCTCTCCATTTAAAAACTGTACTATTTTTCTGTTGTTGCTCTAAAGGTGAATAATCTCATCTCTACCTATATTATTGTCCATCTGCCACCTTCTTGCCCACTCAGTTGACCTGTTTATGTTCTTCTGCACCTTCCTCACAGCTTACCTTCCAATAGCTGATTGGAAGTAGTCATTTCTCCTCACAACATATTACTAACAAGTGACTATTTTAACCAAAGAAAGAAGCAAATTCCAGTGACGTGATGCCTAACATTTATCATGTTGTAGTTCAATAGAAATAATTATCAAAAAGCAAACTGTCTCTTTCCCCTCTACACTCTCAGCCCTCAGCACGGTCTCAACCCAAAAACTCAGCAGTGTCCCGACCATCCCTCTGTCTCCACAGATGCTGAGTTCCTCCAGCAGTTTGTTTTTTGCTCCAGATCATAACATCTGTAGTCTCTTGTGTCTCCAGAAATACATGTCAGTTAGATTGAATGTGTTGTTTACAGTATAAAATAAAAATCCAGGATGTAATTTGTAAGTGCAATAATGACTTGAGAGAGCCTCTGGCATTTGTACAGCATAACTGGACTTGTAGGCTGATGCTGTATATGTCTTCAAAGTAACTTGCAATGCCTGGTGCAACTTGTCACAGAACCAGGACAGCATTTAGCAAGAAGACTAAGGAAAGATTGAACAAATTGAATCTAGTAAATAATCTGAATTGTATCATATGCTTCATTTTATCCTTTTAGTTTTAGACCATGATATCTGACAGCCCTGCAAATTAAGTTGTGCAGCTCGGCTGAGGATTTCTGTCAAAAATGTGTTTGTTTGAGCTAATACTTATTTAGGACCACACTAATACTTAAAATGTTTCAACTTTGTTTCTGTAAGTGTTATATTCCTAATGTAATTTCTTCTTCCTACTTACTCTGCATGCCAGCCACAAAATCAATGTGCCTTTTGATTGTAATCATAGCAGTCATTCACAAGCGCTGGCTTTTAGTGGTAACACATTGACCATCCATCATGCCTTGGCCGATAATCCTAACCATTGACATTAACTGGAGGAAAATTGAGTGTGGCTTTGTGATGGGTGGCCAATCCTATCATTCTTTTCTATGCTGAAAAATAAAGTCAAATTCATAGGGTTTCAACGGATCCTTAGAGACTAGTTGCCCCATTACAGTTTTGACTAGCTATGCCCTGTGCTGTTCCCAAACCTTCAACATGATAATTTGGCCATTGGTTGCCTTATTTGCCTCTCCCTGTGCCTCAGATAGAACAACCAGATCTCCATCGTCACCTGTGTATGATATGATAAAGGAAGATAGAAATGCTGCTTTGACTTAAAGTGAGGATTTGTGTTCAATACCAATGATCAAGGAGCTTAAGAGAACATAGAACAGTACAACACAATACAGGCCCTTCGGCCCACAATGTTGTGCCGACCGTTAAACCTGGCCTAAGACTATCTAACCCCTTCCTCCCACATATCCCTCGATTTTAAATTCCTCCATATGCTTATCTAGTAATCTCTTGAAATTGACCATGGTACCTGCCTCCACCACCGCCCCAGGCAGCACATTCCATGCCCCAACCACCTTCTGGGTAAAAAACCTTCCTCTGATATCTCCCTTGAACTTCTCACCCGTTACTTTAAAGTCATGCCCCCTTGTATTGAGCATTGGTGCCCTGGGAAAAAGGCGCTGGCTGTCCACTCTATCTATTCCTCTTAATATTTTGTACACCTTTATCATGTCTCCTCTCATTCTCTTTCTCAAGCCCTAGCTCCCTTAGTCTCTCCTCATAATGCATACTCTCTAAACCAGGCAGCATCCTGGTAAATTTCCTCTGCACCCTTTCCAACGTTTCCACATCCTTTCTATAATGAGGCAACCAGAACTAGATACAGTACTCTAAGTGTGGTCTAACCAGAGTTTTATAGAGCTGCATCATTACCTTGTGGCTCTTAAACTCGATCCCTCGACTTATGAAAGCTAACATCCCATAAGCTTTCTTAACTACTGTGAGGCAACTTTCAGGGTCCTGTGGATATGGACCCCCAGATCCCTCTGTTCCTCCACACTACCCAGAATCTGCCATTAACTTTGTACTCTGCCTTGGAGACCCAAGACCAAAACAGAACTGGGCCTTGACCGTATCCACATCAATTGGGTGAGAAAATGTTGCAAGAAGGAATTTAGATTGTGGGCCAGTGGGTTGATGATCAGGATCGTAAAATCAGCTGAGGTGAGACATTTCTAGCTCTTGCTCCATGGGATAATATCTTGTTAGAAAATGTTAGAAAAGTAATTACTTGTGGTTGAGAATCTTGAGCAAATTAGGGCCAGTGCTTTCCCTATCATTTGGAAGAAATTTAGAACAAGACTTCAATGAATTATTAATTTTCCCACTGCTAAATTGGTGTGGTCTGGACCTACTTCAGCCCCAATTAAGATGCTAGGAGTTCAATGAGAAACAACAAAACATTTCCTGATCTATCTCCTTGGATTGTAATGTGTCAGAAAGGTGGGTAAATTTACATTGTTATTGATTTAATGGTATGCGGTGCTGTTGATCTATGTTTCATGATACAAATGCTTTAGCTATATGCGACACTTCATCTAATCGCCCTTGCAGAGAAAAGAAAACTTTCATCTAGCTGAGTCGAGTATATTCAAGTGATCTTTAGAGTTTAGGTGTAGGTTATGTGTATAACTCATTAAGCATACTCAACTGTCTCTCAATGATATGTTGTAACCAGGATATTACAGAACTCTCACATCTTTAGAAAGTGCAAACATCCAGAGAAGTAATAAGCAACCCCAGAGCACTGTTTCTTTCACAAGTAAATAAAAATTATATAATACCATGTGGTCTCATTTACTAAGCAAAGAGGAAATTTCCATGTATTTAGTTTTACAAATCTATTAATACATATTTATCATTAAGTGTTGCAAGTCACTCATTTTTAATTAATCTGTGAAATACATTCCCAGTAAAGAAACTATCTGTAAATGTTCCATCTGTGAGGATGACTTGTAAACTACTGCACTTCTGGTGCTATCGGATGAGGAAAAATAATAGGTAGTTTCTTCAGAAATAAAGAATACTATGATTTCATCATCTGAACGGGAGGCCAGGAGAAAAGAATAAGAAGGTTGTTTAGGTCACTAGAGCCAAGCATGCGCTAGTATTATTGTTCTCACTCCTAAATTTGATTCTATTGAGTGCATCCAAAAGTTCTTCCATAAGATAGTAGCATAGAATTTATATTGTGTAGCATGAAGTTTTGAAGCAACACATGATGTACCTTTTGGGTATGATGCAGAAAAGCATGAAGGTTATAGACCATGCATTGACACAAAACAGTATAGATGTTTTGACATCACGAATGTAAAATTCTGATGAGCATACAAGGACAACAAATGGAAACCTAGCAACACTGTTCAGACCTTGGATTTCAAATTCTCACTCTTTCTTTGACTTTCACAGCTATTTTAATGCCAAAATTATGGCTAAGATCAATTTCTAGGCTCACTGACTGGCCTAAAAGCCTATTTGCTACGTGAAAACCAATAAAAAAGTTTGTTTGTTTCATTATACCCCTTTGCACTGATCTGTGCCACAAGTTCACAACTCTTGGAGATTTTGTATGCACGAACTTTTAGTTTGATGCCTTCCTTATTTCCTTAGTTAACCAAGGCTGGCTCTCCCTTACTGTCCTTGCTTTTAACTGGAATATACCTTTGATGAGCACTGTGAAAAATCTCTTTAAAAGTCTTCTGCTGCTCCTCAACTGTCCCACCATATAGTCTGTGTTCCCAGTCTATGTTAGCCAACTCCTCCCTCATTCCTTTGTAGTCTCCCTTGTTTAGGCCTATACACTGGTTTTAGATCAAACCACTGCACCCTCCATTTGTACAATCACTCTTTCCAAGAGGACCCCTAATTACAAGATCATTGATTTTACCTGGCTCATTGCACAGGACCAGATCTAACATAGTAAGTTCCCTTGTAGGTTCAGTAACATGCTGTTCAGGAAGGTTATCATGGATGCATTCTGTGAAGTCCTCTTCAAAACTGCCTTGACCAACTTGATTCACTCAATCTATGTGCAGGTTGAAGTCCTCCATGACAACTGCCGTTCCATTCTTACATGCATCAGATATTTCTTAGTTTATTGCCTGTGCCACTGTAATGATTTTGTTTGGTGGCCTACAGACAACTCCCACCAGTGATTTTTTTCCCTTTACTGTTCCTAATCTCTATGCAGATGGCCTCAACATTCTGCTCCTTGGATCTTATATTGTCTCTCACTATCACCCTGATCTCATCTTTAATTAAGAGTGCTACCTCACCTCCCTTACCTTCCTGCCTATCCTTCCGTATTACCTGATCCTCTTGGGTATTTGCTTCCCAATCATCTCCACCCTTCAACCACATTTCTGTAATGGCCACTAAATCATACCCCTCTGTACTGATTTCTGCCACAAGTTCGAATACTATGGGCACTGAGATAAAGTGCCCTTACACTCATTGTCATTTTAGAATCTAGTAATCTTTGTATCTTTTTCATTCGACTTTTCTGTACTCTACTCTTACTTTTCTCTTTTCTTACTTTTGGGGTCTGCATTGCTTCCCTCTGTCTCTCTGCATGAATTCCCAACCACCTGCCATATCAATTTAAACCCTCCTCAACAGCATTAGCAAACAATCCCCCAGGACATTGATGCCAGTCCTGCCCAGGTGCAGACCCTCTGGTTTGTATTGGTCCCATCTCCCTCAGAACCAATTCCAATGCTCCAAGAATCTGAAGCCCTCCAACCTGCACCACTGCTGAAGCCACATATTCATCCCAGCTATTCTGATATTCCTACTCTGACTAGCACATGGCACAGGTATCAATCCTGAGATTAATACCTTTGAGGTTCTACTTTTTAATTTATATCCTTGTTCCCTAAATTCAGCTTGTAGGACCTCATTGCACTTTTTTTCCTATATGGTTGGTACCTACATGCACCACGACACTGGCTGTTCACCCTTCCCTTCCAGAATGTCCTGCAATCACTCCAAGACATTCCCGACCCTTGAACCCAGGAGGCAACACACCAACTGGGAGTTGCATTTGTGGTTATAGAAGCTCCTGTCTATTCCCCTTACCATGAAATCCTTTACCACTATAGCTCTGCCACTCCTTTTCCTGCCTTCCTATGCAGCAGAGCCAATCACGGTACCATGATCCTGGCCACTGCTGCCTTCCCCTGATGACCCAACTTCCCCAACAGTATCCAAAGCAGTACGTCTGTTTTGGATGAAAATGACTGCAGGGGACTCCTGTATTATTCCTTATCTTTCCTTGGACCCTTAAACTGCTGTGTGACCAACTCACAAAATGTGTTATCCACAATATTTTCAGCAGCACAGAAGCTCCAAAATGAATCCACTTTCAGCTCCAATGCTGTAATGCGGTCTGTCAGGAGCTGCAGCTGGACACACTTCCTGCACAAGTAGTGATCAGGGACTCCAGCAACCTCCCTGAGTTCAAACATTGCTCAGGAGGAGCATAATTTTTGACTAGAGCACAGCCCCTCTCAAAATGGCCACTCCACTAGACCTTGCTTTCCTTTTATTGGCTGAGTTACCACACACTTAACCAATCAGAAACAACTTTTTAAAAAGCTTGAAACTTTATTTATACAGCACGGGAACAGGCCCATCCAGTCTGCACTGCCCAATTACACTCATGTTAACCTACTAACCCGTACATCTTTGGAACGTGGGAAGAAACCGGAGCACCGTAAGAAACCCATGCAATCACAGGGAGAATGTACAAACTCCTTACAGACAGCAGCAGGAATTGAACCCCAATCACTGGCACTAACTGCTACACTACCATGCCACCCGGTGTCTTAAAGTTGTTTATAAAAGAAACTACTTTTCAAGAAAAAAAGCTGCTGGCTCTTCCCCTCTGCTGCTCGAGCTGCTGGAACTGCAAAAATTTAAACAACAAGCAGCACTTTGACGAAACAGCAGCCCTTCTCAAAGTGGCCACTCCACAAGCCTGCTTTCCCTTTATTGGCTGAGTTACCACACCCTTAGCCAATCAGAAACAACTTTTAAAAATGTTGCTTAAAAATGAAACAACATTTTAAAAAAAGCTGCTGGCTCTTCCCCTCTGGCTGCTGGAACTGTAACGACTTAGACAACCAACAACACTTTGACTGAACAGCAGCCCTTCTCAAAATGGCCACTCCACTTGAGCCTGCTTTCCCTTTATTGGCTGAGTTACCACACCCTTAGCCAATCAGAAAAAAACTTTAAAAAAAAGTTGTTTAAAAATGAAACAACTTTTTTTTTAAAAATGTTGCTGGCTCTTCCCCTCTGCTGCTCTGGCTGTTGGAACTGCAAAAACTTAGACAACCAGTAGCACTTTGACTAGACAGCAGCCCCCCCCTCTTAAAAAAAAAGAAAGGAAACCCTTCAACTGACATCTCATTGACCTTCTCAACATAATGTGCTACTCTTCTGTTTGACAGTGAATGTTCAGTAAAGGTTGTACATTGCACCCAAAAGCTCTAGTTTATGTTGGCAAGGGAAAAAGCATGTAAGTCTGCAACCAATTATATCATTAAGTGTGAAGATGACACCAGGTGATAAAGCACAGATGTACCCAAGCTGGTTTTTTGATGGACATAATTTCACAGGGAAATGATCACTAACATGATCTAGCCTGAGTAAAATCAAATTTATGTGCAACTTTTACATAAAATTGGTGATGAATGTATTCAGTACTTAGGCTTCTATGTAATGAAGCCTCCCATCAATCTAAGTGATATCCCTTATGCTGAGACTCAGACCTCTTATGTTAAATTGCCCAGTATCTTCCCTAATAACCCACATAATAATTAAATTCATTTCAATGGGGTCATCAATTATTCTTCAAAATTCTAAGTATAGACAGTCCACTCTGTCTTCATCCTTCGGACAATTCCCCATGCTACAACTCAGTTAAGCGTACTTTTGTTGTACTCTTTGTAGGACAAATGTGTCCCTTCCTAGTTAAGGAGACAATATTGGAGAAGTGGTCTTACCAAAGACCTATATATCTACACTAGCAATGTACACATATGGTCACATCAATGTCAATCATTGTCTCTACCTTAATTGTGCATAAAAAAAGATGTATCCTAACAATCTGAGAGACTGCCTCATTAGAGATTGGCCCTTGCATGCTCATGTCAAAATCAAATAAATATTTGCTGGAACTGTACTTCCTGATTCTGAATAATGACCTATCCACAACATCGACAAATCTTCATTTTGTGAAATAACCTCTTCTTAGCAAATGTTTTTTTTAATGAAAATCCAAATAGGTTATATCTCCTGGTACCACCATATCAAACCTTCAAGCTACAATCTCAAAAAAATTAAATACTTTTCATGCAAAACTTTTCTTTCATGAATTCTTATTGACTCTGTTCACTTATTTAATGACAATCAGAACGTCATATTATCACACTTCCAACAATAGATTTCAACACTTTCCTTCTGACTGATGTAATTCTTCCTGGTGCACTGATTTACCTCTCCCTTGTAACTTGAAAACCAGGGTTGCTTTTTTGATCATGGTCTGGAGCATACTAATCTTTTGCTAGTGGTACTATAGTCAACCTTTGGCAAGAACATTTCATGAGTTGGAGATCAAGTGCTGATATATCTGATCTCTTGCTCCATTGATTTCTCAGCACAAAGCTGGAGCACAAACATCCTGAGCAGTCATAGGGGAATCTTCATGTTGTTATATAGACCTTTGGTAGGGTATGTAGTACAACCTCTATCATGTGAAAAGGTTTGTTGACCATGATTGAAGTGGTAAGAAGTAAGTGGTTTGGTTTTTCTTAATCGTGATGTTTTCAATAAGTTTCAAGTATTTGCAAATGAGTAAAAGGAAAATTAGAAACACAGGAAAACAGAATATTAAAATATAACTAGAATTGGGGATGTAACAGTTTAAAAATAATATCATAAGTGGATAAAAGTTTGTGTTCCGTTGCATGAGCAAATGCATTGAATTCACTGGAACTGAAGTATAGCAGTGGAATTCAATGTATTACATTGCATGTTTGGCAGTTCTAACCGATTTGTTCGAGGCTCCATACCTCATAAATGAGCAACCCTGGCAAATTCAAAGCAACAAGTTTAAATGAGAGAGAAAAAGAATTAAATGACTACAGCAATTAGCTGGCTCAGGGATTTTAAAACTCAGGAATTACTTTGGTGATATTAGTATATTTCGTATTTATTTTCTCACAACATAGAAGGAGGCTAGTAAGGACAGATACGAAGTACATTGTTCAAAATCGATAAAAACTTCCCCATTGCACTTGGGTGAAAGTATACCCAAATCAAAAAATGCAATTCTGTGAGCTCTGTGCAGTTGCTAAGTGTCTTCAAGTCTGCAGGAATGGGAGGCAATACATGGGGAGAATGTATTGACAGTTTATAGATGTTTTAAAATAATTTAAAGCTTATTATTAACAACATTAGTGGGTAAATGTAATATGCTCTTTAGTTTAACTCAGGAATTAAACAATTTATTTAAATTCAATTATCGTGTCAAATGACAAAACATGAATCTCATCAGATAGTATCAACTCAGTGCTAAAATGTTCAGCCATTAACTATGCCTAGTCATCAAGTAAATGGCATTCCTGATGTGAATGGATCTTTTTTTCACTAGTTCAGTGCTAACAGCCTGTTTATACTGAAAGTGGGCAGATAAAGCATATGTTTTGGGGTCTAAACCAACCATTCTAAATGGGGCTGCACAGTAGCGTAGCGGTTAGCGTGACGCTCTTAAAGCGCCAGCGATCAGGTTTCGATTCCCGTTGCTGTCTGTAAGGAGTTTGTACGTTCTCCCGTGTCTGCATGGGTTTCCTCCGGGTGCTCCGGTTTCCTCCCACATTGCAAAGACATACAGGTAGGTTAATTTGGGTTTAAAATGGGCAGCACGGACTCGTTGGGCCGGAAGGGCCTGTTACCACGCTGTAAATAAAATTTTTTTAAAAATGAGATTGCCATTTCAAACCTATTTTGTGCCAAGTAATACACAGCGTTATTGGAACCATAAATGGGATTGAAACTAAACAAACTAACGTCAGATGAAATTTTTAAAGCCAGAAGTGTAAGAACACTCATTGAGTTCTCAACTGACACTGAAGCAATTCTCAGTATAGTAGTAGTGTAGTTCAAATAATTGTTCCAATCTCTGCTGTGCATTGACTTGGAACTCTTGGTAGTTACTGTTGTTGGTGATTCAACAGTAAAATCTGCCCTTGGGCAGTGTGTGTTCAAAAACTGAAAGCTGAGCAATTAACTTTGGTACTGCTAACAGTCCTGTGCAATAGTTTCATTCACTTGCATTGAAAATTGATCTCAAGCCTTCAAATGTAACTTGGTCTCTATAATGAAGATCATTATAGAAAGTAGCCTTCATTTTGTATTAGTTCAGCAGCTTTTGCTTTGTTTACCAGCATTTTCTCATTATCTTTCTTAAACCAACATGGTGATGCTGGGATTTGTTTTTGATATCAAAATTCACACTGACAGTGATTTTCTTTTCCCTGGAGCCATTTGCAAAAAAAAAGATTAACAGGAACTTAATCAATTATTAACTTTCATATGCTGCTTTGTGTGAGAACCTTATTTTGAAACACTAGACAATTCCCCAAACCAGAGATTTCTACAAGGGAAGTAGCCACTGCTACATTGCTATAACAAACAAGGGTTCTGAAGAGCCATAAACTATGTTGAATAATTCATATCCATTTTGAGTCAGTAACTGATGGTCATATTCTACTGAAGGGTGGCTTATAGATCAAGCAAATACTACTTAGTTAATTAGAAGAGTTTACAGGGTAGACCATGGAACATTACATAACTCTTTCTTGTCCAGATAAAGGATTTAAATTCAGCTCATAATGATGTCAGAAAATCTTCTGCCCTCTGCTAATTGTAAAGTTACAATATAAACTTTGTCTGATTAATATCTACCAAGCATCCACATGGATGAAAAATTGCAATCTACAGTGCATTTAGTTTCCCTTTTTCTGTAATCTCAATTCCCAGTTTTTGTACATTTGATACTTGCATACGTAAGCAATAGATCATTATTTATTATTTCCATATTTACTACATTATATGAACAAAGTTATAATGTAGTTTAAAACAAAAAGTTGATAAAATGTTATCCCTGCCATCCAGATGATTACTGGAGTTTACTGTGAAACCTCATCAAGCAACACAAGAGCAAGCACAAGCATGTTAATATGTGGGCAAATAACAGAAAGTTTTAAATTTGATTCCAATCCTTGTAGATTAAGCCCCCAATGTTAAATTGTTTGCTAAATTCACAGTGTATCTCATTACCTTATTTGCTTTTTAATTGACATGGGACACAAAAGCTGATTACCATACCTGGTTTGTCAGCCAAATTTATAATATGAAACTTATGACATGCTTGTTTAAAACGCAAGTGAAGCATCCTAAAAATTAAATAAATGCAGAACAATCCAAGAATGACAGAAGCACAGACAACATTTTAAAAGATAATATTAAGATCTGAGTAAGGGGGAATTGGAAGTGTCATAAACCAGCCAAGAAGACCTGAGGGATGAACTCAAAGCTCTAGATTGTACTTTAGAAATGAATATACCGGCAATGGTAAGGTTTGAGAATCCTCTATACTTCAAAACAACCAGTGTTCTAAAGCTCTAAATCCACTTAGATTACTGACACCAATGCTAATGCAATTTATCAAGATATCCGGCTTGCTCTACACATTTCAGAACTAAGTCCTCACCACCCACTTCCTCCCCCATCTTGAGTAAACAATAGAAATAGTCCAGCTCACAACAACTGGAGCCTCATAGTTCCCATCATCACATCTTGTGTTTGTCTCCCTCATTCTCTGTTTTATTTTCATTATTTCTCTCAGTTCTATTTGTCCTGGTTGGTAGCTGTAATCTCTTGGGATTTCTGAAGGACAGTGAAATTCTTTCACTTACTGGTGCTATTGTTCATGATTTTAAACTTGATTTTTTTTAAAATGGTAATTGGTTTGTTATTATCACATATACCAAAATACAGTACAAAGCTTTTGTTTGCATGCCATATAGACAGATCATTCCATACTTATGTGCATCAAGGTAGTAGAAAAGGAAAAAGAAACCAGAATGCAGAATATAGTGTTACGGTTAACAAGAAGGTGCAATGGAGGTAGACAAATAAAGTGCGAGGGCCATAACAAGGTAGACAGAGAAATGAGTGAGAAACTGTACACTATTTTAGATGGTGCAATTTACTCATAAACAGATATTTAGCTACTTTGATTAAACAAAAAACTAATGTTACATCTATGTATTTCAACAAAGGAAATTTAATGTTTATCTAGTTAAGAATGAGAATTTAAGGCTACTTGGCAAGGGCAGTCATAAATATTCCACAGCAAAACAGGCTTCCTACACTTCTCAACCTTTGCGCCTTTAACTGATTACAATAGGTATGGATCTCATTGGGAATTTTGTAAAATAGCATTACAGAGTTGGTTTGATTTCTTAGCTATAAATCTTAAGAAGAAACATTACAGTTTTTTTATTTCTTGGAAGCTTTGTTAAGATGTAGCCTTACCTCAGCTATTAAAGTCAGGCCATGGGTTCATAGCTGGTCTAAAATATTAACACACAACATGCATCATGATCATTCATCTCTCAGCCAATGCAAACAAAACTCGGTATGGAGATTGCAAAAGTTCTTATCAATATTGTATATAGTAAAGAGGAGTGCTCTCCTGGTGTCCTTCCAAACTTTCATCATTCAGCCAACACAACAAAAATTAACCACTTGTTTGCAATTAGTGGGATTGTGATGCAAATGTGTGTTTTCCTGCTTCCTGCACAATACATGAACACACAGTTCAAAAGTAACTCTTTTGACTATGAGACATCCTGAAGCAAAGATAGGTATATTATTATTCCAAGTTCTTTCTTTGGTGACCTTCTTTGGAATATTAAATGGTTTGGCAGGAATCTAACGCAAGACTTGTAGATAATAGATGGACTACAGTGACAAATTAGTTAATGGGCATACTGAAAGGTGGTACAGCAAGTTACTGTCATCAACAGTCTTAAGAGAAAGAAAGACGTGTTTATGTCGCACATGTGATGATCTCAGGATACTTCATGGCACTTTACAGATCATTAAATACCCTTGAACTTCAGTCACTGGATGTAGTCGCTGGATACTAAAATTGTTGGTTGACTAAAGTCCTTCAGGGATGGAAATCAGCGATCCTCACCCAGTCTTACCCACTGCAATGTGATTGACCTTTAATCAGCCTCCAAAATATCATAGCAAGCCTCTCAGTTCCAGGGCTGTTAGGGATGGACTTGCACTGTAAACAGCACCTGGATTACAGGAATGAATGAATAAAAATCTGATCAGAGATGTAGGATTGAGGGGATTGGCATCAATAGGAAGCTGATTTCAGTGCACCCACATGAGTGAAGTGCATTGGCGAATGGTGAAGAACTTCCAGAGCATTGTGGATTATGCAGCCCACTCCACTATCAACCCGAGTGGAATTTACATGCACTGCTTTAACATTCTACAAATGACCGTGGAGCATGAGATTATCTCAATGATAGCTATTATCATTGGGCTGTGTCCTCAGCCCCCTACTCTACTCCCTACACACTCATGACTATGTGGCCAGATTCTGCTCTAAAGCCATCTACAAGTTTGCAGATGACACCACTGTAGTGGGCAGAGTCTCAAATAATGATGAGTCAGAGTATAGGAAGGAGATAGGGAGGTTAGTGACATGGTGTCATGACAACACCCCTTCCCTCAATGTCAGCAAAACGAAAGAGTTGGTCATTGACTTCAGGAAGGGGGGCGGTGCACATGCACCTGTCTACATCAATGGTGCTGAGGTTGAGAGGGTTGAGAGCTTCAAGTTCCTAGGAGTGAACATCACCAATAACCCATCCTGGTCCAACCCCGTCCTGGTCCACAACCAAGGAACCTCACCAGCGCCTCTACTTCCTCAGGAGGCTAAAGAAATTTGGCATGTCCCCTTTGACACACAGCAACTTTTATCAAGGCACCATAGAAAGCATCCTATCTGGATGCAACATGGCTTGGTATGGCAACTGCTCTGCTCAGGACTGCAAGAAACTGCAGAGAGTTGTGGACACAGCTCAGCACATCATAGAAACCAACCTCGTCTCCATGGACTCTGTCTATACTTCTCGCTGCCTTGCTAAAGCAGCCAGCATAATCGAAGACCCCACCCACCCAGGACACTCTCTCTTCTCCCCTGTTCCATCAGGCAGAAGATACAGAAGTCTGAAAGCACATATCAGGCTCAAGGACAGCTTCTATCTCGCTGTTATAAGACAATTGAACAGTCCCCTGGTACAATAAGATGGACTCTTGACCTCACAATCCATCTTGTTATGACCTTGCACCTTATTGTCTACCTGCATTGCACTTTCTTTGTAGCTGTGACATTTTACTCTGCATTCTGTTCTACCTTGTACTACCCCAATGCACTGTGTAATGAATTGATTTGTGTGAACGGTACGCATGACAAGTTTTTAATTGTACCTCAGTACATGTGACAATAACAAACCAACTCCAATTCCAATTGCTATTACTGAGTCCTTTCCCAGTGCATACTCAGGCTGTAAGCTAAACCCTCCCCCTCATATTGGACAGTTCTGGGAGAGTGAATAGATACAGCCAGTCACAAAATTGAAGCAGCATCTGTAATGATCTGTACACTTTCATCATCCTAATGATATTTTGATGTAGAAATCCAAACTGTTGGATTGATTCAGTTTGTAATTAGGCTGAAGCTATGAGTGATGTCATGTAGAGAAATGCTGTGTGATATTATGCAGAACAAGGTCTCATAATAATGTGATAATCACCAATGACATTAGTTTAGACCAAGGTAACATGGAACCATCAAAAATAGGAGGAATAGGTTATTTGGCCCTTCTAACCTGTTCAAAATTGCTGCCTTAAATCACCAATCCACTCCCACTCTGTGGCCCTCTACACTGTTACAATGAATCCCAACTCAAGCTTGAGGAATCACAACTCACCTTCTTTCGGGACACATTGCAGCCTTCCAGACACAATATAGCATTCTCCAACATTTGGTAACTCACTCTTTCTTTTTGTTTGCATCATAACTGGCCATTTCTGCCAGCTATCATTTTGGCTTAGTTTTTCTTATTCTATTTGTTTAGTCTTGCCAGCTGGCCATGTCCCACTGCCTTGCCATTTGCAATACATTACACAGAAAAAGAAGATTTAATGTGTTCGTAACTGTCCCACTTCGCCTCAGCAGATATATTCTCTTTGTTCTACCCATCACTCCCCCACCATCTCTCCTACTGAAAACTAATGTGTTGTTCTCTTTTTCCCAGTTCTGACTGTTACAACTTTGAATGAGCCACACAGACACCAGAACTATAGATGTGGTGGGTCTTTCTTCAGCACCAGCAGACATTCAGGATGAGACCTGGTGGAAGAATCTCACTGAACTCAAAGTACATTAGGTTTTGTACACTTGAAGAGCAAAAATGACAGCAATTGATTGAATACAATTTTGATGGTTACAATTGCAGAGATTAATATCTTGGTGTAGACAAATGGTTCCATAGAATTACATATTTGCAATGGAAGCACATCTTAACTGACCAGGCCATCAAACATCTTTGCTGAGACAAAGTAGTTCACATCAATATTCAGAAGGTTTCTGAGGATGAAACCCACAGACACTCAAAATTAGTATTGTGATAATTTTCTCTTTAGTGACACAAACACCTCAAATACTGATTAACAGAATGAATATGACTGACCAAGCTTGATGTGCTAAGTGGCAAAATAGCCAGTTTGAAACCTTCCTTGATCTCTGTCATAATGGTGCAAAATATCTTAGCTGAAGATGTCTGATGACAAACAAAGATAACCTGCAGATGTTGTAAATCTGAAATAAAAACAGTTATTGCTGGAAAAACCCAGCAGGTCAGGGAGCATGTTTGGAAAGAGAAGCAGTTAACATTTCTGGTCTGACACCCTGCACTGAAAACAATGCCATTAAGTGGCTGTTAAATTCCTTTATCTGTGTAACATGATGGTATTATTGTTGTATTGTCTAGTCTTCTGGAACATACTCACCAGGCCAGAATATATAAATCAAAGAAAAGGAAAGAGACAGATGACAGTAAAAAGTGGCCAGTCTTGATATGCACAGAGAGAAAGAGAGAGCTATCTAAATTTGGAGAGTTTAGTACCTAGTCCTGCAGGCTGCAATGTGCCCAGACGAAAGATGAGGTGTTATTCCTCAAGCTTGCATTTTGCCCCATTCTAACGATTCAGGAGGCTACAGACATAAAGGTCAGAATGGGAGTGGGATGGTGAATTAAAGCAGCAGGCACAGGGTCACTCCAGCAGACTGAATGCAGGTATTCTGGAAAGTGATCACCCAATCTGCATCTGGTTTCTCTAATGTAAAGGAAGCCAAATTGTGAACACCAAATGTAGTGTACAAGATTGGAAGAAGATGTCTTATGCCTGGTTTGATGTAGGTCAATTGACATACATCTATTGTCTGTAGTTTTGTCAATGTAAATGAAAATGTCTCATGGTAATGGCAGTTTCCGAACCATACCTCTTAAGTGGTCTCACACTGTGACCTCATAGCCTACTCTCTTCACAGATAGATGTATGCAGCTGTCCTTGTAATTTCAAAACTGATTACTGTTTGGAGGGATTACATTTGAAATGGTTTGAAGAATGGTTCTCACTTATATAACTGGCTGCCATCCCATTGCTCCTGATTATAGCTGCCTTATCCCTAGCAATCTCTAACATGATGAAGCATCCCATACCTTAAATATTAATTGTTTCTCTTTCTTCAGTTGCTGCCTGACCTTCTGAGTGTTTCCAGCACTTTCTATTTTTATTTGAGATTTACAGCATCTGCAATTTTTTAAAATTTTCTTTTAACAGTGTTTTAACATTACAGAATGAATAGAAGCCATTCAAAATAAGTTCAAATCCTTTAATATCAAAAAATATACAAGAAAGATGTACTGGATATTCTACAGTATTCAAAAGCAGGAACTGAAGGAGTGTGAGATCCCAAATGTATTTTGTATGAGGCTTCCCATCTTTCCAGTTTTGTCATATAAAAGGCCAAAATGTCGCTCATGATAGAACAGGAAAGGCATGGACATTTTGTGCTAATAAAGTATTTTATGAAGCTAATGGAGGAAGTTGAGTATGCTACAGATTATGGGAAGGTGAAGGTTAGAGATAGGATTGTGGGAAAATGATAGATTGAATTTAGACTTAGGGTGGGGGATTGGAGTTGGGGTGGGATAGGTACCAATAATAGCATTGGGAGAACCTGCAGCATCAAGGGTCAGACACATCATTCATGGTCCAGGGGATACCAGCAGTAACTGGAGAGTAGGTATGCAGGAGCAAATAGTAAGAAAACCACTTAAAAGGAGACCCAGCTACAATATAATGGATGTTTCAATCTCCGTGACAGCTTCAAGGCCTGGCCCCTTTAATTACCACCATAGCCAAACCTCAACAGTTTAAGGAAGAAAAAAAACAAACTGCTGGAGTAACTCAGTAGGTCAGGCAGCATCTGTGGAGGCAGAAGGATGGTCAAAATTTCCGATCGAGATCCTGCACCAGCCCTGATGTTTGAAATGGTCAGTTCAGGACATGGTTGCAGGGAGATAGGAAAATCATGTTGGTGTCTATTTATATAATTTGTATTTATCTGGAGTGTCCTGCCGCCTAAGGTTAGGTGCTCTGGCTTCTAGAATTGTCAATCTGTCTAATTGCAAATAAAAAGTGATGCGGGTGGAAAAGATAACCAATTATTTTCCATCCATTGTTGCCCTATATTTGACTGCAAACAGGATGGTGAAGAGAATGTATTTACAGTGTTGGTTGGTGAGTAAGTAGCTGCCATTTGTGACTGAGATCAAGCAACAAGGTTAAATATTTCTCATTTAATTTTGTCAGTCCAGTGATTGATGATAGCTTAGCATTCCCCTGCCTCTGATTTCTTGTTGTTTGTAAATGGACATATTCCCTGAAGGAAATGGGCCTGAGAGAACAAAATGATGTCTGGTTCAAATATTCTGGTACTGATTTACATTGTTTGACATTTCATTAATTGCAATAACTGATCTTACATTTTGCTAATGTTGGACAATTATTAGGAATGTAATGCAAAGTAAAATGAATGAAATATTGTATTTATTAAATAAATAAACCATATTAAGTCACGCATTTTTTTCTTCATTAGTGTTAAATGTGCAGTTAGCACAAATCTTATTGAGTTTCATATTTTTAAAGAAATGTTCAATCACATTTCTTAGGGCCAATAGGGCCAGAAAATAGGGCCAGAATTGGCTGTCTGCAGAGAGCCACCTATGCTTGCCATTGACACATGTGATAAGTATGGACTCATACCCTTTTTGAGATCTGCTATGTTAATATGTTGTCTGAAGTTGTTTGGACCCAAAATGGTGGGATGCTGGTCATAAAGATGAGCGACAGCAAGTTCAATAGAATACTGACAGCTGGCTAAGCCATGTCCTTGGAAACATTCAAAATGATTAAGCATCAATGAAAGGATTAAACATTAACAATTAAAAGAAAATTAAAATATTTATGAACTATTTTAAACAATTAAAAACATTTAAGCAAAGTTCATTTGTTAAAAAATGTATGTCACTGATTACTTGGCCAAGTTCCTTGTAGTTGTTAAGTGCCACTCATATAAATAGGGTTGGTGTTCCTACACTAGATATAACCAAACAGCTTCACCATTGTTGGGGAATTGATTAAGTTTGCACACTACTGCTGGGGCATGAGGAAGCCACTGTTGAACTGCAACTGGGAAATTGCAGGTGATGAACAGCCAGCAAGTTCAGGAATTCTGCCTTCCTGTGGGAACCTGTAACTTGGTGCCACTTACATTGAAAAGTGCAAGTGCTGTGAATGTAACTGCCAGCATTTCCTAGCACCTCCTAGCAAGGCCTATACAGTCAGAAATTCTACAGGAAAAGGACATCTTAAAACACAGTGGGTGTGTATTAAGAAGTAACTCAAACTAAATGGAGACTTGAATAAGATTTGTAAAAAATGGGGGGGAGGGAGTTGGGGGGAGGGAAAATGACAGCAACAATCTTGGGAAACAAATGTACTATATGTTCAGCAAGCTCTGTGTAAAGAAACAAAAGTTTACTTATAAAACCAAAAACACAATTAATTGACTTGATCAAGACACCACAAGTACAAATGAAAGTACTTTCTCAACTGTTTTATGCTGAGATTGTCCTCCTTAGCTTCAGATTGTCCATTACTTAGTTCTTTGGATGTGATCTTCTGAAGTAGCCTTCCAATTGCGCGTGTAAGAATCAGGAGTGGCAGGAACTCTTCAACTCAAATGGAATGGTTTGTCCAGCTGTTCGTCTTGTCATTTAGTTGAAATCACCTTTCTTAACCTTGGGATCTGGGTCTCATTTGCTAGACCTTTTTAGAAGGAAGTTAAGTGTCAACCACATTAGTTTGGAATTAGAGCTGCGTGTAGGCCAGTGCAGGAAGCAGATAGGTTTCATCCCCTCTACTGTGTGATGTGCTTTATCTTGACATATAATGGCAGCCTTCTGAGTGATTTGAACTTAAACAAGCATAACAAATTGCCACTACAATTGCCTGAGGCACCAATCTGTTAAATGGAATGAACTTGAGTGGCTAAAAGTGCTTTTTATGTTGCACAACATAATCACTGACCAAATTGGTAAGTCTCCAGCCTTGTTCTCTAAACCAGCATTTCATCACTTTAAATGATTTCCTTTAAACACTGTTCTATAACCTTTCAGTAAAGATGATTAAATTTCATTCATCAATCCCAAAACCTATATTAAAAACTTTGATAAGATGCTCATTTATTACATACACTACACCAAAGTCAAACTCAAAAATTGCCTTCAAGGATCACCAGTAAGATAAATGTGCAAAATTAATTGTTCATTTCAAATTAGTACCATTGTTAATGGTGTAAACTATTTGATATGGTCCAAGACTTATAAGAACTGGGAGTGCATAGTTTAACACAAAAGGCAGCTAGGGGTGTGGGCAGAGAGCAGGAATATGATATTGAGGTAAAGGATCAGCCATGAATGACAAAACAGGCTGGAAGATTAGAGTGGCCGCCTCCTACTATTCTTTTTCTATGTTTCAAGCACTACGCAGGAAAAACTAATTGTGTTCATATTTTGTGATCAGCTAATTTAAATATTGTGACAAAGTGCAACGAACTTGTGAATTGTAGAAGCCCTCAGAGATCAATGGTAGTGACATTTGCAGAAATTCATCCCGAGGGCAAATAAGGCGAAGTACACTCTACAGAAGCATCAGAAAATTATACTCTGAGTTGGAAGTTTATTTCCTTCAGATTCAGATTAGTTTATTGTCATATACATCAGGGTATAATGACATTCCTTACTCACGTGAAGCTCACAGAGTAAACAGTATACATGGTAATAATAAATGGAACAATAAATATAGTGACAAGTTCAAAACAACAGAATGGTGCAAAGTTAGTAGGGTAATATGAAGTAGTGCAAAAAAAGTGCTAAAGTGACAATAAAGGAATAATGTAGAGAGGTAGAATTAAGGTGCTGAGAACAGATACAGATATGGATGATGGAGTTTAATCTGGGCAAATGTGAGGCTTTGGGAGGTCAGGTGTAATGAGAAAGTATTCAGTTAATGGCAGGACCCTTAATAGCATTGATGTACAGAGGAATATTGGGATCAGAGTTCACGGTTCCCTGAAAGCCGATAGGGTGGGGGAGAAGGCATATAACATGCTCACATTCATTGGTTGGAAGTCAGGAAGTCATGTTGCAGCTAAGTAAAACTTCTGTTAGGCCACTCTTGGAGTATCATGTGTGGTGTTGGTCGCTCCAATACAGGAAGGATGTGGACACTTTGGAAAGGGTACAGGAGATATTTACCAGGCTGTTGCTGGATTAGAGGGTATGAGCTATAAGGAGAGGTTGGACAAACTTGGGTTGTTTTCTCTGAAGCATCAGAGGCTGAGGGGAGACCTGGTAGATAATATTATGAGCAGCATTGATAGGGTAGACAGTCAGAATCTTTTTTCCAGGGTAAAAATGTCAAATACTGGAGGACATGCATTTAAAGTGTGAAAGGAGCTGTGCAGGGCAAGACTTTTTTACACAGAGCATGGTCGGTGCCTGGAACAGGCTGCTAAGGCTAATGGTGGGTGGCATTTAAGAGGCTTTTAGATAGACAGATGAATATGCAGGGAATAGAGGGAAATGGATCATGTGCAGGCAGAAGACATTTAGTTTATTTTGGCATCGTGTTCAGCATAGACATTGTGGGCTGAAGGTCCTGTCACTGTGCTGACCTGTTCTATGTTCTAATGTGGCAGCACCATGTTCACTGAAGTCAGTGAACATGGTAGAGGAAGAGGACCATTCCACAGTCCCTAGTGGAGTAGGTAAGCAGAGACCATCTGTGAACCAAACCTAAACACTGTTGTGGAAGTGACTTGAAGCAACAGAAAATGTTTGAAACACTCAGCAGACCAGGCAGCATCTATGAAAAGAGAAGCAGAATTGACGTTTCAGCTCAAAGATGCTGCCCGATCTGCTAAAATCACAGACATTTAAAATTTCTATTGATTGTGAAACTGATTTGTAAGGCTGCCTAAGGTAAGTTGGTAATTATGTGAATCCTTGCAAAGCAATTTTCTAGCTTGGCAGTGTAAACGTGTTGTTCTGTTGGTGAGGTGATTTCAGCAGTCTTTGTAAACTTTGGATTTTTCTAGGCCTTCATCCAAGGCATTGTTTAGGGTCATCAGTAGAATAAGCTCAAACTTCAGGAATACGCAGATCTTTAGTGCCATTCAATGGTTGCCACTAACACATCCTGATAATGTTTGATTCACTCTCCAAACAAAACCGTGAGAATGCCTCATGTTTATGATTGCAGACAATTCTGTGATGATATATATCCATGCATTTTCATTAGGTGCCTCATGTTTTTGGCACTTGGGGGCTCATCATTTTTCCAGAAAATAACTGCACAGAGTGGAATCAGTGGTTAAATTTTAGAAAATATGTACCTTAGTCTGCCTGCAACTATTTACATTATAGGGAGTAATCCCTGGGACAGAATGGGTAGGGCCACCAGTAGTGGACCTTGGGCTTTATTTACATGAGACCACTAAGTTTAAAACACCAGGTGTCACTGGATATTTCACTAGAAAGGAGGCCTCGAAATGCCTTAAGCAGCTCCGATGAGAAATATTTGGGAATGATGGGGAGCAAGGAGAAGAAATGAGAAGCATAGTATTAAGAGAAGCAGACCTTTCACTCTTGACTCCATGTTTAGGTTCAGCATATTTGGAAAAAACTTGCCTTTCTGATCATAGAAACTCACCTGCGCATCAATGTCCAGATTGAGTTTTGCCAGGTGCATTCAGCTCCAGGTCCCTTTACAGCCTTGATCCAAACGTGAACCAAGGAGATGAATTCCATGGGAGAGTTGAGAGGGACTTCCCTTGATATTAAGGCAGCATTTAACCAAGTATAGTATTAAGGAGCTCTGGTAAAACTAAAATAATGGGTATCAAGGGAAAATCACTCCAATGGTTGGCATCAAACCTTCATATTGGTATTGGTATTGGTATTGGTTTATTATTGTTACTTGTACCGAGGTACAGTGAAGAGCTTGTCTTACAAACCGATCATACAGGTCAATTCATTACACAGTGCAGTTACATTGAGTCAGTACAGAGTGCATTGATGTAGTACAGGTAAACAATAACAGTACAGAGTAAAGTATCACAGCTACAGAGAAAGTACAGTGCAAAAAGGTGCGAGGTCACAACAAGGTAGATCGTGAGGTCATAGTCCATCTCATTGTATAAGGGAATCATTCAATAGTCTTATCACAGTGGGGTAGAAGCTGTCCTTAAGTCTGGTGGTATGCGCCTTCAGGTTCCTATATCTTCCACCCATCCTGGGTGGGTGGGGTCTTTGAATATGCTGGCTGCTTCACCAAGACAATGAGAGGTAAAGACAGAGTCCAAGGAGGGGAGGCTGGTGTCCGTGATACACTGGGCTGTGTCCACAACTCTCTGCAGTTTCTTGCAGTCCTGGGCAGAGCAGTTGCCGTACCAAGCCGTGATACATCCAGATAGGATGCTTTCGGTCCACAATGGCCATCCTGAGCTCCCAGCTGCACGCCATTTCAGTTCTCCTTCCCATTCCTACACTGGTCTGTCCATCTTTGGCCTTCTTTACTGACAGGATGAGGCCCAATCGCAAACTGGAGGAACAACACCTCATATTCCACATGGGTAGTCTATAACCCAATGGCATGAATAGTGAGTTTTCCAATTTTAGGTAGCCCTCCTCTCCGTAGAAATTCTGCAGATGCTGGAATCTGGAACGAGGGATAAGTAAGAGGAGGTGTCTGAGAGTTGACGTCTGGCCTCAGCAATATAAAGGTCAGTCCACCAGCCTACAACAGCACCCCCCTTGTCTGTGGGTTAGATAGTGAGATTAGGATTGGTGCAGAGGGAGTGGAGGGTAGTGCGTTCAGAGGGGGTGAGGTTGGAACAAGTGAGGGGAGTGGTGAATTTGAGACGGTTCATGTCCCGTCGGCAATGGCCATAATGAGCTCCCAGCTGCATGCCATTTCAATTCCCCTTCCCATTCCCACACTGGCCTGTCCATCCTTGGCCTTCTTTACTGCCAGGATGAGGCCCAATCACAATCTGTGTATTCCTCCCCTCTTGTAGATTGCTTATCTCCCCTTCCCACCCCTTCAGATCATCCTCCAATTTTTGTCCCCTTTGCCTCATTGTTCACTTGCCACTGTCTCCCAATTCCACCCCTCCTCCCCTCCCCTACCAGGCATCACCTGCCTTACACCCCTCCTCAGTCCACCAGTCACCTCGGTCTTCTTTCTCACCACTCCTCTTTAATCTGGTCATCTCACCTCTCCACTCAGTCCTGATGCAGAGTTTCGACCCGAAATGTTGACAATTCCTTCCCCCCCACAGATGCTGCTCGACCTGCTGATTTCCTCCAGCAGATTGCTTGTTGCTGCTGATTCCAGCATCTGCAGTATCTTGAGTCTACCTTGCAGAAAGAAATATGGTTGTGGGCCTTGGAGCCAAAGCTTCATTGCAGGACTTCCTTAAGAGAGCGTTGTAAGTCTGACCATCTTCAGCTGCTTCATCAAAGACTGTTCCTCCATCATAAGATCAGAAGTGGGGATGCTTGCTGATGATTACTTGGTGTTCAATTCCATTAGCAAATCCTCAGCAAGTAGCCCATACCAACATGCAGCAGGACCTAAGCAATGATCAGACATGGTCTGGTAAGTGGCAAGTAACATTCAAGCTACAAAGGTGCCAGGCCAACAAGAGAAACTCTAACCACCTACCCTTGACGTTTAATGGAATTAAAATGCAGAATTAACATCCGGGGGATCGATGGGCTAGCCACATAAATACAATAGCAGACAAGGTACTGAGTACCCTGTGGTGAATGACTCATTACCTGACGCACCTGAGCCTTTCTACAGTGCATCAGAGGAATGATCGAATGCTTGCTTGAATGAATATAGATCTAACAACTCTTAAGAAGCTTGGTGCCACCTCGGACAAAAACAGCAGCTTCATAGGGAGGTCACCATCTGCAGATTCCCTTCCAAGTCCCACACCATCCTGATTTGGAGATATATCATTGCCTTGGAATTCTCTCCCCAATGGCACTTTGGGGGGACTGCAGCTGTTCAAGAATGTTACTCACGGGCATTAGAGATGGATCCTCAGTGATATCCGTATCCTGAAAAATGAAGAAATATGAATTTGCAGCAGTCTTTTCATAGACCATTGGTTTTGCATTTGTTAGTCTGATTTAACTGGATGCAACTAGGTCAGAAGATGCACTGAAAGCAAACTAATTATGGGTTATTAACAGGCATTAGGCCCCTTATTTGCAAATGCAAATCTCCTTGTGACTATTGGAAACATGTGCTCTGGATGTAGGTTTTGATGATTATCCTGAAGTGTTACGGTTCCAGTGGGATAATGCAAACCACCAAATGATTATGTTGCAATTTCACACCTGAATGGCATCATTAGGCCTTGGAATTAAGAAGATCAACGGAAAAACTACTATTTTATGCACGTCTATGACCAATTACAGCCAAACAATAACTACAAAATACAGATAAGAAAACTGCCGTCTATGTACAGATAAGAACTCTGCCAAATGGGAGAAGAAAGTAGAATCAATATTGACCTTTCACTGCCTAGAGTGATCCACTAAGTAGTTCAGGGTAACACTGGCATCCAGGTCCACAGACTGACCTACCCAGGCATGCATACATGGCAGGTGTTCTGTCTTAGAATATGATTGATCTCTATTTCCAGTGACAAAGAGATCCTGAAGCTCGAGATGTGATGTTCTATAGATAGCTGAAGACAAGAGTCTGTCTCTTGGAAGACAGTTTGGGGATAGGCAGAGAACTTTGTCCCCATGTCCTTCAGTTTCCCTATGCCAGTCTCTCCTTTGCTCTAATGGTTATGCTGCATGCCCAGTGATACAGTTTGGAATGAGCCATGTTTCCTATAGTACAACAAAACTGAGTGGCTGCTTTGTAGGATTTATGGTTAGTTCTTGATTCTTAACCCCATTTGTTTCTCACTTGTAATAAGAGTTCTGATGTTTTATTATCCTAGTTCTCCACAAAATAAATGTTGTTCACGAGTAACTGGATGGTAATGGATAGCTTCCTCATCCAAAATAGGAACACTTTTAACTTCACCCAACATTAAATGGGATAAAATCCTACATCGTGCCTGTCCCCTTGTCTGCAAATCCAAATCATCTGAGTTAGTCCCTGTACAGACTGAAGAAATGTTCCCGCATAAAAAAGGACATGCTTTACCTATTGCCAGATTCTGTGAAAATAATGACAAAAAGTCAAACCTTAGTATTTGCTGTCACTTGCCTATGAAACCAACAGCAACTTCAGGATTTTGGAACATAAGTAGTTTAATGCAGTAATCCCTCAATCACTGTTGGACATACAATGTTAATCATGATTTCTGGTGTTTGTGATCTTCTCCAATGAAAACATGATAAATCATTGGAACTAACTTGAATTTCAGCCAGTCTTATTGTAAACGAGATTCTTACACTTAGCTCCACAAAGACTAAATGTTTTCTTAATGGCATGCTAAGCAATAATTAGCACTTAGCCTAAAAATATAGTTTTATTGTACTATAATTTCCTTGACATAAATATTTTGATATACCAGGAATTTAGAATAATTATTTTAATGAGTCTTATTTCTGATATTTTATTTTCTACTTCAGTTATTTTCCAATCTTTATTTAGCACCCTAATATTTAAAATGTTAATTTAAAAATTGCATTGGAAGCAGTTCAGAGAAGGTTTACTGGACTTATACCTGGAATGGGTGGGTTGGAAGCAGTTGAGAGAAGGTTTACTTGATTAAGTCTTGAAATAGCCTTTGTAAGGAAAGGTATAGACTAGGCTTGTATCCACTGGTGTTTAGAAGAGTGAGAGGGGACCTGACTGAAGCATTCAAGATCCTGAGGGGCCTTGAAAGGGTGGATGTGCAGAGGTTCTTTCCTTTTGTGGGAGAATCTAGAACTAATGCTCTTTATTTATAAATAAGGGCTTGCCCAGTCAAGACAGAATGGGTGATTTTTTTTCTCTTGGGGGCATGAGACTTTGGAAACCTCTCCCACAAAAGACATTGGAAACAGGGCCTTTGAATATTTTAAAGACAGATACTTGATAAGCTTGGGGATGAAAGATTACTCTGGGTAGACAGGAATGTGTAGTTGAGGTTGCAATCAGATCAGTCATTATCTGACTAAATGACAGTGCAGGCTTGAGGGGTCATTGAGGGAGAGAGAGCGAGAGAGCAAGATAGTAAGATAGAGAATATATGCATGTATATATTCTGACATGGCAAAACTGCAGTTCTACTAGCTGCGCCATTGTGTCACTAAAGGCTAGGACTGGGTGATTACTTTTGCTCCTGAGTCATAAATTTATATATTCCTTAGATGAAGTCTGTGGGAATACTTTAATGTGATTGGCTGGTCAGTTAGGTTGACAACTTTACTGCTGATGGTTGCTGTGAGCCCTTTGACCTGATGCCTTAAAGCAATGGGCATCAGAAGAAGAAAAGTTCTCACCACAGGGATTGCAAATCTTTGTAAGGTGCTCTTTTTGTGATCAGTGGCAAGCACTGTTGCTTTACTGCTGGCTATAAATTCTGGTCCATTAAATCATCAAAATTTCATATTCCCGGTCGTAAGTTAACAAAGTGCTAACACAATGCAAAACATAGGTCAGTAATGTTTCTGAGACTAGAATACTGATCTTTGGATTTGAATTCTTCACTACCCCATGCAATTGTAATGAATGAAATAAGTATTAAGTGAATTAAAAAGACACAAACAAATATCCATGACAAGAGGTGATGCATTCAGAAAGTAGAAACTGCAAAAAGAAATAAATGAATAGCTTTACCAATAATTTCATAATTTCAAGTGCCGCAGTTGTTAAATGCTTTACTTGAGCATAAGGATAATGAAAATTAAACTGCTGAAGCATGTACAGAAATAAAGTATTGCTTTTGGCCCAAGGAGAATGGTTATGGAAATAAAATTATTAAAGCAGGAATAATAATCTGGAATTGGGTAGTTTGGACTATATAAGGGACACCTACTGTTCACTAAAGAATATAATTTCATCTCTGCAAGTAAGAACTGCGTTAATTATAAGAGAAAACACTGCGATAAAAATAAGAAAAAAATACAACTTTGAACCATTAGGTACAGTATGTACACAAAAATGTTGAGATGCATCTTTTGAAACATATCATAAAACTATTAAATAAAAACAAAATGCTAGGAAAACTCAGCAGATCAAGCAGCATCTGTGAAAAGAGAAACAGTTAATGGTTCAGATCGAATACCCTTTGACAGGGCTACGAAAGGTAGAAAGGAAGCTAGTCTAAGTGCCAGAGAAGGTGGACGAGGGCAATGGGTTGAACAAAGGGAATGTCTGTAATAGAGTGAATGGACAGTTAAGCTCCTTTGTCTGTATAGTGTGTTGCCAGTGTTGTGAAGTCTGGGTGATGTTGCACTTGAATTTATATTGCACCTCCTGTATTTGCACGGGAATGACACTGTACCTATCCTTTCACCTCTCCCTTTCCCACCATCCAGGTACACAAACAATTTTTCCAGGTAAGGCAGTGATTCACTTGCACTTCTTCCAATCTAGTGCACTGCATTCAGTGTTCACAGTGTGGCCTCCTCCACAATGGAGAAACCAAAAACATATTAGGAGATCACTTTGTGGAGCACCACAGCTCAGTCCACAGGTGTGACCCTGAACTTCTTAAATGACCATTCCACTCCCATTCTGACCTCTCAGTCTGTGGCCTCCTTCACTGTTACAGTGAGGCCCAATGTAAACTCTAGGAACAACTCATTTTTGTGTGGGCACATCATAGCCTGCAGGACTCAATGTTGAATTCTCCAACTTCAGATAACTTGCTTTTTCTTTCTGTTTTACCAAGACTGGACATTAGTTCTTGCTATTCTTCTCCCCCCTTTTTTACTCCCCCTTTTTTCTTCCATTTGTATATTTTGGCCTGCTCAGCACATTCCAGCAGGTCAGACTATTCAACATCACCCAAACTTCACAACATCAGCAACACACGACATAGACAAATGATCTTAGCTGTCCCTTTAATGTTGACATCATTTCACCACATTGTAGAAATTCCCTTTGTCCCACCCACTTCCACACATCCCTCCCCACACCTTCTCTGCAACTTAGTCTAACGTTTTCTCTTTTTCTCACTCCTGATGAAGTGTCTTTAACTGTTTCTCTTTACACAGACACTGCCTGACCTGCTGAGATTTTTCAGCATTTTCACTTTTTATTTCAGATTTCCAGCATCTGCTTTTTTTTTTGATTTTCATAAAAATATTAGTCCCAAATTAGGGAAGTCAGCCATTCATGTTGGCTATTTCCATACATGCCAAGCTCATTGTCACCTTGTGGATCCTCCAGCAAGCAGCAAGTTTAAAATAATTTTGAAGAATTAAAAACATGTAAGCTATACTAAGGAAAGCATCATTTTGGAATATCATTATAAATCATATAGAAGATAGGTAATATTGGATTTTACAAAATAAACATAAAAGATAGAATTAACATGGGCAGGCACGGTAGTGCAGCAGTTAGCGTAACACTTTACAGCGCCAGCGACCCAGGTTCAATTCCGGCCACTGTCTGTAAGGAGTTTGTACATTCTCCCCATGTCTGCGTGGGTTTCCTCTGGGTGTTCTGGTTTCCTCCCACATTCCAAAAGATGTACAGATTAGGAAGTTGTGGGCATGTTATGTTGGCACCGGAAGTGTGGAGACACTTGCAGACTGCCCACAGAAAACTCTACGCAAAAGATGCATTTCACTGTGTGTTTCGATGTACATGTGACTAATAAAGATATCTTATCTTATCTTATCCTGGAGCCACATATGAAGTAGCTTTAAGTGTAAATACCATTTTGCTTTCGTTGAGTCATGTTGTGCTTGATTTAAAAAAAACAAGACAAAGCTATAAATAAAATTAAGAGAATTTAAGGGCTGTATCTTTGCACTTATATCATGATTTTAACATTATAAATTATCCCAAGGTTCTTCATATGAATAATTGTCAAACAAAATGTGACACTAAATCACATAAGATGATTTTCAGGTAGATGACCAAAAACTTTGTCAGAAAGGTTAGTTTTATGATTTAAAGGAGTGGAGAGAGGAAGAGAAAGTTTGGAAGATGTAGACAGAGTGTAGGACCTAGACAACTGAGTTATGACTGTCCATGCAGGAGTGTAACAAATTGGAGATATTTTTAGAAAGCCAGAAGCAAGGTATGTAGAGATCCCTGAGGAACAAAAGGCTGGTAGAGATTATAGGGAGGGGAAAAATGAGGTTTAGTTTTATCGTGACGCTCTGCTCAACTGGGAGTCAGTGTGACTCAGAGAACACATTGGTAAATAATATCTTTAGGCACTTTGGTCAGGGCTAACAAAGGTTTGTTTCAACTCAGTTTTAGGGAGGGCATAAGATAGAAGTCTGACCAAAATATCACTGAAATAGTCGAGTCCTGATGTTACAGCTGGGACTATACAGCTAAATTTTTCCATTTAGATAAGCAATGCCAAATAAATCATTAGAAACATTTTTCATGATATGGCAGCGAAGAATGAAAAATAAAATACTGAAAAGTAAATGAGGTGTGAAAATTATGCAGATGAATATCGTCAAAGCACTTTGAGAGAATGGAATAGGTTTGGTTACACTTAGATCAGACAAAATTTAAACCACATAAGAAGAAATAAATGCAGGAATGAGCTTTTCAGTCCCTAATGTCTGCTATGACATTCTACAACTTCATAGATAATCTTTTATCTTACTGCCCTTTTCTTGAACTAGCCCCATCTCATTTGATTCCTAGAAGTCTAAAATCAATTGATCTCATTCTTGAATGAACTCAGCTCCTGAACCTTCACAGCCCTCTGAGGAAGAAAATTCCAAAGACTCATTTCACTGTGGGTGATGAAATTTTTTCTTAACTCTGTTCTGCATCAACTGCAGCATCCCCCACGCCCTTTTCAGAAATCAATGTGGTAAGCCTTCTCTGCACTTCCACTGTCATAAATGTACCTTCTGATGGATAGGGAGACCAGACTTATACATAGCATTCCAGATTCAGTCCCACCCTGGCCCATATAATTGGAACAAGACATCTCTTGCATTCAGGTTCTCTTGCAATAAAGGCCAAATTACCATTTGTCTTCATAATGGCTTGCTGCGAATGCATCCTATTCAGTGATTCATATGTAAGGGCATTCAGGTCTCTGTGAACATCAATGCCTTTCAGATTTTCATCATTTAAAAAATACTCTGAATTTCTATTAAACAATCAATGTGGACAACATCATTTTTCCACATTATATTTCATTTCACAGTCCATACGTCTTTATCTCCCTGAAGTTTCTCTGCATTTTCCTCACTGCCCATGCTATCATCCAGCTTTGTATCCTCAGCAAACATGGCTATATTACACTTGATCCAACTCAATGATATAGATTGTGAGCAGATAGGGCCCCAGCACCCAATTCCTGCAACACCCTGTTAGTTGCAGCTTTCCAATCCAAAAATGACCTGTTTTTCCTACTCTCAATTTTCTGCCCATTAACTTGTCCTCAATCCACAGCAGTAAATTACCCCAGTACGAAGCAATCTAATTTTGTTTAATAATATCTGAAAGTTCAAAATCATCAACTGTTATGCCAAAAAACAAACTGCTGGAGGAACTCCACAGGTCTGTGTAGGAAGCAGGGTGGTTGACGTTTCAGGTTGAGGCCCCACATCAGGACTGTTTTGACCTAATGTATTCTGTGAGTTGCAACCTTAAAAATTCTAATAGGTTTGACAATATCATTTCTTGTCATAAATCCATAAAATCTAGACAGGAACCTTCAAGATTTCAAGAGGTACGCTTAGCTTAGAGGGAAACCATTAATAAGATTTACACAAGTTATTTGATTATGAAGAAAAGAGATACTTTGATGACTGGATATGCTTTTCATGTTAGTAAGTGTTCAAATTCACTGGTCCCACTCACTCAACCTATCCTTGTCTTGTTTTGGAGTCCAAATAACCCCATCGTAACATGCACTCCGATCTATTTTTGTGTCGACAGTACTTGGATACCTTATGCTCAGCCCTTACTTCCATGTCTTTATTATAGGTAGTAAATCACTGAGGACTGGGACATTCCACAAGTTGCATCAAAAATGCAACACAACCAAGAAAAAACTGCAGCAGAATTTTGTGACATAATTGACAACAAAAACAAAATGCTTCATACTAATACTGAAATACCAGTCTGTAAAAGAATCTCAGCTTCAGTATCCTGGTAATTATGTGCCTCACATCATAACTACCATATAATAACCAAAGTAAAAGCAACATAATCAATTTGAATGTTATCTTATGAAAAGTTCAGTTATCTATTAAATACATTGAGACCTTTTGAAATGTAACATAATTTTTGAGGTTGAAAATATAAAGGGTCCATGTCCTAAGAACATACAGTAACTTAAGTGAAATTGACCATTTCCCCAAAGAATAAGATCAGAAGAAGATTGAACTTGAATGTACTTCAAATAATAAAATAATCACATTTTTGAAATGGGCACAGATGATAATTATCTAATGTTCAAGTGGACAAAACTTAATATTGCATTCTCATTGACTGCAAATGGTAGGCACTTTTTTTTGGTAATTGTTAACTGGCTCACAGTCATAAAATGCACTTCCAGGTGGTTGGCAGGAGATCTGACAGATTTTCCATTTCAACAGGAAGATATTCAAAACAAATTGGAGGCAATTGGAAAGTAAGGATATTGTGGTTACCTCTATCAAAGGTAAGATGTATGAAGTGATTATGGGGGCAATGGTAATTATTATTGGGGTCACAGTTATATTGGGCCTTGGCCTAATTATATTGGGCCTTAGTAAGACCACAGCTGAGAGTCTTGTGTATAATTTTAGTTTCTTACCTAAAAAAGGATGTAATTTATATAGAGAGTTTAACAACAGTTAACAACAGTTAACAACAGCAGACTCTCAACCTAAGGAATTGATCATTTATTGCTGTAATGAGAAGAATTCCTTCACTCTGACAAATTTTGGAATTCTCTACCCTGGAGCACTGTAAAGGCTCAATCCTGGATTATTGGAAGAGATTGAATGGATGAAGAATCTATTTTCTATACTTCAGAAAGGGGACCACATTGAGATGTACAAAATTCTTAGGTGTCTCAGCAGGGTAGTTGTAGGGAGGATGGGATCAAATAAGAGGATTTAAAAAGATAGGGGATTTAAAACAGAAATTAAGAGATTTTTTTTCACACAAGAGATGCTGAATCTATGGAATTCTCTACACTGTAGGGCTTACTCATGACTGCATTCACATAAGAGATCAGTAGGTTTCTGGATACCAGAGGAGTCAAGGGATGTGGGGAAAAGGAAAGAAAATGATGTTGAGGTAGATTAGTCATGATCTTGTTTTATGGTGGAGCAAGCTCAAGGGGCCATATAGTCTATCTTTGCTCCTATTTCTTATGCTCCTATGACAAATAACAAACTCAGTTTTGTAATAGCTGATTTCCTAATAGCATCTGACAAGTTCTGCTCACCAACACTAGAGTTAAAGTGAATGCTTAAGCTGCAAGATGTTTAGTAATTGACAAAATTATATACAACAGACCATAACATTTTTAGTATGTTCATTTGGATCAGGACATGATTGGTAATGTCCACATTTATTGCCAAAACGTAATTGCTCCTGAGATGGCGATAGTGTGCCTTCTTTTTGAACTACTTTAGTATCTCTGCTGAAGATACTCCCACAGTGTTGTTGGATATGGAGTTCAAGATCAGATCCAACAACAACAAGGATCAGCAAGGTATAATTGGATACATTATATCATAATTGTTTATTAATATAAGTTATGTATAATTTATGTTGATTATGTTTATGTTAAATTATGACGAAAAACACAATGATGCTGGAGGAACTCAGCAGGCCAGGCAGCATATGCATGATTCCAGTATCTGCAGTCCTTTGTTTCTCTTATGTTAAATTATGTTTGTCTTGTATGTAATATACTGTGCTGCTGCTGAAAAAAACTTATTTTCATGGCATTTATATGTGTACACCTATGACAAGAAACTTGAATATAGTTCAAAATCAGGTTGCTGGGCAACTTTACGGGGACCTGCAGGCGACTGTGTTCCACTGCACCTGCTACTCTTGTCTTTGCTGGTGGTAGGGTGAGGGAGAAGTTGTCATTAGTAGCCTAGGTGAGCAACTGCAGTGTATTTTGTAGATGGTAAACACTGCAGCCATTGTGTAATGAGGATGGGGAGAATGAATATCTAGGATGGTTGACAGGATTCCTCTCAAACAGAGGATGGTGTTAAGCTTCTTGAGAGTTATTGGTGCTGAACATATCAACGCAAGTAGGAAGCATTCCATCATCCTCCTGACTTGCACCCAGGTGGAAAGACTTTGGGATGTTCAGAGGTCAATCACCACCACAGGATACATAGCAACTGACCTGCACTTGTAGACATTCTATTTATGTGTCTGGTCTAATTGATTTTCTGGTCAACTGATTATCTGGTCGGTTGTGACTCCCAAGATCTCGATGGTAGGGTACTTGGTCATGGTAATTCCATTGAATGTCAGGAGTAGGTAAGATTCTCCCTTGTTGGAAATGTTCCTTACTGGTAATAATTCAAACTTCTGATCTCATAAGGCAGATAGTTCTCAGGATTCCTGATTGTTTGAATAATATTTTGCTTACAACTTCACTAAGGATATATCAAGATTAACCTCCCCCAGTCATAACTTCTTGCTCGTGAGTTCCCTTTTGGTGTCAGTGAATTGTTTCATCAAGCCTGAAAATTTTCAACTCCCAATTGTATAGCTGCTGCCAACTGGATAGGGAAGGGAGTTCGGACATGGTGCATGGGAAATCACTTAACTATCCCTGACCAATAATTTCTGGTCTTATTCTGCATATCAAGCTATCACTCAGCCATCAACTCCCTGCTCTTTTAGGTAAGCAAGTAAATGGTAGAGTGCAGACATAGCCTGGGAATTAAATTAGTTTTTGTTTCACTCCACTCTTGGATAAGCATTTTGGGGAAATCCAATACTCTGTCTCCTCTAGCAGATGATTAAGAATTCAGTGCCTGCTATAAATAAAATGCAGTGCCTTTCTACAGTAAACATAAGGAGGGGCTTGATATTTTACAGGAAAGACACAGAAAATAAGATTCTTTTTGAAGATACAAGCAGGTAACATCAAGATCAGTGTTCCTGGAGCTATTAACAGCCATCTCCGCATTCAAGGTAACACACCATTTATCTTGTCACTGTCCAAATCTGTCTATAACTGCCTGCAGTGATTCAATAACAGCCTGGCTTTTCAAAGCAGCACTAATCAGCCTGTGAACAATAACATTAGCAAAGACAATTATCACTTGGCAACCTTGAATGTACTGTTGATAGATAACCAAATGGAAGTTCACAGACCTTTGAAATGCAATACATGATGTTTTAAACCAAAGCCTGGCATTACCAAGATATAATTTCTTGTTTTATTGACGATGGTTCACTGCTCTCATATCATCTTCAGCCAGGTGTTTTTATCCATTTAATAGCTCTCAGTCACCCTGTTGGGTTTCTAGAACTGCTTTGAGTAAATATGAATCCCAATTAGGAGAAAAAGAAAATCCCAGAGCTCCCACTGCTTCCTTTTCTCTGTCTTTGCTTCTTCACAAAGATTTGCATTTGATTTTCTATGGCATGGTGCAAAGTAAATCAAAATGACTTCAGGCATTAGAGGGATTAGAAGAGGTGGGATTAATTGGGAGCATAAACATAACAGAGCTCTCATTTGAAGATTCACTCTTTTATTTTCGATAATAAATTCCTGTACTCAAATTCATGATGAGAGCTTCCTGTGCAAAGTCGTCATGCATGCCAGTGGCACAATCCATTAGCAAAAGAGCCCAATTGCAGGTTGACATCTATAGCTTCCACTGTATATGTGGGCATAAGAGTTCATGTGTAATGTACAATATTTGTTAAGGTTGAAACTAGCTATTTGAGTTATTAAACTTCTCCTTACATGGACTTTGTTTGTACAATGATGCTGAGAAATCTTCCTGATCAATGTCAGCTATGTCCGAGAATGAAATACTGTTTTTTGTTAGACCAGTTTACGAATGGAAGTGTTTCTTATTTTTGAGTTTAAACCCCACAATGGGCATAAGATGTCTGTTAGGAGCATTTTTAATGTCTTTTCTGCATTTTTAGAACAGTGGTTACACAAAGGGAAGTGGGTGTACCCAGAGACAACTAGTTTGTTAGTGTTTTCCACAGCTGCTGCACCACCTGTTATCCCTTTTCTTTTGGTACAAATTAAAATACAGAAAAAAATTGTGACTTTATGCAATTTGGAGCTGATTTCAGACATGCTTTTGACATGGAGGTACATAAATCTGTTCATTTGGTTGGCTCATCTCTTCCATCTACTCATAAATCTGCAGCTTTGAACTAATGCCAGGATGCAGTTGCCTAAATAGGATGTGATGCCTTGAAACACAAAGTAAGGTCACTGCTAGTGTAAAAATCGAACAATTTAAATCACAGATTGGATTGTCTTGGTAGTTTTATACATAGGATTAGGAAGGGTTTATTAATCTGTAAAATAACATCTACATGGAATCTCCAGAAACAGTATTTGCAATTATCGAGTGGATGAGTTTCAGTATTTTTAACTTTCCTTTTGCAGTTAATGAGAACAATTGCAACTGAATGTAGTCATTAGCAATTCTATGTTTCAACGAGCCAACATCTACAGGGAAAGAATATAACCAAGCTGTGTATATTTCTGATATTCTGCTTCTCATGAATAATCCATCTATCTTAGTTTATCTCATTGGAATTATGATGCATCCAGCGCAAAATTTGGCTGCAACATTAATTGGCCCAAAACTAACTTTGTTCCTCTTTCCGGAATGTGTCATGTAATTGCTTTATAACTAAGAATTTGGAAGTAACTATCAAACTGTCTTTTATTCTCTCATGGGAATTAACACTGGTGAGACCAGCAAATAACAATTCCTCTTGAGAAGGTGGTGGTGACATGTTTTGCAGTTCATTGCAGTGGCTCATTTGGGAACAGTTGTCCCCTTGAGCTGGAAGGTTGTGTGTTAAAGCTCCACTAGAGACATAAGCAGAAGAATTGAGGCTGACAATCTAGGCATCTTATGCTGTTGGCTCAGATTTTCCTGATAAATGCAGCAGTACCAAATGGAACCACCACCATTTGCCCATTTAAATGCCAACTAGCTCAGAACTTCCACCCATGGAGCCTAGAACTTATTCTTGCTGCGATTCCCCAGAAGTTATGTTGGGGAAACTGGCTCTTAGAAACTGGCCTAGTTAGATCTATAACTGTATCGGTGACTTCATTGCTATCACCAGGAAATGTCAGGATACAGAGAAGAAATGAAAGGGAGAAGGCAAGTTCCTTTAGTTTCTTTAAAATTATTTGTCTTGTTTAATGTTGTTGTAAAGCATACTTAATAGATTTATCCAAAGTACCTATTTTTTAATATATATATTGTTATTAAATTGAAGAAGCATGGTAGAATTATCCATGAGTTGGAGTGAAAATATATCTCCCAATTAATTCACTGTCATACTTCTGTTTCTAGGAACTTGCTGGATACAAATTATCTACATTACATGAGTGATTATACTTCAAATGCACTTCATTGGCTGTAAAGAGCTTTGAGGTATTCTGAAAGGAATATGCAAGGGGCAATAGCAATCCCGCATTTCTTTTCTTGAATCCACTACAGCAAGTATGATGAAGGTACTCTCACAGTGTTTGAGTAAAGAATTGGAGGATTTATACTGAGCAATGATGAAGGAAGGGTAAGTCAGAGTGATGTGTTACTCACAGTGGAACTTGCAGATGGTGACATCCAAGTGCCCAGTTTCCCTTTGTTCTTCAAAGTGGTAGAGTTTGGAGTTTTGGGTGGTATTGTCAAAGAATATTTAGTAAGGTTTTCTAATGGATTTCCTAAATAGTACACATAAAAAAACCCTGCCCAGGGACTTAACTAAGTGCCCAAATACATCATATTGATCTCAGGAGCAGTTTCTGCTTCTGCACACACTCTAAATGCATGTTCTCCAGCAGGTTCTCGCTGGGAAGCTGTGGAGTCACCACTGGACCATCGTCAACTTGAAATCTGCATGAAGTTAAAATTGGGGCTTTGGAACTACATTTATATATTTCAATCACTGAAGCATCTTTCTAACAGGCTAACTTGGTAGGAAAACCCCAATTATTACTCAGATACTAGTTAAGGTAATGGCATGTCTCTGTGAGGTAATGTCAACATGATCTTCAGATTGAATGATTTTCTTATATGAATCTGATACTAATAATTCAAGAGATTTGTGAAACCAGGTTTCAGTCATTGTTATTTGTGACATCATGCTTATATAGGACAGGAGGGGGAAATGTTACAATCTATTAAAAAATATCTTTTGTATCCTAACCATCTTTTTTCACCTGATGCTAAAATAAATGATAATCTGAATGTTTTCTCTAATCCCTAATGTACACTCTACCTGTGAAGAAAAATAAAGTGTTTACTATACTCATAATGCTTTGAACTACAGCAGTGCCCTTGGAAAAAATTAATAGATTGATCACCAGTAAATTTGAAGTAGATCTGATTGAACTGAGTTACAGCACAAGATTTGAAATAAATGTGTTAATTTATATCGAGCACCTTCAGCCTTTTTGCCCTTAATTATCAAGTTTATAATTCAAAAATCCTTTCTAGTCAGCAAATGTGACTGCCTTGGTCAAGTAGTGGAACATGTTCCTTGCCTCACCTAATTGGATGCTGATTTGATGTGACAATTCCATATATCTACAGCTATAGGACAATTTCTCCAAATAATGTTGAATTATTTTCATTTGGTGTTCAATTCAACTGATAATTTCATTGAACTTTCCACATAGTTAGCTGCATTATCAATCAAGGATCACTGTTCTTATTCAAAATTAATATAACTTTTTCTGCTACAGAGATTATATTGAGTACTCAATATTCCAAACCAATTATTTAAAAATTTGTTTTTAAGGAAACTTAGCATGTCTTCAGGCCCATGGCTTGGGCAGATGGCTTTCCCAAAGAAACTAAATGCCTCATGACAGGCGGAAATTAGCAGGGGATTGAGGTTTAGAATTTTCAGTAGAAGTGAACAGATAAGAAAACAGTTTGCTTAGATTGGTTATAGAGTTATACAGCACAGAAACAGGCCCTTCAGCCCACCATGTCAATGCCAACCAGCATGCCTATCTATACTAATCTCGCTTGCCTACATTAATTCCATATCCCGTTGTGTCCCACTCATTCAAGTACCTGACATGATGTCTCTTAAATGTTGCCACTGTTCCTGCCCTCACCACCTTCTCTGGAAGACCATTCCAGATACCAACTACTCTTTGTGTGGAAAATTCATCCCTCAGATCTCCGTTAAACCTCCTCCCTCTCAGCTTAGATTTATGCCCTCTCAGCTTAGACTTATGCCCGCTACCATGGGAAACAGACACTGGCTACCTACCCTATCTATGCCATTCATAATTTTATATATCTCCGTCATGTCACCTTTCAGCCTCCTTTGCTCCAGGGAAAACAAACCAAATCTACTCAATTTCTTCTAATAACTCAAGCCCTTCAATCCAGGTAATATCCTTGTGAATCTTTCCTGCACCCTTTGAGTTTAATCACATCCTTTCTATAGCATGGTGACCAGAACTGCACAAAACATTGTAATATGATATCCCAACACTTACACTCAGTGCCATGGCCGATGATGGCAAGCATGCTTTACACCTTCCTCACCAACTTGTCTACCTATGTTCCCATTTTGAGGAAACAATGTACTTGTACCCAAGGTGTCTCTGTTCAGCAACACTCCCCAGGGCCCGACCATTCAGTGTGTATGTCCAGCCCTGGTTTAACTGATTAAATTCCATCCGCCATTCTCTTTCCTGCTTTCACAGTTGATCCATATACTGTTGTAACTTTAAACAACCTTCTTCACTGTCCACTCTACAGTCAATTATGATGTTATCTGCAAACTTAGTGGTCATGCCACCTACAATCTTATCCAATGTTCTTAGTTATTGGAACATTGAATGTCAATTGTTATTAACACACTTTCCAGCACTTTAGCTTTCCTCATGACCCACCTGGTTGGTGAATTTGGAGCAATTGGGGGTATAAGAATACTCAGAAAAATGTTTCATATAACAATCTCCCACACTTAATCATCTCTTCTCCCCCAAACCCCACTATTTCATAGAACCATAGAATCATAGAACACTATAGCACAGAAAACAGGCCAGTCAGCCCTTCTAGTCTGTGCCAAAACGTTATTCCACTAGTCCCATTTACCTGCACCCAGTCCATAACCCTCCAGACCTCTCCCCTCCATGTACCTATCCAATTTATTCTTAAAACTCAAGAGTGAGCCCACATTTACTACATCAGATGGCAGCCCATTCCATACTCCCACCACTCTTTGAGTGAAGAATTTCCCCCTAATGTTCCCCCTAAACCTTTCCCCTTTCACCCTAAAGCCATGCCCTCTCGTACTTATCTCTCCTAATCTAGGTGGAAAAAGCCTACTCGCATTTACTCTGTCTATACCCCTCATAATTTTGTAACCCGCTATCAAATCTCCCCTCATTCTTCTGCGCTCCAAGGAATAAAGTCCTAACCTGTTCAATCTTTCCCTGTAACTCAACTTCTGAAGACCCGGCAACATTCTAGTAAATCTCCTCTGCACTCTTTCCATCTTACAAATATCCTTCCTATAGTTAGTTGACCAGAACTGCACACAATACTCCAAATTTGGCCTCACCAATATCTTCTACAACCTCACCACAACATCCTATACTCAATACTTTGATTTATGAATGCCAGGATGCGAAAAGCCTTTTTTACAACCCTGTCTACCTGTGACTCCACTTTCATGGAATTATGTATCTGAACTCCCAGATCCCCTTGTTTCTCTGTGCTCCTCAGTGCCCTACCATTTACTGGGTATGTCCTACCTTGATTTGTCCTTCCAAATTGCAACACCTCACACTTGTCTGCATTAAGTTCCATCTGCCATTTTCTGGCCCATTCTTCCAGTTGGTTCAGATCCCTCTGCAAGCTTTGAAAGCCACATTATCATCTAGGTCATTGATACAGACAACAAACATTAATGGCCCTAGCACAGATCCCTGAGGTACATCACTAGTCACAGGCCTCCAGTCTGAGAAACAATCATCCACTACCACTCTCTGTCTTCTCCCACACAACCAATTTCGAATCCAGTTTACAACCTTTCCATGGATACCTAGTGTCTGAACCTTCTGAACTAACCTCCCATGTGGGACCTTGTCAAAAGCCTTACTAAAGTTCACGTAGACAACATCCACAGCCTTTCCTTCATCTACTTTCTTGGTAACCTCCTCAAATAACCCTACAAGATTCGTTAAACATGATCTACCACGATAACCTACCTAAATTCCTCTTTTAATCATTATCAGCACTTTCCCACTCTCTGTTTATGTGAATGTGACCAGTGAACCCAAATATTCATCCTTCATTTTGCACTATGCACATAGCCTGTCCTCTCCAGAGCTCTTTTGGCTCTTCACAAACACAACTCTCTATTCCTAAAGAAATTATCCAGCCTGCAAACTTCACACACATCTATTTCCAGTATACCCACTGGATATTCCAGTGTTCATGAGAGCAAAGCCTCCTCATTATAAATGAAAATTTCTTGTTGATCAGGTGACATCCTTGGTGAGGCATTGTCGCTGTAGTTTCCAAGACAGCTCTCCAGTGCACACTAAATTCAACCAGCATCCATACAGAAATGCTAGTGCTTCAACAATGGATATTTAGTTTACAACAGGAAGCTGCTGTCCAGTTGGACAGATACTGACAGACTGACACTTAATGACCTTTTTTCAGGTTTCCCACATTAATTATTTTCCCCCCATTATGTTCAGTTCCTTTAGCTGTTTTCTGAATGCAGAGCTTTTAAATTGAGCTCTAATTAATAGGATTTCTTCAGAATTACTACTTTCAAGCTAGACCTCATGATTGTTGAATTGAGTGCCATATAATATGATGTTCTGGGGCATTAACTATGTCAAAGACTATTCATCCCTTGCAGAACACAATCTATGGCTAATGTCCAGCTCACAGCTTTAGAAAGAACAGATGCAAAATATGGCCTTCTAACTAGAATGAACATCGCCCAATTTCAATCTCCTCTACAGCTTTTGAGCTGTATTTATTTTCTAAACTGTGTAAGCATTATTGAGTAGATAAGCTTTTGATCAAAACTGAATTATTCTTTCCATTTGATGGATGAATACCATGGTGGAGTTATTCAATCTAACTAATAATTCTACAGATTTCTAAATGTGTATCTAACAATCCTTTGAGAATAGTATTAATTACATGCTGAACTTCTGTATGCTTTATTTTCCATTAGAAGTGATTGAGTGGCTTCGATTCTGCATTTGTATTCCATCTTTAGTTGACACCATGAAGTTCATGTTCTTCATTCTGTTAAATCACTGTGGCTCAGCTAAGGGTCTGTCACAGGTTCAGCGTACTGAACACTCTCTTTCAAGTCAGCTGGAAAAAAGTATTCAACAACATTTTGTGGAAGTGTCATCTAAAATTTCCATGTAAAAGTTAATAAAAAAAAGTAACATTTGCTTTGATACAACACTTTACATAAACTGAATTATTTAAGGTGCTTTACAAGCAATGAACTGCTTTTGAAATGTTATTGTCAGAATCTCAGCAATAAACTTTTCATTGTTAAGTATGATGCAACAAATGGTAATTTGATATAGGAAAGTTAATGTGCATGTAATTGATGTTTATGAGCTAATTATTGGCCAGGACATTAGAGAGAACTCCTCTGCAATTTTTAGAAATAGTGGCTTGTGACCTTTTGCCTGAGAGAATAGATACTCTTGGTAATATCTCATCTAAAAGTCAGCATCATGTAAAATCATTGAAATGACAAGGCACAGAAGGAGTTCATTCAGCCCATTGTCTATGTTGATCTGTTAGGCCAGTACCTTCCCTCAATATTGCTGTGGAACATTATTCAATTTTTTTTTTGCAATATTCATTTTGCTTCTTCAACCATTGGGAGTGAAACTGGTGGTGATGCAAACTAAGCTTTATTAACTCAATGGTCTAATTTGCTTAAAATTAGCATTTCCAGGAATAACATGAAAGCCCACACAGAGTTAATTGAATTGTAAAGAATTATGAAACAGAAAGAAGCCATTGAAACAAAAAACAGCTACTCCGTCTACTCCCACTTTCCAGCGTTAAGTCTGTGGTCTATAGGTCACTGTCCTTCAAGTGTACATCTAAGTATTTTTTAAAAAATGTAGTGAGGCAGGAATGGCAGTGTAGCGGTTAGAGTAACGCTATTACAGCGCCAGCGACCTGGGTTCAATTCCCGCCGCTGTCTGTAAGGAGTTTGTACGTTCTCCCTGTGTGTCTGCGTGGGTTTCCTCTGGGTGCTCCGGTTTCCTCCCACATTCCAAAGATGTACGGGTTAGGAAGTTGGCGCTGGATGCATGGTGACACTTGAGCCCCCAGAACACTCTACACAAAAGATGCATTTCACTGTGTTTTTGATGTACATGTGACTAATAAAGATATCGTATCTTATCTTATCATATTGTATCCTCTACTACCCTTTCAGACAATGAGTGCCAGATCCCACTGCTCTCTGTGAAAATGTTTTCCTCATTTCCCTCTTATCTTTCTACCAATTATTTTAAAATTATTTCCTTAGGTTTTGACTCCATCGCTAAGGGAAATAGGTCCTTCAAATTTATTCTATTTGGGCCCCTCTTAATCTCACACAATTCAGTTAAGTCTCATCTCTGTCTCCTCTGTTTCAAAGAAAATGACCTTAGCTTATCCAATCTTACTTCACAGTTACAATTTTTCAGTCCTGGCAATATGTACATCAATCTCCTCTGCATGCTATCATGTGCATTCACATCATCCCTGAAACATGGTGACTGAAAACTGTATGCAGTTCTCAAGCTGTTGTCTCAATGATATTGTATGCAGTTCCAGCAAAAGAGCTCAGCCTTGTGTAAAGCTATGGTTACAAACCTGGGAATGTAATCAGCTAAAGTTGAAGAAGGTTGGATTGATATTCTGGAGAGTATTTTATTTTACTTTAATTGTTTTCATTAGCAATCCAGAAAGTCTTTGCTTCTGGGGTGTCAGTGGTGATTTTCTGTTCTTATGTGAGGTAAAGTAAATAATACGTGATTATACAAAAGTAATATATGTTCAATGATTATAGTTAGCATGGTGAAATGAATCATTTATTTATTTTCCATATTTTAATGTCATGTCAGAGAAAGCACAAAGGAAACAGTATTATTCATGAGCGATATTAATGCTGATACTCTAAATTGTTGAATTGACTCTGCAATGAAAAGGAGCAGGGGTTACAATTACCTTCCATTTTTAACTGTTTGCTGACAGTTGCCAATGCAACTGGAACAAAAGGAAACAATTGATGAAATGTTTTTACATTGTCATAGAGCCATAGAGTCTTACAGCAGGGAAACAGGCTCTTAGTCCCAACTCGTCCATGCTGACTGTGTTGCCCAGTGAGCTAGTCCCATCTGCCTACGTTTGGCCCATGGCCCTCTAAACCTTTCCTATCCATGTACTTATCTAGATGGCTTTTAAACGTTGCTAATGTGCCTGCCTCAACCATTATTTCTGGCAGATCATTGCAAGTACTCACCACCCTTTGAGTGAAGAAGCTGCCCCTGATGTCCCTTTTAAATCTTTCGCCCCTGATCTTAAACCTATGCCCTCTTCTTTTTAGCACCTGCTCCCTGGGAAAAAGAGTATGTGCTTTCATGCTGTCTATGCCCCTCATGATCATTGATTTTACGTTTCAAATCATTACAGAAAGCAAATATTGTAATTATGGTCAAACTGTGAGCAGCAGTAACCTCAACCCTAACTCTTCCATACTTGATGCATGTGAAACAGCATCAATCATTCACAGAAACAAGTCAGCACAATAAATTGAAGAAAAAGGCAGAGGCAGAAAAGGGTGACACTCTTTACTGCTACTCTTAACTGAAGAATTGATCCTGCTTTGGCTGAGCTTTTCTGCAAACAGGTTCAAATTGCTTACATATGAGATTACTGTTGCTACTCTTGAACTGAAAATTTTCAGTATTATTCTGGGACAAGAGCCAGGTTTTTAGTGGGGAGCACTAGCAAGAAGATTGCAACAGTTCACAACTAAAAGAAATATCTGCATCTTTTGGATTGAAGAGAGAAGTTCCAAGACCAAGGTTTCAAAGTTTGTTGAGGCGAGACTGGCGTAAAAACTTAAGAACAGGTAAAGCAGCAGCACATGTCTTTTACTTCAAATATTGTTGCATAAATCATCCAATATTCAACAAATACTTGTACTTCTCATTCAATGAGAGCTAGATTGTTGAGCATGCAAAACAAGGATGGAGGCATAAGAGATTGCAGGTGCTGGAATCTGGAGCAACAAACAATTTGTAGGACTTATGCAACGGGTCGAGCAGTACCCGTAGTGGGGGGAAAGGAATCGTCGACATTTCAGGTCCCTTTCATGGCTTGCCAGTTCTGTAGTAATGGGTTAAAAGTATAACTTATCCATTTATTCTTTGTTTTCCACATAGCTCTAGGGGTCTGAATTAATTTTAAAAACATTGTGTTTCCATGTTTGACAAATTATGGTTTGCACACTTGCTAAGCAGCCCCAACTTACCTGGAGAATAATAGATTTGCTATGTGCTTGAAATATTAAAAGAAAGACTTGCATTTGTACCATGCAGTTCATGGCCTCCAGATGCCCCAAAGAGCTTTATAGCTAATTGAGTGCCTTTGAAAATCAGTTTTAATGTAGGAAATTAGTTCATAATACCACAGCTTACACAGATTAGAATTCTTTGTCCATATCAAATCTCTAAAGCCATTGCTATAAAAAGAAAAAAATCAGAGAATTGCAAGGTTTAGATTGTAATATGCATTTCCAGCTATTGCAATCTTTCAGTTCAGGTCATCAATCTTCCATATAACCTGACAGCTGGTAATGAATTCTGTTGTCATTTATGAGGACAGATCTTAAACAAGTTGAAGTGATGGACTTGAGTTAGTAGCCCAATGCCACTGATTGCTGTGGGAGCATGATTCCAAGTCTTTAGCTTGGAGCTTTTTGTCTGTTGCCTTTGTCTGTTGTGCCTGTGAAACTGAAATTTAGCATTGTCTTTTTGCTGATTTTAACCTATGTTTATTCAGATCAAAATATGATATTGTGTGAGAAGAAAAAGCAAAAAAGCTGCAGATGGAAGGCATGTAACAACATTTTCAATAAATGTGTCTTGATTCATTCTTGACAAGTTGCCAAACTCATTACAGCCTGGAATTTCCTAACAGCTTGAGATGGTTGTTGGTTATATATCAGTGACACAAATTGGGATTTGAGGTTGCCAGGTCATGGTTCAAACTTCATAGCCACAAGTTATTAAATCACATAAGCTACCAGAGTAATGTTCAGTTATGTAGCACCATTTGTTCAGGCACTATAGTTATCAAAATGGTAGCTGGTGTGAGTGCACAAATATTGAATGCAAAACACTCTATTTGCCTTTACCAGTCTGCTGTGCTCACATTTGGTGAACCACCATGCCAAAGTATGGCTACTTGGAAAAGAACACTTCTTCTACCCATCAGGATCAAAGCCTATCTCAACCAGATATCCCTCTTTGCACCCTAGTTAACAGTCAGGACATAGATTATTATGGCAAAGTGGATTCTGAACTTTTCTCTCAATTTCATCTTCAAATGATGCTCCTCCTCTAGTTACAGCTACAAACCAAGTTCATCCTGATATCATCACTGTTTGTAAAGGCCTAAAACAAGCCAATATAATCCCATGAAAATTCAATACAAAACCAGCAGTAAATTCCACAAGATATGTATTTAAGCTGCCTGGAGGATATTCATTTCTGATGATGCCTGCTGCGGTCAAAATTTCAGATGTACCCTGGTCCAAACTAATCTAGGAATCAAATATATAACTTCAGCTCTCGCTTTTTGGTTTGCTGTATTCTTTGTATTTCTATTTGGAGTTCAGCGCACTTTAAGCAGCATTAGAAGGGTTTAGTCATGCACAGTGACAGAATTAACGTAATCCCATATTTTTCATCTATCTGTATGATATAATTCATGCAAATTTCAAGTACAAATTAAATTAGATAATATTGTGTCTGGAAAGTTGTGCTGCCTGTGACCTAATTAAATATCAGGGTTTTGATGGTGGCCTGAAATGATTTTTTTAAAATTTTGGAGCTACATCCAAATGTGATTTTCAGACTTTAGGGGAAGGGGAAACTGGGATGCAGGGGAAGGATGGAGGATTTATGTTGGGAATGTCATATTTGAGTCCCCAAAGAAAAGAAAATACACAAACGACCGTAAGGACCAAAGTAAAGCTGTGTAGAAGCTGGAAAGCTGAGATAAAATCAGAGAATTTTGGAAAACTTGGCAGGTCAGGTAGCAGCTTTGGAGAGGGAAATATGTTTAATAGACCTGATGGAGCTCCCGTGAGTCAGAAATCTGAAGCACATAGAACTAGATAATGCGAATGATCTACCATGATCTTTGGCAATTTACTCTCAACCCAAACTCCAATATTGTCCATCTTACCTGATAACTCATATCCATAACTAATTTTGTTCAGGTGGTTTCTCCTGAAGTTATCAGTATGGTAAGTATATTCTTCCATAAGCAGCCTGGTCAGCTGTATTTCTCCTTCAGACTTGTTTGTTTTTAACTGATATTCATCCAATTCTCCTTTTAAAAAAGAAAATAGTTATATTTTTATGCTGCATTTTCCACATATGAAGTCAAAACTAGAAACTAGTCATTCTTTGTGGTACTGCAAAACAGGTGACAATGAATTTGCTGTTTACATACTCAGACTTTTCGCTTGGATTACCAAGCCACTAGTAAGCAATCACAGAATGAAGCTAGTTAAAAACATAAATCTTGAATATTGTCTTGCCTAGCAATGGACACTACTTTGCTTCCATTTATGGAGATAAAGCCTTATTTGCATCCAGTTTATACAGATCAGACAACAACACTCAGAATCAATTTTAGGAGTGAGAAAATCCACCTCTGAACTGTCTGGGTGCTCAGGCTACAGTTGCATTCAGTATGACTTCACAGGTGATGTCCGAACAAGTATTACCTCTGGATCCATCTCCCTCAAAAACTCATCTGAACGACACTTCTGGCAAGGGACAATGATTAAATTCCATTGTGCAACATAGAAAAACAGTCAGTTAGTCCCTGATACACATTGGCAGCTTGGTCTAGCTATTGTCATGTTGACACCCCACAATTTTGGGCTCTTGATTATATCCATGAAACAACCCATCAGCTTGTAAAAAACGCCATAATTAGCCTCAAATGGATTATTTTATACTCATAGTATATAATCACAGCTTCTATTTAAGGGTTACTTTTAATAATAGCTGAGAGATTCCACATAAAATCCTAGGTACAGAGTAAGAGATGGCCATTCAGCCCATCGAGTCAAATACCACAGGAACGGGTGCTTCGGCCCACCGATTCAGTGGTGCCCATCAAAGTGATTTATTACTGTCACCAGGATCTCCTCATCTATCTTAGATTGACTTTGGTGATTTTCCAGGATAGATTTTCCCTGAAATTGAGGCTGTTTGGCTGGACAATGGAAGAAAGCAGCAGAGTGGGAACTGCCTTGACGTGTGTTTGTTGTTTAAAAGCCATACCATTTAGTGCAGGACAGGGAGAATAGAACAGCTTCTTTCCATATGTTCATTCCACAGCAAAAAACAAACTGCTGGAAGAACTCAGTGGGCCATGCGGCATCTGTGGGGGAAGAAGAATTGTCAGCATTTTGGGTCAAGACCCTGAAGTAGAAAACAAAGATAGCCAGTGTAAAAAGGAAAGGAAGAGGAGTGAGACAGGAGCCAGTAGGTGATAGGTGAACTGAGGAGAGGTGAAGGATGCCAGGCAGATGGAGCCAGGTGGGGGAGGGAGAGGGGTATGGGGGAGTAGTTGTGGTGGAACTCGCTGCTTCTTTCTGCAAGGAAGATCCAACCAGTTCCCCTCCACCTGGCAGAACTTGTTATTACCATGAACAACTTTTCTTTTGACTCCTTTCACTTCCTACAAATCAAAGGTGTAACCTTGGGCACTTGCATGGACCCAAGCTACATTTGTCTTTTGTTGGCTATGTGGAACAGTCCTTGCCTTGTTCCAAACCTTCTCACGTGTCACTCCCCAACTCTTTGTGCATTACATCAACAATTGTGTTAGTGTTGCTTCCTGCACCTATGCGGAACTCATCACTTTTTCACCTTCACTACTAACTTCCACCCCACTCTCAATTCACTTTGATCATTTTTGACATCTCTCTCTCTCTATTTCAGGAGACAAATTATCTACTGACATTTAGTATAAACCCACTGACTCCCACAGCTACCTTGACTGCATCTCTTCCCATCTGGTCTCTTGTAAGGACACCATCACTTCTCTCAGTTTCTTTGTCTCCTCTACATCTGTCCTCAAGATGAGGTTTTCCATTCCAGGACTTCTGAAATGTCCTCCTTTCTCAGGGTTCCCTTCCTTTATGGTTGATGGAGCCTACCCTTGCATTTCCTCCATTTCTCGGACTTCTGCTCTCACCTTCCAAGCTGAACAAGGATAGTCCTAACTTTTCACCCTACTAGCCTCTGCATCCAGCACATCATTCTTCATCATTTCCACCAGTTGTAACAGGATCCCACCGGTAACTATATCTTCCCCTCCCCACCCCTTTCTGTCTTCCGCAGGGACCACTCCCTCCATAACTCCTTGGTCTGCTCATCCCTCCTCACTCACCCTTCCCTGACCCTGGCACTTTCCTGTGCAACTGCAGGAAGTAGAATATTTGTTCGTATACCTCCTCCCTCACCACCATCCAGGAACGTAAACAGCCCTTCCAGGTGAGGTAGTGGTCCACGTGCACCTCCTCCATCTGCATTCGGTGCTCCCGATGTGGCTTCCTCTACATTGGCGTGACCAAGAGAAGACTAGGTTACCATTTTGCAGAGCACCTGTGCTCTGTCCACAATGGCCATCCCGAGCTTCTGATTGCATGTCATGTCAACTCCCCTTCCCATTCCCACACCGACCTGTAGTCTTCTCCACTGACAGACTGAGACCCCATGCAAACTAGAAGAACAACATCTCATATTCTGCCTGAGTAGTCTACAAATGGAATGAATATTGAATTTTCCAATTTCAGGTCACCCTTACCTCCGGTTTTCCTCTCTCTGCCCTTCTGATCCACCTCCTGTCTTTCCATTTTTGTTCCCTTTCCTATACCACCATCCACTCCCCCAGTCCCCTCCACCTTCTGGTTCCATCCACCTACTATCCACACATTTCACCCACCTGATGCCCTCTCCCATGGAGGTCCATCTGCCCTACATCTCTCCCCTAATGGTTCCCATTATCACCAACCTTGTGTATCAGATTCTAGCGCCAGTAGCCTTTGTGCCTCTGTTTATCACCCACCAACAACTGCCTTCACCTTCCCCTCCCCCTGCTGGCTCCATCTGCCCATCATCCTTCACGCCTCTTCAGTCTATCAACTGGTCGCTCTCACCACTTCCCCTCTCCTCTTTATACTGACTACCTTCCCTCTCCACTCTTAGTCCTGATGTAGGGTTTCAACTCAAAATCTTGAAAATTCCTTTTCCCCCACAGATGCTCGACCCGCTGAGTTCTTCGAGCAGATTGTTTTTTGCTCCAGATTCCAGCAACTGCAGTCTCTTGTGTCTCCTGCATTCATTCTGAAGTATTTCAATGAAGTATGTATGTCGCAGGGCAAGGTGTGGAATATAAGACCATCAAATTTAATGGGTGTAATGAGTTGTGTAAATGATTTCATTGCTACTTAATCTCTAACTTGTTCTCACATTGTATTATTGTAAGAAAATAGAACTGCCCAGTATAATCAAATTGATCTATTTATACCAAATAAAAACATGTTTATGCATTTCATTGTAGATATTGAATAAATTACAACAATTTTTGAAGGTCACTGAGTACAATGATCTGGTTTTCCAAGCATGTAGTCTCTATTGCTAACATCTTAAATAACACTTGAAACAAAACCCTGGAGAATGCAAGTATGAACATACATATTCAAACACTCCATTTCAGCTAAAATGCCATTAAAGTACCTGAGAAATGTTGTGTCTTTTTCTAGGCATAAAACAAAGGCATTTTATTTTCTTATATTCAAGAACAACTTTAAAGGACACCCAAAGTTGACTTTTTTTTGCTATCAAGTGAAAGGCTTAAGGCCATTTCATATTTGTAATGTTCCCCTTGGACCTCATTCAATTCAGTAAAGAATAACTGCATCAGTGGATTGTTTTTTAAAAGCCCAAAACTTAGACAGCTCTTTTCAACTTCTTTTGATTTGAAATTGTTACTTGTAATTAACCCTTGGTGAACTAAATTTCATAAAGAGCTGACAGGTTGTCAATTAAACCAGAATTTCTTTCATTGGGCTTGAATTTGCTGGAATGGGTCATGTTGTTGTTTATGCAATTAGTCAGACTTCCCTTACACCCTTCAGTACTATCTCTGTTTTTTATCTCAGCAGCTTGCTGGTTGACAATGCAGATAACAACATGGCAAGGATAATAGAAATGGTGAGGCTAATGACGTATCTCAAGAGAGGACTAGAAAAGAGAGGGACACCAGAAAAGAAAGGGAATTAGAGTTTGTGAACTGGAGTGAAAGTAATGATAGAAGGTGAAATAAAGAGAAGGAAATAATGAGTAGATTCAAAGAGATAAATATAAAGACAGGAAGGAAAAGCAAGAAAAATAATAAAGGATTTAGCATTTTAGTTTTAGTTTTCAAACAACAATTGACTACATACAGGAATGAGATTGAAGTCTTAGAATTTTGTTTAATTTTAGGTGTGAGTGGTTGGATTTGTCAAAACATTAGAAGTGTTCTTGCTCATTCAAATATCTGAATTGACTTTCTAAAGTGAGTATAATTAATGTGAAAACACAGCAAGTTCCTGAAATTTTGTTAGAGAGAGACAGAGAGAGGGAAAGAGAGATAACTATGCATATAGTTGCATGACCAATACATAAATGCATGTTTGTGTTCAGATGTCAATGCACATTATCTATTCTTTTCCTTCTATAATTCCTGCTGCCAAGCAACACTCTAGCATATAGTATGGGTAAGTGATAGTGTCTCAAAACTCTGTCAAAATTAAATGTGCTATGAAATATGATAGCTTGTTTTGACCTGACCTACTTTATTCTTTCTCACTTTGTGTGGAAATTTCTGTGCTCCAGTTGTTCCTCTATAGCCACCTAGTTTAACCCCAATCTCTTACAGCATGTACTGTATGTTTAATGTGCCTTATAATAGTGAAGAAACACAAGTAAGCTTACAGAATAAGTATGAAATTGGCAAATGTATTTCAATACAACACATGTGCAAAGTGATCCATTTTGGTGGAACATACTGCTTGGAAAATAATAGTCAGTACAGGGTAGAAAAGTAAAAGGATCTATGTGTACAGATACACAAAATCACTTGAAGTAGTATTAGAAGTTATTAAGTCACAGAAAAAAGTATTGAGGGATTGAATTGAAAGGTGGAAAAGTCACGAACTGAAATTTGTTTAGATTATACCTTTGATCATTGGTCTCCGTATTTTAAGAAAGAAAGCAGAGGCGTTGGAGAAACTGCAAAGAAAAGATTCACATGGTTAATACTGAATTGAGAGGATACTGTATATTTATCAGGAAAAGATGCAGCTGAAGTGTGACCTGACAAAAATCTTTTGGACAAGAATTTGTTAGAAATGTAGAGAAGATGTATACATTCATATGGAAGAGCAAAATTGGAGGTCATAAGTTTAAGACAGTAGCTAATAAAGGAGCTTACTTATCCAAAAACTGATAAGAATGTATAATATGGTACCACAAGAATTCAATTAAACCTAATAGTATGAGGGGCTTTCAAGGGGAAGCTGTATAATCAGGAACAGAAGGTATAGCTTTAGATGTAAACAAAAAGGACACGTGTTCAACAAAGATGATGTGGTCAGTATAACTCAATGTAATTTTGACATTTTTATAACACTATTCCTTGAACACTCGATACAATGTTACCTGATATTTTTATATAAACCCCTCACCTCGTGTTGTATATAATCAAGACATTATTAAAAACAGCAGCCTGCTGAATTATAAAACCCAATTAAACAGAGTCAATATTTTCAATAAATTGGACAAACTCCTGCAAGAATCCAATATCAAGTACTTAGTTACATTTAACACGTTATGGTTAATGTTAACAAGGTAACAACTCAAGAAACACCTCTACTAAAATACAACATTCATTGAACATGATTATTGGTTGCACACCGCAAAAGTGCTTTTTCAAAAGAAGATATTCTTTATTTTTTTTTGTTTTGACCGTCAGTTTCTTCCCGTCAATACTTTCAGAGAGCATTAACCTCTCAATTGAGTACTATTTCAAGTATACAAGAGGTGTCCAAACTATAAATTTCTTGTTTCCACTCGTGTTCTGCAGGTTCTGAGGTGATTGATGAGGCCACTATGGGAACTGCAGACTCTTCCATTGGTGGGGTAGATGGTACCTGATGGGGCAGGTGTTAGGCTGTGGTGTGCTCCTTCCACTGTTTTCACATGGCCTCTGTGTGCTCCCATTGTAGTAACCCCAGGTGCTCAGTGCATTCCCTGATGTTCTTTCACTATTTTGAGCTACCATAACCCAAGGATTCCCATGAATCAATGAGGATGTTACATTTTTTTTCATGCAGATTCTGAGAACATTTATAATACAGTTTATCTGTGCTCCTGGTAATAGGTTTCCATGATAGAACTCAGAGTAGTTTCCAGTGTCAGGCCTAAGCATTATTAGAAACTCAGTTCTGGGGATACTTGCCTCGGAGAGGATGCTGATTTTGCTTCCTCCTTCCCTGCCACTGGATTTGGAGGATTTTGCAGACACGGCATCAGTGCAAGCTCTTGAAGTGTCTGTTGTAGGTACTCTATGTCATCAGAACACACTGAGGAACAAGATCACTCAGCTTGGCAGACATGAGAGTGCTGAGTCTGAGGTCCTGATCTTCACTCTTTTCCTCAGGTAGTCAAAGGGTGTGCTGGCACAGTGGAAATGATGGTGAGTTTCATCATGAATGTCTGCTTTCACTCAAGTACGGCCAAGATATGGAAAGTGATCCATTGCTGGTGTGCAGGGGCAGAGTTGTGCAGTGGGTCAGGTTGATAGAGGACTGTGCCTCAGTGACTGAGTTGGTGAGGATTTGAAGACCTGCCTTCAAATGTAAATGGACACAGATTTCATCATAGACATTGTAGGAGATATATGACAGAGAAGGAGGCTATTCAGCCCATTTTGTTAGTCTTGGTTGAAAAGATAAAGCTATCCAATCTAATTCCAGCACTTGATCTATTTCTCTACAGTCATGGCTCTTCAAGTACACATGCAAGTTCTTTTCAAATGTGATGAGGGTTTTTGCCTTAATCACCCTCTGTCAGTGAGATCCAAACTCCCACCACCTTCTGGGTGAAAATATTTTCCTCATCTCCCCTCTAATCAGTCTACCAGTTTACTTTACATCAATACCCGCCCTCACCACCCCCCCCCCCCCCCCGCCCCGGAATTTGATCCTGGTGTGAAGCGGTCCTTCATTTTATTCTATCTAGGCCCCTCATAATTTTAAGACAAGCTTTTCACTGTACCTCAGTACAAGTGACAATAATAAACCAATACCAATACCTCATTTAAACCTTCCCTCGGTCTCCTCTGTTCAGAACCAAACCCTAGCTGATCCAATCTTTCTTTATGATTACAAATGTCCAGTCCTGGTAACATTGTTGCAAATCTCCTGTGAACCCTCTCCAGGGTAATTACATCTTTCCTGCAATGTGGTGATCAGAATTACATACAGCACTCAAACTGCGTCCTAACTAATATTGTGTGCAGTTGCAGCTCAATCTCCCTATTCTTATACTCTATGGCTCCTGAAATAAAACACAATATTTGCCATTTTAACTACGCTAATGACCAGTTCTGCTGCCTCTAATGATATGTACACCTAGACTGTAACATCTCTTTGTGTATGCCATTTAATATCCTGTCATTTATTGTACATTCCCTTCTAGTTACCTAAATGCATTATTTCACACATCTCAGGATTTATTCCACTTACTGTTTTTCTGCTTGACTGACCAGACAACTTATATCTTCCCGCAGTCTAAAGCTTTCCTCTTCATTGACAACCATATAGCCAATACTTGCTTTGATTAAGAGAGTTGGAGCAGAGTGGAGCAATATACTTACCAATTTTCAGTCCATTCACTCTGAGTCAGGATGGTTTACCTAAAAGGCCTAACTGAGATTAGATAATGTAGCACAGGCTGATTGAATCAGAGGTCTTGATCTATACAACACAGTTTTTAATGATTTACGGAGGAGTCCAAACCAGGAGTTTAACTAAACTGGCAACTGGAAGCAGCATTGTGCAAGAAATAGCAAGTATTTGTAAATAATATTGCAATAAATGAATTCCCTTCAATAATTTCAATAATTTGGTCTACTAGATCTTATTTGTTTCCCAAAAAAACTGTAAGTGAGTAAATTGACAAATAATTTGACAAATTCAGAAAATGCCTAATGTTAGTGTGGTTCAGTCTTCAGCGAAAGAACATCAAAAGAAAATGTTGGTAAAATGCTTTTATTTTAATTTTAATTTCCCCTATTATTTTTCAGTCCTCTGACAATTCAAAGATGATGCTAGTTTCCTTTTGTCACAAGTTATATTCTAAGAAACATCTAAGTTCCAATTGACTCAATAGCCTCAGACATCAAAGCTACAGATACCCTAATCATCAACTCTATTATATCTCAGGGTCTCTACATACTCAGGTGCATCAGCTCACAAAATATGTTGCATTACATCAGGGAAATAGATGCCACAATGCATCAGAGCACCAACCTGAAATAACTGCTTACATCTGGGACCCAGATTTCACTGTAGCCATGGGATAAGTTATTTATGTCCACCTCTGACAAAAAGCATTTCAAAAATAAAAAATACTGATAATCTCAATCTAACTTGCAGTAAGTGGAAGACTAAAGTGTGAAACTGCCATTAATTTCCTGGAAATTTATCAAAATTTAACCAACAAGATTGATCTGGTGAAGCTGCTTTGTGCAGTGAAGCTATTCCATGCTATCTTCTCTCAGAATAACGATTTACTTCTTTCTCCAGATGTTGTAAGCAACTTGCTATTGGGCATCAGGCGATCTCCCTGCACAATGTAACTTTTTCTCTAAATTTTTTTCCCATTTTCTGTTCATTTGTTATCTCTCCTGTTTGTGCCTTCTTCTCTCTTTCCACAGACTCTTTTATGAAACATAGTGACCATGCTGATTCATTTTCCTGTTAAACATATATTCTAAATCCACTTCCACTCAGCAACAGATTTGCACTGCACTGTAACAAACAATCTGCTGAAGGAACACAACAGGTTGAGCAGCACCTGTGGGAGGAAAGGAATTGTCAACATTTCTTTTCTCCTCACAGATGCTGCTTGACCTGCTGAGTTCCTCCCAGCAGGTTGAGTGTTGCTTCAGATTCCAACATCTGCAGTCTTTTGTGTCTGCACTGTACTGTAAATTGATGACTGCGAGTAACCAAATTATTGTCTCATTACTAGGCACTTGTATATTGGATTCTCTAAAAGTCATTTTCTGGAATTGGCTTATGGCACTCTTTGCTGTCAAATCTCTCACTAAGTTGGTAGAAGGTTTGTAAACTTTTGACAAACGATGAAAATCAATGCAGCACAGAGGGCATCTCAGCAAGTAATGTATTGGGTTTGCAGACTTACCCTCAATGTAGTGCATGAGGGATGCAGATGCATCATTTTAACATTCATTTGGATGGGTGTCTTTATCAACCCTACACATAATTTTTGCACAGTTTTGGATCAGGAAATATCGTACATTTGAATGGGGTATCCAGAATAGCCGGAATTCCAATTTCTTGGGAGTTTGTGCAAAGAACAGAGTAATATAACGGCTATTATAATGTAATGGCTTGTATTTCAGCTGATACATTCCACGTTGTACCATCCTCAGGGATTCCCAGCAGGTGTGCCTCTACTTGGCATACCTGATGTGACAGTAGGACCAATGGAGGAATAAAATTAGGTCACACAACACAAACATTGCTTAATTCACAGCAAGCAATCTCATCTCAAAAGAGTGAAGGGAAAATAGATATGTTGTTTTGGCAGGCCATTACTTTCTATGGAAGCATTTCTTCCCAAACAACTCTGAGGATGCAGACTAAGTAGAAATGACAGCAGTTGTAGTTTGATGTTTCTGACAAAATATTCAGTCAAAATACCTTATTCTTTCAATGAGATTGCAGGAAAGAAACATCTCTCTATGGTCTAATGCTAGCAACCTTAGCAGTTAAGGTGTTCTGCAATTTTTTTGCAAGTAACTGATCAACAGTGATATTGTGCAGACACCAATGTTATGCTTTAATCATAATTAGTGGTTTTTTTCAACAATTTATTTACTAAAATAGAGGAAAGAGTGGAAAAAGAATAAGTGGTAATGGGAATTGCAAAAGTGCAGTCAGGGGTATCAAGGTCACTAGAACAGTGATATACCAGAACACAAAGAAAGAAATCTCCACTTATAACATGGAGCTCTTAATGGAGGGGTCACTGGACAGTATCTCTCATCTTGTCCCTTGAAAAACTGAAATGGGGCCTTAAGCTATAAAAAACCCTGCTTTTTCTCTGATAATTTTATTATTTCCTCTTGCTCATGTACATCACACTGCCTTAGCTCACCACCATTGTTATCACCAGGCCAAAGTTATTATTGTTAAAATCCAACTGTATAGGGTTTCCAATATACAGACTATACTATTTACATTTACATTACCGCTCTTGGGTATTGGTATCCCCTCCCCTCAATCCTTGCAGAGTTCACAAAATGCTACTGCAGCAAGTTAAGGATTGCTTGACATCACATCTCATCCACGTAATATTTTCTGCAACAAAACTACAATCACTAAAATCTTACCTTCTCTTACCCTGTTGAACTCATTTCCAGAAAGATTTGAAGGTCACGGTACTCATGGCCAATGTTAACAGTTTTATCTATTTGTTATTGAGAGTTGAAATGAATTTAACATGCTCAAAGAAATGGATGGCATAGTTGAACCACCAAGCAGGTTAGCTCTGACCATTTGGGTGTTAATGAACAATCGAATTTGGTCTCAGCTCATGACTGACATAGAAACTTAATCTACAATCCTCACTAATCTCTTGGTCTGTCTTGAGGGATGTTGAATCTGACATTCACTTGACACCTGAGGGCCACATTTCCTAATTCATAGCACATTACCACCAGACATTGCTGTTAGAATCAAAGGTGCATAATGTCATCTGGCTAGGGAACAACCACTCAGTGCCTATCCCTGTAAAAAACAAACAAGACCTTATGTGTCAGATGTAAACCTGAAAATCAGTGATAAGGTGACTTGAAAGATTCGTGCAGGATTTCTGGTTGTTAATGATTCTCATGAGCATTCATTTCGAAGTGAATATATTCAGCACACTTTCAGCATCAAAAGATGCTGGAGATAGAGCCTCAGTCTTTCCATCTAAAAGTAACATCTCTTTCTTCATCCACAAGCTCAGCTTCCCATTGATGGCATTCAGTTGCTAATGCCCCCCCTGGAAGCCCACTTGCACTCTGAAATTTAAAAATACTTTTACCTCGAAATCAGTGCCAAAAAAATGGTCTGTGCTAGTGACTGTTTGTTTTACTCAGTATCTAAGATTCAGTTCTTTTCATGCTTAGTTCTGCAGAGCAGGGATGAATTTATATGCAATCCATTTTTGTGCCAATTACTGTAATTACTCTGATTTCTTATTGCATCTTCTTAACCATATGCCTCAAATGTTAGTAAAGAGGATTAGTGGGCAATTGTCACCATCTAAGTAATTGCTGCCAATACTACTTTGAGACCATCTGGTGCAGTATGGGGAGAAATAGAAAGCTTGTGATTCTCTTTACTATCTCTTTTTGGTCACGTACACCATTTTGCTTCAGCTCACCATCATTCTCATCACCTGGCCAAGTGCATTGTTGTTAAAATTCAACTACAGACTATTTAGTTTTCATTTTTACTAAGAATGTTAGGTATTTATGCCCCTTTCTCCCAAATCCTAACAGTTGAAGTAATTCCTAGGAAAATCAAAATTTAAGCATAAACTGAGGCTGTGGTTCAAAATCTGTCTACATTTGTGTCGCTACCTTTGAGATTTCTGTCAAATGTATTAATTTTAATAATTAATCCTCAATGTTGTAACGAATCCATACGTGCAATCTCTCAAGAAAGCCAAATACTTTGCTTGCTGAAACTGAAATTAAGGGAAATTGCAGACAGAATTTGTAAAGGGAGAGTATTTTTGTGCAGCAGTTAATGCTGCTGCCTTACAGCTCCAGGGACCCAGGTTCATTCCTGACTGTGAGTATTGTCAGTGTGGAATTTGCATGGTCTACCTGTGATTGTAGGTTTCACATGGGCTCTGGTCCAAAGACATTCTGATAGGTTAATTGGCTTTTATAACTTAGCACAGGTAAAATGGCAAAAGATTTTGATGGGCATGTGAAAGGGAATAAGTTATAGGGCTTCAGAGGGAAGGGGAATGGGAGTACTTTGCTGGGAGATGGCACAGACTTGGTAGGCTGAAGGGTCTCCTTCTATGTTTAAGTAAGTGCATCATAAATCTTCTGAATCTGCTGCTAATTTTATGTTCTATACACTGGCTGTCATCTCTGAGTGATATCAATCCTCTCTAAATGGCATTGCAATTTAAAATGATGGTACTGTTGGACCACGTCAAAATGGGACTGCACAAGCTCATCTTACATTACATCCTTGCTGTTGGTGTGCATGGGTTACTACCTCTTATTAGTCTATGCTGGATTTATGTGATCCTGAGGTTAAACAAAATCAGTTTATTCGACTATGTTACCTACGAACATTGTGATTTCTTTCTGTGATTTTTCACTGCCTATGAGCAGCATATTTCTTATTTTCCTTTAGTGAGCTCCAATAACACAACTTTTCTCAGATGTATGATCAGACTATAAAAGCTACTTGCATTTCAGGACATGGATGAAGTTATTCAACATACACATACCAGACATCACAAGATATTTGGCTTTGTTTCTTTTATTCTCCAATAAGTTAAATATCAGAACTACGTAATGAGACATTAACATGTCATCATTTTTAGGAACCAATTATGTTTCTCATACATAAACCATTATTAAAATAGATGCTGATGTATGCAATCTCACAATATACAATGCAAACTGTTTCTGTGTGCTAGCATTCATATCCAAAACTCATGCCTTAATTCACATCAAAAAGATTTACTTTCCTTGAAGTAACTCTCATCTCTTTCTTGAAGGTCCTGTTACCAATGATATATTGAGTAAGATAGATAACACATTCGATATTATTCTTTGAATGAAAGCATCAACCTGTTTTTCTCAAGTAGCGCTGAGTCTCATATTTTTGTTCTCTTCTGGTCATGGTGACAGTTTCTGTCTTCAGAATTCAAGATCGACAGTCTTCACAGCCTGTAGTGATGCTTGGAATCTAGAGTCATCTACGTTTCGAAAGGGATATGCATCAGAAGATTTAACCAGTCTGGCTGAGCAAAGAGCATGATGTTTTAAAAATGTTTTACATTGTTCTTATTCACTCTTGAAAAAGTTTAGGATCATTAAATGTTCATAATGAAGATCAATAAAATATATGGTGGTCAGTTTGAAATTTGTACATTTTTAATCATGAAAAATTCAAGTGGAACCAGAGCAGCATATTTAACTCCAAAAATATTTCTTTGTATAATACTTTCCTTAAAACCAATAACTTAGTGGACATATTTGAAGTTATTTTAACTGAACTTTTTTAAAGAACTTAACAAAACCCAAGTTTACATTCTTGTCCAAACAAATTAGAGTGGTGCTATGGTTTTGATTTAATATGCATTAAGTATCTTCATCTCCAGCAATTATTAAAAAATATCATATATTACTTCTGTGACAAATATTGCATTTCAATGACAAAATGCTTTATCAACAGCTGCAGCTGTGTGCACAAAACTGAATTGTTGTCCATGCATTTGTTTATTGAATGGAAGCCAGTGCATCATTCCCATGCTGTCTGTTGCTTGACACCAGTGCTTCCTATCCTACTATTGAGTATTAGACCCATAGAACATGGAAATGGGCTCTTCAGCCCCATTGGTCCATGCTGACCAAGATTCCCATCTAAGCTAGTCCCATTTGCCTGCATTTGGCCTGTCTCCTTCTGAACCCTCTGTTCATTGGCTACACACATCAACAGAAAGATTGAAGTCATAACCTCTAAGCTGGTCTGTACTTTTAATGGGCATTGGTGATGGGAGTCAGGAAGGAATAAGGCCATAATATGTGAGAGAGCAGACTTGGTGGAGGAACTGAAGAGCAGAAATGCTCTTTATCCACAAGAGTCCACAATACCCTCCAAATATGCACCAAGAAGGCAGCGAGAACCGGTTGGCCTTGTACACAATCCCAGTTGCACAGCTACAAAGAGCTGGTTCAATGCCACAAGGAATTCTGTGACTTTGCATGAGTGACCAAGGTCAGTGCCTACTTTCTCAATTAACTAAGTGCATCCACAGACACTCCTTAATTCACTTTCATTCATGACTCATATTCAGAGGTTCATCTCACCCTCAAACACTAACATCGCCCAAGCAGGTTGCATGACACTCGCAGTTACACTGTGCTCTGTCCTATAGGGTGGCAGAGTGGCTCAACAGGTAGTGCTGCTGCATCAGAACTCCAGTATCTTAGTTTCAATCATGATCTTTGATGCTGTCTGTGTAGAGATTACATGTTTTCCCTGTGACCACATTGGCTTCCCCTGGATGCTCTGGCTTCCTCCAACATCCCATAGATGCACTGGTCGGTAGATAGATCAGGAGCTATTTTCTGACACGCACCATATACAAGAAGTTGTGTCCATACATTTTTGTATCCCAGCTCTTTATAGTATTTACCCATAGTAACTGCAAGCAATTTCAATGGTCACTCAAGAGGCACAGACACACAGCAATAATCTCTGGAAGTTCAGAATGATGACTTCTATTTCAAGTGGTGAACATCACAAGGAAAAGCTTAACCAAAGTGGGGTACTGGAGGCAGAACTGGGAGCCCTGCATTCCGACAGTCAGGGTCTTGGTATTGGAGGTGAACTTTTGGAGGAAACCAGAAAAACCAGGGTCCACCTTATTCCTGAAACCCTTTCATCCCTTCAAAGAAAGCAGGTCTTCACTGAAACATCTAGACATATACAGTATGGTCAATTGATGAAGAATCATTGGTTATCTTTGTTGGTTGACTCCTTAGCAGTGGCTCCTGCAGAAATTGTCCCTTTAACTCAGAGCAAGCAGACACTTCTTTTGCCTGTAATGGTCTATTTATCCATTCAAGGCCCATACAACATCTTCAGCACACATGCACACTTCAGTACTGTAACAGCAATGTCAAAGGTTTGTTGTCTGCTGATTGCCATCAATGGTGCATATGCAGTTGTCTCTGTGTGTTATCATATCACAATTTCACACTGCATGCTGCAGAAATGTTGATCACACTTTATGATTGATTTTCAGTTTCCAATCCATTGCACAGAGAATAAAAACTGGTGCTAGGCAATAGAATTTCCAGCTCAACATACCAAATTTCACATTTACGGATTCTGACATGAATTCTATGTTAGAGAAGAAAGGAAGTATCTGTATGTGATGAGAAATTGGGTATGAATAGGTGCAACAAGGGCAGGTGACAAGGGTAGTGGAGATGCTTATCTAATTCCTGGCAGCTGACATTTGGATCACAAAATGGCATCCATAGCATTCAAAGCTATTAAACCAGTTTTCAACCTGTAATATTCCCATGCCTTTTGGGCAATAAAGCACAAAAGTGTAAAATGTAGCAAGACTAGGCATACACTTATTACTGAGGCATTACAAAAGTGTTGGCATCCTTATATCGAAACAGCTTGTATGATACATCAAACATCTAGTTTAATTCCCAGCCACTGGCTAACAACCAAGCTTGTCTTGTTCCATGTTTACTTTCAGACCCCATGAGAATTGTTATTAAGGTTCTGCTCTCCTAATGTCCTTCCTTGCTACAGAAGGGTAATGGGGTCCCCAAGGTAATCAGAGAACTTTTGGTAACTGACAACACAGAGGAATAAAACAACTAATTAATCAAATAAAAAAAACTTGCAGAATTTGTTCAGAGGCATATAGCATTGACATTCGCAGTTTACAGTGACAGTTTACATTGTTATCTGCAGAGCACAAGAATTATTACTGATGCTTCTGTGAAAATAAAACAGTAAGATTTTTAATATTATTTTATAAGGTATTCTTTAAATCATACTGGAAGTTTGCGTAAAGGAGAACAAACCTCCTCAATAATAAGTCTCCTATTAACCACATATAATTAACTGTATTAAAGATATTAATAAATTTGATTATACTTGAGAAGAATATGGTGTGCTCTTGTGCTGAAGAATATCTGAAGATTGCTTAATATAATTGAGGAGATGCTTGTGACAGCTTTGCAACACAACAGCAGGCATGCTAAATTAGAACTAATGGCAAAGAACTTGGCCAACTCCCTGAAAAGTGGGTTTGAGAAGCATGATGTGGGCTTAACCCTTGTTTGTCCAGTGCACTGCAGGCAACACATTACATTTATGCTGCCTGCCCTCTCACCTGATTTTGGCATAAGTGAACATGGTCCATATTGTTCACTGGCATCATGCATCATCACATATATCAGAAATGGCTATCACAACTTAAAGCCAACTTGCAGTTCTTAAGTGGGAGGTAGATTGTAACAGATGGTCAGACTTCTTCAAAAGGAATTTGGTCTGTGGTATGGCAGCAGATTGAGCATCAAGTTTTCAGCAATATTCTTTGGGAAATGAAGAAAGGGATTCTGTATCCAAGGAGGAATTTTGGGGAGGGGAATTGCTGGAGTTCCCTCCAGATATATGCCAAGAAGGCAGCAGAAACACAGAGCAGCAGAAATCACACTCAGGAGAATGGCTTCAAAAACATAAATGCTGTGCAGGAAGAAATTTAACAATCACACAGGAGTTGACATGATGAGTCAGTTCACCTCAAACTGCACTATTAGATATATTAACCGGTCAATTCTTTATACCCCTTCACCTACCCATCAACAATCGCAATCAGTGGGGAGTCAACCTTAACATTCAAAAGCTGTACCACAGTCAACAGTGGCACCAACTCAACAACCACAATTCACAGCCAATTATCCAATCGCAATGGCGTATCACCCACTGTGTTGACTGAGAAAGTAGTGCATAATACTAGATAGGAGCAAAGAAATGGAGGACAAAAACTCATGTTAACCCCCATGGAAGAGACAGTATTGGCCATCATAGGCCAGGTATCACTGAGTTTATGAGCAAAGGTTTGACTGAAGCAGCTGATGCTGTGAATATCTACATATTAAACTAGATTTGATGAGGGCATATCTGTTCTCCTGTGAGGCATTCATAAGTCTGTTTCCGGAAAACATCTGGAATATTGCACTGGAATGTTGCAGCATGAATACATTGCAAAAGCTCCCAGGCTGTCATGGGTATTGTAGTTTAGTAGTCAGATTAGTATGCTAATGACCACAGTTCTGGACTTCTGATCCAGAGACATGAGTTTAAATCCCACCATAGAGCTATTAAATTTACTTAAAAGTAAGAAAGGAAATCTAGAATAAAATATAAGTATCACTCATGCTGACCATGAAATTAGAGGATTTTTGTACGTTCGTTCAGTTCCCCAATGTCATGGAATGAAACCTGCTCTGGGCCACATCTGACCCCAGATCCAGATCGATGTGGTTGACTCTTACCTATCCTCTGACCTGGCCAAACAAACCACCCTGTACAGAGCCAATTAGGGATGGGCAATAAATGCTGGATGAGCCAATAATGTTCACATCCTGTGAATAAATACATTTGAAAAAATAAATTGACAACTATCTACGTGGGTCTTTTAATTCCAAGTGTATATTAGAAGGTAAATATCTTATACGAGTGTTAGAAATTCCTGGTTGCAATGGTGATATTCATTTGTAATGTATCTGCATTCACTTGGATTCAGCGATGGTGGGAATCCAGACGAAGAGGTGAATGTCAGTACACGAGGAACCTTACATTATAGCTAGTCCTGGCAAGCAATTCATCTGTCATCTTGCTTTATTCATTGCATGCAGCAGACAGTTGCACCTGAAAGGGAAAGAAGCAAAAAATATTAAGGCCATTTGCAACTTTTACACCCACTGGTAATAGACGTTCCCTAGTTCCAGTATGGCAGACGCCTCTGACAATCTCGGCCGGTGGAAGCTCTGCATTTCAACCTCCATTTATAAACTACATGACAAAAGTTATGGTTCCTTCTACCCCCCCCCCACCCCCCTCATCCACAAGGAATATTTACTTCTACCCCATTTCTGAGGGTTCTGAGGTAACTGATGAGGCCAATATGGGATCTACAGATTCTGCCACATGTGTGATAGAAAGTGGAGTGATATTCAGTATAGATAGCATTGTGCTCCTTTACTATTTTCAATGAGTGTTTGCAAGCTTACGACTGAGACAGAAAAGGCTTTTGGTGCCATTCCAAATTCATTTCGCTTAAACAGGCACGGTACTGTAGCGGTTAGCATAACGCTATTACAGCACCAGCAACCCGGGTTCAATTCAGGCCACTGTCTGTAAAGAGTTTGTACGTTCCCCCCATGGCTGCATGGGTTTTCTCTGGGTGCTCCGGTTTCCTCCCGTATGGGTTAGGAAGTTGTGGGCATGCTACATTGGTGCCAGAAGCGTGGTGACACTTGCGGGCCGCCCCCAGGACACTCTATGCAAAAGGTGTATTTCACTGTGTGTTTCGATGTACATGTGACTAATAAAGAAATCTTATCTTATCTTATCTTAATCAAGGGCCAGGGATTCCCGTGAGTCATTGAAGATGTTACCATTTTCAAGGTGGTTTTGTGAACCCCCTTGAATTGTTCTCTCTGTCCTCTGAAAGCCTTCAGCCATAATGAAGCACAGAACAGAGTGCCTCTCTGGTATCAGGCAATTGACCCATTTTGTCCATTGATCAGTACCGTCTGAATTTTGGCTCAGGAGAGGATGCTGATGTTGGCTTGCTTATTGTTCCAATGAATTTGGAGGGTTTTGCAGAGACAGAGTTGGTGATACCGCTCCAGTTCTTTCTCTAGGACACCTTTATTGCTGTCACGGATAAAGATCGTCTCCCTTTTTTGATATGGTGTGAAACCTTTCTGACATAACCCCACTGCAATCTTCTTAGTTTGAAATCCTCCATGCTTGAGAAAAATAGCAAACCTGTATCTGCACATGGACTCAGCCAAATGTCTTCAAGAGGGAAACAAGACACAAACTGTAATTAGCTTTATTCTGATGGGGCAAAGTTTAAATACCTAACTACATAGTCACTAAATTTCCCCTCTGGTCAGTTTCTCAAGCCTTGCAAAACCTATGCTGTACAAATTAAATATAAAGCAGTTAAATTTAATTTAAGAATGCTTCATTAACATCTCCTAAGGACATTAATTACACAATAACTACCCACCTATCTGCACTAACTGAAGCTTTTATTTTGGGAAGTAGGTTACTTGCACTCAGTGCACAGCTGGAATGCAATCAGAAGTGGGGGTTAATGCAGTTGTGTGTCAGATAGTCTGGGACGTATAATGATGCATTGAAACAGTAACAGTCTGACACATGCAATCTTTCTTCAAGAAACTCAGATGGTGTGTTGAATTTGGATTGTAGACACAATCTAATAATCAAGTATTTAAACTCCCTATCCAGCACTTTGGGGGTTGAAATTCCTCGAAAATTTTCAAAATGGTAAGAATTCATAATAATGTTACAATACTGTTTTGGATATAGTTTATTCCACATTGGCAATTTATACCTCTATTTTCATGAATCTGCCATGCAAAATAAGAAATCCATTTGCTCTTGGGAGGTCTAAGATGTTAACTGACTATAGATGATTAGAATTGTAAAAGTACTTACCTGCAAAGTCTGATAGCTCCTACTTCATTTTAGCTGCCGGATTTCACTAACGTCAACAGGCTAGGCCTGCCACCATTAAACTCAAAAGGCTACACAACCGTGTGGAAAACAACTTCACATAGATTAAAATGACTGATTTGCTTCTTCAAAATGGGTTCCTCTGACACTATTAAACTAACCACCGGTAAATTGGTGTGTTCATAGTGAGCTTTAGGTTGGACTTAAGAAACCTTTCTTCAACCCTTGCTTTCATTGTAGGGTGAGGATGGGTTAAAATCACCCAGCTAGCTAGTTTCTGACTTTAAGTTCCCTGGGCCTGATTACAAAAGAGGCAATCCAATTCTTCCATGGCTGTTTGTCCAGAGTGAGTTAAGTGACTGTGCAAGAATAGTATCCTTCCTTACATTCAACAGGAAGTTTTCATGATTGCTCTTTGCAGTTGAAAATTTTGATCAGGACGTCTGGGCTCCTTCCATCTGGTTTTGTGCAAAAATTATTAGATTGACTTACAATCCACTAATTGTGGGATTGCCTTTAGGTTGGATGCCCTCTCAAGCTGGTTGGATCAGAGCAACCTGAGTTATACTCCTGACAATTTAGCTTTCAAGGTCATAGGACGACACACGCATTCCTAACAAGTCAGAGTGCAGACTCCAGGAATGGTATATGAGGAGGATTCATTTGGAATCCTTCTTTACACTTTTTTTTCTGAAGGAGGAGGAAAAGATTGTGCAAGTACGTTGAATGCAAGCCAGCAGTAGAGTGGGAGATCAGCAACATTACCATATGTAAGTGAACAATTATACTTCAGATGGTTTTGGAATTTACCAGCAAATGGAGAGAAACTGCAAATTCATTCTCAAGAGTATCCACAATACTCCCTGTGCCACTCAAAGATTACCAGTGCATTTGTTTTCCATCCCATCGAAGTTTTTTTGAGGCCCTCTGTTTAAATTAGTTTGCAACCATATATCATGGTCTACAAGGATACCAGGGAGAAAGGAACACGTGCCCTTGGCTCTAGCGACTTGCTGATTTGACCAAACTGCAGATGATAGATGAGACCCTTAAAAGGCCTGTGAGCCCAATGGACTGGAGTATCTTTACATAAATCAAAAGGGATGCTCTTTCATTGACATGAAAGCAGAATACTGTGGATGCTGGAAATATGAAATAAATGCTGGGGCTTTTCTCTTTGGAACGACGCAGGATGAGAGGCGACTTGATAGAGCTGTTTAAGATTATGAGGGGCATAGATAGAGTGGACAGCCAGCAATGTTTCCCCAGGGTGGCAACAGCCAATACTATAGGACATCACTCTAAGGTCAGAGGAGGAATGTTCAGGGGAGATGTCAGAGGTAGGTTCTTTACACTGAGAGTGGTGGGTGCATGGAATGCACTGCCAGGGGTGGTTGTAGAGGCTGATACACTAGGGATATTTAAAAGGCTCTTGGAAGTAAGAAAAATGGAGGGTTATGGGCTGTGCACAAGGGAAGGGTTAGATTGGTCATGGGGGAGGTGTTCATATAGTTCAGCACAACATCATTGGCCGAAGGGCCTGTACTGTGCTCTACTGTTCTATGTTCTATGTAAAAAGAAAAGCAAATCCTGGACATACTGAGCAGATCAGGCAGCATCTATGGAGTGAGAAACGGAGTTAATATTCCAGGTCAATGACCTTTCAACTGATCTGAGTAGTTCGAACATTGTCAGTTTATATTTGAGCATGTGTGCATTCCCCATTGCTATCTTGCACAGTGCTTCTATCTTCAAGTAATCTCATGTTCCACTATGGAAGTTAGGGCCAGGATGCAAAAGCTTGCCTCCTAAGGTCCTTGAGTGCCCACTGTGTCCATTGGCAATTACTCACCTGCTGTCCTCATGTAGAAAGTGGAAGCTTGATATAACAAAGTGCATGTTTCCAAAGCTATGACAACCGAGAATGCCTCTGGCATTCTGAAGCAAAGATACTGATAACTGAATCACTCTTGGAACATTTGCAATACAATCTCTGAAAAGTACCTGATTCACCAGAATACAGCAATTGATTTAGGTTTCCAAATGTCTGGAATGAAGCAGGTAGAGAGAGAGAGCAAAAGGATTTAGCATGGGAGGATATTGATTCTTCCAGGGGAATACAGGGCATCTTAACAAATCTAATCTTGAAAACATTTTCATAAACAGGCCAGCTATTATACTTTCTACTCTCATATATTTTTTTTAAATATATGAAGAGTAAAAGAGAGATAAGGGTAGATATAGGACCAATTGAAAATGGTGCAGGAGAGATTATAATGGATAACAAAGAGATGACAGAGGAACTAAATGAGTATTTTGCATCAGTCTTCACTATGGAGGACATCAACAATATACCTGATAGTAAGGGGTCTCAGGGTATAGAACTGAGTTCAGTCAAGATTACTGGAGAGAAGGTGCTTGGGAAGCTAAATGGACTAAGAACAAATAAGCCTCCTGGACCGGATGAAGTGAACCCTTGGGTTCTCTTAAGTGGCTTTAGAGATTGTGGAGGCATTAGTGATAATTTTACAGGCATCAATAGGCTCTGGCATGGTTCCAGAGGACTGGAAGGTCATAAATGTAGTTCTGCTGTATAAGAAAGGTGGGAGGCAGCATAAAGGAAATTACAGACCTATTAGTCTGACATTGGTGGTTGGAAAATTATTGGAGTCAATCCTCAAGGATGAGGTTATGGAATACTTAGAGATGCATGACAAGATAGGTCCAAGCCAGCATGGTTTCATGAAGGGAAGATCCTGCCTGACCGACCTATTGGAGTTTTTTGAAGAAATCTCAAGTAGGGTGGATAAGGGAGAGGCTGTGGATGCTGTTTATTTGGATTTTCAAAAGGCCTTTGACAAGGTGCCACACAAGAGGCTGCTAAAGAAAATGAGAGCTCATGGAATTACAGGAAGGATATTAGAATGGGTGGAGCATTGGCTGATAGGCTGAAAGCAAAGGGTGGGAATAAAGGGATCCTGTTCTGGTTGGCTGCAGGTTACCAGTGGTGTTCCGTAGGGGTCGGTGTTGGTGCCGCTTCTTTTTACACTGTATATCGATGAGTTAGATTATGGTGTAAATAGTTTTGTGGCTAAATTTGCAGATGACACCAAGATAGCGGGAGGAGTAGGGAGTGTTGAAGAAACAGAAAGGTTGCAGAGTGACTTAGATAGTTTAGGAGCATGGGCAGAGAAATGGCAGATGAGATTCAATGTTGAGAAATGTGCGGTTGTGCACTTTGGAAGAAGAAATAAGCGGGCAGATTATTATTTAGATGGGGAGAAAATTCAAAGTACAGAAGTGCAAAGGGACTTGGGGGTCCTCATGCAGGATACCCTAAAGGTTAACCTTCAGGTCGGATCGGCGGTAAGAAAAGCGAATGCTATGTTGACATTCATTTCGAGAGGTATAACGTATAAAAGTAAGGAAGTGTTGATGAGGGTCTATGGGGCACTGGTGAGACCTCATTTGGAGTGCTGTGTGCAGTTTTGGGCCCCTTACCTTAGGAAGGATGTACTGATGTTGGAGAGGGTTCAGAAAAGATTTACGAGGATGATTCCCAGAATGAAAGGCCTAACATACGATGAGCATTTGTCAGCTCTTGGACTGTACTCATTGGAGTATGGAAGAATGAGAGGAGACCTCATAGAAACATTTCGAATGTTGAAAGGACTGGATAGAGTAGATGTGGCTAAGTTGTTTCCCTTAGTGGGTGAGTCCAGGACTAGAGGGCACAGTCTTAGAATTAGAGGGTACCCATTTAGAACAGAAATGAGAAGAAATTTCTTTAGCCAGAGGGTTGTGGATTTGTTGAATTCGTTGCCACATACAGCTGTGGAGGTCTGATCATTGGGGATGTTTAAGGAGGAGACTGACAGGTATCTAATTATTCAAGGTTACAAGGGATATGGGGAAAAGGCCAGAAATTGGGGCTAGATGGGAATAGTTTAGCTCATGGTGAGGTAGCAGAGCAGACTCGATGGGCCGAATGGCCTACTTCTGCTCCTTTGTCTTGCGATCATGTGATCTTGTGATCTCGCTCAACCTTTTGCAGTCATAACATTCTTTCAAATCAAAGCTACTAGATCCCAAAAGCAAACAGGATGAGCTTCAGCACCATTCAAATAGAATTGGGATTGGGCGGGTGGGTGGCAGACGAAATTCAACGCATGCAAATACCCAAGACAAAATAAATGAGAAAGGATTAATACAAAAATGGAAGGAAATTGAAAGTGATCCAGGAATCCCAATTGACAGTAAGTTTCACAACAACATTCAGCAATTGTGATAAAGGAAAATGGGATATGCTGTAAAAAGTCAACAGAGAACCAAAATAGAAAGGTAGTTCTGCTATTTTAGAATGTTTTGGTTTCCACAGAATAAAATCTTACTGTCATTGAAAATATGTCACTGAGGGCAACCAGTACAATTGAAAGGATGGAAACTGTGTATTATGATGTGTATTGGCCATGTTACCATTGGAGAAAGATAAGACAGTTTGAATATCCAGCAAAATATAATAACAAACATCCTGATGACAACAGAATTCTATCAGTGCAACACAGTTCTGAAGACTTCACCTCCAATTAAGTTCACTGGGAAGTACAATGTTCATATTTTTAACATTGCTCTGAATGTTTTTGTAAATATGAACTACAAAGAATGGACTCCGGCATTTAAGAAACAATGATTGGGGATGGAAACAGCTGTGTGGGTTGTCAATATTGTTAACTTTTGCTTAAATAATTGGGAACCATAAATTCCTCTTGCTAGTGTGATCCTATTTAATAAGTATATGGTAATGCTTTTCTGTTCCTTGCAAAACAAGCTTAATATCACTGAGGGCTATGAAAATTGTGATATTTAATTCTGGCAATGTAACTTGTTCACATTGTAGTTTGTTCTTATTAAGCAAAACCAGCAGGATTTTTCATTGAAATTAATGGTGTTCTGAGAATATATCCCTGTAAAAGAAAATCATTCCCATTGATTACTTTTAATTAGTTTCGATGTATTTCAGAACAAGAAAGCTTTTTAGTAGTTTTAACACAAGTAATTCAACATTCAAAATAGAGACTCCATTCAGGTTAAGATAAGATAGATATAAGATATCTTTTATTAGTCACATGTACATCAAAACACACAGTGAAATGCATCTTTTGTGTAGAGTGTTCTGGAGGCAGCCCGTAAGTGTCGTCATGCTTCCGGCACCAACATAGCATGCCCACAACTTCCTAACCTGTACGTCTTTGGAATGTGGGAGGAAACCGGAGCACCCGGAGGAAACCCACGCAGACATGGGAAGAACGTACAAACTCCTTACAGACAGCAGCTGGAATTGAACCCTGATCACTGGCGCTGTAATAGTGTTACGCTAACCGCTACACTACACTGCCAATTCTAGTTGACAGGAACTATCATATAGCCATGATGGTACCATATGATAGCACAGATTTTTATAGCTATGCTGTAAAAGTAAATCTGCCAGAGACAGCCAAGAGTGGCCAGTAGATAATATTTGGAATCATTTTTTATTTAATAGGAAGATCTCAACCTGCATTGATCAGTAGGAATATTGTTAAAATTGCAATGACATTATTACATCCAGTTCCTCAGTCTTTATTCTAAACATGCTTATCTTTTTGACAGTCAAGAAGTCTATCAGAGGGCGCAGGCTCATGATTGAATCCAACTTGGATGTCGTTAGGTGAAGGAAGATGCAGATAAACAGAAGGAAAGAATGAGTGATTGCAAAACTATCTTAATGCCTGCCCACAAGACATGCCAGTGATGTGTTCCGTGCTCATGTTTCTGGGGCAGGCTTCGAACCCACAACTTTCCAACTAAAAGATGAGAGTGTCAATTTATTTGCCATTAGTATGTCTTTGAAGACAAACAATAGCAGGAATTACTGCCTATCCATAAATGCCAAAAGGCACATCAGTCATTTGTGGATGAATGTTAAGCAAAGGTGTTCATGGAGGGAATGTTAGCTAGTTAGAGCTGTCAACACAAGGGGAATGTAACACAACACAAAAGAGACAAGCCACATTTAACTATAGTAAGGAACAGGCAGTGTGCCTTCAGCAATTCCAGAGGGTTCTTCCTATTATCTCCAGAGGATGACAGTGGCTCAGGGGACTATTAACCATCTGAATAAAATCTGTCAAACCCTCTATGAATGGTGTTTGTGTCAGAAACAAGAAATCGCTGAGATTTCAGTACTTCGCTGTGACAAGTGAATCTGATGAAAATGATTGCAGCAGTACACTTCACATTTAAATCAGCTTGTTGCTAAATGCTGCTGATATTGTCATTGCAGTTTTTGTAACACGTGAGCAAGAAAAGCAACCTGCAGTTTGTCTGTTTATTGATATCTGTAAGAGATCCCTGCCTTGTAATGTCATCACATGACATCAGCACAGAGAGAAATTTGTATCAACATTGACTAATGAATAAAAGAAACAATCTCTTAACTTTCACATAAAGCACACAAAGACCCATCTAATAAATAAAAAGATAAGAAAAAATGTCTGATGAAAATCTTACATTTGTTTACCTGGTTCCCAGAAATAGTACTGATCATACCTAAATATCCAATCAGTTTTCTGTATTTTGAGGTGTTACACTTCAAACAAAGCACTGCTACATCAAAACACAAACAATTAATCATTGGAATCACAAACCAATGAGTGCATTTCATATTGAATGTTCACAAGAATCCAGAGCTATTTTCCTATTTGCTAAAATTTATATGAAAATGATTGCAGCCTTTCAACGTAAAATCAACTCACAAGGAAGGTCTGATGAAATACTCTATACTCTGCAAATAGGTGTGATGGTTTTAGAGTTTTATGAATGTAATCGAGTAAGATCTAATTGTGAAGGAGAAAATGTACATGACTTATAACACAAACTGCAGGAAACTTGTGCACCTGTGCTGGATTTACCACACTGCTCATGGTTGCAATGAAGCTACACAGCGGGTAAAGCAATGGCAAGAAGCTGTTTCCAGAAGCCCAGATCTACCGTGAAGCTTTGATAAAAAGCCATAATTTTCAGGATGAATTTGTCATGTATTGAGTCAGGCACTGCATCACATCTCATTATCATTAAAGCATTCCACAGTAAGTTTTTTTCTAATTCACTTTCAGTATCTGGGTGTCACTAGCAAAGCCAGAATTTGTTACCCAACCCTAATTGCCCTAGAGGTGGTGCTGCTGAGCCAACCACTGCAGACCTTTGAGCCCAGTAATATACTTATTGTGGCTCCAGATATGTGTATATGGATCACAAAACAGCAAAGGTTACAGTGAGCTTTTGATTTTAATGTCCAGTTTGACCAGCTCCCAGCTGGGGTATTTTACAATCAGATACAGTGACAACAGACTACACATTTAACAAGGCAGCTGTTAGTGGAAAAAGAGAATATCACTTCTTATTTTCCTCAGGAGAATGAAACTCTTCCTGCACAACCGTCCTGTTAATAGGTACAAGAAACAAAATGGGCTATGAGAGAATAGTTTTCAGTTTGGAAATGACAGTTGTAATGGAGGTTCGCAATTTTGGATTGCTAAGAGTACTTAACTTTACATGGCAATGTAAAGTTTGGCCACAAATCAGCCATATGTCACAGAATAGTGAAACAGGTTTGATGAGATAACTTTCCTCCTGTTCCTATGCCCTTATGCTTATTACATTTGTTTTATAAACTCTTGGTTACAAATAACTCACTGACATGAATTTAATGTGGGCAAAATAAATAAATTTTCTGATTTTTTTTCACTAAATTCAATTAACCCTGATTTCTCTCCTGCTCATTTTTCCATTCTTAAAACATGAAAGAAATTATTGGTTAATATATCAAAAGAATTATATTGTTGCAAAATTGTTTACTAATTATAAACAAATGCTTTTATTTCTGTCCCAAGAAAGGGTTTTCTCACAGCTGATTTCTTTAGCTCTAATTCAAAAAAAAGAAAATCAGAAGTGGTTGTTTTATCCAATTGGACTTTCTAGAGACCATAACTAAAAGAAACAGAAAATGCTGAAGATACTCAACAGGTCAGGCAGCAGCTGTGCAGAGTTGGCATTTTAGATCAATGATCTGATCAACTGATGAAAAGTCATTGACCTGAAACAGCAACTCTGGCTGTGCCAAATGCACAATTATATTCGAGATACTACTGACAACTGGTGAAAAATAAAAAAAATAGCTTTGTTCAAACACTTATGTGCAAAGACAAAGTACAAACACTCACAACTTGCATAGTATACTACCCATTAAGACACAAGGTGATTAGTCTTGGACTTCTGGTTCCTTGGTTCTCTGAATTCCATACTCTAGGGCACCTCCTTCTGAGTGTTGGTCATAAGTTATCAGATCAAGTTCCAGGATTCAGTAAGGAATTAAATCCTGTTTCCAAGTTTATCTCCCTGAAACATTGACCATCCCTTTGTCACCACAGATGCTGTTTGACCCATTGAGTTCTTCCAATAGTTTATTTTTGTCTCCAGATTCCAGTATCTGCAGTCGCGTGTCTCCCTCCTATCTCTTCTGTTCTCCACATCAATAGTCCATTACTGGTCCAATCCATTCCGTCCATCTTTGTCCCACTATCACTAGACTCTTGGATGTTAGATTGCCATCACCATCTCCCATTTTACCAATTGTGAAGCATCTTAGTTTGTTGGTAGTGAGCCAATCAATTACACTGAAGCATAAGATTGATTTCATCTGACAGCTCAGATAAGCACTTCACACCTCAAGCGAGGTTTGCTCTTCTTCTTGCTGCTGAAGTCTTGAGTGTCATTGAGATGCTAACTTCATTACAGCCAGATGGTCAGTGTCTTTGTTTACATCTTATTTGGTCCTGACTGTCCTTTGTCTCATGCTAGACTGATTTCTCCTGTGATTAAGTCATTATCAGTTCTTTGCTGGTAATTTCTTAGCATTCTCAGAGAACTACATGGACCATTACACATCTTTGTATGTGACAGCCTCTAAATGTTTATCCAAACTGAAGCAATACACAAAAAGTGCTGGACAAACTCAGCAGGTCTGAGTCCCTCCAGCACTTTTTGTGTATAAAAGAATTTTGACCTGAGAAACAAAGGACTACAGATGCTGAAATCTAGATGAAAAACACGATGATGCTGGAGGAACTCAGCAGGACAGGCAGCATCCGTGGAGGAAAGCAGGCGGTCAACGTTTCGGGTCAGGATACTTCTTGAGGACACCTGCTGAGTTCCTCCAGCACCTTTTGCGTATTGCTCCAGATTCCAGCATCTGTAGAAGTTTTTGTGTCTCTTTATTCAAACTGAAATCTGTCCATTCTGTTTGAATACCACAGTCCCCCTTTTGTTTCTGAGGGCTGTGTCTGAAGGGATCATATCACACTCTCGTGTCTCTTCAGGCAGCATTCCAGTGCATGCTGCTGAATAGTCAATCAATTCCAATAATTGATAAAATACATTTTGTATGCAAAATCATTTAACAATTGCATAACATAAAATGTAAGATAAGATATCTTTATTAGTCACATGTACATCAAAACACAGTGAAATACATCTTTTGCATAGAGTGTTCTGGGGGCAGCCCGCAAGTGTCGCCATGCTTTCAGCGCCAACAAAGCATGCCCTCAACTTCCTAACCCCTACGTCTTTTGGAATGTGGGAGGAAACCAGAGCACCTGGAGGAAACCCATGCAGACACGGGGAGAACGTACAAACTCCTTACAGACAGTGGCTGGAACTTAACCAGTTTGCTGGTGCTGTAATAGCATTACACTAACCACTACACTACCGTGCCTGTCCAAAAACTGCAGATGTCAGGAGTGGGATATGGATAGATTATTACCAATGCATTTGGAAATGGAAGATTACTGATTATATTCATGTATGCCCTTCATTGTTTATTAATTCTGTGACTAGTATCATAACTCCTTTTATACTTGGCTAGTTTTTTGACCATTTCCTTTAGCTTTCATCTTTTGCACTTCCCACACATCATCACTAATAAGATAAACTCTAGTATTACTGTGATAAAAAAGTGAGATATAATCCTTATCCATTCATTGCCCAATTGCATTTATCATCCCACCAAGTAGTTACCTTCGTATTAGAAATGTCTTGCTGTACTATCCCACTTTTTTGTTGCAACATATGATCTACTCTGTTTTTGTTTCTTTCCCATCTGTACAACTGTTCCCTAATTTGACTCTGAGATGATAAATTCCACACTTTGTCTCTCTCCATAGATGTTTTCTGACTTACTGAATATCTGCATATTTTTCTGTTTTTACTTCCGTTCCAGCATCCGCGGGGTTTTGCTTTTTGGTTTCTGGAGGCCGTGATTACAGCTTCAAGTAAAACCTATTGAAATGTTGACATAAATCTAGCACTTTGCCCTCTGCTTCTCATACGGTCAACTATCCGTGCATTATATTTTCTGCCCATTGACTATGAATGGATAGCACATTTTACACTACGGAATCCATGCCTGGAGTATTAATTAGATTTGAATTAGTCTAGCTTGAAGATGACTATGTGGTCTTGTTGAATCATGTACGCAGCTGGGTGAAAAGTTAATTGCCTGCAGTGTGACATGTCATATGTTCTGTAAGATAAGTGAATTACTTACTCTGGCCTATGTACTTATGTTAATAAATTACTGAGTTCCTACAGCTGTGTTTCACAACTCACACAAACCTGGACTAAGGCTGGCCATGAATGCCAGGTGCATAGTAGTAACCCTCTTAAACATTATACTATGCTTCAGACGAGAATGCTTTGGGTGTCACTGTTGCAAGTTTCCTTCCTTATTACAGTGTTTAGAGAATGTTGTAATTATTAGTAGGAAGTGGTTCTGTTAATGAACATTTCTGAGACTGGCATAGTGTCACCTCCAATTTCACAGCTACTTGTACACATTTCCTTAGATTATCACAGGGACTACACATCAACTACAGAAGCTTTGACATTTGCCCTTGGATCAGTAGCGCTGAACCTACAATATAATAGCTGTATTATTCCAGACCCAACCTGGTGCCCAAACTGGAACTTGCAACCCCATGTACATGTGCTGACCATCCACTCCTGAAGGTGGAGTGGACTCTCTGCAATGAGTAGACTTCAACTCCACATCTTGAGACTCTTTGCTAGAACACATGACAGCCAGCCACTTAGAACTGATTCAACTCGACTTTAAACAATGAATATTATTCTTAAAAAATTAAAGCCAACATGTTTAAAATGCGACATTACAATTAGTTTAATTAAACACATTGGAACACTGACAAGTAATTAAGATTATTAAAATGAAGCAAAATAGTTAAAGCACTTTTATCCACAAGGCTGATGACTCTATTCAAAAGGCTTGTCATTTGAACTTCCTGGTGTAAAGCTGAGGCCCCAGTAGAAGGTGCATCCAGACTGTTTCCTCAACGAGTCACTGTTCCACTGTTGTGCTCAATGGTGAGCAGAGCAATTGAGTGGATGTGCAGATGCACTATCTAACTCTCAGGATGTGTTGGATTTTCATACCTGACTGTTCTTATGCTGATGTCCAATACTTCCCAAGGCATGAATGGATGATGGTTCTTCTTGATCACAGACTCCCTGTTTCTGAAATTCAGGTCCATTTAAATTAACGGAAATTACAGAAAGTGAGAACATCTTGCAGTTCCATTCCAAGCAAGAATTATTTCCTCCTGGCACTTCGAGGAAACCTGAAGTAGAGAATGGAGCTGCATAAATGCAATTTGTTCATTTCTTCTGATGTACCTGTCAATGAAACACATGGAGTAAGTTATTTTTGCTCTGTAGCTGTAACTGTATGACAATGAAAGAACATGTTGAGTATTGTTTCTCAAAGACTCTAACAAAAATTTAAAGATATACATTCATACTTTTCAGCTCTAAACTGTGCCAGTTTGCCCATTTTTTAATAAATCAGCTTCCATCATGCCACCTTACTACTACATTGGTTGCTGCAGCTTAGAAAATTAGTCACATATGCGGCAAAATTGCTATGGACTGCAAAATGACAAGACTTTCTCTCTAATGTTTATTCCTGTATATTTTCATGGCTTTAGCAAATCTTTTAAGTTTGCCTGGACTACTGAGCAGTGAGAGTCCAAGATAAAGTCTGCATAATTGACAAGAGAGGTGGAAGATCTAGTTAGGAGGAAGAAGGCAGCATACATAAGGTTTAGGCAGCAAGGATCAGATAGGTCTCTTGAGGAACATAGGGTAGCAAGGAAGGAACTTAAGAAGGGGCTGAGGAGAGCAAGAAGGGGACTTGAAAAGGCCTTGGTGAGTAGGGTTAAGGAAAACTCCAAGGCATTTTTCACTTATGTGAGGAGCTGAAGGACGACGAGAGTAAAGGTAGGACCGATTACGGATAAAGATGGGAAGATGTGCCTGGAAGCTGTGGAAGTGGGTGAGGTCCTCAGTGAATACTTCTCTTCAGTATTCACCAAGGAGAGGGGCCTTGATGATGCTGAGGACAGTGTTGGTAAGGGTAATGTTCTAGAGCATGTTGATATCAAGAGAGAGGATGTGTTGGAGCTGTTGGAAAATATTAGGGCAGCTGAATCCCCAGGGCCTGATGGAATATTCCCCAGTCTGCTCCGTGAGGCAAGGGAGGAGATTGTGGAGCCTTTGGCTAGGATCTTTGAGTCCTCGTTGTCCACAGGAATGGTACCGGAGGATTGAAGGATGGCAAATGTTTGTCCCCTTATTCAAAAAAGGTAATAGGGATAGTCCAGGGAAGTATAGACCAGTGAGCCTTACATCTGTGGTGGGCAAGCTGTTGGAAAGGAGTCTTAGAGTTGGGATCTATGGGGATTTGGAGAATCATGGTCTGATCAGGGACAGCCAGCATGGCTTTTGAAGGGCAGATCATGTCTCACAAGCCTGATAGTGTTCTTTGAGGAGGTGACCAGACAGATTGATGAGGGTAGTGCAGTAGATGTAGTCTACACGGACTTTAGTTCCACATGGTAGGCTTCTTCAGAAGGTCAGAGGGCATGGGATCCGGGGAAGCTTGGCCATATGGATTCAGAATTGGCTTGCCTGTAGAAAGCAGAGGGTTGTGGTGGAGGGAGTGCATTCAGATTGGAGGGCTGTGACTAGCGGTGTCCCACAAGGATCGGTTCTGGGACCTCTGCTTTTTGTGATTTTTATTAATGTCTTGGATGAGGGGGTGGAAGGATGGGTTGACAAGTTTTCAGATGACACAAAGGTTGGTGGTGTTGTGGATAGGGTAGCAGATTGTCAAAGATTGCAGAGGGACATTGATAGGATGCAGAGCTGGGCCGAGAATTGGCAGATGGAGTTGAATCAGGAGAAGTGTGAGGTAGTACACTTTGGAAGGACAAACTCCAAGGCAGAGTATAAAGCTAATGGCAGGATTCTGGGTAGTGTGGAGGAGCAGAGGGATCTGGGGGTCCATATCCACAGATCCATGAAAGTTGCCTCACAGGTGGATAGGGTAGTTAAGGGATGTTATCTTTCATAAGTTGAGGGATCGAGTTTAGGAGCTGTGAAGTGATGATGCAGCTCTAGAAAACTCTGGTTAGACCACACTTAGAATACTGTGTCCAGTTCTGGTCACCTCATTATAGGAAGGATGTGGAAGCGTTGGAAAGGGTGCAGAGGAGATTTACCAGGATGCTGCCCGGTTTAGAGAGTATGCATTATGAGGAGAGACTAAGGGAGCTAGCGCTTTACTCTTTGGAGAGAAGGAGCATGAGAGGAGACATGATAGAGGTGTACAAAGTATTAAGAGGAATAGATAGAGTGGAGAGCCAGTGCCTCCTTCCCAGGGCACCAATGCTCAATACAAGAGGGCATGGATTTAAAGTAGTGGGTGGGAAGTTCAAGGGATATATCAGAGGGAGGTTTTTTTACCCAGAGAGTGGTTGGGGCATGGAATTCGCTGCTTGGGGCGGTGGTGGAGGCAGGTACATTGGTCAAATTCAAGAGATTACTAGATAAGCATATGGAGGAATTTAAAATAGAGGGATATGTGGGAGGAAGGGGTTAGATAGTCTTCGGTGAGGTTTAAGGGTCGGCACAACATTGTGGGCCAAAGGGCCTGTATTGTGCTGTACTGTTCTATAATACTTCAATGGATTTGAACTCAGCTGTTATTTTTAATATTAGCGTAAAATAATGCAGGTGCTGGAAATCTGAACAAATGTGCTGGCAGAGCCAATGGAGTACTCCTTGCCTTTTGTGATGTTTACATATTCCCTAAATAGTGTTAATACATTCATGTGGAAGTTAGATATGCAAAGGAAGAAGGACTATCAGGATATGTTGCCGGGGTTAGATGAAGCCAGATGAGAAGAGGTTTGTAAACAACTGTGAGATCCTTTTGGGCTAAATACAAAAGTTATTTGCTGGGCAAACTCTGCAAAACTTTGTAGTTTTATTGCTGAAATAAAATATTAATTTGTGTAACTCATATAAGCATGTAATTACTTAAAACAAGATCTAATATATCAATGCAGATTTCTCTTTAGAAATCAATTCTTGTACAGTCTATTACCTTTGGGCTTTCTTACTTTGTGAGCAGAATAAATTCAAAATACACTTAATCAATAATAACAAATTGAATAAAAAAACAAGTGGAGGAATTTCGACTTCACTGAACTCTTGAGGACCAAATATTTGCACTAATTGAATAGGAAGTAAAACACACGAACCATTTAATGTGCACAGTTTATCCTTTTGCTAATTGATGCTATCATCTCTATTCCTTGTTGAGTAAAACTTTGCTCTATGGCTGGTACACTTGATGATCTTATTTACATACTTAGGAATCCGCAGTGAAACATTCAGCATTCATGAGTGGATAAGATTGCGGTTGGTCACTGTCCATTGCCAATCAAATATCATTATTTCCTATTGTACATTGCTTAGGTAATGATGCCCAAAATTCCTTGTTTCAATACTCCATGGTGGTGTTCTCCTACATAGTTAGACACACCTGGAAAAGAGTGCCTGGAGATTGATTCACAACTGCTTGAAGCTTTGTAGGAGGAATCGATTTTAGGAGCTCATCATTCACTTTCTCATGCTGCCAATTTTTCGTCTTACCCTAGGATTTTAGAAGCTACAGAACCCAGAATTACATTAAAAGATGGGCTCAAATCCACTGTAGCACACACTGCCCTTTATACATCACAATGCTTATGATACTTAATTATCCAACACAAAAAAATGCCATAGAATTCTGCCTGGAGTGAAAATCTTATGTCTGTGAGAGAAATTTATTTATAATTGAATGATAATTAGCCAAAGCACACATAGTGCCTTCGTATTCATCTACTATGTCAGGTTGCAACATTTTCCTCATCTAGCTGACTTTGTACAGAAACCTCTGCAGCCAGTTCAAAAAGAAATGGAAATACCTTTTGAAATGTAGTGTGTGGATCCAAAAGGTGGATATAGTTATTGCAACTATTTCATTATTATCTTAATGGTGGCTCAAGGAATCTTCACACATGTCGTATGTGTGAAGCTTCTCCAAGCTGCCATTATGATAATAATGACATATTTTCAGAGTTTACCTGCACAAAAAATAAAACAAAACAGTTTACAAGGAGGAATTTTCAAGCACAGTGAATCCCTGGGTTATGGAAGACCTGATTTATTGAAATCTGACATCATGCAAATTTTCCCAAAAAGTTTCAGAGAATTTTTCATGATAGGAAAGTTAATTACAGAAATGTAAACCTCTTTCAGGAGTTATGGAATAGAGGTAGCAGCCAGTTAATTAAAGAAACAGCCAGCCTTCAAAAAAAACCTGTTTACATGTAACCTCCGTGCAGTAATCAAACAGGCACCATTGTCTATTAAGAATGCAGCTGCCAGTTCGCAGCAGTGGGACACTTAAGAGATTTGCCTTGGAAACTGGAAAGGCATTCTCATCTATTGACACTTGTGAAATATCAAAGAATATAACATCCATTGATACTTCAAGGCCATCAAAACTAGCCATTGGATATGGAACATTCGGATTCGGTACCATTCTAACTACACAGGAAGGCAATAAACAAATGTTCTTGTTAATCAACCCTCATTGGAATTGTTCCCTTCTGAATTACAGAAAAATTAGTTCATGGACTATTTTAACATACATGATGCGTTAAAATAATACAGTTGCTGCAACTCTGATCCAGAAGCAGAAAATGCTGGGAAACGCTTAGCAGGTCAGGAAACGCTCAGCAGTTCAGGCAGCATCAGTGAAGAGAATGAGACAGTAAATGTTTCTGGCTGTCAACATTTTAACAAAACTGTCAGATGGTAGAGACAAACAGCTTTTAAACAGGAAAGTGGAGAGACCAGGAAGGAAAGTACAAAGGTGAAGGTCTGTTTTAAAGTGAAGGATAGGAGTCATTAATTGACAAACATATTAAAGGTGTCAGGCAAAAAAAAGGGGTTGTAATGGAAGAACAAAGACAGGGAAATTTGGGTCCGGAGAAGATGTAAATATCGCGAAGTATCCAAGGGGAGGAAAAGCATGGACTATGTATGTCTAAAAACAGAGATTCATTTTTGTATACGGACAAGATTTCACTTGTTCATTCAAAGTCTGCAGAGAAGTTAATTTCAGCCAGTGTCACCAACTTTTCCAGTGGTGCATGTTGAGTAAGTTAAACAGCAATGATGGACAGCAGTAAGTATTTGAGCAAGTAGCATGACAAAGTTAATGAAAAAGTGACTGTGAATATCCATACAAGCTGTGTTGCTTCCAGCACCCAGAAGCAGGGCAAGAAAAAAAATTCAAGGATCTCACTGGAGCTACTAAGGTAGACTTTAGCACCTCTTACTTGCTCAGTGCTCTGCTGTGCACTGTCACACTGTTACCACAGCACTACACGCCTTCCCATCCTTCTTCTCCAATTACAGTAGTGCAGTTGGACTCCTGCTTGTACTTGTATGCTCATTACTGCTGCTGTCAGCTCGATGACACTTCCCTCTTTTTCATATCTTTGGCTTTTTACACTCTGCATTCTTCACACATCTTCATAATACTGCTGTAGTAGACTCTTCACGTCCTTCATTCTTTCTGCAATAAAAACAAACACAAAACAACAATTTATGCATTTTTGAATCTTTTTTCTGACATTTATAAAGTAAGTTCTGTTATTATCCTTTGTACTTTACATCTTATTCCTCTCAGTTTTCTTCTTCTTTTAGTGTCTCAGGTTTCTGATGTCCCACAACGTAGTTGTATAGTTTTTCTTACTTTTATCTATTTGTGCATATTTCAGAATTTTAAATGCTCTTTCTCCCTCATGCCTTCCTAACCTTCCCTTTCACATTGACTTCACCTTATTTCTGGGATAAAATGCCTCAGCAATATTTATCAAAAAAAATTTCTTAATGGTAAAATACTGCCCTTTCCGATCTTCCTGTTTTTCTGTTTGTATAATACTTTATCTTCCCAAATTAGACAATGCAACTTCAGTTTCTTAATAGTTTATTATCTGGCCTCAATTCAAGCCTCAATTACAAAATCTAGATCTCAGATATTGCCTTATTTTAATTTGCCACATGATTTCCTCTTCATTAGTTAGAAGCAAATCCAATTTTTCATTTCCCACTGTGGATTCCCCCTGTGCTTCAGAGGAGGTAGCATTGAATTACTTCAATACCACCAGACTTAAGGACAGCTTCTACCCCACTGTGATAAGACTATTGAACAGTTCCCTTATACAATGAGATGGACTATGGCCTATGACCTCATGACCTCACGATCTACCTTGTTGTGACCTTGCACCTTATTGCACTGCACTTTCTCTGTAGCTGTCACACTTTACTCTGTACTGTTATTTTTTTTTACCTGTACTACATCAATGCACTCTGTACTAACTTGATGTAACTGCACTGTGTAATGAATTGACCTGCAAGATCGGTTTGTAAGACAAGTTTTTCACTGTACCTCAGTACAAGTGATAATAATAAACCAATACCAATACCAATACATAAACAGAATATTCCCAATGTAGCTTCCAGTCTGAATCTGGAGATTTAAAATCACTAATGACTTCAATGTAGTCTTAACACTAATGATTGCCTGAAAAATCCACGAATATGCCAATAGCTCTTTGCAGAAATGCCAGCAGTTATCTACATAAGCATGCAAAAGTTTGGAACAGGTGCAGATGTGCTCAACTTCTCTTCAGCTGATCATCATGGTGTCTATGTTTGACACTGGAACCAGCTTGGGAATGCCAACTTGGACACGTGGTGCTGGAAGTGTAAAACATTTCTAGCATTTACGTTTTCCTCCTCTCCACCTTTCAATTTCATCCAAAGAGTCTGTTTGTCAATTTAGGGTCCCTTCCATTCAGCAATATGCAAATGTCTCTGATAAACAGTATCAATTTTTTCCCTCTTCTTTCCTTCTTTATCCTTCCTAAAACAGACACATTCTCATAGTCTTCTACTTTACTCTCTTCTTCCAAATAAAAGGTGTTGCTTGGTTTAAGGAAGCCTATCCTGATGACATGGTTTATTTTCCCTTGCAGTGGAGCTAAGAATTTAACCACATGCCTCACATGGTGAGAATTTTCTATTGATTTTTTCTGTGATTAATACAGGGAAATGGATAAGGATTCCCTGAGGTAAGTAGCAGTCCAGAAAGTTAAAGAACAGGCTTTCAATGTTAACAAATTAAATCAAAGCTCATATCTATGTCTGATGAAGGTCTTTGAACTGAACCATTAGGTCTGTTTTCTCTTTCCGCAGATGTGGCCCAACCTGCTGAGCATTTCCAGCATTCTCTGAGTTTGTTATTAATGTATATATAGTTTCTCCTCCCTTCCCGAGGAGGAGCAACTGCTATACTTCTGGCCATGTTGCTGATGGGTAGGTACCATGATATGTCCATGGTACGGATGACTCCATGCAAACGAGGTGATCTTACAATGACCACCCGCCACCTCCAATAGCTTGAGGGCAGTCAGTTTGAGGACATCAGCAAATGCACCTAATTTCAGGACATATTTACTGAGATACTTACTGACCTGGTTAATCCATCTCTTTCTAATAGGTGCAATGCATAGTTTAATGCACAGAGGTTATTCATTTTGGGAATCTTGTTTTTAATATTTTCCATTCATGTTGATATTCCTTTTGAATCACCAACCTATGATGGCCAACAAATTGTAGAATCTTACGCAAGCATGTCATACAACACACGTTATGCAAGCATTTTGTAATACATATTTTTCTTTGACGCCAGGTGAAGGACTCCACAATGCTAAATCCATTATTGGATGTGCACTTAGCTAATGACGTGAGTTGAGATTTAAACATGATAATGTGAAGATTGTAATGAGGACAGATAATACTATTACTTAGAAAATGAATTTCAGGAAAACTTCCTTTGAGGAAGAGAATTATTGCATGAAAAAATGGGAAGACTACTTGAGGAAAAGTTAGGAAGAAACAAAAGAATGCTAGAAACACTTTGAACTGAAATATTAACCCCATTTCTCTCTCCATAGATGCTGCCTGGCCTGATTATTTTTTAAAATTTATTTAATCACAGTAAACCTCTGGAGAAAGGCCTATTCTTTTTTTCTTAATTGTTCCAATCGATTATCTCTGGCCTTAAGTGTGGGCTATCCTTTGTCACTTCCTATCTTGCTGATAAATAACAAATGGTAACATGGAAGTAATGCAGAAGTACGTGAATTGCATTACAGAATTGCACTTACAGAACCAAAGCTGTCACTCATACTTGAGGGAAAGGTAGGAAAATGCATTTTTTTAATCTTACAATCGATGCAGGAAATCTGAAAGAAAATCAAAAAGTGCTGGAAACACTTCAACACTTTTTTCAGGTTTGTGGACATCCTCCTTTTCTACAACGGCTCTGCTGGTGAGTAACGTATCAAAAAGTTTCATTTTCTAAGCACGCTTTCCTTACTAACTGTGTGAGTCACTACCAGCAGTGAGTAATCTGCAAAATCAAATTGTTCATTTTATAGTGAGGTGGTACATTTTATTTTGTAGGATGAACAAACGATAGAAATTTCACTTGTACCAATGATTAGAGACATTTAAAATTTTCAAATGGGCCTAAATAAAGTTGAAAATAATTAAAAATAACTAATGAAAAAAACTTACAGTTTTACACATTAATTTAAAGCCTGAAAAAGTAAAGTAATAAAAAATAAGTTACCCTATCACTGAAGACCAGAAACCACATTCAGGTAACACTCTGATAATCTAGCACCCTTCAAATTTTGGTAGTGCTGGACTAGCAGATTTTCCAGACTATCACTTGTTACTCCTGTTAATACCTAAACACACACAGCAGTAGGATAAGTTTTCCAGTGAACCCGATGAGTTTACAGGGAGCAGGAAATATACAAGCGCTCTGGACCCCGACCACTTTTCTGATCCCTGATGCTCCAGACCCCAATCCCAGCTCCACCTGCACACTTAGCCCGCAGTCTGGACACTGCTCACATTCTGGACTGGAATGAGGAAGATGCCAGATCATCAGGATTTCTGAACAGTTGGATTATCGGAGGTGTAAATGGGATGGTGGTTTTATGCCAGTCCTCCCTGATATAAAGCTGAAGACCGAATGCAAAATATATTTCACCACTTTCTACAGTGTGTCTGTGCTCTACCCTAGCCCTCAGTACTGACCTGGAGGTCAGGTGCACTGGTTTCCAATCTCCAGTTCATCTCAGACTTCCACGTTTTAAGATGCAGACACAGTTGTCAGACAAGCTGAACACAGAGTCAAAGTAAGTGGTATCTGGCTCATTATTACTTTGTTAACAAACACAGGAGCTGACTTTTTTACGGACTGGTTCCACAAACATAAATGAAGTAAACAGGCAGGTTATTGTTGGTCAATCTATTGAGGGACCTCCTCTGCAACATCTTCCGATGATTTTTACATCCAGCTTATTCAAGTTTAAAGGGTTATCCAAAGGATAGCAGCTCCAATGATCCCTCTCTCTCTCTCTCTCTCTCTTTCTCTTCCCCCACCCCTCTCTCTCTCAGTGTCCCATTGAAGTATTGCCTAGATATATGCTCAAGTCCTAAAAATGGAGATGAATTAATTACTTTTTGTCATAAGGGATTTCTGCATTGTGAAGCAATAGAAAATGAGTTTGCAGTCAATATGCTGCAAATTGGCCTCCAGTCTCAATTGTAGTGTTAAGAGGTGTGAAGCAGAAAGCAGCCACTCTATCTTGCTCAACTTTGTAAAGTGTAAATGACAAAGGTCGTGTCATCTGTCCATTGCCAACCACTCTTGCAGTTGGATCAAGTGTGTAATGGCAAAAACATGTAAGTGTTCCTACTGCCATATACCTGGAATAAAGTAGGTCATGAGAGTACTTTTGATGCCTGTGAAGACAGATTAATTTAACTTCTTATCTGAACACAGCAACTTAGAACTTGGACCCATTTGTGCACATTCTTTGTGATTATTTTTCATATAGAAACCGTTTTGTGCATGCAAGGTCATTTCTTGCTTGATTAGCAACCATGGGGAAACTGGCCTATGTAGTTCCATGCATGGTTCACCACAGCATGGCTGCCATTTGCCCCATGTCAGTCATACACTTAGTGACATCACAAGGCCTCGCTGTGTACTTTTTCCTACATAATCCTTCCAACAGAAATTGAGCTTTATTTAAAGGCTTTGTTAAAGGGGGAGAATAAAGCAACCAAATGGAGCCAATTGTAATGATATCATTTAAAATACAGGAAAGAAACAGAATAAGAACATCTCTGGAAACTGGGTGCATCTATTCCCTTTCAGGACTAGAAAAAAATGTTATGACAATACATTTATCACTCAGAAAATGGAAGGGAAATTGAAAATTTGTCCCAAAGATATCCTTGGTAGATTCCATTTTTCTAGAATGGGACATATTAATGGCTAATGATATGCCTCAGCAGAAGGCTAATGTATGTCTATAGCTTTGCTTAGTTTATTACTTATATCGCTCTTGAACAAACAATTTCCTTTACAATACAAATCCTTGCCATCAAGTGTGATGCAGTTGTCAACTCATGTTAGAATGGAGGTGACAAAGCTACAGTACTAATACCCCATCCTGGAATAATAATAACAAACTTATTAATGGATTTGTAATTAATATCAATGGATTTGTATGCAATCTTTTTTTAATAAAGATTTACTTATTTTAAATGTTTTAACCATTTATTTTTAAACTTCTTTAACTTCTTTGTTGAAATAGCAGAGGAATGAAATGCATGTAGACATGTTCTTCACTAATGTGGCAAAGAGTGTTTTCAATCCACAAGAACAATTCACAACTACTGCACCTCAGCTATATACAAAAAAAGTAAGCCTCTGTCCAAACATTGGAATATTATCCAAAGCTTTGTTTGATGCAGTTGATTTTTTTTTCATACATAAAACCAGGAATCAATAGCCATGGTCAAAAGTCATCAACCTGGAATATTAACTCTGGTTCTCTCTCCCACAGATGTTGCCTAACCTGTTAAGTGCTTCCGGCACTTTCTTTCATTATCTGAGCAGATATGGGCTGTCTACAGCTAGTTACTCATAGCAAATGACTTTTGTTAACATGATGCAAATGTGATCTGAGAGCTAGAATTAATATATGTCAATACACTAAAAATAATTTAAGTTGTCCAGACATATGGGAAGATTTATATCTAATTGCGATGATAAATTGGCCTTTTCAGGGAAAGCATAGGCTAACCAAAAAAAAACAGCTGACTGTAGTTGGAGAAATTAGGTAAGAATTATTGTATTTTATTTGAAATGAAATGAATACATTTGCAACTAAACTTGTGATTTTGGACCTGTAATGACATTCATTGTCACCAGATTTATTATTATTATTTATGATTTGTACTTTTCTTGTATCAATCCCATTGTTGAATTTGAATTGTTTTCTTATAAGTCGGAACTGACACTAAATAGAGTACTATTGGAAAAAGAAATAATGTCATGTATCTGAGATTCTTCATCAGAACAAGACTGTTCATCTATTTATCTTTACATAGACGCTGCCTGATCTGCTGTGTTTCCAATATTTTCTGGTTTTATTTTAGATTTCCATCATCTGCAGTTGTTTTTATTTGTCTTGGAAGTAATGTATATAAATAGTCATTTCCCAAACTGTCTCACTTTTGGTAGTGGAGACTGACTACAACCACGGTTGATGACCATATAGCAGGTAGCTCAGAATGATAAGCAGTTTCTGAGGTAGCCTCTACCTTTTTATGAACTGTTCAAGGAGCTGACTCTGTATCAGGCTCATGGTGAAAGATGGAAGGGAGTGAGACATTGACCATCTTCTCTGATACCATAACTTCTCAGCCTGAAGCTTGTATGTTCAAGAACCATTCCAGAGATATGCACTCAAAAATCTAAGCAGAGATTTTAGTGCAATACTGAGGAAATGCTACATTGTCAGGAGTGTTAGCTGTCTGATAAGTTGTTAAACCAAGACCCACTTTGCTCTGTCAGGGAGACACAGAATGTTACATTATTTTGAAGAAGCACAGGGGAGTAATTCCTAGTATCCTGTTTAATATTTATTCATCCATTACTATCACTGAAAAGCAGATTATCTGGTCATTATCTCAATGCTGTTTGTGGGACCATGATAAATAAAAAAACTGTCTTTTGCTTTTCACAGACAATAGCGACAGGGCTTTGAAAGTTATTAATTGGGTATAAATGGTTTAGATCTTCCAGAAAATGACATGAAAGGTGCAATATAAATGTAAATCTGTCCTTTCCCTCATTTTCCCCTCAGGTATGAAGTCATATGCTGAAGTCATAGACACTGAGTTCATATCGCAAGAGAGTGCTGCTATTTTACAATCTGTTAAATGGTAACATGTCAACAAAATGACGTTGTGCAAATCAGCTAATGTCACTGAAGCTATGAAGCACTCATTGGTTGATTCAGGGACTTGCTAAAGGGCAGTTAATGAATGGTGTTTATTAAATGCTCACCATGGTGGTAATGCGATACACCATGTATTATGGATTACATGCTCAACAGTGTGTCTCCCTGCAAAATATCCACTACCCAAAGTATACTCATGGGTGCCAGTGGGATTTACTTTAGACTGAATGAAACACACCAGCATATCTAAACTGACTATTTCAAACAATTACAATTTTTTTGTGACAGAACGAAAGTGCTAATCAGATGTTAAAACCAAATATTCATGTTATCAGTAATATTCCCCAGTTTTTTGCCTTTTTCCTTTAATTTTCAATGTCAGGAGAGGAGAGTCGCCTCCTGAGGGTTCCAAGAGAAACATGTTGTCCAGTTATGTTTCCTGGAAATTCCAAAGGAATAAGTTCACAGCATTCCTGAAAAATGTCAAACTGAATTGTCAGTGGGGAATTTGTTTAGTATAAGAATATTAAAACCATCAAAGAACTTGTTGTAATAATTTTATTCATTCCTTTCTCAAAGATTTTGGTGTGAGATCTGAATTCTTTGAGAGCAGGCAAGAGCCATTGGCCATTTAACTGTTTATAAATCACTGAACCTATAGATAATAATGATCAAAAAGTCTTGTTAACCAAAGATATCTCGTTCAACATTTGCAGTAAAGTAAAATACATTTTAATGGTGCCACAAAGAAGCCCCAGTGAAATTAAACTTAGCTTATCCATCACATTTTTGGTGTAGTCTGGACAGTATTGAAGTATATGGGTGACTCTTGTTATTCATGTCATTATAGTTATTTCCATAATAAACAATAAATACGTTCAAACAACAGCGGAAATCTTTCAATGCGATATATATAGATTTATATGGGTTTCAAATTCATCACAATGGACAAGAAAATGCTTTTGCTGTTTGTTGTAATCAGTGTTCTTTTGGAATGCCTTTATGCTGTAACTACACCAGTGACCAGAGCATTTCTATCTCCCTATGTACTTGTTAGGATCTTTTAAAGTTACAGCTTTACATTGAACTGGTTCTGTTTCACTGAGAGCATAGATCAAAGTTTTTGTGCACTGTCAGTCTATGTTTTGTACACATTTAAATGGATGGAGAGAAATTTTGTGATATATTGCCAGCCTTTTTATCACTAGATGTATAAGTAACCATAGAAAATCTTTCACTCTTGTGCAGAAGGAGCAGTCAACATATTAGCAATCCTCAGAGGTTGTCCTTATTCTTCTATAATGCCCTGTCTTTAGTAAATACTAATGAGGTCACAATAGATCCTCTCTAAGTGAGCATGAGGGAACACCATTAGAACTGAACACCAAAAATAGACACATTCCCTTTCTCTAAAAATATTATATGCACCTTTCAAGATGGATAGTGGATAGAAATAGATGCACACTTTGATCTCAGTAAATCATCAGCCTGAGACATTCTATTTTGCCTTTCCTCACCAGCATGGCTTTTTAACCTGGGAGTTGGTCTTCCTTTTGTCAAGGATAACAAGGCTCATCCTCATTTCTTTCAGCAGTTCTTTGTATAGAAACTGGCAACAAATAGTAAATGTTGTTAAAGGAGGTTGAAGTTCACAATAGAAAGGCACAAGTATGTACTGTATGCAGCTTTGGTATAAATAAATGCAGTGGTGCTATCCAAAAGCCAAACTCGCCCTTCTGAATCATCCAGCAAAAGAATACAGAGAGTTAACTGAAATCCTTTCCCTTTTATACGGTTGTAGTGGGAAAGCAGGTCTTTGAAATATTAAGTTTACCAATTGATATTCCTTGCAACAAGAGTAGAGAAGCTCAATTTTACAAATGCAGATATTATGATTGTAAATTTATAGTACTAACGATTTGTCATAAAAATTTAAGAAGTAGTAGGCCATCTGGTCCCTTGAGCCGCTCTGCCATTCAACAATATCATGGTTGATCTTGTTTTATGTTTGCCCCTGCTACCACTTTCCAGCCCAATCCTAGAATACTTGACCCATTTAGAGTCAAAAAGAATCTGTACTGTATAACTCTACAACTCTATGGAGACCAAAGCTCTACACAATATTCTAAGTATTGCCTCACCAGAGCTCTGCACCCCAAGGTTTGACTACTTTTGTGTTCCAAATCTAAAGTGCCAGACCATTTTGCTTTCTTGTCATTTCCATTGTCTCTTCCATTCCTATTTCCAGCTAACCCGGGCAAAAGATACAAAAGCCTTAAAACATGTTCCACCAGCCTCAGGGACAGCTTCTACCCTGCTGTTATAAGACTATTGAATAAACCCCTGGTATGATAAGATGGACTCTTGACCTCACAGATTACCTCATTATGGCCTTGCACCATCTTGTCTGTCTGCACTGCACTTTCTCTGTAACTGTAACACTTTATTCTGTATTCTGTTAGAATTTTCCCTCGTACTACCTCAGTACACTGATGTGATGAAATGATCTGTATGGATGGAGATTTGACTGACTAAACTGAGCCACTACAGGGAAGCTGTAACTGGGAGATATAAAAGTCATGATTCTTCTGGAGACAATCTCGTTCACCTCTCCCGACACGATGTTTTATACCTTTTAAGCACAAAGATAACAATAAACGATTAACTACAGGTTGAAAGGCTATAATCACTGACATAACTTTAACATTTTGAATGCAGACAGATAACTTTGTGGAATTACATATTTACAATGGTAGCACATCCCAACTAGAGGAACCCCTTTAAATATTCAATACTGGTGGCTGGTCCAAAAGCTTCTCAGCACAAACTGCAGACACCCAAAATATACCTCTTTTTTTACAGTGTTGAGGAATGGCTCCCTGAATATACAACTAGCCAGAATATTAAGTGACAAAACAGATCTGTCCTGAACTGCACATTAGGTGGCAGGGATACATCTTTAACAATGTGCTCATACAGGAGATGGCCACATAATGCCTTCCCTGATCTCATCCTGAAGAAAGTTTTCAATGACCACCAATTAACATTGGTATTGGTATTGGTTTATTATTGTCATTTGTACCGAGGTACAGTGAAAACTTGTCTTGCAGACTGATCGTACAGGTCAATTTATTACACAGTGCAGTTACATTGAGTTAGTACAGAGTGCATAGATGTGGTACAGGTAAAACAATTACAGTACAGAGTAAAGTGTCACAGCTACAGAGAAAGTGCAATGCAATAATGTGCAAGGACACAACAAGGTAGATCGTGAGGTCATAGTCCATTCATTGTATAAGGGAACCGTTCAATAGCCTTATCACAGTGAGGTAGAAGCTGTTCTTAAGTCTGGTGGTACGTGCTCTCAGGCTCCTGTATCTTTTATCCGATGGAAGAGGAGAGAAGAGAGAATGTCCCGGGTGGGTGGGGTCTTTGATTATGCTGGCTGCTTCACTAAGACAACGCAAGGTAAAGACAGAGTCCAAGCAGGGGAGGCTGGTGTCCGTGATGTGCTGGGCTGTGTCCACAACTCTCTGCAGTTTCTTGCAGTCCTGGGCAGAGCAGTTGCCATACCAAGCTGTGATACATCCAGATAGGATGCTTTCTATGGTGCAATGGTAAAAGTTGGTGAAAGTCAAAGGGGACAAACCAAATTTCTTTAGCCTCCTGAGGAAATAGAGGCGCTGGTGAGCTTTCTTCGCCATGACTTCTATGTGATTTGACCAGGACAGGCTGTTGGTGATGTTCACTCCCAGGAACTTGAAGCTCTCAACCCTCTCGACCTCAGCACCATTGACATAGACAGATGCATGTACACCAGCCCCTCTCCTGAAGTCAATGACCAGCTCTTTTGTTTTGTTGACATTGAGGGAAAGGTTGTTTTCATGACACCATTCCACTAAGCTCTCTATCTCCTTCCTGTACTCTGATTCATTGCTGTTTGAGATACGGCCTACAGCAGTGGTATCATCTGCAAACTTGTAGATGGAGTTAGAGCAGAACCTGGCCACACAGTCATGAGTGTATAGGGAGTAGAGCAGAGGGCTGAGTACGCAGCCTTATGGGGTACCAATGTTGAGAATAATCATGCCAGAAGTAATGCTGCCTATCCTCACTGATTGCGATCTGTTTGTTAGAAAGTCAGGAATCCAGTTACAGAGGGAGGTGTTGAGTCCTAGGTCTTGGAGTTTGGTGACAAGCTTGCTTGGGATTATTTTATTGAAGGCAGAGCTGTAATCAATAAATAATAATCTAACATAGGTGTCTTTACTGTCCAGATGCTCCAGAGCTGAGTGTAGGGCCAGGGAGATGGCATCCGCTGTAGACCTGTTCCAAAGATAGGCAAATTGCAATGGGTCCAGGTTGTCTGGGAGGCTGGAGTTGATGCGTGCCATGACCAGCCTTTCAAAGCACTTCATGATGGTGGATGTCAGAGCCACTGGTCGGTAGTCATTGAGACATGCTACCTTGCTTGAACATTGACCAAGAGATTCTGCAGATATTGGAATCGGAAGCAACACACACAAAATGCTACAGGAACTCAGCAGGTCAGGCAGCATCTACGGAGGGAAATAAACAGTTGACATTTTCAGTTGAGACCCCTCATAAACATTCATCTATTGTCTTCCCCTGTGTCGTTTCAATGGTACAGATCAGAATGTCCCACACTCAGTGATTGGTTTCAATAGCCTTAAAGTATTAGTTGAATATAAATTGTGAACAGGCTTTATTTCCTGAAGACTGGTTCTCATTTTAATTAATCCATAGTTATGCTATCCATAATTTCATAACTCCAGAATAATCCCTAACAGACAGCATACAAAACGAAGTTCTTCACTGTACCTCGGTACATGTGACAATAATAAACCAATTTTCCAATTTAAACTTACTAATTTACCTACTAGACTACATGTCTCAGAGTTTGTTCTCACTGTTCATCCTACTAGACTGCTTCAACTCGACAATGCTTCCATTTCAAACTCCTTTTTATTATCACATGATATAGTTTCAGATCGCTGCCATATCCATGATTTGTTGTTTTACTTTATGCTCTCTTGCTGTCCTCTATTCACACCTCTGGCCTTCTGAATCCTTGTTAGTCTGCCAGTTTTTTTTCCCATTTGCTAGATTTCAGCTTCAAATCTGATGAAGCAAGGAGGGAAAAATACTACAGCGAAGTTTTGCCTGGATTTGAAACAAGAAAAGAAACATTAACGGAGACACAAGAGATTCTGCAGAGAACCTGGAGCAACACACACAAAATGCTGGAGGAACTCAACAGGTCAAAAGGGAATGATGTGAGGAGCTAGGAGGTGATAGGTGGAAGAGGCAAAGGGCTAGAGAAGAAGGAAGCCAATGGACCATGGAATAAAGGGAAGGAGGTGCGGAAAAATTTCACAACATGTCAGTGATAATAAACCTGATTCTGATTCTGATTCTGGACAGGTGGGAGGTGTGGGCAGGTCGCGAGGGTGGGAGAGGGGAAAGAAAGTGGGTGAGGGGTTCACAGGAATGAGGGAAAACAAGGTGGTGGGGGGAGAGTGAAAACAGAGGGAAGTGGTTACCAGACGTTGGAGAAATCGACGTTGATGCTGTCAAACTGAATCAAATGATGTTGTGCTGAATCAAACTACCTGCATGTAGCCTTTGTTTCCAAGTAGAACTACCAACATTCAGACATACAAACTAAAGAAGGCGCTAGACTTATGGGACTGTAATTTGTGAGTCTGGGACTGACGAACAGATTTGGAAGACCAAAACTGTCAGTTTGCCTGCCACTGAACTCCATATAGAGTTCAACCTTGGATGCAATCTAGCATTGCACTGGGAAATCCCCTCAGACTCTATATCAATCCACAGCTCTGTTGATTTTTGTGGAGTTTGTAGGACAAGGATTTAGGAGAAAAGGAAGGCAAGGTACCTTCTTGAAAAAAAAATTGGTTTATTGTTTTTAACTATTTTTAAATATGTCAAGGCATCTAAGAACTCTGAAAATCATTGACGGAAGAGAAAGCTCCAACCCCGAATTATAGCCTCCTTCAAGGGCTGTCAGAGCTGGTTTATGGGTATGGAAGGCTCATGAGATGGATCCTCTGCATTCCACCCAGGTAAGTGCAGACCTGGTGGTGACCCACAGTCATGATTCTGGTGGTGGAGTAGTCAGGCACTGTTCAACTCCCTGTCTTTGCAGCAGTCAATGGAAAGGCGCTTAAGCAGCACTGTAACCATTTAAGGAAAAGTAATGGACAATTTACTTCTGTTCCTCATATTACTTTTAAGTAAGGGTGAAACATAAGGTAGATATTGGGCAGGTGAAGAAGGATTCAATAAAGCTTGGCAAACAGCTGAGAGCAGAGTTATATAACAATGGGTTCAATCAAGAGTCTCAAACATAAGCGGCTCCTCAATTAAGGACACAAATTGATAAGTTAGGGGGGAAAAATTGTCAAGTATCTCAAGTCTGCTGTAACAATGGTGGTTCTTCATGTCAGAAATTGTGGTTGTTGCTAGTGTTTAAGCTATAAATTTTTCATAGCAAGGCAGTCTGTTGCTGTGATGAATTATGTCTGGAGACTGGGTTCACAGAGACAGCATAGATCTGTGACAATATACAGCATGAACTGTAATTGATGATGAAGACATATTTGGATATCCCCAAGTAGGTGCACCTGAGTATGAAGCCTTAGGTCCAGGGACTAATCTGAGTGGGAGCCAGATACCTGGAGTCTGATCGCATCTGCCTTTGTTCCTTCTGCATGAACGCCTCTTGCTCCTCAAAAATTCATCACTGCCATTAGAATGCCCAATGGAACTCCCACAGTGAACATTGTTGGCAGCAACAGTGCTGTGAGAAAAAATACAAGGAAAAGGCATTCCACTTCTACCAAGCTTCAGCAGCAAATATCCAGAAGATCTGATAGAGATATTGTCATACAAACAGGTATGAAACAAAGCCTAAAACAGAGCTAACATAAACTGCAAAGCACTTTGAAGAATCAACCTTCCAAAGGCCAGATGCATTATTTTAACAGCTCCCATTTGAAATGATTGCGCATTTCTGAAATGGAGAGAACATGTGAAAGATATTGCTGACTTACATCTATTCAACTGAAATGAAGAAATATACCCTGAGAAGTAAATACTTAAACAAATCTCTCAAAGGAGAGGCTTCCTTTATATTTGGACTGGTTCTTGTTGCAGCTGACAATTATATACAGGCTCTAAGGAAAGCACAGCAACAGCACATGGGTACACCAGGATCAGAGAGCAGCAAATCAGAAAGTTGCCACTTCTGCATAGGTGCGCACTTAAACTGAAGAGTTTGCCTTCTGAGCAGAAAAGCTTCTGAATACGAGCAGTTGTGTGTTTAATTGATGGTGCGGCTTCAGATGATCTGCTCCGTGACCCACAAGCACATCCTGTGTGAGATCATAAAAGTTTCCAAGTTTTTCTCTGCTGCTGGATTCAGTACCTTGCAAATCAAGTGCTTGGGTTTACTGTGTGAAGCATACTCCAAGAATATGAGAACGTTAGACAATGCAGAAGGTTGGTCATCTAAGTTATCATTTCATAAGCATGAGCTTTTGAGATCAACCTTGTTAACATAAAACTTGACTGCCTTTAAAATTTCATGCTCTTTAGGAGATAATTATTTGCAATTATTAAAACAACAGGGTACTTGCTATCATCTGAAAAACAATAGCATCAGTTTCACCGGTATATCTAGCCCCTAACCCATACCTATCATGCTTACAGGTTAATTTGATGTGTCTCTGCATTAAAAAAAAGTACATTATTTAATTCAATTTCTAATCATACATATGTAAAAGTTATTGAACTAGTTGGAGTATAAAAGGATTTAGGCTGCAATAGGTTTGAACGTCTTTGAACTTCATGAGTCATATAAATCATAGGGGCAATTTTCACCGTCATTACTTGGGCAGTAAACTTGGAAACCAGGTCACCTTTCAAGTTGTTGGCCAGCCTGGCTGTCACTTCCTCTGATCAATTGGATCAGGAACCACATAAAACAAAATGCCATGATGTTGACAACAAGCTGAATTTAAAATTATATTCAAGGTTTCCTTCTAAAGTCCCAGCACTTTGTAACTCAAATTGCTTTGAGAAGCATACCCACTACCTGTGCTATTAAAATATTAAAGATTGATAACAGGGGCTGCTAACTGTGAATTGAACTGTTGCACTCTTGGCCCAAAGTATCCAATAACTAATCCAGCACCTGTTCCATCATTCATTAGAGAAAAGATTAATTTGTCATTTTATGGAGTGTTTCAGGAAGAATAATTTGTGGATTTCCTTCAAAAAGCTTGTTGGATGGAGTGGTTAGACAAGAATATTTTATGAATGCTAAGAAACAGAAGGATTTTGATTTATTCAGCACATTTTATGTCTTTAAGATTACTCATTATGTTTTACAACTAACAGATTATCTTTTAAAGTTCAAACTTTTTTTAAAATTTATTTAGTCACAGGCTATGAATGCCAACATTTATTATCCATCCTTACTTGCCCCTGAACGGAGGAGGTCATTAAAAGCCAAACGCATTGGTGGGTTTGGCGTTACATAAAGGTCAGATGAGTTAAGGATGGCAGATTTCCTTCCCTGAGTGCATTAGTGAACCAGACATGTTTTTACAATAATTCGGTAGTTTCCTGGTCTCTGTTACTGAGAATTACCTGTTTGCTAATTCCAGGTTTATTTAATTACTTGAATCTAAATCCTCTGGCTGCAATGGTGGGATTCAAACTCGTGTCTCAGAATCACTGTGTTGGCTGCCCCAATGTTCCCGCTCATCAGCAAATGCAAACAAGGAACGAACAACCACACAACCTGCTGTTGAACAAGATGGCTGAGGGAAGAGCACAGGCAATGACATCCAGAAAAGACCTTGCTCTTGGGATTCCCCCAATCCACTGGCAACTTAAGTGTATGCATTTGACATGGCAATCAGGTTACTTTGAACATTTAAAGGATGACTTTGTTCCACAAGGACTTAAATACATTTTTACAAATAATTCAAATTTGCATTGCATTAGATTTAATTTGTACTGGGAACATCATGCACTTTTCGAAAACCAAACCAATTTTTATTGAAACAAATAGAAGAAAATTCAAGATTCCCTTTGCCTGTGCAACTTATTCAATTTTCTTCTCTGCATATCCAGATTTATGCTACACTCAGGCACACCTTCTAGTAAGAAACCTGCAAGTGAATTGAAGATGAAAGTCTATTTGAAATACTTTGAAAGAACTAACCTGCCTTGATTTGATCAAGGCAAGGCGTGACTTCTGTTAAAAATGTAACCATGCATTGAAGTGGTACATGGCATGAGGCAGTGATATAGCCTCTAGGTCACAGTGCATTTTATAAAATACAATATAACCTACAGGCCAGATTACAGTGCTGTAGGACAAACAATAGCCCTGCCCTACCAAACAATTCAGACTTGGTTTGTGTAATTGAACTAACAAACTCAGAAACAAGCAGCCCATTGAAATGTCCTCTCAAAGATAATTTGTCTTCACAGGCAACTACAAAATCACATTTTCAGAGGTAGCAGGGATAAGTAACTCCAGAGCTATCCCTAAGGCTGTAATCAGAGACAAATGGATAAAGTATAGGGTAACAATATATTGGGAGGTGATGATGTATGCTCACTTCTTGACATATGTACATCCAATTTACAAATGCCTGGATTGACAAACAGCTGCCTATAATTAACATTTTTCAATCATAGTAAGACATTCACAATAATAGTTAAATAATCTGTTGAAGGAGAAATTGAAAACAGTTTAAATACTGAATATGGTTATTTGTAGCAACATCTGCAGATGAAGTAACTTAAAACAAACATCTTGAAAGTGAAGCACAAAACAACTGATTTTGAATTGACATGGCTGTTTCTAACAGGTCCCAGCCACCACCGTCTTCCTGAAGTGGCCACAGTTGTGTTCCCCATCTTCTAGTCCTGCCCATTTCTCCAAGTGGAAACAATCATCCTTTCCAACCTCATCCTATGGGAAGAGTAATCATCCATCCTTTCTCTAAGAACATGTCCTGACTTGCAAATCAACCTTTGAACAGTGTTAAGAATGTGATCCATTTGCATGATGGGGAGTCCCTGTATACCTGTTATTTCAAGTAAGTGTTGGTGAGAGCAATAATTAATGAAGAGACGCAGAATGCCTTTGGATGAATGTCATTGGCCTGCTTTTGGTCAATTACCATGGTAACCAGAGCTTTAAGTAAACATAGGAATGTTTTAGACATGAGAACACTTGACCCTGACTGGAGGGAAAGGTCTGTGAGTCACATAAAGAGGGTGAAGGGACAGTGATGTTAGAAGTGACACACATTTTCTCATCTTGGGTTGGTCAAGAAGTGATTACTGTACATCTGTGCATTGATGAAGATGCTGTACTCTTTTTCTAAATGTGTATGAAAATGCCATGCTTTGTAGAATTTGGGAGAGAGTGAATAGGACTGACTCTCTCTCCTTCTGGTGAAAGATCAATCAAATAAAAATATTTCTGTTTGACCTGAGAACAGACTGCATGAATGATTCTCTTATTCTCCAACAGCATGCTGAAATATTCTTATTGTACAGTGAGGCCTCATGGATACAGGGCAAAGAGTGCTGAACAAAATGATGTATGTCACTTATCTTTGGAAACAATGTAAAATTAAGCTTAGTTTAGTCAATAGTTTTGTAGCTTGCATAATATACTCATGTGTAGGACCTGGGGTGAATTTCAGTTCCACTGTCCTGTAAATTGATTCAATTAATGTTCCAGTACAGTGCAATTTATTTTCCAGTGTCATCTAAAATTATCATTTTGACAACACAGCATCAATTTTAGCAGACCTTAAGGAAAATAATTTGGGTAGAAAATATATGACATTCTCCAGAAATCTTGTATGATGTATAAAGGGTTAAAATTGTAATAACATATTTAAAATGATTGTTGTTAGATTTGTGTCAATTGCTATTATTCTTTGCTAACAGGAATTGAGAGCATGGTCTGAAAATTCTTCTCCTATCACATAAATACACAAAAAGATCTGATTAAAAAATATTTCTAACAATGCACATATTGCACATAACTGGAGTAATTACTTTGCAATTTAATTTCCTCTTGTTAATTATCTTATTGTTTGGTATGTGTGGTTAACTAAATGAAACACTTAATGGAACACTGTTGAGTTTGTATTCTTTTTCATTTGTGGACTTTTCCTCCCCCTCCACCCCCACCAACCTCATGGGAAAAAAGATCTTTTCGACGGTTCTTCCTGCAGACTGAGAAATAAGAAGCAGTATTACAAGGACTGGTTTTACTCAAGATTATTATAACTCAAAGGTACATGATGATTAGCTCTCAGAGTTAGAGGAAAAAACATCTTCAGCATTGCTCCCTGATCTCCTGGGAGCACAGCTTCTTCAGACAATGTGCAGTGATGCAGTGCTGCTGTTTCCATCACAACACCTCTGGAAGTATTGGTCAAAGCTCCCTCCTAGATTCATGGGCACCACTCCTACCCACTCATGTGGAACTGATTGCAGGCTGACTTTAGAACATGAGTATTGGAAGCAGGAGTGGTTTCTCGCATTAATTAAAATCATAGCTCACTATTCAAGTTAAAAGTTCAGTTAGACTCCCAAATGTCTTGAAATTGTGGAAATCACAGAAAGGTTATAGTGGGGATGGAAGCTGTTGAGCCTGTCAAGTCTACATGACCAATACAATCAGTCCAATTCACCCATGTTTCTCCATAGCCCAATTAGTTCTTTCCCTTCAAGTCCTTATCTAGTAACCTTCTGCATGACACAAGCTAATATGCCTCAACATTTTTTCTCCATGGTGGTGTCTATCTATTGGTGCATAGAAAAAAATACATGTCTCTTTTGTTCTTTTGCCAAACACCTTTATTCCATGTCCTCTGAGTCTTGACCCTTCTGCCAATGGGAACAGTTTCTCTCTATCCACATGCTTTTAGATACCTTGGTCAGATCTCCTCTCAATTTCCACTTTTCCACGGAATACAACCAGTCTATTTATGTAACTAAAGCCCCTTCAGCACGGAAACAGTTGAGTAAATCTCTTCTGCACTCTCACTGAAGCCTTCAAATATTTCTTAGAATGTGGCACCCAGAACTGGGAACAATTTTTTGGATCATTGACTTCTTGGCTGACAGTCTGCAATCAGTGAGGATAGGCAGCAATACCTCCAGCATGAGTATTCTCAACACTGGTGCCCAACAAGGCTGCGTCTTCAGCCCTCTACTCTACTCCCTACACACTCATGAGCACGTGGCCAGGTTCTGCTCTAACGTTGTCTACAAGTTTGCAGATGACACCACTGTAGTAGGCGCACCTCAAATAACAATGAGTCGGAGTACAGGAAGGGGATAGAGAGCTTAGTGACATGGTGTCATGACAAGAACCTTTCCCTCAATGTCAGCAGAACAAAAGAGCTGGTCATTGACTTCAGGAAGGGGAGTAGTGCACATGTTCCTGTCTACATCAAAGGTACTGAGGTTGAGACAGTTGAGATCTTCAAGTTCCCAGGAGTGAATATCACCAATAGCCTGTCCTGGTCCAACCCCATGGACACCATGCCAAGAAAGCTCACCAGTGCTTCTACTTCCTCAGGAGGCTAAAGAAATTTGGCAAGTCTCCTTTGACACTCACCAATTTTAATCGATGTACCATAGAAAGCATCCTATCTGGATGCATCACGGCTTGGTATGACAATTGCTCTGCCTGGGACCACAAGAAACTGCAGAAAGTGGTGGGCACAGCTCAGCACATCACGGAAACCAGGTTCCCTCTCCATGGACTCTGTCTATACCTCTCGTTGCCTTGGTGAAGCAGCCAGCTTAATGAAAGACCCCACCACCACCTGCGACACTCTTTCTTCTCCTCTCTCCCATCGGGCAGAAGATACAAAGGCCTGAATACATGTACCACTGGGCTCAAGGACAGCTTCTATCCCACTGTTATAAGACTATTGAACGGTTCCCCAGTACAATAGGATGGACTCTTGACCTCACAATCTATCTCGTTATGACCTTGCACCTTATTGTCTACCTACACTGCACTTTATCTGTAGCTGTGACGCTTTACTCTGCATTCTGCATTGTTTTACCTTGTATTGCCTCAATGCACGGTGTAATGAATTGATCTGTAAGAACGGTATGCTAGACAAGTTTTTCACTGTACCTCGGTACAAGTGACAATAATAAAGCAATTCCAATTCCAATTACTCCAGCTATGGCTGAACTAGTAGTACTCTATGCCTCTATTTGTAAACTAAAAACAGAAAGTGCTGGAAATACCCAGCAGGCCAGACAGCACCATCAAAAGAGAAGCAGCGTTAATGTTTCACGTTGAAGACCCTTCATCAGATCTGCAAAACTAAGAAAACAAATTGGTTTTACATTGGAAAGAGGCTGGAGGAGAGATGCGTAGGCCAAAGGAATTATCTCTGATAGGATGAGGACAGGATTGTCCAGGTGATCCTGATGTTCATTCTATTTATAAAGCCTAAGATTCCATATGTTTTTGTTTCCTTGGTATGCAATACCTGTGAGTAAAACTTTGAATCAACTCAGTGTTTGAGCATCCACAGTCCTGTGAGGTTGAGAGCTTTAAGATTTGCAACTCTTCTTATCTCTGTCCTAAATAGCCAAGCCTATATCCTCTGATTCTGGACTCTAAACATCTACCTTGTCAACTCATCTCAGAACCATATGTTTCAATGAAATACTATCCATTCTAAATTCTCAGCTTCACAAAAAATCCTGGACAATCAACTGAAAGGTTTAATGGAGAATTCCTCTTAAATTTGGATGTCCTCAGAAATACCTGACCATTTTAACTCTGCTACATGGAGTCATAGAGTCATACAGCACAGAAATTGGTTCTTTGGCCCACCACATCCATGACAACCTTTTTGTCCATTTACACCAATCCCATTTGCCCACATTAGGACCATATCATTTTATGCCTTGCCTATTTAAGTATCTGTCCAAATGTTTCTTAAACATAGTGATTGCATCAGATTCCTCCCCCTCCTTTAGCAGCTCATTCCAGATATCAACCATTCTCTGTGTAAAAAAACTTACCCCTAAGATCCCTTTGAATTTCCTACCTCTCACTTAAAACTATGCACTCTTGTTTTTGATATCCCTACCATGGGAAAAAGTTTTTGACTATCTACCTTATCTATGCCTTTCACGATGATGTACAAGTAGTGGATCTAACTATTATTATTGTCACTTGTACCAAGGTACAGTGAAAAACTTGTCTTGCATACTGATCGCACAGGTCAATTCATTACACAGTGCAGTTACAATGAGTTAGTACAGAGTGCATTGAGGCAGTACAGGTAAAAACAATAACAGTATAAAGTGTCACAACTACAGAGGAAGTGCAGTGCAGTGCAGTGCAGTGCAGGTAGACAATAAGGTACAAGGTCAAACAAGGTAGATTGTGAGGCCAAGAGTCCATCTCTTCGTATAAGGGAACCATTCAATAGTCTTATCAGCGTGGGATAGAAGCTGTCCTTGAGTCTGATGGAATGTGTCCTCAGGCTCCTGTATCTTCTGCCTGATGAGAGAGGAGAGAAGGGAGAATGACCCATTCTGTAGACCCAATTCCAATGAAGATTGAGGTCAAACAAGGCTGTGCTATTGTTCCAAATCTCTTCTCAGTCTCCCTCACTGCACCTCACATGTCAAGCTTCCATCTGGAGTTAATCCACAGCACAAGCAAGAAACTGTTCAACTTCTGTTATCTCCTCTCCAGAACCAAGATCACACCAACCTCAGTCTTTGAATTACAGTACATGGATAACACTTACATTTGTGTGCACTTGGTAACTGAGCTCCAAGTCATCGTTGATTCCTTCAGTGAAGCCAACGAAAAATGAGCCTTACATTATGGCTCTTCAGGCACGTCAGAACCCACAAAACTGGAATGAAAGCAGCCTCAACCCCAAGGGACTGTCTGTGAAGAAGGTTTTGACACTGGCTTCAAGAGATGTTATTCACCAAAGCACTATATAGTTGCAGGAAGTATTTTTCCCATTTTACTCCAGTTGGAACCCTATTTACAAAAGAGCAATCGTATCATTTGTTAGTCCCTTGTTGTGTGTGCATGTTGTTATTGTCTTTTGATAGTACTCTCAGATCCCTATAAACACCAATATTTTCTAGTTTAAAAAATACTCAATTTTACTATTTTCCTATTAAAATGAATGACCCAATGTTTTCATGTTAGTACCTTTATCTGCATAATTCATCTACATTCTTTTAATCGGCTCTGCTTCCAACTCACGGTTTGCTTTCTAGCCTAGCTTCACTCAAACTTGGACACATCAAACCCTGTCTTTTCATGCAAGTCTGTAATGTAGATTATAAATAGCTGAGCTCCCAGCACCAATCATCACAGCTTTGAAGCAGTCTGACTAATATACAGCATCTGCAGCTGTATCCCTCTGAGGCCCTTTTCCGACAATCCCTTTGCTTATAGTTGTCATGTTTATTCTGTTTTTCAACATTCAATTCTGCAGTTTCAACAAGGTCCTTTATGACCACCTGAGATGAGGCTGGGAGGACCACTTAGCCTTTTCAATGAACAAATCCTTAAGCATTTCTTTGCTGATTTAGATTTGTGTTCCAATTCCTCCACCATCACAAAAATATTACAAAAATAACAGTTTGTTTATTCAGATGCCTCATGCACAGTATTTGTGTTAAAAGGGTGGACTGAATCAATAATGAATTGTATTAAAATAAGAGAGAGAGTGAACGTGGTGATTTTATCTGTCAAGACATATATTGTTGCTGATGCGGCTGCATTTAAAGTAGGGTGACACAATACTAACACATTCTTTTTACTTATCCCCACAGCTGCATTTAACACTCACGAACATGCAGTTCAACACATTGCACCAACCAACATAATATAAAGCACACTCTCTACTTCAGCTGTGGCAGCTTAGGGATGCAAGAGCATCCATCTACCAAGTGTACTGCACTGCAGTATAGGAGCATCGATCTGCGTCAGCTGGTGAAGCTGTACCATTGCTGGTTTAATTTGTTCTTGGTTTACATTTGGTTAATATGGAAATCACGTGCCAGGGATTTAATACCTTTACTGTGACTTTATCCTGAAAGCAAATCTCTCAGTTATTGCAAATATATCAGCCTCACAGAACAGTGAAGGTTTCGTATTTGGGACTTGACAATTCAACAATAATCATATAGGTAATTTTCTCAGCATCATAGATCACATTCATATTGTTGAATACAAGCTGTTAGTATTAAATTATGACAGCCCTTCCTATTTATGGATGGTGCTCATATATTTTGCAGGCGTTTATACTGAGAGTGATGGGAAAGTAAGCAATAGGATTTAATTTTTGTAAGGACCTCTGTGCACCTGGAATATAAATGTTGTTGTGATTATTGCTCTGATGTGTTTCAATCTTGTTATATGTTAATCATGTTTTAATGCCAACAATTAATTTCTACAGCATTTCCAACATTAAAAACGATAACTATATTTCAAAAATAATATATAGTCTTTGGAATAGTTTAGGGGATTTGTGGGCTCAGAACTTTCCCTTGAATTTGGCCTGTACCTTGTATCCTCACAATATGATATTTCCAATGATTCCTGCCCAGACAGGACAGATGCAATGCTGACAGATGTAAATGACATTTATACTTCTGTAGCAATTCCTAAAGCTGATGCAGATGTGACTCACAGGGCTGCATGATAGAAGTATGCAGCCATCTTTTTGCTAATAGCTCAAATTAATCCGAGAAGTCTTTAATTACCCACCAGTAATCGCTGTCCTAATTTATCACTGAAGCTTCCAGAGTGAACTTGACCCAAGATGACAAGTCACCAGTGAATAAATGGTGCTCATTGATGATCTCAGAGCAAGCTGCCACAACATTTCCGGTGTAAATTTCCCCTTATCCAGCATAACATAGTGTCTGCAACAACGACTGTGTCAGCTGGTTTAAAAGGTAATTAGAATGAAGAATTCAAAATGCAAACAAACCAAGAAGAAAAATCTCCTTTTTTTACAGTATATATGACTTCTTCAACTTGTTACAGAAAGCAAAATAAAGATTGGAACATATGCTAGGTTAAGACAAAAGATTAAGCAGAACAAAGTTCTAAAAACAATTAAAATATTGTTTTAAAATCTATGGACCCTTTTCTTCTCCAGGGTGAAAATGTTGGTCAATTCCATTCACATATCTGTGGATCCAGCAGCTGGTTGATGAAGTTTCTTCATTGCATCATGAGTAGTAACAATCCAACATCTGCCTTGCAATGAAAGTTCAAGCCATTGATATGCAAGATCAGCTTGTCCTTATTATTCTATGTTGAGAGAGCACCAAGGTATTTTTTAAATGTTCACTTTTCAAGATGTGCGAGGGATTTAAGAAGTGGGCATTTATTTGTCCGTCCCTGGTTACCCTTGAAAAGGTGGTGGTGAGCCGCTTTTTTGAATTGCTGCAGTCCTTCAGGTGAAAGTGCACCCACAGTTCAGTTAGGTTGGGAGTTCCAGGATTTAGATCCAGCAGCATTGTGGATCTAAATCCTGGAAGTAATAGTCAAGATGATGAGGTGACTTGGAGGAGAATCAGCAGGCAGCATTGTTTCCTGTTTCTCCTGCCCCTGTCCTTCTTGGTGGCACAGCTCACAGACTTAAGAGGTGCTGTCAGAATTGCCTTGGTGAATAACTGCAGTACACTGTGCAGAAGATGCACACTGCAGCAACAGTGGAGGGATTGAATTTTCAAGATGGTGGATGAACTGCTTTGTCCCAGGTGGTTCTTACAAAGCATTCCAGCTCACTGAAGTGCTGGGTCAGCTCGTCATTTATCTGCTTTTATTAGTTTCACAAGAGTGTGGTTTTTATTGTATGCATGATGTCCATATGCTTGCAAGTTGTGCATCTAAGCCATTGGACCTGTTGCCATGGATAAACCACGTCATGCAGAGGCCACGCTTTTATTTGTTGGTTTGAATACAACTGGAACAATGGCATCACAATAGTTGACATTGATCTGTATGACTTGCTGCTTATTCTTGCACATGAAGCAGATATTGGTATAGTTAACCCTTTTAGTTCTAGTGTAGGTCAAGTTAAAAATATAATACCCATATGATGCTGTGGACGCAGTCAATAGTGCCCAGTATGTAGCCTAAAGGAACCTGCAATCCTCACAAAACTATTTTCCTTCTTCCCCTAATGTACCTATTAAAACCAAAAGAAATAGAGCTAGTTCTCATTGACAAGAGTTAGTCAGCGACATCTCTTCCTGCTGCTGTGGTTAGCAAATTGTGAGGTGTTACCACTATTTCCAGCTCCTGCCTGCACTTGACCACCTCATAAAGATTCATCATCATTGTCACTGACTGAAAGTAAAACAACACAGAGCAGAAGAACACATATATAATGCTGGAGGAACTCAGCAGTTTGCTCCAGATTCTAGCGTCTGCAGGACCTCTTGTGATAGAGTAGAAGACCATTATTGTTATATGGAGATGACATGAAAATTTTGGCCACTTTGAGAGAAACAATACAATCATGGAACGTCCCTGAAGTTTTGAATGAAGTACATATTTCTCATTGAGATTCAAGTAGGAAAATTACCACCTGAAAAGCCTGGGAAAACACAGCCTCCAACTGAAAGATTCTCTTTCCACCATCCACCTTTCTTGTCCAGCTTGTCCTGCTCTGTGTGTCCTCTGCCTAATCTCCCAGTCTTGCTGCATCATAAAAGGAATGTCAACTGACAAACCCAGCTCTGGGATCAACTTGTTTTTGCAGAAGTCATGTCAGTGAAAAGCCCTTTGGCACTTGATACCCTGTGGAACATTACAGCTTAAATAACTCTAGAGAGCACTGAACACTTGCAGAATTATAGCTACAGGCTGCAGAAATTAATCATCAACCAACCTGTAAGAAGTTAATGACCTCTTTAAAAATTGCTGTTTTCAAGGGGAAGGGGTGGAGCTTCCTTCCTGCTGCTGAATGATTGCTCAACTGTGCGAGGTTAGGAAGGATATTAGCTGGAACATTAAACTGCAAAATGGCAATGCTAGTCAAAAGTTAACATTGCAAGCTGATTGATATCATGATTTGTCTGCTCTTCATTTTTCAGCAGACATTTAGTGCACAGTTGCTAAAACCTTCCTCACCCATACAGTGTCCAATGCAATCCACTCAACAAATGTTTGTGCCTATGGTAGGCACCAGATTGGACCACTGGAACTTACAATGCATGAAGCGTAGGTGTACAAAAATCTCAGTTTCCTTCCAATAGTATCTTGAGAAAGATTTATCCAATATCACTAAAGCAGATTAAATGATTATAATATGAGTGCCCCTGTGAGCAGAATATGTGTTAGGGATTTTTTAGACTTGGTACATCCTTTAGGAATTATGTGAATGGTAGGTGTTAATACATGTGAGAATTAGTCCTCAAAAAAAATGTCCAAATGTAAACTCCAAGCATTAATCAAGTTTTGAAATTAAAGGACAGCTTAGAAAACAAATAGTACTGTCTGCAGAAAACAGGCTCCTGGTCCACAGAAGGAGGCTGCTCAAGAGATAAGGTTCGTAAACTGACATGACCATGGGACATCCTCGTATGCATCGGCCAAACATAAGACCAAGATGCTATACTAGTTGGCCTACATCAAACCAGGCATCAGATACCTTCAGAAAAAGTCATTTTGCTCATTGTGATGGAGATCAAGGAAGATTCCAGACCAGACTTATTTTGTCACTTAGCACAACAAACATGGTCGTAGGCATACTTGATCTGTCAATCAATAATTTGGATATTTGTGTACCCACAGAGTCAGCCCTCACAACACTAATATTGGGTGTTTGGGGTTTCTATCCTCAGAAGCTTTGAGATCATCCATTCAAATTATTTTGTCTCAACAAAGGTGTTTGAACATTTAGAGGTATGTGGTTAGTTACAATGTGCTCCCTTTGTGAATATGTAATTCAATGGAACATTTTTCTGGATGTAATAAATTGAAGTAAACTATGCAACTGTAACTATTGAAATGGTAATCTATTACCTGCTGTTATCTTTGTTCTTCAGTGTATAAAATTTCAACGTACTTTGAGTTTGGGGAGATTTCTACTGAGAGTCTCTGTCAGGAGAGTCTTCTACCAGGTCTCCTCCTGGGTGTCTGCTTGTGCTGAATAAGGACCTTTTACATCTACAGCTGTGGTCTCCATGTGGTTAATTTGCAGGCACGTATGGGTATTTATAGAGGAATACATGGGAAACACAGAGGGCTTTACTTTGCTTATTTGAGGTTCTTCTTCAATTGTTTACATGTGCACAGAGTTAATGCATGATCAGATACATCCTGTATACACCGTACTACTTTTCCTCTTTAAAAGAATCAAACTAGAGTAACAACATTTACAAGTTTACAAGATTAAGTGATCCATAGGGTTTTGAACTTGCTTTGATATTTGTAATTGTTTATGCTGATCCTGGAGACTGAACACATGTTGTTGATGTAGGATTCATCTCTGAATTCATGGAAGATGTCACTTCTTGATTTTCTTCAGTCATGCCCTGCATTGAGTCTTCAAAAATTGTAGAACTCACTTCATGAATATATTCAAGCTCATTCTTCCGTATTGATCTCTTGAGTATCATTGATGCTCTACTTGAACCTTTCTGAATCTCTGACGTACTCTTACAAGATAATTCATGAAATCCATTATCTTCACAATCACTCCAATATTCTATTTCCTTGAATCTGATCTGCCTGGAGATCTCAGCACATAAACCTTATTATATAACCTGAATCCCTTGCTTTTATAGCATATGTTGTGATGTTTGCTTTGTTTCTTTCTTTTCTCTTCTTTTCCAAATTCATCTGAACCAAACTCATCTGTGTTCTGTCTTTTCAGTGCATTAACATTTCTACAGGAGTGTGTCCCATTGTAGAGTATGGCACTGATCAGAGAAAATCTGCAGATTGATTCTTCATAGAAAGACCTGATATAGACCTGAGGGGCAGGCACAGTAGTGTAGCGGTTAGTGTCACGCTATTACAGCACTAGCAACCCGGGTTCAATTCCGGCCGTTATCTGTAAGGAGCTTGTACGTTCTCCCCGTGTCTGCGTGGGTTTCCTCCGGGTGCTCCGGCTTCCTCCCACATTCCAAAGACGTACGGGTCAGGAAGTTGTGGGCATGCTACGTTGGCACCAGAATCGTGGCGACACTTGCGGGCTGCCCCCAGAACACTCTATGCAAGAGATGCATTTCACTGTGTGTTTTTCGATGTACCTGTGACTAATAAAGAAATCTTTTCTTATCTTATATACCATCCATGGATTGCTTCTTTAGTGCCTATTTCAATATAAGTATTGATTTCAGTTATTTTCTGTCTGAAACTTGTTGCTAAGAGATATGAAGTGACATTTGATTGCATTTCATTTCACAAACTGCTCAAATTGAAATGACCAAAATTATGGACCATGATATGATGCACATTCCCTCTCAAGACCAAGTGTCATGAAGAAGTGATGATGCACAATCTCCTATGCTTTACCTTAAATCCATTTTGAATGGGTGTCCACCATGTGGAGACAATGCCCTGCAATGTTCTCTCAGCAGTCTTTGTGCATCCACTGGAATTGCCTCATGGTTCACATTCATGCAATTGGAGCAAAAAATTGTAGGTGCTGGAAATAAACAAAAATACAGAAAATGGAGGAACCACTCTGCAGATTGGGCAATTTCATTTAGGAGAGAAACAGTGTTGATGCTTTGGGTCAAAGATCCCTCATCAGAACTGAAAAAAAAAACAAGAATACAAGTGTAAGGAGAGGGGAGGAGAAAACAGAGGGAATTTCTGTTTCTTGGCCCACTGATGCTGCCTGATCTGCTGAGTGCTCCCAGCATTTTTGTTTGCATACCTCTTTTAACATAGTTCCCTTAATGGGTGTGATTAAGCCATTCTGCTCTCAAAGCTTGTTCCACCATTCAATGTGGCTGATCAACCACAGTATGCATTCCTTGATTTCCTTAATATCTAAGAATCTATCTCTTTCTTGAATATTGGTATTGGTTTATTATAGTCACTTGTACCGAGGTACAGTGAAACTCTTGTCTCATATACCGTTTGTGCAGATCAATTCATTACACAGTGCATTGAGGTAGTACAGAGTAGTACAGGCTAAAAACAATAACAGAATACAGAGAAAAATGTCACAGCTACGGGGAAGTCCATTGCAGGTAGACAATAAGTTGCAAGGTCAAACAAGGTAGATTGTGAAGTCAAGAGTCCATCTCATCCTATAAGGGAACCGTTCAATAGTCTTATCACCGTGGGATAGAAGCTGTCCTTGAGCTTGGTGGTGTGTGCCCTCAGGCTCCTGTATCTTCTGCCTGATGGGAGAGGAGAGAAGAGAGAATGACCGGGTGGGTGGGGTCTTTGATTATGCTGGCTGCTTCACCACGGCAGCGAGAGGTATAGACAGAGTCCATGGAGGGGAGGTTGGTTTCCGTGATGTAGTGGGCCACGTCCACCAACACTCAGCAACTGAGCTTCCACAGGCCTCTTGGGCAGAGAATTGCAAAGATTTACTGACCTCAGGGTGAAGAAGTACTCACCTCCGTATTGAATGTCCAACATTTTGTTCCTCCATTAATCTGCTTTAAAATGGTGCAGCTTGTAGAACTGCTGCCTCATAGCTCCAGTGACCCAGGTTCACAGGTCCTCTGGTGCTGTCTGTGTGGACTTTGCATCTACTTCCAATATTCCTCCACTCTGGCTGACACAATTATCTTGATGGCATAGGTAGCACCGGATTTCATGCCGTAACGTAGTCTACTATGAATGGAGATTATGGGTGTTGACTGTTAGAAAGCGTTGGCTTTTGAAAAGACTGGCTAATTCAGCATTCAGACCTTGTGACATAGGCAAAGGGTATTATTCATCATTCATAGCTTAGTTGAGAATCGCCTTGTAGTCTCCATAAAGGCCAACATTCTTAACAGCTATAGACACTACCACATTTTGACCAACACACTGTATTCTTCAACTCTTCCATTTGAACCTTCTGCATTAAAGGTGCTGATCTAAGCTTGCAATGAATTGAATTGGTGTGTGGATTAATGCACATGTAGACTTGGTGGTCCTTGACTATGAGCATAGAGCTCCAGAAGTTTATCTACATATGGTTGCAAAGTTCTCATACTAATACATTCCTCTGATCCAATTTTAATTCTTGAGCTAATCTTTTCTTAATAGAGAGTTTTCTTTTTGTTTAGTCAGTTTTTGATCATTGTGAGAAACAGCCCATAGCATCTAAGGTTCCAAGGCAACATGCTTGTTGTCAATGGCACTTAACTGAATTGCTTGACATACTCATCTCTGCCAATAATCAAGCAGCCAGTGTCAGTGTTCATATCAATAAGCTACTCATTATTTTTTACTTTAATTTTAAAGTTGCTGCATTTTACATTATTACCACCAGTTCTGTTTAAGCTTTGCTCTTTATGCTGCTCAGCAACCTCAATATTGAGCCTCTCTTTTGTTGTCTTCTGTTATGATTGTTGTCCTTACTATGAGTAGCTACTTACCCTTCATTATTCTGGCTTGCCATCCTGGGTCCAACTTTGCACAATGAGGCTGTATGCCCTCACTTTCTGAGTTGAAACATTTCATTGCTTACTTACTGCAACCTTGGTAGTAGTTTATCCTGCCAGTTTTGTCTTTCACACTAAATTCACCTTATGTGGCTCGAGCTTAGTTTTGGAGCTTGTCTTTGCTACAGTATTTTTCCTGTATGCAGTATTAACACTGACATTAGTCACCGGCCAAAATGCCTAAGTATTTTAGGAGCTTTTTCCATCAATGTGACAATTTTACAGGTACACATAAATGTCAAATATTGCACATTCAATAAATTAGATTGAATTTACCCATCTGTTAAACTGCACACAATCTTGTTCTGCAGTGCTCAATTCAAGAAGGTACTCAAATTACAGGGTCGAGCCAGATTCTTCAGCAATGCCAGATCTGATCACTACTGGGCTCACTTGATCTTTGGTTTCTGGTTCTCAACTTGGAGTTTTTCATAATGTCCAAAGGTACTAGATTAACTGATTCTGCAATCACCCATCACTCAGTGAGTTTTGAAGCTCACCCTATCTCCATCAGCATACACTTGCTTGATGTATTTGATGACTATGTTACTGAGGGCAGCTTCAATTCTTTTCTATATCCACTCTGAAATAATGTTCAGGTTTGCAGTGTCATAGATAAGGAACACCAAGTGCGCAACAAGGTGTGCCTGAGTTTTTTTCTCAGACAATACACATGCAAACAATTGTACACACTTGATCAAATTCATAAGTAGTGACATCACACTTATTTACATATACTACAGTTATCATCTTTCTGTGTGTAGGAGCTTCATTCGCACAATTTGGTTGGGCATTTGACATCAACACTGACATTAGTTCAGAAAACATTTTTGAACATTCTAAAATTGTGAAAGAAACATACCTGACGCATTGTTTTAGTTTGAGCATTCTTTAATACATGGAGAGCTTTTATCAACATTTTGTATTCTCTTCTATGTATCTGAATAATATTCATTCTTTCCCCATATTTCAGATTTCAACCTATTCATCAACAGTTGTTTCTCCAGAATAAGTTGCTGGTAATGTTGCAGTAAGCGGAATTCTCTAAAGTATTTTTTAAATGGGTATGATATAGAACATGGAACATAGAACAGTACAGCACAGAACAGGCCCTTCAGCCCACAATGTTGTGCCGATATTTTATCCTGCTCTAAGATCTATCTAACCCTACCCTCCCACATAGCTCCCCATTTTTCTCGCTTCCTGTAATAACCTTGGATATATCACGTCCAGCCACAGTGACTTATCGATCCTAATGTTTTTCAATAGTTCCAGCACATCGTCTTTCCTCACATCAACACGTTCTAGCATATCAGCCTGTCGTACACCATCCTCACAAATGTCAAGGTCTCTCCCTCTGGTGAATACCGAAGTAAAGTATTCATTAAGGACCTCCCCTCCCTCTTCTGACTCCAGGCACATGTTTCCTCTTTTATCCCTGATCGGTCCTACACTCACTTTGGTCATCCTCTTATTCTTCACATATGTGTAGAATACCTCGGGGTTTTCCTTGATCCTACTCACTGAGGACTTCTCATGCCCCCTTCTAGCTCTCCTAAGTCTATTCTTAAGCTCCCTCCTGACTACCTGGTAAATCTCCAGAGCCCTGTCTGATCCATGCTTTCTAAACCTCAGGTAACCTTCTTTCTTCCTCTTGACAAGACATTCTACATCTCGAGTCAACCACAGTTCCTTCACTCTACCATCGTTACCCCGCCTCAATGGGACAAACTCATTCAGAGCCCCATGCAAGTATTCCTTAAACAACTTCCACATTTCCAATGTATACTTCCCCAAGAACATCTGTTCCTAATTTACGCTCCCAAGTTCTTGCCTAATAGCATCATAATTCCCTCTCTATTTTTCCTCTCATTCATGTGCCCATCCAAGCCCCTCTTTAAACATCTCCAATGAATTTGCCTCCACCACTCTTTCAGACAACGCATTCCAGGCATCCACCACTCTCTTATTAAAAAATTGTACCCCTCACATCTGTTCTGAAACCTACCCCCCTCATCTTAAATGCATTCCCTCTGGTATTGGATCGCTCAGTAATGGGAAAAAGATATTGCTTGTCCACCCTATCTATGCCCCTCATAATTTTATACACTTTCAACAGATCACCCCTCAGCCTCCGCTGCTCCAGAGAAAAGACCCCAGGTTTGTCCAGCCTCTCTTGATAACACATGCCCTCTAATCCAGGCAGCATCCCAGTAAACCTCCTCTGCACCTTCTCTAAAGCCTCAACATCCTTCCTATAGTGAAGTGACCAGAATTGCACACAATACTCTGAATGCAGCCTAACCAGACTTCTATAGAAATGCATCATAACTTCTTGACTCCTATACTCAATACCCCAATTAATAAATGCAAGCATTCCATAAGCCTTCTTAACCAGCGTGTCTACCTGTGTAGCCACTTTCAATGAGCCATGGACTTGCACCCCAAGGTCTCTCTGCTCTCCAACACTGTTAAGGTTCTTGCCCTTCAGAGTGTACTGCCTCTTGCTACCAAGGTGAAACACCTCACATTTATCTGGGTTAAACTCCATCTGCTATTTCTCTGCCCACATCTGCAACTGATCTATATCACACTGTATCCATTGATAATCTTCTACACTATTCACCACTCCACCAATCTTGGTATCGTCTGCAAATTTACAACCCATCCATCAGCATACTCATCCAGGTCATTTATGTACATCACAAACAGCAGAAGTCCCAGTACAGATCCCTGCAGAACATCACTACTCACAGGCCTCCAGCCCAAATAATTCCCTTCAACCACCACCCTTTGTCTTCTACAGGCAAGCCAGTTCTGGATCCACACAGCCAATTCTGCACTGACCCCATGCACCTAGATGAAATTGACATTGAACACTGGAAGTGAAACTGTGCCCACAACTCTGGTCTTTATAATCAGTTTCAACAAATTCAGTTTATATTTTTAGAGCTGTCAGTGAGAAAGGCAAAAAAAAAAATGAATACAGAAGATTACCTATGCTCTAAAGTTGAAAACATCCAATGGAATTCACCAATTGTCAATTCTTCGCAAAACTCCGAATGGAATGATATTTCCTTAAAAGCTCTTCTGAGTTTGTGAATTTTGAGGATTTTTACATTTTGTTTACATCTGACGGCATGACATGGTGATACTTTGTTATCTAGGAAACCCACAGTGTCTCGTGAATGATTTATTCACAGTATTTCTTACTGCCAGAAGTACTGAATGTCCATACCTTGCCATCAGAATAAACATTTAAATCTTTATTCTGCTGCTGAAAAAGCAATCTAAATGTGTGTATTAATGGCCCAGAGTGAAAAAAAGGAATGATACCAACAGTACTTACCATTATGATGAACAAAATCTGAATGGTCCTTATAGAAAGTGTATACTTGCAGTTAAATAGTTAAGAAAAAATAGAAACATTTCAGTGGTCTGCAGATCAAAGGTAATTGTGCTCTTACCATGCATGATTTTCTATGAAAATAATTCTTTTCTAGCCTTTAGCTGAATAGAACAGCACAGTTCACTGTGTTTTAATTGTTGATCTTATGTGACTGACCATTATAAACTAAGATAAGCTAAGATATCTTTATTAGTCACATGTACATCGAAACACACAGTGAAATACATTTTTGCGTAGAGTGTTCTGGGGGCAGCCTGCAAGTGTCTCCACACTCCCGGCGCCAGCATAGCATGCCCACAACTTCCTAACCCGTACGTCTTTGGAATGTGGGAGGAGATCGGAGCACCCGGAGGAAACCCATGCAGACACGGGGAGAATGTACAAACTCTTTACAGACAACGTCCAGAATTCAACCCGGGTCGCTGGCACTGTAATAGCGTTACACTAACCGCTACATTACAGTACCTATCCCTTTGATCTCTATTAAATGTTTTTGTCCAAAAGCAAAAATCAATCCCAGTTTGGGGGTTTGAGTCAATATAAAATTAATGTAATTCACCACCTCTCCACCCCATGACTGAATCTAAGTTTTATCCAAATGTATAGGAGGTGATTATGGATATTGACAAATGACTGTATCATGCACAGACCCTCTCCTTAGTCAATTAACCTTTTGAAATTGATTGGTAAGTGAATAAAAGTTGATTAGGTGGGGTATCGGGGATAGTTAATAACTACCAAGTTAAATCCAATGCTTATATGTTCACATTTCTTAGTGGATAAGGAAATCAGTTAATTTTTTTTTAAACATGGGCACCTTCTAGAGTGTGCATAGGTGCAGTTAAAATATGTACAGTTAAACTTGCACATTGTGATCCCTGTAGTTTTTTGAGCATTTTAAAACATAGCACTTGGTACGTAGTTATGTTGTACATCTTCCTCTTAGGCTGATCTGTTTACTGGTTGCTCAGCACATCATTGGATCCAGCACAGACAGAACATAGTACATGTGTCTAGAAAATGGATTTCATGTTTTGTTGGTGTGCTAAGCCTGTATTATGGATAGCAATAGCTCCTAATTGGACCAACTGCAAAAGTCACGTAATTGGCCAAAAAGTATCAGAAACAGAGCCATGAAAACTTACACCCAGAATTGTGCGCTTAAGTGGGACCTGCATGGTCCCTGATGAGATTCAGCTCACTTAATCACAGCTTCCAACAGCTTACTGTGCACCAAGCTGAGAAAGGCATCAGCTCTTACAGCCATAGTCTTCAGGATAGCTGAACATCAGCAACGCACACTATGACTGTCACAGAGGAGCCCTAGGCTGCAGGGGCAGTGGAGATGGTGTCTAGATCAAGTAAAAGAGACCTGGTATTCTCATCAATGAAATAAATGCCAGGTATGAGAATCCCCACACATTCGAGAAATGCAAAAAAAATACATTTCAAATCACCACAGAATATGTCATGGCAAGTTGTGGATCACTGAAAATTGTTGCAATGAGTCATTTTAATAATTCGAAGAAAAATTTGATTATTGGTGTGTTATGATTTAGGCAGTACAAACTATTGTTCAATCAACCATGAACATAGCGCATAGAAAATCGAACAGTACAGCACAGAAACAGGCCCTTTGGCCCACGATGTTGTTCCAAACTAATTAAACTAGTAATGGAATGCCGAACTAAACTAATCCCTTCTGCCTACACAATGTCCGTATCCTTCCATTCTCTGCACATTCATCTGCCTATCTAAGAGCATCTTAAAGGCCTCTATCATATTCCACTATCCCCACCACCCCACCCCCGGCAGTGCATTCCAGGCACCCACTACTCACTGTGTAAAAATCTTGCCACGCACATCTCCTTTGAACTTATCCTTCTCACCTTAAATGCATGCCCTCTAGTATTAGACATTTAGGACATTTAGACCCTGGGAACTCTACTCTACCAGCTCTCTACTCTATCTGTACCTCTTGAAATCTTATAAACTTCTATCAGGTCTCCCCTCAGCCTCCACTGCTCCAGAGAAAGCAACTCAAGTTTGTCCAACCTCTCCTCATAGTACATACTTTCTAATCCAGGCAGCATCCTGGTAAACTCTTCTGCACCCTCTCCAAGGCGTTCACATCCTTCCTGTAATGGGGCAGCCAGAATTGAATGCAATACTCAAGATGCAGCCTAACCAGAGTTTTATAAAACTGCAACATAACTTCCTGACTCTTGAACTCAGTGCCTCAACTAATAAAGGCAAGCATGCCATATGCCTTCTTTACTACCCTATCAACTTGTACAGCCACATTTAGGGAGCTGTGGACTTGGACCCCAACATCCTCCTGTACATCAACACTGTTAAGGGTCTTGCCATTAACTGTCCCTTTGATTTGACCTCCAAAGCGCAATCCCTCACATAATCTTCTACTCTATCCACAACACCACCAATCTTTGTATCATCTGCGAATTTACTAACCCACCCATCCATATTTTCATCCAGGTCCTAAGCTGTAGGATTTTAGTGCATATATGACTTGCTTAAGGATTTCAGACCACCTGCTGCATTTGTGTTAATGGGGTAAATGGGAATCTTGGGCTATTCCATTTAGAATAAAGCACAATGATAATGGTGCACAGGAAGTCTCGACAAGAGCAGAATATTTTTTCTAAGAATGCGGCGTTATCTTTGAGCAACACACACAAAATGCTGGAGGAACTCAGCAGGTCAGGCAGCACCTATGGAGGGAAATGAACAGTCGACGTTTCAGGCCAACACCCTTCGTCAGGACTGGAAAGAAAGAGGGCAGAAGCCAGAATAAGAAGGTCAGGGGAAGAGGAGGAGCGCAGGCTGGCAGGTGATAGGTGAGTCCAGGTGAGAGAGGGAAGGTAGGTGAGTGGGGGAGGGGGGATGAAAGGAAGTGATGTAAGAAGCTGAGAGGTGATAGGTAGAGGAGGCAAAGGGCTGAAGAAGAAGGAATTTGGTAGGAGAGGACAGTAGACCATGGAATAAAGGGAAGGAGGTGTGGAATAGATGGGCAGGCCATGAGAGTGGGGGAGGGGAAAGGGAAGGGTTGAGGAGGCCACAGGAATGAGGGAAAACAAAGGGGATAAAAGGAGGAAGGGGAGGGGTTACTGGAAGTTAGAAAGATTGATGTTGAGGCCATCAGATTGGAGACTACTAAGGCAGAATATGAGGTGTTGTTCCTCCAACCTGCGTCTGGCCTCAACGTGGCAGTAGAGGAGGCTACGAATGGACATGTCAGTATGGGAATGGGATGTGGAATTGAAGTGTCTGGCCACTGGGAGATCCTTGCTTTTGTGGTGGACGGAGCGAGGTGCTCGATGAAGCGGTCACCCAATCTGCGTCGGGTCTCACTGACGTAGAGGAGGCCAAGTTACCTTTGAAGTACAGGTAATAATTTCATTGTAATGTTGCCTTGGAAAGCCTGCCGTTCAGTTTTCTTTTGGAATATTTAGCCTTTGCAGTTAGAGCTTTAGTAGAAAAGCAGCATCACTGTTAAATACAAATGTTTGTTTTAAAATACACCTTAACTAAATCCTGGCATATTTGGGTGTGAGACTTTGAATTATTTTAGACTGAAACTTCATTGGATGAGACAATTCTATTCTTTGTAGATTTGTAGTTCTGAGAATTACAGTACATTCATCATCTAAACAGTATTAAATTAGACATTAATTTTGGCTCAGTTGCTCTTTAGAAGTATTTTTCTGATAGGTGCAAAATTAACAACAGTCATGAAACATTTGAGTTTCAACTGGGATTCAAAAAGTGCAATACAATGCAAAAAGTGTAACACTATGCACTTTTATCAGTAAGTAAGTAAACCATTTGGAAAATATGACATTTCTATTGAATCTGGATTAAACATTAATCAATTAATAATGGTATTGTATTTTTAGCTTTGCAGTCTACAGGTCTGTTATTTTCGCTGTCCTTGCACTGCTTGATTTGCTTGTGTATGAGCACAGTTTATGATAAATAATGAATTAACAATGACCATGAAAGATATTTGGATGATGTTCCCAATATGCCAATCAAGTGTAATATTCTCTATTAAATAAAAGAGAACTATGAAAGCAGCTGTAATTTACCTGGTCATATCAGACTAGCCTATCTTTAAATATGACTTATAGTGTGGCAATAAAACATCTGACATTGAACATGTAAATTGTAACATAAGTATTATTGTTATTTCCTAACAGAGAAAATACATATAAACAAAATGCAAAAGCTGTAAAGCAGAAATGCTGACAATCAAAACTGGAATATTGCACAAAATTTATCTGTTATATATGAGAATGTTTACTCAATTTTTTTCACATGAATGATTAAGAAAAAAGTTGCGTTTCAACTTTGAGTATTTAATGCAAGGTATGAACACAAATAAAAAGAAAAAAAGTGATGGTAAGTCTGAATAGGATAGGGAGCATTTCTGGAAATAGAAGCAGAGTTAGCATTTCATGAAGAAGACCAAAAACACAGATATTTCATGAAAAAATGTTTTATTTTAACAAAACCGAGAAAACTAATTAGTTATGAGTTACAGAGATGGTAGGAGAGGGGTGTGTTGGATATCTCTCGTAGGGTGAGGCCTGGATTGTTGTGGTGATCTGTGGCTGATGAAGCCACTTGGTTGAGACATTATTGAGGAAAGTCAGAGAGAGAGAAAGGGATGTGCAAAAACTGTGAAATGCAGAGCTGTAGCAATTTGCTAGCAGGCTAGAGGTGGTAATGGAGAAAAATTCAGTTAATATTACTGATGACGATCTACAAAAGAACTGGCCAGATTTGATGAAAACAGATAAATTCTTGAATTGATTTAAAAAATTAAAAGAGTTTGAAATACTAATAGGCTGTGTATTATGAAGATCTTTCTCAAAGTATAAAGTAATTCACTAGTTTCACCAGTTAATGAACATTTGGAACCCACATTATTGAAAGATCTCTGCTTCCAGGTGTTCAACTACACTTGGCCGATGGATACAAAGAAATAGAACAAAGAGAGAAATAATCACAATCAGTCATATCCTTTTGTTCAGAGGTTTTCATGAGATCCCAGCCCTGGGTCATGGCTAGAATTAAATCCTGCCTGAGCAAGAACCTGGACCCATTGCACTTTGCCTACTATCACAACAGGTCTATAGCAGACGTAATCTCACTGGCTCTACACTTGGCTTTGGAGCACCTAGGCAACAGCAAAACATATGTCAGGCTGCTGTTTATCGATTACAGTTCAGTATTCAACACCATCATCCCCTCAGTACTAATCAACAAGCTTCAAAACCTGGGCCTCTGTACCTCCCTCTGCAAATGGATTCTCGACTTCCTTATCAGGAGATCTCATTCAGTGCAGATCAGTAATAACATCTCCTCCTCACTGACAATCAACACAGGCGCATCTCAAAGATGCGTGCTTAGCCCACTGCTCTACTTTCTCTACACTCATGACTGTGTGGCTAGGCACAGCTCCAAAGCCATCTATAAATTCGCCAATGACACCAGTGTTGTTGGCAGAATCTCAGATGGCGACAAGGAGATATAAATCGACTGGTTGAGTGGTGTTGCAACAACAACCTCACACTCAGCCTCGACAAGACCAAGGAATTGATTGTGGACTTCAGGAAGGGGAAGTCAGGAGAACACACACCAGTCCTCATTGAGGGGTCAGCGGTGAAAAGGGTGAGCAGTTTCATGCTCCTGGGCATCAACATCTCAGAGGATCTATCTTAGGCTCAACACATTGATGCAATCACAAAGAAAACAAGCCAGCAGCTCTACTTCATTCGGAGTTTGAGGAGATTTGGTATGTCACCAAAGAATCTTGCAAATTTCTACAGATGTACAGTGGAGAGTATTCTGACTGGTTGCATCACCACCTGGTATGGAGATTCCAATGCACAGGATCGAAAGAGGCTGCAGAGGATGGTAGACTCAGCCATCTCCATCAAGGGCACAACCCTCCCTGCCATCGAGGACATCTTCAAGAAGCAGTGCCTCAAGAAGGCGGCATCCATCATTAAGGGCCCTCACCACCCAGGACATGCCTTCTTCATGTTACTACCATCGGGGAGGAAGTACAGGAGCCTGAAGACCAACACCCAATGTTTCAGGAACAGCTTTTTCCCCTCCGCCATCAGATTTCTGAATGGTCCATGAACACTACCTCATTTTGCCTCTTTTGCACTATTTACTTATTTCTGTAATTTCTAGTAATATTTATGTCTTTATGTCTTGCACTGTACTGCTGCTGGAAAAAAACAAACTTCATGACATACAGCATGTCAGTGATAATAAACCTGACTCTGATTCTTCTGGGAACAGAGACAGGTAAGAGTGTAGCATATTATTTTCAATCTGTATCATTCTCATCTATACAGTATCTGCACCTATTGAATGAACAGATGAAAGAGGCAAAAGGAGTGAAATAAAGTCATCCGAAGAAATCCATTATGTATTTTGCATGAGCTGGTGAGGGAAAGCACAGACTCCTGGAGACTTGGCTGGGAAGAAGCTAGGCTGTCTAAAATGAAATGTTTCTGCCACTATCATTGAACTCTCTTATTTCAAAACCAGTGGAGCAGAGCAAGAAAAAAAATCAAAGATCCTGACAGATCTGGCAAGGTAAGGAACTCACAATGATTTTCCTCTCTTCCTTGCACAACCCAGATACACCCACTTACATCATTCTCTTAAATCATCAAACACTCTCCCACTTCTTCCCATTACACTGTGGCCAAGACAGTTTACTAACTTCCTCAATTTCATTATATGCATACGTTTCCTTTAACAACACCCAGAACTTACCCTTCAAACATTTTCACTTGACAGATTGTTCCTTTCAGCCCTCCCATCACATCTCTGCACTTTCTTCCACTGCCAGCCTAACCATTATTTACTTACATTATGTCAGGAGTAACTGGTGCACAACAGCAAATAGACACAGGCCACTAAACATTGAAATATAGGAACAGGAGCAGGTCATTCAGCTCATCACACCTGTTCTGCCAGTTAGTTTTATAACATCTGATTTGTACTTCAACTTTATTTATCTTACTTGCTCCTTGATGTCGTCCCTTGTCCAATGAGTATAAAACCCATCTCTGTGTGAATGGGGATAAATAGCAACATTTCAATAGGTCTGCAGATCAAAACTAATTGAAGTACAGTATAGCCTCTTCTGCAATGTGCTTTTCCATGAAAGAAATTTCTTTTCTAACTGGTTCAACAGATCAGCACAGTTCAATACATTTCAAATAAAAACTGAAAATGCTGATAAAACTCAGTAAATCAGGCAGAATCTATGGAAAGAGAAACAGTTAATGTTAATGTTAACTGCTTCTCTTTCCAAGGATGCTGCCTGACCTGCTGAGTTTTTCCAGTATATTCTGTTCTCATTTCAGATTTATGGCATCTGCAGTTTTGTTTTTAATTTTCATTGATCTTATGTGACCAGCTAGTGGAAGAACTCCCAATGATCCCAAATAATATTTCTGTTAAATGCAAGAACTGGGGTTTGGAGTTTGAGTAAATATAATTTTTGGAGTTTGAGTGAATATAAATTAGAAACTCTTCCAATCTATTGAATTGTAACTTTCATGCAAATTTTAAATGGTGACTATAGATATTGGAAGAGGACTAAATCATGCACAGACCCCTCCTTAGTCAATTCATGCATTGAAACTGATTAATAATTGAATAGGTGGGGGACCAGATGACAGTTAATAATTGCCAAGTTAAATCAATTTTTCATGGATGGCATTATATGGATTTTAACTTTCTTGATGGATAAGGAGATCTATTGTTTTGAAATGTTAAATCTGAATAGGAGACACTGGCTCAATTTGTCAATATTCTATCCAGTACAAACGGGGGCCACACTTACCTGAATGTTCCAGGTTCAATCACCCGTCATTGTTAATTAACTGACTGATCTCAACTACAAAATTGCAACTATTTGTATTGCCTTTAGGTTATAAAGAGAAAATAACACATTAAGCTTCTCATTAAACTTCCTTTGATCAACACTGAGTGACCTGTGCTGAGCAATATTGATTATAGATACTGTATTGAGAGAGGACAGAGGTATGTGTAACTATGACTCTGCATGGATAAAGTCCAACTGGGAAAGGTACTAGAGGGTATAACTTTCTACTGAAGAGAGGTGGAGTAAATTAAAACCCGATTCTAACCATTTATCATTCAAGGAGTAACCAAACTAATCAAGTAAACTAGTTTTGAGTTGATTTAATATTTCTTGATATTGTACATAACAATTGTATTTTTAAAAGGTATAAATCACTTTTCACTATTTTTAAACAAATTCTAGCCATTGGTTTGGATCTAACCTTGGAAAAGGTCTCACAGTCTGAAATTACTACTGGCAATAGACGTAGATGAAATCACACTGAACGCTACCGTGGATTAAAGAGGTGGAGTCAATCAGCACTATCTGGATTCAAATAAGAAATATTATGCTAGGTTAAATGTTCGAAAACTAAGGTATCCCACTGTAGCCAATTCTGAGGCTGCAGGTGAAACAGAAGTATGAAAGAAATTATCAAGGAATATCAATGCAAAGATAAAGGTATGTGTCAATTTACAAGAAGATTTGTCTATGAAGTAAGAACTCATAGATCAAAATGTATTTCCCATTAGTTTCAACGTTAAAACTCTGGTTGTGTTCTGGAACTGTGGTCAAAATACATAATTGCTCAAAAATGCATTGATGCAAGTGTCTGAAAGAGTGAAATATCATTTTATTAACAATTAAATGTTAAAGTTAGATAATAAAAATGATGTGTCCTTACAGGGTACTGACCAGGACTGTGAAGAAGTGGATACTTCCTCCTGTTGGAACATTTACAGTCAGAGGTCACAGTCTCAAAACAAGGAGACACCCATTTAAGGCAGAAGTGAGGCAGTGTCATTTTTCTCTGATGGTCACGAGTGTTTGGAACTCTAATTCCAATAGGAGTTATTCTAACTCTAGGAGTTTGAGGACATTTGCTATGTCACCATAGAATCTTGCAAACTCCTCCAGATGTACAGTGGAGAGCATTCTGACAGGTTTCATCACCGCCTGGTATGGAAGCTCCAATGTGTAAGATCGAAAGAGGCTGCAGAGGGTTGTAGACTCAGCCAGCTCCATCACGGGCACAACCCTCCCCGCCATTGAGGACATCTTCAAGAAACAGTGCCTCAAGAAGGTGGCATCCATTATTAAGGACCCTCACCATCCAGGACATGCCCTCTTCATATTACTACCATCAGGGAGGAGGTACAAGAGCCTGAAGACCCAAACTCAGTAGTTCAGGAACAGCTTCTTTTTCTCCATCATCAGATTTCCGAATGGTCCATGAATCCATGAACACTGCCTTGTTATTGCTCTTTTGCACTATTGATTTATTTTTGTAACTTATGGTAATTTTTTATGTTGTACTGTACTGCTGCCACAAAACTACAAATTTCATGACATATGTCAGTGATAATAAACCTGATTCTGATTCTGAATTCTAAGATAGTTGGTGGAAGCAGAATCTTCCTTGCCACAGATTCTTGATAAGCAAAGTGTTGAAGGGTTATCACAAGGAGGCAGAAATGTGTTGAGGCTACAAACAGATCGGCCATGATTTGACTGATTAACAGAGGAGGGTCAAAGGGCCAAATGGATGATTCCTGCTCCTTATGGGCAGGCACGGTAGTGTAGCAGTTAGTGAAATGCTATTACAGCACCAGCAACCCGGGTTCAATTCCTGCTGCTGTCTGTAAGGAGTTTGTACATTCTCCCTATGTCTGTGTGGTTTCCTCCAGGTGCTCCGGTTTACTCCCACATTCCAAAGACGTACGGGTTAGGAAGTTGTGGGCATGCTACGTCGGTGCTGGAAGCGTGGCGACACTTGAGGGCTGCCCCCAGAACTCTCTGCACAAAAGATGCATTTCACTGTGTTTTGATGTATATGTGACTAATAAAGACATCTTATCTTATCTCTCTCTTATTCCTATATTGGTAAGTGGTAGTGGTGGTTTTGCATTTCGGAATGGTGGTGGGGAAGATAAGAGGCACAGCGTCACTGGTATTTGAATTATGATAGTGGTGGAGGTGATCCTGACTTCATGGAGTTTGCAGCATTAATAGCAAGAGATCTTCCTTTGACTGTTCCTGGGTGCCTGCAGCTTAAAGAATATGCCATGTAAATTTGTACAGATTTCTTATTTTTCATCTAATGAAGCTCCTTATAGTGAATTTTCTATCTTACAGCAATGGTTTTTGTTGTGCCTCACATTGAGATTGTTATCCTTGAAGAAGGTAATTGATTTCACACTACCTTAGAAAGACTTTTCATCATGAGCTGCTTTGGTGGCAATGCCTCGTCAATGGCTCCTCGATTCTCGTCACACCCGTTGGTCAAGCTCTAATAGATCCTTGTAAATAATCTTTTTGCCATGAGATTCTAATAACTTTCCACATCATCCATTAAACCCACCCTCATTTGTTAAATTAATAAGGTCTTATTGGAGGTATTTCAGGTTTGTGGGAGTCATGCACACATTTTGGCCTTAATCTCCTCCATTGATTTATTATTGTTGCATGGATTATGACATGTCAAAATGCGCTGATGTAGTCTATGACTACATTCACATTGCACCTCTTCTAAATTTCATGAATGGTGAGTTTGATATTGTCATTCAACTCTGAAATGACAGTTAGTAAGCCTTGAAAATAACACCCTGGTCTGTGGGCTGTGACAATGAAGCAGTGTTGTGGGGGCAAAAAATGCAACGAGTATGTTATCAGCCACATCCTTGATCTTAACCAGGGCACACAAGAGACTACAGATGCTGTAATCTGGAGCAAAAAAGAAACTGCTGGAGGAACTCAGTGGGTCAGGTAGAACCTGTGGAGGTAGAAAGATAGTTGAGACACATCCTCCAGCATTTTGTTTTTGGATTGATGTTAACTATATGTCCAGAGTGCTGTCAACTATAATCAAGGATCTGTTGTCCAGGTTATTCCTTGCACAATATCTTTAGATGAGAAACAATCTGGTCTAATCTTGGTGCTGTTACCCAGGATTTTATGTTAGATTACAACATCCCTAGAAGATTGGCCTTTGAATATCCCTTGAGGGTCTTCGGGTTCTTTGAGTGGTAGAATAATAGAGGCTTCAGATTACAGTTACCATTAGCATTTCCTTCAAAGAGAACATTAAATTGAGCTTTGGCTGCCTTGAAGCTTGGAGCACCTTTCTCTTGTCTTGAGATGAATGTGCAAAAGATCATCTTCTTCCTAAAGGGTTCCAGTCCATCCAAGTTAAACACTTATTTGTACAGTAGCTACCTTCCTCCATGATTTGTTTCAGCTTCTTTGGATAATTTTCTGCCTTCTTGCTATTAATACCTGCATGGTTTGCATGGCTGTCCATAAGTATATCACCCTCCTCATTTTCTTTCAAATCATCATAACAATCTCTCTTTTTTCTGGATCATCATCATCAAACTCAAAAGCATATGCATTGTTTCTGATCTTCTAATTACACACTTAACTCTTTTTTTGTACATTTTCTCCATTATAACACTTGCCTTTTGTAACACCCAATACATTTTCATGGTAACGGTTTGGCCAATAACTTTTAACTTGCCTGTTTTGATAAGGACAGTTCAGGCCATTGAATCTGCAGGTTTTAAGGAATGGCTGATGTCCACCAGATACTTACTATTTCCACTTCCATTAATTACCTACAGCTTTTTTTAATGTTCTTAGCTTGCTGCGATTTCTTAAAGGAGGTGTAATCTGGGATATTTTGAAGCCATCTTGAAAAATGCACACAATAAATTGTGCTGAATCCTGATAATAAGTGGAGCTCTGTAACCTTGACAATCTCCATAAAGACAAAATGTTGTGGGAAGAAGTGCAAAGTGCATTATGAGCACTTTTTGTTGTAGTGAAAGAAGCTTTATAAATTGAGGACAGGTACACTAAATAGCCTTCCAGCAAAAATTCATAAATCGTGCTCATAAATGTTGGAAGCATATATATTTGACAAAAGGCAACTCAAACAGAAGTAAAATTATGTAAATGGAGATTTCAAAAGATTAGAAACTGTTAAACAAGAAACATTCAAATAATAATTTGAAATAGATATCATGCAGAGCAAAAGAATATTAATTAAAAAAATAACTTAGGAAGTGCAATGAGAGAAATATAAGAGCTAAAATAAATTCAGATGCAACAGAAATGTTTATTGAAGAGTGTTCACACACCAGAAAGTCAAAGAACTGATGTGCAGTGGAAGAACAAAGAAATGTGAAACCGTCTGTTCATCAGCAAGGTTATGGGAAGAGTTATGGCCAAAGGGAGCAGAGTACTGGAGCTTAAAGAGGTAAGCAGAAGTAAGGGGATTTTTTTGTGGATGAATGGATACTATTAGACCCCTGTGTCTTGGATAAGTGACATAGCCACGATAGAATCAAAGCTTGAAGGACTGGAACTGGAGATCAGTATGATGTGAAACAGAATTGTTGGAACAATGGAGAATGGCAAGTAAATGAGAAAACTGAAATGAAATCTTTGAACCTGCCAAAGTGGATGTGCTGCCACCCAATGTTACTGAAGGTAATAAAAATGCAGAAAAAAGGCATAATATCAAGGAAGACAGCACGGAGAGAGACAAAGTTTGATGGTCATCAAGGAAAATATGTTTGTTGTTAGGACGATATTTATAGGTGGAATACTTAAGTTTCAGTGATCAATACAGTTAAAATTTTAGAAGAGAACATGACAGGAGCAGAAAGTATCATGTTGCAGTGTGAATGCACAGGAAAATCAGATTGGATGGTATAATTTAGGTGGCCTAACAGTCACATATATGAGTATTAGCTCATCCTTGCCCATTCCTGTGGTAGCACTTGATGTGCGTTGCCTGTGGATCCAACTAATTAGATGTTATACTGCCAAAGCCATTCCATGAGGCAAAATGATCTGCTAGTGGTGATTGGTATTAGTATTGGTTTATTATTGTCACTTGTACCGAGGTACAGTGAAAAACTTGTCTTGCATACCGATCGTACAGGTCAATTCATTACAGAGTACAGTTACATTGAGTTAGTACAGAGTGCATTGGTGTAGTACAGGTAAAAACAATAACCGTACAGAGCAAAGTATCACAGCTACAGAGAAAGTTCAGTGCAATAAGGTGCAAGGTCAAAACAAGGTAGATCGTGAGGTCATAGTCCATCTCACTGTATAAGGGAACCGTACAATAGTCTTATCACAGTGGGGTAGAAGCTGTCCTTGTCTGGTGGTACGTGCCCTCAGGCTCCTGTATCTTCTACCCGATGGGAGAGGAGAGAAGAGAGAATGTCCCAGATGGGTGGGGTCTTTGATTATGCTGGCTGCTTCACCAAGACAACGAGAGGTAAAGACAGAGTCCAAGGAGGGGAGGCTGGTGTCTGTGATGCACTGGGCAGTGTCCACAACTCTCTGCAGTTTCTTACGGTTCTGGGCAGAGCAGTTGCTGTACCAAGCCATCATATATCCAGATAGGATGCTTTCTATGGTGCAACGGTAAAAGTTGGTGAGAGTCAAAGGGGACAAACCAAATTTCTTTAGCCTCCTGAGGAAGTAAAGGTGCTGGTGAGCTTTCTTGGCCGTGGCATCTACATGATTTGACCAGGACAGGCTGTTGGTATTGGTATTGGTTTATTATTGTCACTTTCACTCCCAGGAACTTGAAGCTCTCAACCCTCTTGACCTCAGCACCATTGATGTCGACAGATGCATGTACACCGCCCCCTTTCCTGTAGTCAATGACCAGCTCTTTTGTTTTGTTGACATTGAGGGAAAGGTTGTTTTCATGACACCATTCCATTAAACTCTCTATCTCCTTCCTGTACTCCAACTCATCGCTGTTTGAGATACGGCCTACAACGGTGGTATCATCTGCAAACTTGTAGATGGAGTTAGAGCAGAATCTGGCCACACAGTCATTAGTGTATAGGGAGTAGAGTAGAGGGCTGAGGACACAGCCCTGTGGGGCACCAGTGTTGAGAATAATTGTGCCGGAAGTATTGCTGCCTATCCTCACTGATTGCGGTCTGTTTGTTAGGAAGTTAAGGATCCATTTACAGAGGGAGGTGTTGAGTCCTAGGTCTTGGAGTTTGGTGACAAGCTTGCTTGGGATTATTTTATTGAAGGCAGAGCTGTAGTCAATAAACAATAGTCTAACATAGGTGTCATTACTGTCCAGATGCTCCAGAGCCGAGTGTAGGGCCAGGGAAATGGCATCTGCTGTAGACCTCTTTCGGCGATAAGTGAATTGCAGTGGGTCCAGGTTGTCTGGGAGGCTGGAGTTGATGTGTGCCATGACCAACCTCTCAAAGTACTTCATGATGGTGGATGTCAGAGCCACTGGTCGGTAGTCATTGAGGCATGTTACCTTGCTTTCCTTTGGTACTGGGGTGATAGTAGTGTTCTTAAAACAGGTGGGAACCTGAGATTGAAGCAGGGAGAGGTTAAATAGAGATTAGGCCTCAGGAGGAAGATCTTGTGAACCCTTCCCTGGACAGCTCTGATGAGGTTGCTTTAAGGCAACTGTTAAGCAGCTGTGCCTAATCTAAAGCTAGGAGATCAGATCAAAATTACTCTTGGCCCCTCAGTTCAAGGCATCAATGTTTTATCCCTGCACTCACCACTGAGTTCAGTGATGGGGTGGGAGGTCATCTGCTCTGCCTTCCATGGTGCAGCATGTAGGTATGGAAATCAAAGACAAGCTGGCACGCAAAGAAAACACTTCACCAGCCAGATATAACAGACAGGCTCCAGGGATGATGGATTACAGTTATGTGGCCAGATTGGAGGCACAGGTCTTGTTCTATTAAGAGCAAAGAAGGCTGCAAGGAGATTTGATAGTGTTGTTTCAAATCATGAAGGGTTTATGTAGACATAATAAAAAGGAGCTGTTTTCCAATGGCTGAAGGATCAATAGACAGATTCAATATGATTGCAAATTCCCATGTATTTAAAGTAAGTGGCAAAAGATCCAGTAACAACATGAAAAAATACAAGTACATATAAATTTAGGAACATAAGAGATAGAATCAGGAGTAGGACATTTGATCCTTTATGCCTGTTCCATCATTCAATCAGTTCATAGCTAATCTTTTCCCCCAGTGTGACTTTGCTGTATATCTCACTGTCTTGGTGAAGCAGCCAGCATAATCAAAGACCCCACCCACCCGGGTCATTCTTTCTTCTCTCCTCTCCCATCAGGCAGAAGATACAGGAGCCTGAGGGCACATACCACCAGGTTCAAGGACAGCTTCTGTCCCACTGTGATAAGACAATTCAACGGTTCCCTTATACGATGAGATGGACTCTTAACCTCACAATCTACCTTGTTATGACCTTGCACCTTATTGTCTACCTGCAATGCACTTCCCTGTAGCTGGGACACTTTCTGTATTCTGTTATTGTTTTTACTTGTACTACCTCAATGCACTCTGTATTAACTCAATATATCTGTACTGTGTAATGAATTGATCTGTACGATCAGTATGTAAGACAAGTTTTTCACTTTACCTCGGTAACAAGTGACAATAATAGACCAATACCAACACCAATACCAATCTCCATGTTCAATGTTTCTTTTAATAACCAAAATTCTAATCTGGTTCTCTAATTCTAGACTCTGCCCTGAATACAGTCAGCAACTGAGCCTCCACTGATCTCTGTAGAGAATTCTAAAGATTCACTACCCGCTGAGAGAGGAAATCCTCATCTCGATCCTAAACGATCAACCCCCCCTTCTTTTGAGGATGTGACCTCTGTTTATTGAGATCCGAGCCAAGGGAAACAGTGTGTCCACATCTGCCCTGTCCAGCACAACAGCATCTTATAACTAAAATTTAAATTTTTTAAAAATTTTATTTACAGCGTGGTAACAGTCCCTTCTGGCCCAACGAGTCCGCGCCATCCATTTTAAACCCAAATTAACCTACCCGTACGTCTTTTAGAATGTGGGAAGAAACTGGAGCACCCAGAGGAAATCCACGCAGACACGAGAGAACGTACAAACTCCTTACAGACAGCGACGGGAATCGAACCCCAATCACTGGCGCTGTAATAGCGTCACGCTAACTGCTATGCTACTGTGCCGTGGTATAAGTTATAACTTGCTACAATCACCTCTAAGGGGCTACAAACTGAAGGGGATATAACCCACCTGAGGAAGGATACAATATTCTAGATGTGGAGCCCAACATAATTAGAGCAAGATTGGTATTGGTATTGGTTTATTATTGTCACTAGTACCGAGCTTCAGTGAAAAATTTGTCTTGCATACTGATCGTACAGGTCAATTCATTACACAGTGCAGTTACATTGAGTGAGTACAGAGTGCATTGAGGTAGTACAGGTAAAAACAATAACAGTACAGAGTAAAGTGTCACAGCTACAGAGAAAGTGCAGTGCAATAAGGTGCAAGGTCACAACAAGGTAGATCGTGAGGTCAGAGTCCATCTCATTGTACAAGGGAACTGTTCAATAGTCTTATCACTGTGGAGTGGAAGCTGTCCTTAAGTCTGGTGGTACGTGATCTCAGGCTCCTGTATCTTCTACCTGATGGGAGAGGAGAGAAGAGAGAATGTCCCTGGTGGGTGGGGTCTTTGATTATGCTGGCTGCTTCACCAAGGCAGCGAAAGGTAAAGACAGAGTTCAAGGAGGGGAGACTGGTGTCCGTGACGCGCTGGGCTGTGTCCACAACTCTCTGCAGTTTCTTGCGGTCCTGAGCAGAGCAGTTGCCATACTCTTTCTACTCTTGCACTCAAGTCTTCTTTCAGTAGAAACAAACATATCATTTGCCTTCATAATTGCTTGCTGCAGATTAACTTTCAGTGTTTAATTAGTCTCCTGCAATATTCCTTTGGTCAAACTTAATGCAGGTGACTTGTGGATCCAATCAAATTCAAGGCCACAATGTCAATGCCAAGGCAGAATCGTCCGTCAGTTGTGACCAGGCCTCAATAAACAGATCCTGAGGTTCCACACTTGGATTGCTCTGTTGAGTTTTTGAGATCTTGGTGTTAAAGCAGTTCTGCCTGGCCTAAGCAGTGGTTTCAGATGCAAGCCTTCTGAAGACCAGCTTCTGTCAATCTCTCAGCATTTAAGAAATACACTGCTTTTCTACTTTTCCAACAAATTGGATGACTTCACATCTTTCCACATTATATTCCATCGGCTACGTCCTCATCCATTCAATACATCCTCCTCACACCCCAGAGTGTACTATCAGCAAGTCTGGACGTATTACTCATGATACCCTCATCCAAATCATTAATGTAAATGATGCTCATTTGGAGTCTCAGAACAAATCCCCATAGCACCCCACTAGTCACAACTTTCCAACCCAAAAACGTTAATTTCTATGATCTGTTTTCTGTCTTTTTAACTATTCCTTAATCTATATTATTCCCAATACCTCGTGATGAATTCTTATTTCACACCTATATGAAGGCATCCTGAAAGTCCAACTACATCAAATCCACAGACTGCATCTTTAAATAATAATAGAAAGGATTTGGAATGCAGTGCCCAATATGGGTTAGAAACAGAGGCAGATGCAGTCCTGTTGTCTTGCCTTCAGCATGAATGTAGTAACAAACAGTGAATTAAAATTGACCTTAAATTGACTGAAATTCCTGTCTCAGGATGCTACAAGGATCTTCATGTAACTGCTGACTTTTTCAAACAGGCTGGAAAGGTAATCCTGAAGTATTTGTTTAAGCTTTTCTTCTCACCCCCTGCTTTATAACAATGTCATCAAGTAACAAATAATTGCATAAGTAACAAGATGACTCAGGTGTACAGGTGACCCCTGCGTTACAAGAGGAGTTGCATTCCTAGAAAACCGATCATACCACAATTTTATGTGAAGTGAAGCCGCGTCTCTGTGCATGCATCAAGAAACGTGAGTTGAAAAAAATGTGTTGATTTATTTACATTTTTCATGTACATTCCATGAGAGTAAATTTTGTTCTCTATCTCAAATTTTTGGGTAGTGATTTGTTAATTCTATAAGGACAAATTTCCGTAACCCAAATGACCTTAATGTGCAGGTCACCTGTAGTTGGGTATGTCTTCAACAGGTATTTGCTAGCATAAACAATAAGACAAAGCTCATTGACAACTTTTTAACTGCTGATATATTCAAACCTCTTCCTCAATCAAAACATTTTTGTTTTGCCAATAGAGGGACTTTTCTAATCAGCAAATTCATGGTCCTGTTTACAGACAAAAACAAGATGGAGATGGTACAATCAAAAGGGAAGGTATACATCAGCCAAAACTGTCATGGGTATGGTTCTTGGATTATAAAGTGAAGATGGCTCAGGGTGAGAGTTGGGGAGCAACAGTCAGTGCGGAATTGGCAATAACATCATCCTCCTGCTGACTGCCAACACAGGCGCACCTCAAGGATGCATGCTTAGCCCACTGCTCTACTCTCTCTACACACATGACTGTGTGGCTAAGCACAGCTCAACCATCATCTATAAATTCGCCAATGACACCATTGATGTTGATGGAATCTCAGATGGCGCTGTGGAGGCTGACAGAGGTGAGGTAGATTGGCTAGTTGAGTGGTGTTGCAACAACAACCTTGCCCTCAACATCAGCAAGACCAAGGAATTGATTGTGGACTTCAGGAAGGGGAAGTCTGGAGAACACACACCAGTACTCATTAAGGGGTCAGCAGTGGAAAGGGTGAGCAGCTTCAAGTTCCTGGTCATCAACATCTCAGAGGATCTATCCTGGGCCCAACACATTGATGCAATCACAAAGAAGGCATGCCAGCAGCTGTACTTCATTAGGAGTTTGAGGAGATTTGGTATGTCTCCAAAGACTCTTGCAAATTTCTATAAATGTACAGTGGAGAGCATCCTGACTGGTTGCATCACAGCCAGGTATGGAGTGTCCAATGCACAGGATCGCAAGAAGCTGCAGAGTGTTATAGACTCAGCCAGCTCCATCACAGGCACAACCCTCCCCACCATTGAGGACATCTCCAAGAGGCAGTGCCTCAAGAAGGTGGTATCCATCATTGAGGACCCTCACCATCCAGGACATGCCCTCTTCTCATTACTACCATCAGGGAGGAGGTACAGGAGGCTGAAGACCCTAATTTAATGATTCAGAAACAGCGTCTTCCCCTCTGTCATCAGATTTCTGAACGATGAATGCTAACCCATTATTCCTGTTTTTTGCACTATTTATTTATTTTTGTAATTGACAGATTTTTATGTCTTTGCACTGTACTGCTGCTGCAAAACATCAAATTTTGCATCATGTCAGTGTTAATAAACCTGATTCTGAATTGCAAAGAATTATGGACAGAACTTTTCCACATTCTGAGCATTCTGTCTCTGTTGATCTGGAGTTAAAGGACAGTTTACAAAGGAGCTCCAAACAGAATTGACCACCTGTAGAAAGAGAGAGAGAGAGAGTGAGAAAGAGAGAGGAGAGGGAGAGTGAGAGAGGGGAGAGTGTGCAGGGGAGAGAGAGAGGGAGAGAGGAGAGAGAGAGAGCATGAATTACAATTAAGGGTTAAAGTGGTGTAAGGTACAGAACACAGAGGTCCTATTAGAGTATGATAATTAGTAATATTGAGACAGAGAGTAATATTTGTGGTAATATGTTATCACATCTTTGGTCATTTTATGTAACATCTTATGTCATATTATTTGTTGTGTTTGTATTTATATTTTTTATGACATTTGGCTAATTTTTAATAAACCTTTTAAAAGAGTTGTGTGTTAGGCAGCTCTGTGAGCCTCGACTAGTTTCCCCGCTTGGATGGGAATGCGGAGGACAGGTGTTGGAGAGACTACTTACAGTGCTCCATTTCAAAAGTAAATTAGATAAATGATTGCTGGATCTGTACAAAGGGTGGTGGTGTGGACTAACTGTGTTTCTTTTCATAGAATCAGCAGAGAATAAGATGGACAGAATGAGCTCCTTCTGAAATGATGTGCCCAGGCGGACAGGTGCAAAGAAACTTGGATAGCCGCTGTTGTAGACCTACATTCTACGTTCTTTTCCTCTACGTTTCTACTGGGAAGTAATTTACACACAAGCAGCACAGATAAAAGAAAATCAACTCTATAATATAAGGCTGAGGTGAAATGTAATTCAAGAGTCAAGGAGCTAAAAGTCCATTTTTTCCTTTCTTATTGCAGAGATATTAGTTTTGTGAACAGGTACAGTGAAAATATAATTAAATCTCAGAGGTATATTTTTGTCTTGAACATTTTTCTGTACCGCTTCATCAAGCGACAGGTCTGTTCCCTGTTGGAACATTTTAACTGTCTCAGCTGCTATTATCTGCTGAAAAACTATTAGAAAATCACGGTCTCTGTGCCAAGCCTAACAGTTCCTGGTATGGGAGAATAACATCCCAACTGAATAACAATTATTGAAATATTGATTACAGGGAGCATCATTTACAAAACATGGCTTTCACTCTACGTGGAATAAGCTTCATTAGAGCAACAGGAAACAAAAGAGTTTGAGAGCAAATAGTTGATTAGTTTCATTGCATAGAGCCACAGTAGTATTTTTAATGAACAATAAGCAAAACAGAATTGCATTTTAACATGAGTGCGGACTTATATTTTCTCCACTTCAGTGAGTTTCTTGAATTTTACTTTATAATACAGCCGAATAAACACATTGCTACTTTTTCAAGAAATACAATTGGATCAGGATTTCAATAAGCAGCAATTGAGAGCAGCCAACTTGTAAATTAAACTGTAGATGCTCGAAAGTTATTTTAGAGACTTAAATGGAAAAAAAAATTGAATTATAATGAGATTGGAGTACAATATTATTGGAATTCCAAAGTATAGTACCATTTCTTAGTAAATTTGAGTATGTATTACTTAGGTTTAGTCTTTTTTTTCCCATATCTGCAAGATCAAATCCAAATGTAAAGACATTTTTGCTTGTGTTTCGGAAGTTTAGGAAATGAAGCTCTTTTCTGTGCAACTTGTGTGTAAATTATAAAGTTTGTACACAGCAAATACATTCAAACTACTATTTTTGATAAAATAATATTAACTTAATGGAAATGTCTCGCTAGATAAGCAGATGCTTGAAATTGGAAATAAAATTGGAAAGTTAAAGATACACAGCAGGCTAGGCAGCATCTGCAGAAAGAGAAACAGAATTAAAGTTTCAGATCAATGACCATTCATCAGAACAGGCCTCATTCTGAGCTCCAATTGTTCCACGATTCTGTGATTCATAATTATCCTTCATCAGAACATCAGAACAGTTCTGATGAAAGGTCATGATGAAACATTGACTCTGGTTCTCTCTCCTAACTTGCTGACAGTTTCCAGCATTTGATGTTTTTCGTAGCTACGAGTTCAAGTCTCTCCATAAGATGTTTAGAATTTAAATTTCAGACTACAGCAGCATATGGGCTGGCACAAGGTAAATGCTCTTCAAAACCAGTTGTCTGTGCACAGGTTCAATGGACTAAACAGTCTCATCCTGTACCTTAGCAGTTGCATGATTCTGTAGTTCTTAACTCGGTCTGGCCTTATGTGACACCCTGCTGCAATAGACAATTAAAGTCTTTCACTGCAAGGGCAATTGGTTTTGGGCAATAAATGCTGGCTTTGCCAGTGATGCCCAGTGCTGAAAAAAATGAATGAAACTTTGGAAGAGCAGAAGCATTCTACAACTCACTATTTGAAAGAGAAAAAGTATCACAAAAGTAACCATCACAAATTCTGTTCCCCAGCCACTGTAACCATCCTTCCCAGTCACTCTCCAAGACTGAACCAAACTACAACCTTAGCATTCTATTTTAGTCCAAGATGAGTTTCCAGATACTGTATGTACCTGCTTCATCATAAACAACACATATTCCTGCCTGTAACATTGGCCAACTCTGTCCTTGCCTCAGGTCATCTGCTGTTGAAGCCCTCAATGGAGCTTTTGCTACCTCTCATCATGACTATTCAGCTGGATAACATTTCATCTCCGATTGTCTTTGAACAGAAGTTCATCCAAATCTCCACAACTAATATTCTAATTCACGCATTGTACACCCCTGATCCATGTCATAACCTGGCCTGTCAATGTCCTCATTTTAATAATCTTATTATTTGCAAATCCATCTCTGTCTGGGTCCTCCCCATCAACGTAACTTTCTCCAGCCCTACAGACTCTCAGATAACTTCCCTTCTCCAATTCTTGATTTTCCCTGGTTTTAATTCTTTCACCAATGGTAGTTATACTCTCAGCTGCTTGGAAATCCCCACCCTAAGCCTTCTGATTTTACATCATCCCTTAGAACACTCCTTACACCATCCTCTTTGGCCAGTCTTTGGTTACCTGCCCAAAGCTCCCTATTGGACTCAAGTTTCATTTGAAGTACCTGCAGACACTTTACCATAGCAAAACAGATTTATTTTCACCACGTTGCAGAGCAGATGGAATTTTATTTCTCTGGTAAAAGCAAGGATATTTTCATTCAAATTATCATGTTACACAGTCAGTCAATTTAATAATGCACTTTATGACTCTCTTGCTCAAAACCATGTGGAACTGATTCTTTTATTTTCCACTAAGCACTTATTTCTGAATGTGAAAAGTGCATTAGATGTTGTAAGAACAAAACTGGAGAGCATATTAATCCTTTGTTCTCACCAACAATCATTGACAGTTTAAAAAACTATTTTCACATGACAGCAATGCATTAAGTTATTTATGAATGTTGTTTATTTATTTAATACATTAATATGAACAACACATTCTCAAAAAAATTTAGGACTCTTTATTAGTAAATGGAGTTTCCTATAGAGGTATTTGGTGTTCATACATAAAATGTTGAAAATAGTTCTTTTTAAGTTGGCTTTCTCAACCACTTCCACCAGAAAAGCATCAGGATTTTTCATTATTTTCAGTGGGAATGGATCTCTTTATTGAGCTAAGAGAGCTGCATTGAAAATCGTTTATGAGGGAAGAATTGAATATTCACTGTGCCCAAGGAAAAAAAAACAATTTGGTGATAAAATCACTCTGACACACTCATAAACGTATAGGAAACTAACAGGATCTGGTACAAAAAACCTGAACTTTATCTGGAAAGGCCCACAAACTAATAATCCTCAATCATCCACTCTATCAAATATTTATCCAGCTCTCAATTTTTCCACCTATGGTATTTGCTTCCATTGGCTTCACTGTGCAGTTTGTTGTGGGGAGGTCATGTCTATTAAAAGATAATGTTAATTGTTCTTCATCAAGACCTGCGTGGATGAGTGTGTGCCTTCAAGAACATACCGGGTCATCCCAAACGAGAAGCCCTGGATGAACCAGGAGATTTGCAGTCTGCTGAGGTCTAGGTCTGTGGCATTCAAGAGTGGCAATCCAGAACCCTACAAGAGGTCCAGGTACAAGCTATGGAAGGCCACCGTGAGAGTGAAAAGACAATTCCGAGTGAAGTTAGAGACACAATCGGATGCACAACTGTGGCAGGATGTGCATGCCATTACTTCCTATAAGGCGAAAACTAACAGCATAAATGGCAGTGATGCTTCACTCCCTGATGAGCTCAACACTTTTTATACAGGCTTTGAAAGGGAGAAGAACACTACTCCTGTGCGAATCCCCACGACATCTGGCGACCCTGTGATCTCTGTGTTGGAGGCCGACATCAGAACGTCCTTCAAGAGGGTGAAACCTCACAAGGCATCAGGCCCCAACAGTGTACCTGGCAGGGTTCTGAAAACCTGTGCTGAACAACTGGCTGGAGTGTTCAAGGACATCTTCAGCCTCTCACTGCTGCAGTTGGAGATTCCCACCTGCTTCAAGGCATCAATCATACCAATACCCAAGAAGAGCAGGGTGAACTGCCTCAATGACTATCACCAGTAGCACTCACATCTACTGTGATGAAGTGCTTTAAGAGGTTGGAATTAACTCCTGCCTGAGCAAGGACCTGGACCCGATGCAATTTGCCTTCTGCCACAAGAGGTCTACAGCGGAGTCAATCTCACTGGCTCTCCACTCAGCTTTGGAGCACCTAGACAACAGCAAAACATATGTCAGGCTGCTGTTTATCGATTACAGCTCAACCTTCAACACCATCATCCCCTCAGTACCAATCAACAAGCTTTAAAACCTGGGCCTCTGTACCTCCCTCTGCAACCGGATCCTTGACTTGCTTATCAGGAGACCACACTCAGTGCAGATTGGTAGTAACATCTCCTCCTTGCTGACAATCAACACAGGCACATCTCAAGCATGCATGCTTAGCCCACTGCTCTACTCTTTCTACACTCATGACTGTGTGGCTAGTCACAGCTCCAAAGACATCTATAAATTCACCAATGACACCACTGTTGTTGGCAGAATCTCAGATGGCAACAAGGAGACGTACAGGAGTGAGATCGATCGGCTGGTTGAGTGATGTCACAACAACAATCTTGCACTCGTCAGCAAGACCAAGGAATTGATTGTGGACTTCAGGAAGGGGAAGTCGGGAGAACACACACCAGTAATTCATTGAGGGGTCAGCGGTGGAAAGAATGAGCAGCTTCATGTTCCTGGGTGTCAACATCTTGAAGGATCTACCTTGGAACCAACACATTGATGCAATCCTGAAGAAGGCATGCCAGCTGCTCTACTTCATTAGGAGTTTGAGGAGATTTGGTATGTCACCAAAGACTCTTGGAAATTTCTATAGATGTATGGTGGAGAGCATTCTGATTGGTTGCATCACTGCCTGGTACGGAGGCTCCAATGCGCAGGATCGAAAGAGGCTGCAGAGGGTTGTGGACTCAGCCAGCTCCATGAATGGAGAGGGGAGAATGTTTGAAGAGTGAAACTTGAAACTGGAGATAAAGATTAAGGGACACCAAATCAGATTCTTTACGGGATTTCTGAATAGATTGCAGGTCCAGACGACCTATAACATTCACAGCTGAAGATAATTTGAAAAGCATCTTTTTCATTCCTGTTTATTCCTGCAAAATCCCATGATGGGATTACATATAAGGACGCTGAAAGACTATATAAATAAATGAGAATAAATAACAATGATAAACCCACAACATTGTACATCAAGGAGCACCACCAGAATAAATAATAACTTTGCTAAAAATAAAAGTTTTATATCATATGCAGTGTTATAGTTCAGAACCAAAAGAGTTAACAGAAGAGCTCCAAAGGTTCGCTGACTAGAACATTGCAACTCTGCAAACAAACATTAGGCAACCCAAAGGCGACAGTAACAGTTCCTCTAGTTCTAGCCCAGTGTGTGTATACACTAGTTGCAATAAAATGACATTGGCAATTCTCTATCCAGGATAGATGGTTGGAGTGTGTTATTTAGCGAGTTGTGGCAAATGATGTCATTCATTAATTGACCTTCACAACTGTATGCAACAGCATAAATGAACAAGCTTGGCTGTTACTGACATTTATGATAGATGAATAATAAGATTTCACAAAGCAGAAAACTCATCAGAAAAGGGTCGATATTTAATAAGAGTGATGTCTAAATAGGTCAATGATTCTATTGTGAAATATAATTAGATCAAAAAGCAGTGCACATTCAATTGAATAAGAAGTCCTTATTTTCCTCAGTCCAGAACACATACAAAAAAAAAAGTACTGTATCTCGATGGCATAAGCCAGTCATTTTCTATCACCACTGCAGTCACCAGTGCTCGAACTTACATGATGTGGAACCAGAGGGCCTTTCTTGCTAGCTCAAATTATCCAAACTCCAGCAGCAATGTCTGAGTGGCAACAGGAGAACTGAAGGAACCTCAAGCCAAAACTTGTCTGAAAACTCTGACAACTGGCAAAGCACCACCTCCAGTTTTGACAGTTTTTACAGCTGGCAGCCAGCCATAAGAAACAGTCAACATTTTTAATATGTTTCTCAGTCCTCAACATTCAGAAATATTTAAAAACTAATGAAGACAGATAAGTTGTTTAAAAATTTAAACAACATAAATTAAAAAATTAAAAACACCTTAAGTTGCTTACATAAATAATTAAAAACAATCTCTTAGGGGCTGATACAATAGGGAAATTTAAAAGACTCTTAGATAGGCACATAGATTTAAGGAATATGGAGGGTTATGGGCTGTGTAGGAGGGAAGGGTTAGATTGATTGTGGAGTAGGTGTTTATATAGGTCGGCACAACATTTTGGACTGAAGAGTCTGTACTGTGCTGTATTGTTCTAATACACAAAACCAAAATAACTAAAGGAAAGAAACTTTGCTTTGTTCTATCCTACAGCCCTATAATCCTCATTAGGTGGTAGATCTTGGGCCAGTTCTAAACTGGTGCATGTTCCAAGAGCCAAATCCCCATTGTGTATGCTGGGTATAAGTAAGACTGAACTATGCTGTTGGATTCTATGGGGAGCCCAACACTGCAGTGTATTGAAACATATGGCACCCACTATCATTTACAAAGTTCAGGATTTCCATGTTTGCTATCAATGTACTGAAGTCGCAAATTGCCCAGACCTACCAGCAAGTACCAGGTTAAGGAGACTTGACATAATTTACCAGGGCAAGATCTCTCAGTACCATCCCCGCCCTAATTTACTCGTCCTTCTCTGCACCTCCTCCCATTCAGTCTCAGAGTTCCATTGCTCTTTTATGGGCTTCACTTATCCATGTGTCCTGTTACCTCAGGGATCTATGGATATTTATTCCAAGATCCATATCCCCTCAGGGAGACCCGTCTGTTCATACCATACCTCTGCTTCTCAGCATGTAAGCAGTGCCGACTAAAATAACCCAAACCTGTTAAAACCATTTAAGTGAGAAGAATTAGTTATGTTTGTCTGTAAAGAAAAAATAAGGTAGTGTGAAAGGAAAAAGTAGTAGATCTGAAAAGTAGATTTGAATGATGTGCTTGTCATGCCTGTGTATTACTAGTAACAAGAGTTAGATATATAATAAAAAACTGTACAGGTTAATCCCAGCTCTCAGCTGTTGGTCTGTGGCCCAATAGCAGTCCAAGTGATTACCCAGTCATTTTTTAAAAGAAACAACAATATTCGTCTCTAACATCCTTTTGGGCTGTGAGTTCTAGTCCCTATTACTCTTCGGGTAAAAAAAAATCTTCCATAACAGTTCTCTAATCCTTTTAAATTACAGTCCCTGCTTCCTTCCACGTTCTATATTGGTTGGTTTATTATTTTGGTCACATGTACCAAGGTACAGTGAAAAACTTTGTTTTGCATGCCATCTATACAGTGCATTGACGTAGTACAAGGAAAACAATAACAGAAAGCAGAATAAAGTGTTACATTTACAGAGGAAGAGCAGTGCAGGCAGGCAATAAGGTGCAAGGCCATAAAGACCTCCTGTAATTTTATACACGCCAGTTAAATCTCCCCTTAGACTTACTTGTTTCAAAGAAAGCAACTCCAGCCTAGCCAATCTCTCCTCATAAAATTAAACCCTCCAACCTGGCTAATATCCTCATGAATCTCCTTTGTACTCTCTCAGGTATTGTTAGACCCTCCAATGTTGACCAGAAATGCACAAAGTTGCGACCTAACTAATGTTTTATCCAGATTTAACTTGACCTCCTGCTTCTATCATTAGCGCACAGGTCAATAAAAACAAATATTTACAAGCCTTCTGAACTACCTTATCTATATATCCTGCTACATTCAGGGATGTGAGAATACTTATTCCAAGATCTCGGTGTTCCTCCGCACCTCTACTCATGCAGTGTTGCATTGTCAGATAAATAAATGATTTTCTTTATTTTTTTATCATGTTTCTATGCACTTATCAAACAAGGGAAATATTTACTCACTTTAAGGTATTATAATCATAAACGTTTCACAAAGAAATTGCACAGATAAAATCTTACAATTCTTTCTTATAAATGTAAAGTATGAAGATAAGAGTAACATAAAAATGTACAACTCAGTAATTAGAAATGTTGGATATTATTAGTTTCTTAGCTGTGTGATTCTTTCTCTTTCAATCAATCAAGGGAAAAGCAAAGAAATGAAGGCAATTAGGATCAGTGAACAGAATATCATGATAAGGGGTTAAAATTAATTGAACATCTCAGACAACATGTTAAGAGAAGAAAAGCACTTCCAAAAGACTCTGCGTCAATCTTATCACATTCCCATGCTAACCATTGAAGATCTCTTTCAACAGGTTAAAGGTCACAGAAGAAAGGATCTTAACTGACAGGGATGATGGATTTATACTCATTCTGCCTCATTTTCTTGTCTTAGATTTCACCAGGGACTTCATGAGGAGAGAAAATATATATGATTTGACTCAGTGCTGGAGGTAACCTTCAGGTAATAATTCTAGTATTTAGGAAATGATATAAAAATTGGTCTGGGTTTTCATTATTAACTGAAAACTATCTTTTGATTAATATTTGTTTCATTGATGTGAAATTTGAATATCAATGATACTTAAAAGAAACTTAGAAGTATCTCTTAGAAGAGATTGTCAGAGCATTAGACCAATAGATCAGGTTGCATGTGCCTCACGGTAAAACAGTTGTCTCACTTCTTGATGGTGAATCATCTATAGGAATTAATATTGAGCATCACGCATGGGTCAGTAGTTTGAGGACCTTACAGCTATCAAACATGTTATTCTTAACCGCATAATGAACACTATTATATGGTTGCTATGCAGCAGAGCTGGCCCTAACTTTTATAATACCATCATACAGCCACATGGCACACTGCAGGCATCTATCAAGACTGAAGGAGTTCTTTGTGTGAATGAATTATCAAAACTTTAGTAAATGATGAACTGCAACATGATTAACCTTCCTTCTAGCAAAGGTTAAACATCTTGGCGGAATGTTCATTCCAATTCCAAGGCTGGAAACTGTCAGGATCAGATTAACTTTGATGGAAATTAAATTCATTCAGGTTTGGACAGCGTGGATATGGAGAGGAGATTCTCCCTGGCTGGGGTGCCTAGAACAATGAGTCACAGTCTTAGGTTACAGACATGAGATTCAGAATGAAGATAATGAGAGATGTCTTCACTCAAAGGGTGATGAACCTATGGAACTCATGACCACAGAGGGCTATTGGGGCCAAATTTTGGAATATATTTAAGGAGACAGATAAATTTCTAGATATAACATGCTAGGGGAGACAAGTGGGAATGCAGTATTAAAATAGATTAAGGGCTGAATAACTGAATGGTCTACTTCTGCTCCTATTTTCTAATGGTGGATCAGCTCCTGAGAGACTGCTTCCTCCAGTTGCTGAGTCAAGAGCCAGAGATTAAGGAGCCAGCTATTTAGGTCTGATAGGAGGAGGCATTTATTCAGCCTGAGGGTTGGAAGTTTAATTGGAACTGCATTTCAGAACTCCATAGAAGCTGAGTGGCATTAGCATCATTGAGTCGCCCACCAACATTGTTGGTGTCACTGTTGACCAGAAAGTCAATCAAATAAACAGCAGGTTTGCAAGCAGAGGTCAGAGGCCAGGTATGCTGCAGTGAGTGATTGACCTCCAAGAACTTTACAAGGAATAAGTAAGGAGCATGATTGAATACTCTCAGTTTGCTTGGATAAGTGAAGTTCTAACAACTCTCAAGAATCTCAATACCATCCAGGATAAAACAGCCCACTCTCTCCACCGTTATTGCATGGTGATTGCAATGTGTATCATCTACACAATATACTGCAGTTACTTTCCCAGGCTACTCAAAAAGCACTTCCCAAAGCTGCAACGTCTACCACAAGAAGGAAAAAAGTGACAGGCCCATTGGAACACCACCTTCTTGTTGGTTCCCCTCCAAGTTGCACACTCTTGTGACTTGGAAACAATTTGCTAGTGCTTCATTGTCACTGGATCTAAATCTTGGAAACCCATAACCAGACAACCTTAATCAAAAGGACTACAGCAATTTAAGAAGGTGGCACAGCAATAGGCAATAAATGCCAGCCTTGCCTATGACATCCTGATCCTGAAAAGAAACATTTTGTTTAAAAAATTGCCATAGATCAAGAGATAAAATAAGAGCTTTTAGACAATAAAGAAATCTGGGATATGGTAGCTAGGCAGTAGGATGGAATTGAGACACGGGAACATCCATGATCCTTTTGAATTGTGGAATGACATGGGGGTCTGTTTATTGGTTTATTAAGAGTGTACGATATGCATATTTCTGTATCCTTTGCTCTTAACAAATTAATTTTATATACATGGATTCATTCTGCAGAGAAATGTTTCAAGGTGTCATGGATTTTTATATAACATGATTTTATGTTAAAATATCTTTATGATACCTTACTTACTTCTTAAAAACACAAAGTACCTGTTTTACTTTCTGGTTTGCTATCAATGAAAAATCTCTTTTGTGGTTGGTTGTTCAGGCAACTTGATGATATCACTGCCACTGGATATTGCAGACCCTTATTCATTGACATCTTGTAGGGTCAGTAAAGGGGAAGTGCATGCTATGGAGATCGCTTGACCTTCGTGGGAATTTTGTTTTTGACCTCAGTGGTAATTCCCAATGTATCTCCACTGAGTACAAAATCCATTCCACAAGTCATACTACAGTTTGGAATTCATTTCATTATTGGCATTACTTTCAATTATATGCATGAATTGCTGGGGCTAAAGAGGTGAATAGAAACCATCATTTAGACCTCACCATTTAACCAGTACAAGCATCATATTTGTTACATAGTTGTTGACCTGCTTTATTTTTATAAACCATCTGAAATTTTTCAATTTCATAGACAACAAGACACTGGACTTGCTTCTTGACATTTCATAAACTACAGCTCAGTGAGCTGATTTTTCAATTTGACATCAGTGGTGCTTTTTTCTCCTTACATTGACTTAAAACACTTAGTATTTTGCTTTTAATCCCAAACTAAACTAAAAGAATATTGTCAGTGGCAAAAGAATGTGTGATTCTACAAAAAGAGTGGAGCAATTCAATTATAATTCATAAAAAAATCCAGTAATACAACTATCTTAACACTGTTTTTATAATGGAGAACTGGATGCTGAGAAGGAATCCAACAGAAGGATGATGGAATGAATTAACTCTCAGATGGAAAGCTGGAAGATGAGCTAATAGCCTTCCCAAACAGGGATCACGATGAAAACCCTTTGTCACTTTTAATGTCCAGACCTCATTGACTTTCTGTCAGCCACCAACTCAGATGAAGATGAGCAAATAGAGGTATCTGAGCAGGTAAAATTGCAGAACGCTTTTGCAGGAATCTGGTTCATCTAAACAAAGCTCATAAAGGTTACCTCAGCTTCAAATCCTTCCTATGTGATCTCTGCCACAGGGAAGGAATAGTGTGGAGATGAACAAATAATAGCAGACAATAAAAAATGAGATTAGTTTAAAAGAGTGTTTGATGGTCAGCACAGACCAAAGGCAGGCCAAAGGACTTGTTTCCATGCTACATCTCTCTATAACAAGCTAAACATATATTGCCACCTATTTATTTTAAACCATGTTGAAATGCCAGCACTTCCTAACCGATGACGTTTTAAGGGGAAGGTTTATCAACAATTGTCAAGGTATGTCAGGTTGGATATAAAAATGAAGTCTTTCCAGCATCAACTAAACCCAATCACATATATAGAAAGGAGGAAGACTATGGATTAATATTCCATTGCCAATCAGATTTATATTTATACCGAAACTTTATTATACTTTCCAAAAGTTGTTATATTTTATGAGCTATAAAGGTGACGGATTTGTCCTGCACTGCTCATGTTGATATTTATCTATGGAATTTTTCAAACTTACTTTTTGTAGAAAGCCTTCTATATCCCAAATAAATATACTAAAATACAGCATTACAAGGTGATATTTTATTAATTTAATTGAGCAATTACAGAAAATTAGCACTGTAACTAGAACTCGTTCCTTCCTCCTTGTGTGCATTAGAATGGGTAATTAGCATGAAATAATTAGTGAGTTTCATTCAGAAATAATGAAGGCTTGAAACAAAGACAATGCAATAATAATGGCTGAGTTCAACCTCTATGTCGACTGGCCAAATCAAATTGACAAGTGCATGGAATGCACCCGACACTGTTTCCTGGAACAATATCTTACAGACTCAAGATCTACTTTTCTGTAAAAAGACAGCATTTATTCCCACCCTCTCTCTGACCCATCTATGGCCTCCTACACTATTATGATGAGGCTATATGTACATTTGAGTAACAACCCCTAACCATTTACCATTGTTCACTAGCTAAACCAGACCTTGAAAAGTGTAAAGATTGACTGATCATGGGAGAAACAGGCATCAGTTTACTGTACCATGTATCAGAGATCTTGTTGGGCAGAAGGAGAGCAAGAGAATCGTTCTTTCACCTCATTTGGATGAAACCACTTTATATGCACAATAAGATAGTTGTGAGAACAGATGGTCATGGAGTTTAGGTCCAAAAACTAGGATGCAATGCTACAAGATGTTTAATGACTTCACATCAATGTTCATGATCAGCTATTGCACATGCATATACCATACTCTGTCAAGTTCATCACTATGCTTAGCCACTGCTCAGTTTATCACACCCCAACATTACTTATCTTCCAACAATCTCTATCAGTCAGGACCCTTACCTAACATTCAAATGCGTAACCTCACTTTCAGAGTTATTGTAAATCCCAAACCCACATCTCGCAACTTGCACAGAGCATCGGCTTTCCACCAGTTATACAGTATATCATAATGCCAACTGTGTGTTGCATTCAAAGCAGTGAGCCAGGATAACATCAGTTCTCCAGAAGGAGAAAACATACACAGGCTCTGCTGCAGAAGACTCAGGTGAGGACTTCAATGGACCAGACTGCAAGAGTCACATGCTTCTCATTATCTGCTGACCACCTATATAATGAAAGACCCTAGTTCTCTTTTTCCCCACTGGTGGATGACGCATTGATGTATTCTCCTGAAAATAACATCCAGCTGTCATGTAGAAATTCATCACATCTGTGTGATATTTGTTGACATCTTTTGCTGACAATACAGATAAAGTGATTCACTGTTCAGTTGTGAAACCAATGAAAAAGGTATGCTTTTTAAAGTAGCCTGAAGGATTTCCTGCAGCTACATTAGTTGTGGAGAATGTTACAAAAAAAACTACGTTTTTATATCTCCAGAAATATTTTTCAATTTATTCTTGCTTTAAGAAAGCATTTACATAGGTCCTTTTAAATGACCCCTCAGTCCTTTACAGCTGTTGCTATATTGCAGCAGTGATAATACTTCCAAAGTAAAGCAAATTCAGCACCAATTTTGCATACAAACAGCAATGTGGTAACAAACAATCTGGTGGAGGAACGCAGCAGGTCAAGCAGCATCTGGCAGGGGAAAGGAATTGTTGGTGTTTCGGGTCGAAACTTTGCATCAGGATGAAGGGTGGAGTGAAGATAGCCAGTATAAAGAGGAGAGGGGGAGTGGTGAAACAGAGGCCAGTGGGTGATTGGTGGACCAAGGTGAGATGAAGGATGACGGGCAGATGGATCCAGGTTATGGGGGGGGGGGATGTTGCAGTTGCAAAAGAAAGGCAGATGAGTAATGGATGGGGCAGCCAAAAAAAGATGAATGCAGAGATAGCCAAGAGGGTGATAAGGAGGGTTCCAAAGGCCACTAGTATTGGAATCTGATAAGAAGGACAACATCTCATTTTCCACTTTGGCAGCCTACAACCCAATGGTCCGAACATTGAATCTTCCAGTTTCAGGCAACCCTCACCTCCGATGTATTCCCCCCATCCCCCAATCTCCTTCAGATTCTCCTTTCCCATTCCCCCCTCCACCCATCACCCATTTCTATCCCTCTCCTCCTCCTGGTTCCATCCACCTACCACCCGCACACTTAACTCACCAGACCCCTCACAATCTGGTTCCATATGCACTTCACCTCTCTAACAGTTCCCATTATCACCTTCCATACTTATCAGACCCCAGCACTGGGGACCTTCATGTTCCTGCTTATCATCCTCTCAGCTGTCTCTGCATTCGAGGGACTGACAAAGGATCTTTGACTTGAAACACTAATCATGTTTCTTTCCACAGATGCTGCCTGACCTGTTGAGTGTTTTCAGTATTTTCTGTTTTTATTTCAGATTCTCAGCATCTGCAATATTTTGAGACTTTTTTTTAATCTATGCTGCTCTGGGTCTTTTGACTCTTTTTGCTACAATGCTGCTTTTGACTTGAGAAATGGCAGTCAATTCAAAACTCTCCTTACTTCCTTCTCCACTGAGAACTAATGAGATGTCCCACATTTCAAAATACTTTTTAATTTGGCAGAAGTCCCAAAAGACGCTAGTTGTCACATCTTTCCCTTTGAGAAAATGGTTGCAAGTAACACACAGAATAACTAGAATCTATGATGGAATTGATAATCTGTTCTGAACACTCATTTTCAGCAGGTAACATAAGAAACCTTGTGCTTCATGTTCTGACTTTTAGCAACAAACTTGTTTCTTGAGCCCTTTAACTTTCTGCATGTTCATATTGCCATAATTAATGAATAATGTTTGGAATGCAAGAAAGAGAAGTTGTTGATTGAGTCACCAATGCAAGTAAGCATCTCTAACCTTCCCGATATGATTCCTCTAAATTTTTCAGCAAATTATAAACTAGCAAAGCATACAATTTATCAATAAAAAAACTTCAGATAGAGTCATAAGAGCCATAGAGTGATATAGCACGGATACAGGCCCTTTGGCCCAATGCTGACCACCAGCTATTCCCAATTTGCTGCATTCAGCCCATATCTCTCCAAGCTCCACCCCTCCATGTACCTATCCACATGTTTCTTAAATGATACTGTTGTACCTGCCTCAACCACTTCCTCTGGCAGCTCATTCCATATACTCACCTCCCTCTGTGTGAAAAGGTGCTCCTCAGGTCCCATTTAAATCTTTCCCCTCTCACCCTAAACCTATGCTCTTAATTTTGGACTCCCCTACCCTGGGGAAAAGACTGTCACCATCCACCTTATCTATGCTTCTCATAATTTTAAACACTTCTGTAAGGTCGCCCCTCATTCTCCTCCATTCCAAGGAATAAAGGCTAAGCCTGGCCAACCTCTTCTTGTAACTCTGGCCCTCTAATCCTTCCTGGCAACATCCTCATAAATCTTCTCTGCACTCTTTCCAGTTTAAACACATCTTTTATGCCTGAAATCTGAAATAAAAACAGGAAATGCTAGAAACACTAAACTGTTCAGGCCACAGGTGTGGAAAGAGAAGCAGAGTTAACACTGCAGGTCAGACATTCTTCATCAGAAGTGGTAAACAGAGAAAAGTAGTTGGTTTTATTTTTCAGGAAAGCTAGGGAAAGAATGGAAGGGTCAAAGGGAATATCTCTGTTAAAGTGAGGCTGGGTTTTCAGTTGGAATGAACTGCAAACAAGGTTATCTAGTTGATGGGCTAATGGGGGCAGCTAGAGAGAAAGAAGAAACTGAACAAAAGAAGATAAAACAGAAGACTATTTTATGTTCCATTTTTTATGTTCTCAATCTTTACCTGCCTTCATTTCATAGTTTTTATGTCCTTTGTCCCCATTAACCATTGACAAAGCAGCTTTGACCCGCAATATCAACTCTTTATCTCCTTCCACTGATGCTGCATGACCTGTTGAGTGTTTTATATTTGGATGCTTTCAACAAACAAACATAATTTATGGTGAACAAAAAAATGACCAAAAAAAAAACCTCAATTCCAATCCCAAGGTCTTGAGTGGAATTCAATGTCAGTGCTGAATTGTTCAAACAGCTGTAAGCTGAAAAGAAGATCCTGAAACAAAGACAAACTTTTTTTCTGGATCACTGCTGTGTGACAATGTCATCAAAGTAGGAAGTCATTAAATAACAGTGTGGTGAGGTCTGTCTAAAATAATCCAACATTAAAGAAAATTGAACATTTAGAGTTAAGGGATAGCTTCCAAGAGAACTACAAGCAGGATTGAGCACTTACACAGTATATATGTAGAGAGAAAGAACTAGAGGGATGGAGAAGTAGATACATAGACAGACACCTGGAGTGACAGTTAAGAGTTAAAACAGTGGAAGGTGCAGAATACAAAGGTCCTATTAGAGTGTAATAGCTTTTAATATTTTATTTCATACCTTTGGTAATTTCATACAATATTATTCAGAGTACTTGTACTTACATCATTTTATTTGAGGTTTTTGTTATAATAAACTTCTTAAATGAGTTCCAAGTTGCACTCTTCTGTGAGTCATAACTGGCTTTCCCCACCCAGATGTTCCAGACCAAACTCAAGAAGTGGAGACACACAGTGAAGACAAGGTGATGGGGGCTGGGGAATCAGAAGTTGTCAAAATGGTGGAGGCATGTGAGGTGTCCAGATTGTCAGTGGGAATAGTGATGCAGGATTTCAACCCAAAATGTCTACCATTCCTTTCCCCCCACAGATGTCGCTTGACCGTTGAGTTCCTCAAGCAGGTTGTTTGTTGATTCAAACTCAGGGAATATCTGTGGGAAAAACTACCGAATTTCCACCTTCATTGTCCACCTTTTTACAGAAAATGATACAGTGTGCCTCCTTACAACTCATCAAGGCATAATAGGCAGAGCTTCCTTTTAAGAAGTTCAGGCATGTGAAATGAATGGAAGGTTTCGTACAGATGTGGTCTTGTGTCATCCGCACACACTTACTTTGTGGCATTCATATCACTGAGTTTCTGCTGAACAGTGAAACTGCAGCCTTCCGCTGTAAATGACAAGTTGTGCTTAACTAAAAACCTAATAAAAGAAATACATTTACTTATAATAATACACAGATATAATGGTTTACATCACCTGCAGGCATCCCAAAGGACTGGCAGATAATTTGTGCAGAGCAAATTCCCCAAACAGCCACAACCAGTTGATCTATTTCATTGACATTGATTATGGGATAAGCATAGACCAGAAGATTGAGAATAACTCACTGAAAATAGTACCTTGCCATCCTTGACTTTCACCTGAGAGAGCAGAGTGGGCCACAATTTAAATTCTTGTTTGAAAGTCATCACCTTCAACGGTGCTGCACTCCATAGTAAAGTATTTGTAGTCAAGTCCCAAGGGTGGACTTCAAAGTGAAAAGTATTTCTGCTTCAATTGTCTTCTGAGAAAGGTCATTTCTGAATGTTCTGAAATATATTTATATCTGCTGCTTATTGCCAACCACAGTTTCTTTCTGTTTATGAACTGTACTTTCAACATGGGATTTGCAATTTCCAGCACAACCATGCCTCTGAAATGTCCATGCAACAAACTGAAATTAAAAATAAACTTTATTTCCTGCTCATTATATTTTAAAACTAAATATTCTGTGCAAGAACCTTTCTTATGTGGGAGCTGTAATTTCTTTTTGGTTTGATTAGGTATGAAAAATGTTGGTACTTTTCTGCCTCCTCTTAGATTCATCTACAAGAAATGAAGAGGAATAATTTCAAAGCTTCTTGTCAATTCAGTTCAGAACCTAATGGGTTAAAGTGAATGCTGTGCTTGTGTTTTTGTACTATGAAGGAGGATTGGGTGTAGGTGAGTTTTTCAGTTACAAAGTGGTAAACAATCAAATCAAAATATTAGTCATAAGTTTTCAATACACCAATAAACTTAGTTCAGAAAACTTGTATTAGCAGCACCCTGTCCAAACTAGGCATTTTCCCATTAATTCTGTAGAAAGCATAAACCTCAAAACTAATGAAGGATGAAAGCATTACTGGAGTGGGAGCGCTTCTTCATCAACGCAGCCATTTGAAGCCAGGAGTCATGCACCTGCAGCAGGAAGCAGGAATCTCCCCACCAGTCACATGGACAAACATACAGATTAGAAGCTGCAGTTGGCCACTCAACCCCTTGAACCTGATCTGACATTCAGTCGCATCTGGCTGATCTGATTACAAACTCAACTCTGCATTCTCACCTATCCCCAATAACCTCTCACTCCCTTGTTTATTAAGACTCTATTTTGTATGCCTCAGCAATGACACCAGCCTCCCCTCCTTGGACTCTGTCTTTACCTCTCGTTGTCTTGGCGAAGTAGCCAGCATTATCGAATTATGCCCCCTGAGGGCACGTACCACCAAACTTAAGGACAGCTTCTACCCCACTGTGATAAGACTATTGAACTGTTCCCTTATACAATGGGATGGACTATGACCTCACAATCTACCTTGTGGTGACCTTGCACCTTATTGCACTGCACTTTCTCTGTAGCTGTGACACTTTACTCTGTATTGTTATTGTTTTTACCTGTACTACATCAATGCACTCTGTACTAACTCAATGTAACTGCACTGTGTAATGAATTGACCTGTACGATCGATATGCAAGACAAGTTTTTTACTGTACCTCAGTACGTGACAATAATAAACCAGTACCAATACCAGTATTAAAAGTTTCTGTTTTCATGACCATTCGAAGAAAACAATTCCAAAGGCAGATAACTCACAGAAAATATTTCCAAAATCACTCTCTCAAATGGTCGATTCTTTATTTTTAAATCAGTGACTCCTAATTCTAAATTCTTCCACAAGAGGAAACATCCTCTCCACATCCTCCCTGTCACAATCCATCAAGATCTTATATGTTTCAATCAAGTCCCCCTTCCTCTTTTAAACTCCTATGGATATAATCCCATCCTGTCTAATCTATTCTCATAACTCAATTCACTTATTCCACATTATTGGTCTGATAAACTTCCTTTGAATTGATTCTAATGCATTTGCACCTTTACTCAATGAGTACCTGTATCTTAATACAGTTCGTAATCTAGATGTGATCTCACTGATGCCCTTAACATGGCAGGTGAGAAATCGTACTCCAATATTTGCAGCTCCAGATGACCAGGTGAGTGACTGGCTATTTAAATGTTCAAAATCCTTTATGGTCTTTCCATCTGAAGGATAACCTATCCTATTGTTATAAGACTGTTGAACTAACCTCATGTACAGTAAAGATGAACTCTTGATCTCTCAATATACAGTACCTCATTGTGGCCCTTGCACCTTATTTATCTACCAGCACTGCACTTTCTCTGTAACTGTAACACTATATTCTGCATTACATTATTGTTTTTCCTTTTGTACTACCTCAATTGTGTTTGGAATGATCTATCTGGATGGCACGCAGAACAAAGCTTTTCACTGTATCTTGGTATATGTGACAATCATAAACCAATTAACCAATTCACCTGGTACTTACCTCAAAGTATTCAGAATCTATGGATAGTCTCATAAACTTACAGAGGTTTTGGGACAAATCTAAAGGTTTCTATGTATGAACATATGTTCATTCAGACAGCCATGGCAGTAAGCAGATCCTTCATCTGGAAATCTGAGAAATGAAGTCCAAAGTAAATTCATCCAATTAGGTTGAAATATGAACCATATGAATGCAAGATTAAAACACAACTGTGACTATGTTGCCAAATGAATTGGCTTTTGACAGTTAATAATAATTCATCTGTAGCCAATCGTGCAATCCCCCAAGATCAAATGTGTCAGACAACCAAAACTGAGGAAACTGTATGATGAAGAAATCTCTGAAGCACTGTGATAGTAGACAATTACCATTGGTTGCTTCCACTAAAATCCTTAGATTAACTGGTTTGAATTCTTTGATGCTGAATATTGGATGCAGTTTATCAGCAATAGCTGACATAAGAGCTTTTATGGAAGGTTACAAAAGACAAATTCTTACCTATGTGTACCAAGCAGATCTTGACTGTGTGGCAATGCCAAGCAGGGAAGATTCTCCCTCCCCCACTTCCTGTAAATGGAGCTTAAACCATAAATGAATGATTTGGTTTCCTCTCTTACTGTCTCAGTTGTGTCTCAACATCTCTGTTAACAATAATTACTACTAATCATTGACACGTGAAGGAAAAAAGGTTTAAATCAATTTATGGTTCAAACTAAAACAAAACTATTCCCACTGTCACTGAGTCTATTAAAAGCTGTTGGGTTCCCACATGTCTGAGGCCTGGTAATTATGCATTTAGTGCAAAGAGTAAAAGATAAATTATATACCAGTCCTTGTTTCTCATTTTGTTTCACAAATTTTGAAATAAGTTAGTTTTCACAATTTGTTACTTAGGTGAGGCTAAAATGAGACAGGATTTCCATTCAAGGACAACCACTCATGTTTGCTGTAAACTTCTGAAATAATTCCCAACTTATCTCAACTGATGCTCCCAAAGTGAAAGACAGGTCAATCCATGATATTGAGGCTCTGTGTAGTGACAGGGCCTGACAGGTTATGATGGGATCAAATGTGATGATCCCATTAAATAAACTTTATGCACAGAACAGGTGAGGAATAGGTCACACCTGGCTCCATGAGTTACTGTCAAAAACTGAACGTTCTAAATGATTCAGGAACTCAAAGTAGAGGTTTCAAACAATCTACATTAACTGAAAATAAAAATAAAAACTATGGATGCTGGAAACCTGAAAGAAAAGCAGAAAATACAGGAAACACTCAGCAGGTCAGGCAGCAAAGTGTGGAAAGAGAAATAGATTTAATGTTTCAGATCAAAGACCTGATCTTTCTAACTGAAGGTCTTGGAGATAATGCTTCAGTCCGTAGACCCTTTGTCAGAAAGACCAGACAGTTCTTCTTCTCACTTAAGTTTAAAAGAGAGGTGATGTCACAGAATCTTACAAGATTCTAAGAGGGATTGAGAAAGTAGATGCGAAGAGGCTGTTTCTTCTAACTAGAGAGTGCATGACTTGGGGCAGGATAAGGGATTACCATTTAATACTGAATTAAGGAGAAGTTGTAAATCTTTGGAATCCTGTAACTCAGAAGGCTGCGAATGCCCAGTTCATAAGTTCATTTAAGGCTGAGATCAGTAGATTTTTGGGCACCAAGGGCATGAAGACATATGGTAACCAGGCAGGCTGGTGGAGTTGAGGCACAGGACCAGCCAAGATCTTAATGAATGGCAGAGCAGGCACTGTGGGCCAAGAGGTCTACTTCTGCTTCTATTACTTACATTTCAGTATAAAGAAGTCATAGTGGAACTCTGTGCCAAATACCTGGCTTCCAGGTGATTCATATGTTGGCAAAAATGGACAACAAACTCAGTAAAGCTTGGATTTTACCCCTCAATTACTCATATCTTCATAACTTGCATTCAACGTCACCAAGACTAAGGAATTGATTGTGGACTTCAGGAAGGGGAAGTCAGGAGAACACACACCAGTCTTCATTGAGGGGTCAGTGGTGGAAAAGGTGAGCAGTTTCAAGTTCCTGGGCATCAACATCTCAGAGAAGCTATCTTGGGCCCAATACATTGATGCAACCACAAAATAGGCATGCCAGCAGCTCTACTTCATTAGGAGTTTGAGGAGATTTGGTCTGTCATCAAAGACTCTTGCAAGTGTGCGGTGGAGAGCATTCTGATTGGTTGCATCATCGCCTGGTATGGAGGTTCCAACCCTCCCCATCATCGAGGACATCTCCAAGAGGCTATAACTCAAGAAGGTGGCATCCATCATTAAGGACCCTCACCATCCAGGACATGCCCTCTTCTTGTTACTACCATCAGGGAGGAGGTACAGGAGCCTGAACACTCACACTCAATGTTTCAGGAACAGCTTCTTCCCCTTTGCCATCAAATTTCTGAATGGTCCATGAACCCATGAACACTACCTCATTATTCCTATTTTGCACTATTTTTTGTGGTAACTTATAGTAATTTTTATGTCTTGCACTGTACTATTGCCACAAAACAACAAATTTCACAACATATGTCCGTGATAATAAACCTTATTCTGACCTGCAGGTTCACTCTTCACAGCTCCAGCCCACAATGTGTCTTCACTTCCCTGCAAACATTCTACTACTTTTCACTGCAAATCCTTTTCCTACCACCCACAAACTCTGCACTTGCTCTTCCCACTGATAACATTACACTAATTTCTTCACAAAACATACAAACATTCTGCCTTGACCAGAACCTTCACAAAACACCTCCCAAGTCTGTCACTCTCACTATGGCAACCAATATGCTGAGGATCTGATAACTTGCCCTCAGGGCTCTGGTTTGAACTTGTTACTAATATAAACACAGAACCTTACAAGGTTAATTTGCTTGTCCACGTTTAACAGGCAGAGAAACATATTGATGGTACTTAATTCAGCTGGAAATGGGAACCTAAATCTAAGAAAATAAATTAATACAGCAACCAGAATGTTGTGCAATTCTTTTACATTTAGATTCAAATAAAAATCCCAACACCTGCCGTGACTTATATGTTCTGAATAAAATTAATGGCATACACAGGAAAAGAGACGGACTTTGGGCAAAGCAAAATGTTTGCAAAATTCCTTGGGGTTACTACTTTTTCACCAGTGTTACTTCAGCAGAAGTGCAGTTTGAAGCCCATCTGTACACATAAACTGATTCCCCTCAGCACAGCACAGAAGAGAGGTGAGAGCTGCTTCTAGAAATGTTCCTTTCTGTGTTCTTGTTGGTGTACACAAGGTGAAAGACATCTACTGATGGCATTGCACTTCACCAAACACATTAATAATTTACCAAAAGCATGAATAATAGAAGAAAGCAATGCTTGGATTCACTTTCTCTATTAAAGGGATCTAACCCTCCCAGGAAGAGGATTACACTCGGATTAGAATTACATACCAATAAAAAGTGATTTAAAATGAAATTCTTATGCCCGGATCAGAATCATGGGTGGATTTACTACTTGTTTATCTGAAGTCGACCATGCTAAAAATGCTTAGACATTTCCAATGTATTGAATATCCAGCCCAGTTTAATTCTGGAAAAGCGATGCATGATAAAATTATTGATGCCAATAACAATGTCATGCACTCTTACTCATGAAGAGTTTCACAATGATTATGAATTATTATTTGAAATCTTGTAGGAAAAATGCACATGCAGTGAGTGACGATTTTAATTAACTCCTTTATGTTTATTAACCATTGGCAGTATGTGCTGCAATTTAAACATTGAGGCAGTGTATGATGCCACACACACAGAAAAAAAGATCAGCAACACTAACAACTGCTGCACATGTAATACTTCCAGTGTTTTATTGAATTAAAATGACACAGAAAAGACACAGGCAAAGGATGCTAGCTCAATACATGACCCTGTGATATTTGAAAGTGCATTATATTTTCTATCAGTTCACAAGCAACACTTTCTCTGAGTGAAGATAGTTTTCTCACATACTAAAAAGGATTTTAAAAATTCATTTAGCGATCAGAAGATGAAGAGGAAATTTAACTCACAGTCCCACCCAGCTAAAATATAATGGAGAGCTTGCCCAAATTATTGTCACCCTGATCTAGCCAAACACAGTTATAATTTGCAGTTTGGGGTCTGCATTCAATGTTAGGACTTCTGGGACAACTTTCTCATAAGCATAGACCACAGTGTCACCACTTAATGAGTTTGTAGGCCAGGGATCATAATGCATGACATACATGACTCTGTGTGTCCAGGTCAGGTGGTTGACTGACCTATCTGTGGGACAGCTTTTCCAATTATGACAAGTGTCTCCAGGTGTTAATAAGAATGACTTTGCACTTTCATCTGGATTGGAGATGACTTTGTATTCTCTGAATCTGGTGCCTAAATCAATACCAGCCAGTCAGCCTCTTTCATTCAGACTACATTCTGATGCAACAGTCTAATCCAAACAATTGGCTTTTTCGGCCAATTCAGAGACCAGTTAAGAGTGAATTACATTACTGTGAGTTCAGAGGTGGGGTGAAATGGCAGGATTCCTTCCATGAAGGGCAAATTGTTAGTTTTTTTGTAATCCAGTGGTTTTATAGTCACTGTTAGTAATACCAGTATTTTAATTAAGCAGCATTAAATACCCCAAATTACTTGGAGCGGGAAACTGGCATGAACCTCAGTGTAAATTGACAAAATCCACATTAAATTCCTCTCATTTATCCTTAATTAAAACTACAACTTACATTTAAACAGCACCCTTCACATTATTGGCTGTGATGTGCTGTGGGATAATGTACATTTTTAAAGCAGTGGCAGCTGCTGCACAGGAAACAAACATTGTGTTGTGTATCAAATCAGCAGCCAACTGCATTCAACAACCTCCCACAAACAGCAATATGATACTGACCAGATAATCTGTCAGTAACATTCAGAGGGAGAGGCCCTGCATTTCTGAGCTTCTGGTTACATGTTATTTCAACTCCCCTTCTCCTTACCACACCGGCCTGTCTGTCATCAACCTTCTCCACCGCCACATCGAGGCCAAACACAAACTCGAAGAACAGCACCTCACATTCTGTTTGGTACCCTACAGCTCAATGGTGTGAACATTAAATTCTCCAGTTTCAGGTAACCACACTCATTGTGTTCTTTTCCCACTCCCATTAGTCTACCCAGGATCTCTCTTCTTTTGTTCACCTTTTCTATCCCCCTCCCCGTTATTGAGATCCATCACCCACATAGCTTTCTACCTGAGTTTCTTCTCCATTGATTCATCTTTCCTCTCCTCTTGCCCACTTTGCTCCATTTTCCTATCATCCATCCCTGATCTAGTTTCATCACTCCCTCTCACTTGTAAATATTGGCTATCTTCCCTCTACAATCTCAGTCCTGATGCTGGTTCTTGACCAGAAACATTGACCACTCATTGCCTCACAGATACTGCTTGACCTGCTGAGATTTTCCAGCAGTTTAATTTTTGCTCCTGGTCCCAACATCTGCAGTTTCTCCTGTCCAAATACTTTCCACGTATCTGAGGATTCATGTTTAAGTCCCCAGCATAGAACTTGAATCCACACCTTCTCAATAAGTGAAGAGGGTACTACAAACTGAACCGCAGCTGCTATCAATGTCTGTTTTATCAGTCAATTAAACAATTAGGTTGGTGGAACAACCTTTAATTACTGACTTCAATACAATGAGAACAATGGACTCAACAATTTAAATTTGATGGATGTTGTCTCCTGTAAAGAGTTGGCCTTGGCAATGCATTTTTATCATCAGTGATTGAACTGCACTGAGGATAAACAACCATCATGAGTAGTTCTAATGAGCAAGAAAGCAAGCTGAAAATGAAGAAGAATAGAATGACAAAGTCAAACAACCTGTCACTGATGCAAAATTGTAATGATTATTACAGTTTGCATTTTTTCTAAGAATTTTTTGCTGTGCAAGTTTACTGCAATGGTTTCCATCAGAAGATCAAGATCCCCAGGAAGTTACATCCCTTGTTTTTTTTTAAGTCAACCTGGGTCACTTGATTTCCTGTTACCTGGAGCTAACAATTAACTGAGATTAGAACATAGTATGCTTTGTACATTTCCTGCTTGAAAAATGTTACATTTGTCAAACCATACTGCAGTTCCAGGTTTAGTTACAAATAAAGTGATAAACAAATAAAAACAGAAAAACTGGAAATGTTCATCAAATAGCACCGTGTCTATGGAAAAAGGTACAAAGTTAACACCCTGGATTTTGGTGTGTTTTAAGTAGGTGTAACATCTGTTGGCTCCCCAGGATTGCAGAGGGAAAGCATTCAACAGCACGTTCTTTAGCAAAGGCAATAATCTCTCCACTATCCAGCAGTAGCTGGTACAATAAGGCATAAAAGCCATTGCCACCTGCTACACAGTTCTTAAGGGTATCCTGACTTGATCTACACTACAGTAAATACCAGCAAGTTCAGGACTCCTACCAAGTTTGTTGGACAAATTCCACAGCCAATTTTGCAGTTGTGCTCTATTGCTGGATTCAGCATGGAGTTCATCAGTGGGGAAGGAACTTGCTGAAACTTCCCAGCATTTGCTTCATTGAAACTGCCCTCATATCCTGTGTCAGATTGAATGGAAAGTTTAAAGGGTCAAGAAAGAAAAGTAAGGATGAGTTGAGTTATGTTTTTTAAACTTATTTGCGTTTGGAATATAGTTTTAAATTGCTCAATTATTTTGCATTGATTTTATTGTTTTAACATTTTTCAAAAATCTTAATGTTAATATTTTTAATTACTTATTTAATTTTACATAGTTTTTGAATACATCTAAATGTTAGGAAAAACTTTGAGAGCTCTGACACTGGGAATAGTTGATGGGGGAGTCTCTTTGTTGCCTGTCATAGAATTTTTCAGCAGTTTTGTTGCAGAACTAGTTCTGGCCCACCCAGGTGACCCTGTACATTGCCTGAAGTCTACATTTGCCACATTTGCTTCAATAATCAGATCTACCCCCCTTAGCCTGCAAATGTGTGAGGTAAGATTATGAGAACTGCAGTCAGCAACATTTGAGCCAACGTTTCAGCTTGATGAGTTTCACCAGCTATTAAGATACAGTGAAAGAAGGGAGGAGGGAACAAAAAGGAGGTGATATATGAAGTGAAAAGCAAGAGAGATAAAATAACAAAACAGGTGATGGTATATGCAAACGAGGGTGATAATTAGAAAAGTAAAGAAATAAAAGATCAGCCTCAAGAGGGTATAACTGTAGAAACAACAAGAGAAAAATGTTGTGAATGTGAGACACAACATGTAACCACTGAATGGTGAAGACCGAATAATAAAGAAAAATTCATGTCAGTAAATTGAAATAACTCTAATAAATTCAATCACTCTCTTTCCAGAAGTTGTGTTTTCACCTTCGTTGAAAAGTCAGTATATCTTCAAAGAAACACATTGGCTCATGTTACACAGTGTGATAGTATACATGTAAAGCCTTGGACAAGTATCATGCTATCTACTAAAATAAGGATTAGTACAACCTTTAGCCATTTTCCTTCTGATCCTTCCAAGATGCTAAAGGGAACATCAGTAATTTCTGCCAATGTATGGTTCATTTACTTCTGAAGCAGGTGCTTATAAGAACGCCATTGAGGACATCTTCAAGAGACGGCACCTCAAGAAGGTAGCATCCATCATTAAGGACTCTCACTACCCAGGATATGCCCCCTTCACGTTACTAACATCGGGGAAGAGATACAGGAGCCTGAAGACCCACATTCAACGTTTCAGAAACAGCTTCTTCCTCTCCGCCATCAGATTTCTGAACGATCCATGAACCCACGAACACTACCTCACTATTCATCTTTTTGCACCATTTATTTATTTTTGTAACTTATGGTAATTTTTACGTCTTTATGTCTTGCACTGTACTGCTGCCACAAAACGACAAAAAAAAATTGTCAGTGATAATAAACCGGATTCTGATTCTGAGTTAATACCTTGATTACAGTTAATGAAAGGCCAAAGGTTCAGAGGAAATATCAACACTGTTGCTCTCTCCAAGATGCCATCTGACCTGCTGAATATGTCCAGCATTTACTGCTTTAATTTCAGGTTTCTGTATGTCTCTTTACTTTTGTAACACTATCTCCATGGACATTCAAAAGCAACAAGAGGGTGGATTGCATTTTGCACAAAATGCATCTCAGCTAGCTTCAGATTACAATTTATTGATTAAGCCTTCAAGATATACACTTCAAAAAGGACATCATAAAAACAAGAGCACCCAGCAGTCCTCCCAGCACATGATGATGTGATTCTGAACATTGAATACAATATTCATCCTTTTTGGAATGTGATAATGCAATATCCTATTTTCATTCAGCACACAGCCTGAATGCTTTCTGCTCTGACGTGTAATCCTAGTAGTAGCTGGTCCATATATGTGTTGCTTTCTCCTTGGTGCCATTTATTTACCTTCGTGTTGCTTTTATGTTGAATTAAGTAAGCGACTGGATTTGCTCTGTACAAAAGAGAAAAACATCCTTTCTCTTCTGCCTCTGTTTACTTGAGATGTCTACCTGTAATTCAGCTCCATCACCAAGTCAGCACATTAAAGATGCAATAACTTAACATTTTGTCAGCTTTCTGCCTGGTTTGGAATTTAGAGGGTCCTGGGGATCTCCACAAATTACACCCCTCCAGCCTGAATAAAGATCTGTTTAAACTAACTTTCTGTCTTCTGTATGATAACCAACCTTCCATCAATGCCGAAGGGCCTAACCACTCTTCTCCACTCCATTTTTTTCCAGCGGCTTTAGTCAAAGATTAATTGGACTCATTTATAATCCATCTGATTAATCCAGTTAAATTTCTACCGCCCCATTAGCAAGGAAGTTACTGGAGGAACCAAGAAACCTGATGCGAACAATGCTCTTCCACCATTGCCTAAAATGGTGAGATGCCCAAGGTGACAATAGGTTTGTTCTGATTGCCGTTGAACATGGAAGAAGTTTATCTTTGATGACTAGTGCTAAATGCATGCACTGAGATTGACTTTCAGTTCTACTTAATGCTGCACATTAATATCCATTGATGGTAACTTAGCCAAATTTATCTGAGGGGAGAGCCAATACTTACAAGTATATTTAACACTGGCAGTCGAAGACAAAGTTCCCTCCAAAAGGCATGAACTAACCAAATGAATAGTATGAAATGCACAAAATATCTTTAATTCTGTTTGAATCATCTACTTTTCCCTTTCTACTACAATAGAAGACTATGGTTGATATATACAGTTTTGGAGCTCAGAGAAATATTTTCCCATAAATGATGCTCTTTGATCTTTATCTACCTGTAGAAATATTTCCCACCTGCTGATCAATTCACTCAATAAAATTGTTACAGCAGTGTTTTGTTTTGCACAGTAGTGAAAATGGACAATAGGAATTAAACTAGGTATAAGATCTCCTTAAACTTAGGAACATAAGAACAGGAGGATCAGCTCTTTAGCATGGATTGAAGGTTGGTTATTGCATAGAAAACAGAGAGTCAGAATAAACGGCTTTTTCAGATTCAAGGATGTAATTAGTGGAGTGTGCCAAGACCCTCAATTATTTACATTTTATAGGAATAAACCTGGAGAAGGGCATAAAGTTAAAGGTATCTAATTTTGCTGATGACATGAAAATAGGTGGAGGGCATGTTGTGACAAGAATGTTAGGACTGTAAATGCATAAAGAACGGTTGAGTGGGTGGGTGAAAACTTAGCAAATGGAGTTTAATGAGGGGAGGAAGTGACAGGCCGTGCACTTAAGTAAGAGGAATTTGAAAGCAGAGTATTATCCAAATGGTGAAAGATTGCAGATCAGTGAAGTGCAGAGGGATCTAGATGTTCTTGAACACAAATCACAAGTGCTGCAAATGATTAGGAAGGCAAATGGTGTATTGGACTTCATCGCAAGAGTGTTGGTATTACTATTGTCACATGTACCAAGGCACAGTGAAAAGCTTTTTTTTTGTGTGCCATCCAGACAGATCATTCCATACATAAGTACATAGAGAGAATAAAAAGGAAAACAGAATGCAGAATATAGCATTATGGTTACAGAGAAAATGCAATGCAGGTAGGCAAATAAAGTACAAGGTCCATGACGAGGGAGATTGGGAGATCAAGAGGTCACTTTTTAGCATATGAGAGGTCCATTCAAGAGTCTGATAACAACGGGATAGAAATTGTCATTAAGCCTGGTGATATGTGCTCTCATTGCTACAGTTGTACAGTGAGGCCACACCTGGAGTACTGTACACAGTTTAGATCCCCTGATTTAAGAATTGTATGCAGTCCAAAAGAGATTCATTAGGCTTCTTTATAGCATGAAAGCATTGCCTATCATGAGCAGTTAAACAAATTAGGTCTATATTTTTTGGAGTTAGGAAAATGAGAGGTTGACTTTATTGAATCAGAGGTTTATCCTTATGGGGCATGACAGGGTAGATATCAAGATGTTTCCTCTACTGAAAGAATCTTGAACAAGGGAAAATGGTTACAACATTAGAGGGCGGCCATTTATATCTGAGGTTAGTAGCAATTTCTTCTTGCAGATGATGGTTCATTTCTGGAAACTTTTACCCAAGAATAGTGGATGCTAGATCATTGAGGATATTTAATGAAGAAGTAGATACATTTTTGAAAGGTCAGCAAATTGAGGGCTATGGGAAACAGGCACAAAAGAGGAGATGAGACCTGGGACAGATCAGCCATGACCATATTGAATGCAGGAGCAGGTGTGAAGGGCTGTAGCCTACTCCTGCTCCTATTTTCTTATGTTCTCAAGCCTGCTTTTCCATTCAGTGTGATCATAGCTTGTCTGAACTGAGTTTTGTTGCTTTGTCAGCTTTGCAATTACTGGTTGCACGTGGATCAGTTGTCGTGGTGTGGGCTGATATTTTATTCTTAAAAGGTGGAAACTTCCCACCTTACAAAGCTTCCTACAGTGGTCCAAACAAAGTGCTGTGTAGCATTAACTTTATATCTGAAGCTTTATAAGCAAATTTTCACTTCAAAGAAAGTGACATCTCTGATTGTTCCTGTTTCCTGTGACGTGGAAGGAGGCCATTTGGTCCACTAAATCTATGCAAGATCTAAGATTGATTCTCTCAATCCCTCTCACTCACCTATTTCCCTGTAACCTATTCTCTCTTACACATGCCTATTAACATTCCACCTCAACAACCCCTGATTCTCCTACTACTCACCTATACTAGGGGCCATTTACAATAACCAATTAACCTAACAACCTTTGGGAAGTCGAGCGAACTGGAACACCTGTGGGAAAGCCATACGGTCACAGGCAGAACATGCAAGCCCACACAGGCAGTACTGGAGGTCAGGATCAAACCCAGTCCGTTGAAGCCATGGGAGAGCTGCACTATCTGCAGCACCACAGTGTCGTCCACGATCACATTAGCAAAGGTCAGACCAAATATTAACTACTTCTCCTACGGACAGATTTACAGTTATCAAAGTGGCTATAATCTCAGCATATCACTCTGACGGTGGACCACACTTAATCTGGGAAAATTACTGCAAGCTTTGGAACTTGTTTCTCCCACTTAAAGAAGATGATGATTCATTCTCATAGAGATGTATGGGATAAATAAAAACAGAACTGGAAATACTCAGCAGGTCAGATGGAATCTCTGTTCTTTCCACCCTAATCAGTATTTGTAATACGTAAGCAATAGATAAAGTTTACCTTTCAAACTGTGGCACAGTACAGCTGCTCAGCTCTGATCATTGAGCCCAGCTCCAAATAGAAACTCCGGAAAGGGGTTCCAATGCTTGGTTTCCCTTTTCATTAATGTTTGTGCCAATTTTTAGGGAGTGTGTCTTTCAGTCTGTTATAAATGTTGTTCTAGTTCAAGAAATCATGTTTGGCCAGCATTTGATCTCTTTTATCTTGTGCAAACAATGCCTGATTCATCTACTGACCTGGTCGATGAGGGCGTGGATGTTGAGTGGTGACAGAGCACTGGCAGCCGCTTTCTTCCCCCTGCTGCTCTCGGAGCTCCATGCCGTGATCCTCAGTGTCTCCTTGCTGCTCTTCCTCTGGCATCAGCTGCTTTGTAAGGTTTTCAAGATGGTCAGCATTCAGCACACTGCACTGAAGAATTCAGATTAACTTAAACGTACTGTGCCCTGGACTGATGCAGGTAGTGGAATATTCCCTTCAGGACAGCAATGGCCTTCTTCATTGCTATTCTTGTCATTTGATGTCTCTAATTGCACCTGTACACAATGGCTGTAGTTGGGGAACAAACTGGTGTGACTCCCGTGGAAGTAAAGGATGGTGCTTTTCCCCCAGGATTCATCTCCCTCGGCATTAAAAATGTCCAGTGGTCCAGGCTTTTCATATATTGGTGTAGCCATATGTTTTTTTTGGAAATGTGGCCAGTAGTTTTTCTAATTATTCATAACTAACTGCTCATTGAAGGAGTGGAGACCTCTGCTGTTCAACAAAAGGCTCCAGTTCTTAAGGGGAGTGCTTATGGGCAAGGGTGCAGTCAATGGCTAACTGCACTCATGAAAAGCCAGCTATATTGGTTAATCCCAATGCCTGAGAAGACACTGTCTCCTGATTGAAATCAAAGTAGCTGAAATTATAACTTCAGAAGTGTAGAGTCTAGGTGACCTCTCTAATACTATAAGGAGCAGCAAGTTGGAGGACACAGCAGAAATCAGCAGCAGCTGCTGAAATGAAACTGACCGTGTATTTGACCTTGACCTCCATGAAGAGTGCTGTCCAGGTAGTTGAGTATGGCCAAAGCTCTGCCAAAAGTATTTCACATAGTTCTCAGCATTGACAGCCTTGGAAGGTTTAAGCCTGTGAATAGATTGTTGATCAGTGAGGTCCAGGTAGGATTTGGTATCTGTAAAGACTCTGTGGGAAAAGGATCTTCATTGATGGCACACATCTTTGCTTCCTGGCCAATATCCCAGATCCACTCTGGATGGCCAGCCGTGGCCATACCATCTTCCAGTAACGAATTGCTGCCAATGGTGTCCCTACTGAGGTAACCACTGAATGAGCACCTCTGCAGCTAAATGCTGAAGTAAACATTCACAATTAGTTGAAAATAACCTTGATAACTTTGGATGAGTTTGAGCTGCATGTGTTTACTGCTGAACCTGCCCATTCAAGTCTCCTACTGTTATCTGAGTGTCTACTTAAATAGCAAGGAAAGCAATGCACTTGTAGAACATATTCCTAGTTGTACTGAAACTGTATGAAGACAGTCATAGGTTACAGTTTTAGATTCCAATTTATGTTAGGGAGGGCAAAAAAGGAACCTGCACAAATGGTAACATCATTATGTGCTAACACAATCAATTCAGGATAAAACCAATTTTTTTGGTGTGAATAGTGCTCAAGAATCAGAGGTTATGCTTCAATTATATCGGGCACTGGACCACATCTGGAGTACTGTGTACAGTATTAACATAGAATCATAGAATGATTACATTACAGAAGAAGATCTTTGACCAATTGTGTTTGTGCTGGCTTTCTACCAAAGTAACTCACTGCTTCCACACGTTTCTTCCTATGAAGCTTTGCAAATTTTTTTGCAGATATTGCTCTTCTTACTAAAGGAAGGATGCTAATAAATTGAAAGCAGTTAAATTCTGGCCTCTGAACAATTTCGTAATTTTATTGTGCTACGATTGGTGGCCATGCCTTCAGCTGCCAAATTCTTGAGCCCTAAAAATCTCCACCTAAACAACCCTGCCCCTCAGACAAAAACAGAAACGCTTGAAGAACTCAGCCTGTCAAGTAGCAACTGTGGAAAGAGAAACCAGTTAATGTTACAGGTCAAAAACCATTCATCAGTTCTGATGAAGGGTCATTGATCCAAAACATTAACTTAATGTTAACCTTGTTTATTTATTGTCCTGCCTCTCAATCCCTATTTTCTTTCTTCTTAATCCTCCTTGAAACCTGTCTCCTTGACTAAACTTTAGGTCATCAAGTCTAATTTCTCCATAAGTGGTTTAATGTAAGTTTTGCTGAGAATTGATCCTCCCCTCTCTCTCACCTTAAGAAGTGTTACTATGTGAAATGTCCCTTTTCAGTACATGTAGGTATGGTTGTAATTCATTGTCTAGCTATTAATTCCAGTATGGAGTCCTGCACATGTTTAGAAATTGTACTTTTAACTCTAAGCAGTGAGATCCAAACCATGATCCATAGGGCAAAACTATCCCTTAGGTTGTCCTACTGTTGGGAGGCTCTGATATTTTCATTTTTTTCTCTACGATGTTTGAGATATTGGTGGTAATGAGGGGATCACTGGGTTCAGAGCAGGGAAGGGTAGTGGTCAAGAGAGAATTTCCAGGGAGATGGGTGGAATCATTTGGGTGGATGTTCAGGGAATGGCACCAGCAGATGAATGAAGGAGGAAGTGTGGCAAGGTGTTTGGAATGGGGTTTGAGTTTGAGTCCAGGTGAATGGACCAAGTTGTTCCTTCTATGATTCTATAATTGTGGTTAAATCAGTCTGAAGGGAGGGGCGGGATAATTGGGCAAGTAATTTTAATGTGGAGGAGAATCTGGCAGACGATTGGATAGGGGTTTTGAGGACATTGTTTACAAGAAGAGGTGGGTGTAGTCAGAAGGCACTTTCAGGAGAGAGGTGAGTACTTCATACTGTCTAGCAATGGCCCAGATATGGCAGTTTAGACTTTCTTTAATATTCGTTTGGGCTTTGTGTGTGGATGAAAACTTCTAGCAAGGATGTCAAAGGTATCACATGTGCCATTTGAGTGAACTGCATATGCCCACATGCATCTGCTGGCCCATTGTCTTCAATTCTAACTTGAAAATAACCACTCCAAAGTTTGGGTTCTTCTACTGTAAAGTCTAAATGGTTAATAGGAATTGTGAACAACAGTGGTCTCATCACCAGTCCTTCTGAGAGCACACTTACTGCACTCTACCTATCTGAATGCCTGCTTTTTACTCCCATCCTTTGCTTTCTGTCATGAATCCAGCGAGCTATTCATGCTGCTACTAGTCCTTTGATTCCACGGGTTCTGATCTTATTCATTAACCTATTAGGCACACCTTACTGAAAGTCTTTTTGAAAATTTGGACAAATTACCCTCATCACATTAATCTTCTCTGCTCTCTTTGTGACTTCAAAGACCCAGTAAGATTTGTCAAGCAAGACTACTCCTTTTGAAATCTTAGTTTTTACATGTGCTCTTATTTTCTTCTTCATAGCAGATTACAACAGAGTACAGGCCCTTTGGCCCATGATGTTGTGCCGACATTTTGTCCTGCTCTAAGATCTATCTAACCCTTCCCTTCCACATAGCCCTCCATTTCTCTATCATTCATGTGGCTATCTAAGCCTCTTAAATGTCCCTAATGTATCTGTCCCCACAACCTCTGCCGCCAGTGCGTTCCACACACCCACCGTTCTCTGTGTAAAAAAACTTACCTCTGACATCCCCCTTATACCTCCTTCCAATCACCTTAAAATTATGTCCCCTTGTGTTAGACATTTGCGCCCTGGGAAAGAGTCTTTGACGGCCCACTGTTCTATGCCTCTTATCATCTTGTACACCTATATCAAGTCACCTCTCATCCTCCTTCTCTCCAAAGAGAAAAGCCCTAACTCACTCACAAGACATGCTCTCCAATTTAGGCAGCATCCTGATAAATTTCCTCTGCATCCTCTCTAAAGCTTCCACATCCTTTCTATAATGAGCACAATACTCCCAAGTGTGGTCTACCAGAGTTCTATAGAGCTGCAACATTACCTCGCAGCTCCTGAACTCAATACCCAGACTAATGAAGGCCAACACACCACACGCCTTCTTAACAATCTTATCGACCAGCGCAGTAACCTTGAGGGATCTATGGATGTGGACCCTAAGATCCCTCTGTTCCTCCACACTGCTAAGAGTCCTGCAATTAACCTTCTATTCTGCCTTCAAATTCAATCTTCCAAAATGTATCACTTCACACTTTTCCGAGTTGAACTCCGTCTGCCACTTCTCAGCCCAACTCTGCATCCTATCAACATCCTGTTGTAATCTACAGCAACCTTCTACACTATCCACAACGCCACCAACCTTTGTGTCATCAGCAAACTTACTAACCCACCCTTCCACATCCTCATCCAAGTCATTTATAAAAATCACAAGGGATTCCCTTAATTTTCCTGCCACCTTTGTTAAGCTGACAGGTCTACAGATCTCTGGACATAACTCCTTATCAAAGGTATATATTATATTAGCTGGCTCTCTACTACTATTAAACACAGTATTACTTTGTGTAATGGTGTCACGTCTTCTCTGGATTCCTGTTAAAAAGCTTAGGTTATCAGTTGTTTTTTTCATGTTAAATAATTAAGACTGAAAAGTAAATATAAAAGTAGGATATCAAAATACAAACTAAGATTTGCACTTTTAGTGGAACTTTTGTGCCCCTTATAGAATGTGCTTTCCAAGCACTTCTGAATTGGAATCACAGTTGCAACTTAGGAAATGTGTTAAGTCAATTTGCATATAGTAAGGTCCAACAAAACAGTAAGAATGATCAGCTGACATATAAACATTGGCCAGGGATAACTCCAGTCTGTTCATCTCTGCCATTCATCATTAGTGCTTTTTTCTTGTCCTCCTAAGGGAGCTTTCAGGTCCTTGGTTTAGTGCCTGAATTGAAAGATAGTACCTTGGGCAATGCAGCACTCAGTAACTCATTGAAGCATCAACTTGGATTTTTGTGCTCAAGCCTCCAGATTTTGACTCAGAAATGAAAGTGCAACTGACTGGCTGACAACCAGCTTAGACACAATGGGCTGAATGGCCTCCTTCAGCATTGTAATTTTTTTACTGTCTTTAATTATATGACCACCTGGTAAACATGCACCATTTTAAGTTTTGGAAATCCTGATTAGCTGCAGCTTTGAATGATGAATTCACTGAAGCATTGTGCTACTTGTAATTAAGGATTCTACCTACAGCATTCATTTTAATTACTCGATAGGATGTTCTGCACATTGCTCCAGGATAATAGCGCTTACATTTCATATACATTTCCTCCTTTGAAATCTAATTTGATTTTTCAATTTATAGTTTCAAGTTAGAATTTCATTACATCTGCTGATCACATCACAACTTCCAGAATGTTTAACAGAAACATTTTGTGTCTGCTGGGATCACATAATCAAGCTAATCTGATCTCTGATTACATCTCATCAAATTCATAGACTCATTATATAAGTCATGTACAGGCTATAATTCCAGTATATCAATCCACTATTCAAAATAAAACAAACTGGTAGGTTAAAGCAGATTAATGTTTCAGTTGCAGCAGTATATTCACGCAGCTATCTATTCTCGGCAGATTGTGATTAATATTAGCAGTTCAGCTTCACAAATTGTTGTGGCAGATTATAGCAACAGAGATCTACATGGGTAGCATTAGATTACAGTTTGCTTGTCTCATTTATTTAAAGACCAGATTGTGTCTGATGAAAAGAATGAATTAACTGATTCGATTGATTACTATCTCTTTGATTTAATTGGTAGCATTCTCTCTTTGCAGCAAAAAGGACTGCTCCGTTCTGATTGTGGATGTGCCAAGCATTTACACTGTACAGGTTAGGTATTATCATTGCAATTTTTGTTCTCTGCCCTCCATATGTTTACAGTGATGTTACATGATTGGGAAAAATATCTTACAACATGAAGTTAACTTCAAAATCGATTTTGATGTCTAAAGCCTCAAAAGAAATCAACCCAAGGCCATCAATTGCTTGAGGAAAATAATTTGGATATAACATTTTTGGGAAGATGATACCAATTGTTTTTTTTCATCTGAACTTTGTGCATTGAAGTTCAAGAATCCATCAATTTGCTGCTGTACTTATGACAGCTATTTGTCCTATACACAAAGTCCGGAGTAAAATAACTCCAGAATATGCTAGGTCAGACAACATCTATGGAAAGAAAAACAGAGTTCACAATTCAAATCCAAGGCCCTTCTCTTTCCAAAGATACTGCCTGACCTGCTGAGTGTTGCCAGCATTTTCCAGTTTTATATCAGATTTCCAGCATCTCTCATATTTCTAAAATTTACTTCTCCCACTGCCTAGAGTAATTGCCATAGATCCTACATATTTCACTTCCACTTGGACTGGGTACAGAAGAGTATTCTCACTGGCCCTTCACTTCTTTCAGTCAGGCTGCAAGAATGCAGTGGTGCCTTAGCATCAAACAGCATTGAAGCTTTATCTTCATACCTCCTCTAAAAGGCCCCAGATCAGAGTCCAGGGACACATAGAGAACTAACTGGCACTCAGTAAACCTTGATCTTCCACCTTCAAACACACATATGTGGGGGTCTGAAACATATTGACTGAAAGCCAGCCTTTCTGATCAGAATCGTTTATGTCAACCAGCATGACTTGTCCTGGTGGGCTTCCCATACTGGGTTGGTTCACTGAAGTACAATTGCTGTCAACATGGCAAGCAACTTGTCAGAGTGCTCTCAGTCAAGGGAAGACAACTGGAGAGAGTTCCCTCTTCTTCTTTAAAAAGTGCCTCAAGATTCTCTTTCCCTTTAAGTTCTCAGGACAGTGGTTAATCATCTTGCGCTAAAAATAGCATCTCATCTTCTTAGTACTGGAATGTATTAAAAATAGAATTTTTAACTTAACTGGTTCAATGGGGAATAAATGTGATCAGTTGTATTAGAGGTTTTTACACTTGAAATCCTTGTCACATTTAGAAGGAAATTGGAAAAAGCACCTGATGTGCTGTAACTTACTCAGAAATGGACCATAAATTGGGAATGATGATAAGTTGATAGGTGCTTTTTGGCTGCCATGGAAACTATGGACCAAATGGCTTCTATCTGTGCCATAAATGTTGTTGATTCTGTGCTTAAATTTTAATGGAGAGTAAAATTTCTTCACCCAGAGGGCTGTGAATTTTTGGAATTCTCTACAGAGGACTACAGCTACTCAGTTACTAATATCTATTCAAGATAGGGATTGATAGATTTTTGGATATTGAGAGTCATTACAGAAATGTAGTGCAGAGGTAAGAGATCAATGATGATCTTGTTGACTAACACAGCAGATGTTTGGGATCAAATAGCCTAAACCTGCTTTTATTTCTTATAAAATGTGTCTTCTACCCAATCCAGTAGTCCTCTGTCCTGCAAGATACTTTAGAATTAATCCCAACATTTTAGTCTAAAATAGATGGAAATCAAGAAATTAAAGATGCTGGAAATACAAAATAACAAAAATGAAAGTGCTGGAAACACTGAGCAGGGTAGGTAGGATCCATGAAGTTAACTGTCGTTAATGTTTCAGGTCAATGACTCTTCAGTAGAATAGGAAAAGTCAGAAAACAAGTATGCTTTAAAAGTTGCAGTGTGAAGAATGTGTGGACACAACAAAAGAAATTTCAGTGATAAGGTGGAGATGAGTTTGTCCAGGTGACAAATGCTTTCAGAGTCATCTAGTTAACATAAAACATAGAACAGTATAGCACAGGAACTGGCCCTTTAGCCCACGATGTCTGTGCCGAACACAATGCTGAATTAAACTAAATCACTTCTACCTGTACACAGTCCATATCCCTCAATTCCCTGCATATTCATGTGTCCATCTAACAGCCTCTTAAGAGGCCACTATCTTATCTACTTCCATCACTACCCCTGGCAGCCCGTTGCAGGCACCAGCCACTCTCTGTGTAAGAAAACTTGCCCCATTCATCTCCTTTAAACTTTCCCCTCTCACCTTAATTGCATGTTCTCTAGTATTTGACATTTCTACCCTGGGAAAATGATTCTGACTGTGTACCCTATCTATGCTTCTCTTAATGTCATAAAATTCTATCAGATCTCTCCTCAGCCTCTGACACTCCAGAGAAACCAACCCACGTTAATAAATGAATGAGGGAAATCAAGTGAGAGAAAATAAAACAGAAGAACTCTTTATAACAGTGAGGCAGAGGCAGAACAATTCAATGGCTAGAAAACTGACTCAAAAGAGAATGCTGGAAAATACCCAAGAGACTAGGCAGCATCTATAGAGAAAGGAAAACTGAGTTTATGTTACAAGTAGATTTGCTTACATCAGAACTGGCTGGCTCTGACTGAAACAGGAAAAGTTGGTTATCTGAAGTTGTTGATTTCAATATTGAATTCCAAGAGCTGCAACGTGCCCAGGTAAAGATAAGGTGCGGTTCCTTGAGCTTACACTGAACCTTGTTAGTTGATATTAGACATTTAGAGTGGGACTGTGTTGTGAGAAAGGTTCTTTTGGATCTTAAAGATAGAGATCTGGACACACAGTCTTTGTACTTCAAAAAGGAGAATTTTTATTTGCAAAGACAGACGCAGGAACAGAATGGAAAGGAACAAATGCACACTCGTACACTCTCAAGCAGGAGATTGCGAACGTGAAGGGAATCGCAACAGGGGGTGAGGTGTACACACACACACACACACACACACACACACACACACACACACACACACAATAACTGGTTACAAATGATCAAGGAATAAACAATACAGTGTTTGAACACCCTGATATTCTGGACAAACATTGGCCCTTTGATCTTGGGAGTCCTTAACTAACTGCCCTGAAGTAGTGCACAGCTTACCTCAACATCCTCGGAGACAGAGAGAGATAGAAAACCAAACATGCAGCACTTTTATACTGCTGGGGGGCTGGGTGGTCCAGCAAGGACAAGGGTCTTTTAAACGGGCCAATGGTAGGTGTGCCCAGGAACAAAGGTGCTCGCAAAGACCAATCCGAGTGGTCCAGCAAGGACAAAGGTGTTTACCTAGTGGGGTGGAGCCAAACCTTGATTGACAGTGGTGTTGCTTTCGGCCATGTGCTCAATGGTGTCATCCCAGCCAGAAGGGTCAGTGTTGTCATGGTCACATGACAGCCATGACCTTTTACACTACAGACTGGAACCAACAACCAACTAATCAGAGGCAAAGGTACTAACACTGAAACATAGAACACTACATAGACGCTTTATTATGCAAACCTTTGGTCTTCACTGTAATATCAACTATTTCTTGAAAGATTATAGGAGCCATTTACAGAACTGTAAATCTAGTTAACTGAAAAGCAGTGAGTCATTATGTTGGAATAAACAGTCAAAGTGTAGATATATATAACTTTTTTTTATTTCCAGTTACCTTAGAAATTACATTATGGGGATAACATGAAGTAATGCAAGAGAAGTTTCTTTCTGCAATATGCTTACTCCCACAGGGTCCCATTTAGCGTTTTGATGGCAATATGGAGAATCACACTCAACAGTTTTGTTAATAGCTCCTGGCTTAAACATGTGCAAAGGGAAAATATTAGAAATGTTGCATCCAGGTCAAGCCAGACCTGCAGATGGGAATTCTTGGCTATCGTCGATGTGGCATCTATTAATCAAATGGAAATGGTCTGGTGTGAACTGCTTGTTTTCCTATATGTTCCTAATTGTAAAGTAACCACAGTTCATGCAAGTTCATGGTTTCAGCAACACTGACAAGGGCACCTGTCCAGCTACAATACTATTGTAAAACCAGTTTAGTTAAAGCATTCAGTAAGTGTATGTGTGGTCTCTGTGATACTAGTGTTTGACACAACTTACAGGAATGGATCTTATAACAAATTCAAGATTAAAATTAGAATTGAATTCCAAATCATTTTTAGATTCAAAGATTTATCACATTTCAGCTTCAAGGGCGTCAGAAAACTTCATGAATAGTTAAATATCTTTGGAGTATTATCACTGTTATAAAACAAATGGCACATGAAATGTATCTTAAACAGGAACCTTCTGTTATCTGCATACCTATCAGTTAGTTCATATTGTGATCCTGACTGAACACAACATTCAGGCAGTTGATGTGCTTGCTTTACAGCAATGCAGGAGTGTCACAGACAGCCGAGAACATGCAATTTGCCATCCGAAAATCTCAACGTGTAAGTGTTAAACGATGTAAATGAAAGATAACTTTTCTAGATATTATGTCTCAATGCATTTGTAAGGATATTACAAATTGGAAATGGAAATGACAGTTTTCCTTTGGGATTATTGTAGGGCATTGATGACTCACTTGGTAAGCTTTAAATGAGCTGATACACCAAAACAAGTTTTTCACATGGAATCCTGTTAATGTGAGGGTTCCACATGTATCAATGAGAGAGCAGAGAGAGAAAAGCATAGTGGCCAGGGTCAGCAGTTTGATTTAACACTGGATTATTACATAGATTAAGTTTGCCATATCACTGTTGAACAGGAATGACACAATACGGGTTTCCTGCTGGTTGTATTGGGAGTCTTGGAGTGTATGACCGGGTTTGAGTACCAGTTAGCTTGTATATCAAGTGAACAAGTGTGTCCTTTAGAACAAGCAATATTGCAGAGGTCAAAAGAGAAGGTAATATTTTGAGAGCCCAAAATATGTGATAAGTGAGTGTAATAAAGCAATCTCTTGATGGAGATTAGGCCAGACATTTATGACTGGCTAACAAATCTTCTCACACCACAGAAAGTGAAAAAGTGTAAATTAAAAACAAAGAATGCTGGAAATCATCGGCAGGTCAGGCAGCATCTGTGAAGAGATAAATATGATACTTTGAGGTTGTAGACTTGATGAAAGGTGTGATAATTTATTCAAAAAATGCTATACATACAGTATCAGATCAGATGCAAAGCCAGTCTATTCCAAGACGAGACCAGTAGCATATGTTCTGAAGAGTCAAATTCGAGAGGAATTATGTAGTCTGAAACAAAGTATTGCGCTTGTGGGAACCAACTAGAGTGAGTGAGCTATACCAATCAAGTCTGCGCCTTAGGTTGAAAAAACTGTTCAGCCGCTTGGAGATAATGAAGTCATACTAAATGAAACCATTTTTTCTACAGAGTCATAGATGACAAACAATATCTGCCACCCACTTCGCAAGACTTCTACACAGATTTAGCAAGATCAAAGCTTTTCACAAGAATGACCCTCTCCCATTGCTATGTATAATTAAATCTCATCAAAGGGAGTTGGCAGTACCTACCAGACTATGAATATGCACAAATACCCAAACCAGGGTGGATTATGATCTGTTAATTGGATAAAGGATCTGTTGGTAAAGTCTGATGGAATTTTGTTGGTTCCATCCACAACTCCAAATTCTTCTTTGTTCATTTGTACATAATTGCACTAATTTCTTGTGAGGTGGCAAGTTGTGAAAACAGTGAGTTTCTCTTACCCATCATCCATCATGGCTTATCACTGCATCTGCACCCTAACTTAACACATTACATGGCAACTTTAAATAGTACTGCAGTGAGCAAGGAAAGTTTCAATGATTACACTTTGCTTACATTCATCAAATGGATGTTGTTCCTCTTTGTCCCATATCTATTTCACATCTATTTTTCAAGTGATGTGAACAATATAGCAAAACTTGTAAGGAATTGTATATAATATTGACGATTTCTGGGATCAGCTTTAGCTCTGATATATTTTCAGGCTTTGGTGCGTTGGTGATGGCCTTTACGTTGTTCTTCACTGTCTATTGGCATCAACCTTCAGACCAAAGCGCACAAACTCTCATTGTAAAAAGTGGTTTTGCTTCACTTCAGTTTGACATTATGCTCATGTAATCTTCTGAGAACTTCCTGCAAAATTAGAATTTATCTTCTCTTTTTGTGGCATTCAATGGATTACTTTTGTTTTGTAAGCAAATCTTCCACTGCAAGCAATATTTTATCCATCATGTCCAGGAAAATCTGGGGCGAAGTTTTAAATAAATCAAAGACTAGTGGTGTGCTGCAGGGATCGGTGCTGGACCCATTGTTGTTTATCATCTTTATTAATGATTTAGGTGATAATGTGGTAAATTGGATCAGCAAATTTGTGGATGACACCCAAGATTGGGGGCATAGTGGCTATCAAAGCTTGCAAAGTGATCTAGACCAGCTGGGAAAATAGGCGGGAAAATGGGCTGAAAAATGGCAGATGGAATTTAATGCAGACAAGTGTGAGGTGATGCAGTTTGGGAGGAAACCAAGGTAAGACTTACACAGTGAATGGTTGGGCTCTGAGGTGTGTGGTAGAACAAAGGGACCTGGAAATACAGATCCATAATTCCTTGAAAGTGACATCACAGGTAGGTAGTGTTGTAAAGAGAGCTTTTAGCACATTGGCCTTCATAAATCAGAGCATTGAGTACAGGAGTTGGGACATTATGTTGAAGTTGTGTAAGACATTGGTGAGGCCGAATTTTGAGTATTATATGCAGTTCTAGACACCAACCTACAGGAAAGATATCAATAAGCTTGAAAGAGTGCAGAGAAAATTTACACGGATGTTGCCAGGACTTGAGGACTTGAATGATAGTGAAAGATTGAATAGGTTATGACCTTATTTCCTGGAGCACAGGAGAATGAGGAGAGCTTTTATAGAGGTATACAAAATTATGAGGCATATAGATAGGGTGAATGCATGCAGGCTTTTTCCCTTCAGGTTGGGTGAGACTAGAACTAGAGGTCATAGGTTTGGAGTGAAAGGTGAAATATTTAAGGGGAATCTGGGGGGAAGCTACTTCACTCAGAGGGTGGTGTGAGTGTGGAATGAGCTACCAGTGGAAGTGGTGGATGCAGGTTCAGTTGTAACATTTAAGAGAAGTTTGGATAGGTGCATGGATGAGAGAGATATGGAGGTCTATGGTCCGTGTGCAGGTAGATGGGTCTAGGCAGAAAACCAGGTCGGCATGAACTAGACAGGCCAAAGGGTCTGCTTCTGTGCTGTAGTGCTCTATGACTCTATGACAGGAGTTTCAAGCAGATGCCATTGCAGATACTCTGTCATACCTACTGCATGAAAACTCTGATACTGAAAGAAAAAGTAGGATCCCCACAATTGATGAAGACTTTCCAGCGACTGCATCTGTAATCACAGACAAGACCCAGAAAAACCCAGTGTTGGAAAGAACAAATATTGAATGGAGAGAATGAACTTGACCAGTGTACAGAAAAGGAAGTGAAATCATTCCACAATTATCACAAGGAATTGTCAAGCAACCAGGAGTGCACCAAGTGGGATTACAGAATTGTAATACTTATGACTCTGAGAGAAAAGATTGTGGATGAAATTCACAAAGGAATGGTCAGCATGCAAGAAATTGCCAAAGTTTTGTGTAGTGGCCCGATTTGGAAATGAGCTCAAATCATTGGTAAGCAAATGCAACATTTGCCAAATTTACAGGAACAACCCACTAAAAATTCTATTAACAACCTTCATGACACATCACACCTTTTCAGTGATTCCATATAGGTTTTCGTGAAACTGGGAATGATAATTTCCTGGTACAGATTCAACGTAAATTGAAGTGAAATGCTCAGATTTATGAAACACTACTAGACATCCTGTAAATGAGTTGAGGTCTGTATGTACATCTCATGATTTACCTGAAGAACTTATTTCTGACAACAGTCTTCAGTTTTGGCCTGGTCTTTTACAAATTCCTTAAATAAGAATAGTGCCAAACATACTAACATTTCTTTGTACCCTTTGGCTTCAAATGGAGTGGCCCAGAGCTTGTTCAAAACAATTAAGGATGCTCTCAAACAGCATATGTTGCATGGATTTTCAAACCTCAGGATAAAGCATCAATTGGCCAATATCTTGCTAAAGAAGAGAACAGCTCCCAAAGCACCGGAAGAGCTATATTGGCAGAATTCTTGATGCAGAGAAGATTGCGAACATGCTTGAACTTCATTCAACAAAAGTTGGCTGCTTAAATTGAAAAGTTGATTTAAAAACATCACATGAACACAGGTTCATTCAGTGTGCTTGTGTTGTTAGCCCACCTTACAAGTTGTGCTCATATGAGTGAGAAGTAGGACCAGAGTGTGTTTGTAGAAGCAAAGTTTTATCTGAGGTCAAATGATCGCTGCTAGAGATGAACCAAGTGTGAATAGTGAACCACATGATTATGAACTTGTGTCTGAGTTGGATCCAGTACAGACTTCAGGGAGTGAAGTACCAGTCCCAAGCAGATATGACAAAGAAAAGAAATTGTCAATGAATTCAAATGCAGAACCAAACACTGTAGAAGCTGATCCAGCATCAGAACCAGAAAGGAGCTCTGAAAGACCGTGAAGGTGGATCACTGGACTAGACTGGACCACATTTATTGTTGTTCTTCATGACATGTTTATATTGCTAACTCACTGTTGCTTTTAATAAAGGGAGTAGTGCAATGTATCTTTAAGCAGGGATATTCTATCATTTGTGTTTTTATATGTGCATTCATACAGTGATCCTGGTTGCACAGGAGAGCCCTGTGGTGTGCCTGCTTGGCAGCAATGTAACAAAGTAACAGACTATCTGGAACGTTCATTCTGTAAATGTTATGGCCTGCAAATAGCAAAAAATGGGTTAATTCTTGAAAATAAACCCATTATTTCATAAATGCAGTATCCTAATGCATTTGTAAAGATATTAAACCAAGCAAAAAATGGGTTAATTCTTGAAAATACACCCATTATTTCATAAATGCAGTATCCTAATGCATTTGTAAAGATATTAAACCAAGGCTGATCTGTGTGCACCAAGGGCATGCAAGTATTAAATGACATGAATAACAACAGATTATCTGTTCTGGCATGGTTAGAAATGCTGGCTGGGACTCTGGAGAACCTTCTGGTGTATTTTTTCAATGGCAATTTGAAATATTTTGTGTCCATTCAGCCAACCAAACAAACAGACAAGCCTTTGTTTTTGCATCTGACTCAAAAGATAAGAACCTGGCAATGCAGCACTTCTTTAATGGGCTGGATCCCATTCAATCCAGCCAGTACCTCTTGTTGGTCTCATGTGGGATGCACTTAACTTTTGCTCATGATGTTAGAACTTTTCTACTGTGTTTAAATCTCAGAGATATTCAGAAGCAGTTGAAAAATATTTAAGCAATTAAAAGTAGACATGCTAGATGCATTAGTTATGACAGGTGTAAAGTTGAGGTTTCCGATGTGAAGTGTATCTGAGTCCTCAGCTCAGTACATCACAGCGTTGCAGCTTCAAACAGTGGAGCAGGAATCAGATGTGCCACCTCTCAATCGTCAGTGAGTTCTATACTTCCAGCGTTGCGCGCAGGAGCGGAAGTCCAGAAAATGCTGTCATATGCTTTGGATCTAGCCAGCTGTCCTCTGTAGATCTGCAAGCTGATCATTAACACTGTCCAGTTCAATACTTCTCGAGAGTTATTGCTGAACATGTGGTTGAAGTAAGTGTGGAAAATTGGAACCAAGAATCATGCCATTGAACATTGAATTCTCCGATTTCTGTTCATACTTTGGAAGTTAATATAAAGAGTCATTGAGAGATAAAGCAAAAAACAGGCCCTTCAGCCCAGCAAGCCTGCACCAATCAGCCAACTACCCTAATCCTATCCTAACTCATTTTATTCTCCTCACATTACCATCAACTCTCACCCACTCCCAGATTCCACCATTCATCTACACACTAGGGACAACTTACAGTGGTCAATTAATTTACCAATCTGCACATTTTTGGAAGGTGGGAGGAAACTGAAGTGTTCACAGGGAGAATGTGGAAACTCCACACAGACAGCACTGAAGGTCAGGAATGAACCCGTGTTGCTAAAACTGTGAGCCAGCAGCTTTACTAGTTGTGCCACTGTGCAGCTAGAGAATACACATTTAATGGTGAGATTTTAAGTGGAACAAATGAGAAAAGAGATCTAAGTTTACAAGGAACCAGGTCATTAAAGATCACAGGTCAAAGAAAAAGGGCCTTGAAACTTGAATTCTATACTTCATGGCATAGAATATAATCACAAGTAACATCTGGAAATGAATGGTTAGACTGCAGTTAGACTGCAGTTTCACCAACAGATCATTGGATATTCAGCAATCTACTTCATAACATTAAACCCAGTGAGAGACTTGCTGAAATGTATATTAAAACTACTCTTTACTTAGCCTAAGTTTCTTTTTATCCTTAATTTGAAATAAAATTGACTTAACTGCTATTTAAATTGTAACCAGACAAAAGATAATTAAAAGGCAAAATGAAATACATTATTTTACAATCATGTTGGAGCTGGCATAAATTAAGTAGCATCCAGGTTATATCTGGTAGGGTAATACAGAGAAGAAACATTATGAGAGAAGAATTATGCCATTGAACATTGAATTCTCCATTTTCAGATAACCTGCACTCCTCTATGTTCCTTTCTCTCTCCTTCTGATCCATCCAGGTTCTCTCACACATCTTTCTTTCTAACGTGCACCCCCACACCCCCATCCCCCATGATCTATTTTCTTTCCATTTCATCTGCCTCTCACCCACACACTCAACCCCACAGGGTCCTCTATCCCCACCCCTTACTGTTCCCATCTGCCCACCATCCTTCCCTTATCTGGTTCCACTCATCACCTTGCTTTCTTATCAGATTCCATACTCTGCAGCCCTTTGTTGTCTCCACTTGCCATCTCCCAGCCTCTGTCACCATCTCCACACTTCCCTCCACCACCTGCCTCCAAATGCCCATCAACCCTTCCTCACATATATCCACCTATCACTTGCCAGCTCCTGCCTCACCCCTCACCCTCACATCTTTATTCTATCTCCTCTTTATAGTTTCAGTCCTGATGCAAAGTCTCAACCCTAAACGTCGACTATCCCTTTTCCTCCACAGATGCTGCCTGACCCACTGAGTTCATCTGGAAGTTTGTTTTTTGCTCCAGATTCCAACATCTGCAGTTTCTTGTGTCTCCCATATGACTGTGCTTAGCTGAACTATCTATCCTGTTTGCACCTTCAATATTCTTAACCACATTGTCCCCCTCAGACATTTCTTTATCTGTACCATCATCTGACTGGGCAACACTGCACTTGGCTGTTTCTATTATTATCTATTTAACATAGCCAGCAAATCAACTGAAACGCCATCTCTTCCCAGTCTCACCATTACTTCTTAGAACATAGAACATACAGCACAGTACAGGCCCTTCAGCCCACAATGTTGTGCCAACATTTTATCCTGCTCTAAGATCTATATAACTTTTCCCTCCCACATTGCCCCCCATTTCTCTATCATTCATGTGTTTATCTAAGAGTCTCTTAAATGTCCCTAATATATCTGCCCCCACAACCTCTGCCGGCAGTGGTGTTTCCTAATATCAAATGGAAGAATTTTCTGTTCAAGACGACAATAAGCAGTTTGTTTCCACAAATATTCTCACCATACCCCTCTCCTTTCAACACAACCATTGTCTCTAAATTGATACATTGCCTGTTCTAGTACTGAGCAAGAAGTTCTGCCAACAAAATGTTGAAGCCATTGTCACAAACTATTGGTTTGTCACCACCACCAGGCTGCAGGTACTGGCCTACTGGTTTCATGATTCTATTACTGAGATTTAGCATTGTTACATTAGTGGGTAGGGGTCAGTGTTACTGCAGGAGTGATTGATTCGATGAGGGAAGAGGCAAGATATGCATTTTAAAAAAGGGAATGGGTTTTTGGCGACAAGTTGTGTTTAATTATTCGTTCACAGAATATCAATATTGCTGACAATGTCTAAGGAGTTAGGAGTCAACCATATTGGTGGATTCACAGTCACATATATGGCAAATAAGGTGAGAATGGCAGATTTCCTTTCCTGAAGGACAATAGTGAACTAAATGAGTTTTCCGAAATATCTGGTAGTTTCAGTGTTACTGTTACTAAATTCTAGATTAATTTAATTACTTCATCTCAGTTCCCCAGCAGTCATAGTGAGATACAAGCCCATGTCTCTGATCAGTGGTCCAGTCTTGTAGAACATAATCCAGTAAATGAAACACGAGGCAATGATACCCTGTACAGTCATAATCAATCCTCACTGCCACACACTAACTGAACCAAGCCCCACATTTGTCAAAGGTTCCCTGACATTCATGTAAGTGCTACAAAAAGAACAAAAAAAGAATTGGCACTAGCCTAACTACAGATACACAGGTGCAGAGCAACCAGTCAGAAAATATGGAACAATGTTTCCCTGGTGAATGTTCCTTTCTCAAAGAAACTCATTTATAATTGCTTTTTCATGGGCACCCAAGGGAAATAACAATTGAAAACACAAATACAATCAAAAAATGGGAATTCTGAAAGCTATGTAGGCAGAAATTTGCACAGCAGATAGCACACTAGTTTGAATCAAAGGATCCATGCAGGGGCATCGTCTGCCTTCATTAAGTCTCCTGTTACCTCTTAAGCATTCATTGCCTAATGGTTAAAAGGCATCTGACAGTCACAGCTTCTCTAGACATGCATTTAGATCCAGTCTGATAGAATCATACAGTCATAGAGTCATCGAGTCATATAGCACAGAAAAAGGCCCCAGCCCAACTGGTCCATGCCGACCAAGAAGCCCATCCAAGTTTGTCCCACGTGCCAGTGTTTGGCCCATAACCTTCTGAAGTTTCCGATCCATGTACCTGTCTAACTGTCTTTTAAAAGACGTTACTGTAGCTGCCTCAACCACCTCCTCTGGCAGCTCATTCCACATACACACCACCTTTTGTCTAAAAACATTGCCCCTCAAGTTCCTATTAAATTTTTGCCTTCTCACCTTAAACCTATATCCTCTAGTTCTTGATTCCCCAACCCTGGGAAAAAGACTGAGTGCACTCGCCCTATCTATGCCCCTTATTTTACAAATCGTACATAACAACTTATCCTTTCTTTTGGTGATTGTTGCTACTTGACTGGAGATCTGGTTTTGTTTTATTTCATGTTTCCTGAGATCTCTCAATCGTGGAATTCTAAAAAGCTACCCCAACAGCAGCATCATCAAATATTTCTTCTTTTTACAAACTTTCCTTAGATTTTTTTCCTGAATTCAGAAACAAAATCAATGTTGCAGTATTTGAAATTGTAGCAAACATTGCATATTAATTTTCCTCCTTTGTATTCTTCTTAGCATGTGCAAACACAGGTCATCAAAATGCCAAAATGTTTGAACATGTCATCCGATAATACATGAAAATATACACTGATATAATTGCAGAAGTGCATTGAGTAGGGGTCCACATAAGGAGCAAACAATGTAATTCAGTTTAACATCATTTGTGAATTCATGAACAAATCAGTGTGTAGTTGGTCCATTGGTCAACAAAGTGATGACATTCTGTGCTGACCTCAAACAAAGCTGCCTGTAAAAATCTTGTGATCTCTAAAGGCATAGATTTCCTTTCTCCTGGCATCAGCTACCACCAGGCATCAAGTCAAAGGGATCTCTGGCATCCTGCGGTGGTGATTCTATAAAGCTGACTGAGTTGCCTAATAAAGCCAGAAATAAAAAGCACTACTTTGCATCTATCTTATTTCACAGAGAATGTGATAAAGATAGTGTCATCTGTGTAAGATTAGAATAGAAGCTGAAATGTTAGGAGCAAACTTTAAAGAACAAACCAAAAAGAAAAGTGGTATTTAAAGAAGGATTATCTGAGGCAATTAGACTCCACACAAGTGAAATATTTTTTCCTGAGCTAGAGAGGCCATTAAATGGTAATTATGGCTTAATTTGCAGTTGAAATTCAGTTGCACTTTAGTTAACAGGGTAGAACAATTTTCAGGGTTAGCTAGAGATTTGACATTCTCCTCATTTCAATGATTCTACTGACTGTACTATGGAAAAACTCCAACAGCACACACTATGAAGGAACTGTATATTCTTTATTTCCATGTTTATTTGCCCAAGTACAGACAACAGTTGCTGTCATGTTTCCTCTATCATAGCAGTAACTGTTAACCTCATTACAAATTCTGAGGTACTTGTCATAAGTGAGAATCAATTGGACAATTGGATAGCTAGTCAGTTAGGTGTAATCTTGTGTCACATTTATGGTCTCATTCTTCCCCAATTACTTCATATGTGTATGTATATGAGAGAGAGAGAGAGAGAGAGAAAGAGAGAGAGAGCGAGTGAGAGAGAGAACCATTACAATTGTAATGCAGGGTGACCTGCAATTATGAGGGGTCAGTCTGGACAGTAATGATTTACAGCAAAAGTAATGCCTCTAATTGCTTTTATGGTAATAGAATCGACTCAGAGGAATATACAGAGGTGCTAATTAGTTTCTATGTTGCATATAGCTATAGTCTAGTAAGAACTTATATTTTATCCATTGGAATTTATTTAAAAATCTAAATGGTTTTGGCATAGAGAATCAATATCTTAGAACTACATAGAATGAGGCCATTTAGCCTTATGGGTCAATGCTGGCTCCCAGGGGAGCAATCCCATTAATCCTATTCTCCCTCTCCTTATTTCCCTGTACATCTGCCCAACAACTCCCCTTTGATTCTTTTTACTATTAACCTACATTAAAGCATAATCCTCATTGGCTAATTAACCAAGTTGCACACTTTGGGAATGTGGAAAGAAACCCAGGGAACTGCAAAGAGAACATGCAAACTGCACAGAGAGCACCCAAGGTCAGGAGCAAACCTGGGTCCCCAGAGGTGTGAGACAACAATACTGTCCATTATATGACTCTGTCACCCATGCAGAAATATCAACAGAATATTCAAACTAACTATCTCATGCAATTCATACCTATAATGAGCATTGTTTTATTGGGTCATACAAGTCAGAATGTAGAGAGATTCTCCATCACAGCAAATGAAAAGTAGTCACCCCAGATTGTGTTGAATCTAAAGGGAAAGGTTCAAGAGTGATCTTATACCAAGTGCATGTCCTAGTTCTTTTAAGCTTCCTATGTACAGGCAAACTGGAAGTCTTCTGTAGACAGCATTCCCTCTTTTAATGAGGAAAACAATGTAAATGCTTGAAATCTTATATAAAATTATTGGTATTGGTATTGGTCTATTATTGTCGCTTGTACTGAGGTACAGTGAAAAACTTGTCTTGCATACCAATCGTACAGGTCAATTCATTACACAGTGCAATTACATTGAGTTAGTACAGAGTGCATTGATGTAGTACAGGTAAAAACAATAACAGTACAGAGTGAAGTGTCACAGCTACAGAGAAAGTGCAGTGCAATAAGGTGCAAGGTGACAACAAGGTAGATCGTGAAGTCATAGTCCATCCCATTGTATAAGGGAACAGTTCAATAGTCTTATAACAGTGGGGTAGAAGCTGTCCTTAAGTCTGGTGGTACGTGCCTTCAGGCTCCTGTATCTTCTACCCGATGGAAGAGGAGAGAAGAGAGAATGTCCCAGGTGGGTGGGGTCTTTGATTATGCTGGCTGCTTCACCAAGACAACGAGAGGTAAAGACAGAGTCCAAGGAAACCAGCAAAGCTGGGAACACAAAGCTAATAAATCGGCAGCTGTGTGAAAAACAGATAGGCTTGGGGTGGAAAAATTAAATATATTAGCTGTTTAAAACTAAATGAGCCTGTTTGCAAACTTCTTGTATTTGACCTGAGGTGAGCTGGTCCACTATCACTCAATCTGCCCATTTTTATCTCAGTAACATTGCCCACTGCCTCATCCATGCCTTTGTTACCTGTTGACTATTCTCATGGACTCTTAGCCACCTACTATAAACTCAAGGTCATCTAAACTCTGCTATTTATGTCCAAGTTAGAACCAAGTCCCAGTCCATTTATTTTGTCTCCTGGCTAAGCCAAAAACCTTAATTTTAAAATTAACATTTTCAATCCTCCCTTGGTTTTATTTCTGTAATCTCTTGCACAATGTAGCAGTGCCTCTTGAATTCTGGTCTCTTGAATTTCAGATTTAAATTCCTCTGCCATTTATTGGCCAGTCTTCAGCTCCAAGAGAGACATCCCGAAATCTGTCAGACTATTTCTCTTGATGGTCCTTCAATATACCCCTTAAAGCCCATTACTTTAAGCAGTCAATTTGTGATCTTTCCTTACGTGATCTGTTATCAAATTTTGTTTGCCCAAGCTCCTGTAAAACAGATATTTTGCTATATTAAAGTAGAAGTGCAAGTTAATGTTGTCTTACTTAGAAAATCATGAACAAACCAAACTCTTTAGTGGATACCAAGTATCTATCTCACGTTGTTTTCTCTGCAATATCTTTAAAATTTAATGAGCATCAATGCAATGTAGTATCATTTTGTTTACAAATAATTTACTGAAGTCTCTGGCGATTGTAATTAAAATGCCTTCTAATTGTCAATGTGTTGTTTGATAGGCCTTTGTGAAAAGATACTCACACTGGAAACCTCGCATTGAATGTAAAGTGCAATGACTGCAGAAAATCTCCAGTTGATTCTTACAGAAAATGAAATACAATGCAGCTAAAAAGGGCAGTAATTTCTAAGGAGCAGAAATTTGTGCTCTCTCAAATGAAAAAGACATGATTATATACAATTCTAATGAGACTTCAGTAAAAATAGGGAAGATGTATTATTTTAAACCATGATTCTGAGAATAATTTTGTTGGCAGTAGCAGAAAAAAAAATCAGCAACCAATTAATGATCCTTTGAAAAATGTCAAACTGTTGCCAACCATGCAAGAGCAGAAAAAGGAATCAGAATAATAGTTATGATACAAGTAAATGCCTATTTAATATACAAGTAGAATGGAAGAGACTTTCCTCATTTAAAAGACACAATGTTAGATGAATAGTCTCATGGGATATTGGTGGTGAACATTGGGTGATTGATCATTGGTTGGATGGAGTGCAAATGGCAATCCAATCCACCTGAATCTAATGGATGACTGAGCTGGCAAGAGTATGTATTGGATTAATTGTTAGTATACCTTCTCATGTTTTGTTCCCTTACGTTTAATGTTATTTACTGCAGACACTAATAGGAATCTAAAAGGAAAGTAAGTGCCTTAAGAACAAAAAACAAAACAAAAACTCTAATCCTGCCAAAAAATGGTTTACACATTTGAATTATCACCAAGCTTCTCAATGCACAGTGTATACTTAGATGAAAAAGTCAGAGAAGACTATTGATGTTGAAATTAGTTTGCTTAAGACGTGATTTTCATGTGGTTATTTCCAAAGTTTTGCACAAATTCAATTCCAGACCATGGCTGGTTGGTCATAGAGCAAGCTGGGCATGTGAAAAGATTAGATTGTGAGGTCCCATACACATCTGATTTATTTGCCCAGAGCATGCGGGGATGGTGTCAATCATCATGCAATGCTCATTTTTGACCTGTTAAGTTAGATCAGGTGCATGCAACTAAGACATTCTCATTGCAAGCTGCTCTCCACAGATCTACTTATTACCCTTACTATAATCATTCTACACTTTTAAACTTAATTTTTAAAAAAAAAATTTTTTTTAATTTTATTTACAGCGTGGTAACAGGCCCTTCCGGCCCAACGAGTCCGCGCCACCATTTTAAACCCCCAAATTAACCTATCCATACATCTTTAGAATGTGGGAGGAAACCGGAGCACCTGGAGGAAACCCACGCAAACACGGGAGAACGCACAAACTCCTTACAGAGAGCGACGGGAATCGAACCCCGATCGCTGGCGCTGTAATAGCGTTGCGCTAACCACTACGCTACCGTGCCGCCCATTCTATGTCGCTTACTATTAACTCAATGTAACTGCACTGTATAATGAATTGACATGTATGATAGGTATGCCAGACAAGGTTTTCCACTGTACCACGGTATAAGTGACAATGTTAAACCAATGCCAATCTCATATTGTGGACCAAGCACAGGGAATAACGTCTGATAAGCAAAAGAAGCCCATTCCTGAGGATCAATAAACAATTGCAGCTTTGTTGGGGATTCATTTGGAGGAGAGAATGCTGAGGTCCCATGGGCTGCCTTTTCAGCTACAGCAGTTGTGGGGGTATTTTCATAATGAAGATGAAGATGCCTCATAATGAAGATTCAAAATGAAAATGTGTTTGCTGCAATGGAAGCTGTGTTCTCAGTCATCAGATGTTGCACTGTGGTTAGGTCTGCCATAAATATTGACATGAAGCTGGTTGCTACTTCCATGCTGGAAATGGCTCCAGTAAAGGCCAGTCATAAGATTGAAGCTGGATTCTCCCATGCTACCAGATATTTCATGCAGACTTAACAGCAAACTAGACGATGCCGCAAGCATCATATATGCATTAGTCTACACCTGAAGGCTAATCCAATGTAGTCCTCATCTCAGTCCTCTAGAACAAAGCTTATAGGAAACTGGCTCCCAAACTCTCCTCTTCCCCTCAACAGGGTGACGTTGACATGCCTTATCCATCACCAATTGCAAATTGCACTCCTCAAGCCACTCTCTACAATGTGTGACATGTCAGGAGTTGAACTGGTTGATGCAGACTTCAGAGAGTTACATTGCATCTCCATGTTCTCTCTCATGTAGCTGATCAGCCTCTGTAATGGGTATGTCTTAGCTATGTGAAATGAGAGACCACAAGACTGTTGTCATGATAAGGGGAAGGTGCAGGTAAATGCAGCATGGTTAAACCATTTGTATTAAAGATGGTGGTATGAGGAAAAATGAGTTGTGGAAAGAAGAATTTAAAAGTAATGGATCATTATCTTCAGTGGTTTCTAACCTTTCACTGGACTGGCTAATCCTACAATTATAAATACTTTCTCTTCAACATGGTTAAGTCCATTGGCTCCCTGCATTTGCATGATGTATCAGTGACATTAATCTTAGTGTTCTTCATTCTCACCACCTTCCTCACCATATCATCTCATTCTCAGACCTTGCTAACTACCTGGGCTCCCAAACACGCAGGATTTCTTTTCTGGGTTCCATCAGCTTTACCAGGGTTCTCTGGTCCATGTTGGTGATGTGAGGTACCCACTCCTACCTCTTCCTCACTACCTTTTAGAATACAGACATGAATGTAGTAAAGGTTAGTTTCAGCTGGTGTCCAGGGCTTCTGAAATTATTAGCAGCTGGTGAAAAAGTAATCACAATTGGTACATGTGCAACTGGCACAGGTACAAACTAGACTCAGTCTCCCATTTCAGTACATTTTATGTATGATTGAAATTCTAAACCTTATATATTCCTAACATATAGATTTGACAGCAATACAAAGATTTCATTTTAATATCTGAATTGTTCAAGATCACAAGGGATGGCAACTAAAATAAAAACTCTCCCAATTTCTCTCTTTTCCCATTCTATCGCCCCTTTTTCAAAGTAGGAGATTCTCCAGGTAGTAGCAGACCCTTCTCTGAAACCATCTGTGGAAAATATCTTTAAACAGCAAAGATACAGAAGAATCATGAATTTGAGTATCAGTGTGTCCAACAAACTGATTATTATAAAGGAAAATGTGCCTAATTGGAAGATTTTCTGAATCCACTATAAAATATTGTTTACTATCTCTCCCCATATCATTTAGGAAGGCTTATTGAGTAAAGCACCCTGTTTGAATGATAATCCCATTGAGCAGCTGTTGTAACAATCAGTGCAAAGGAGAAATAACCTATTTCCCTGTGCAACCAGCTGTGCCATCTTCTCGAGCATTAAGAGTGGCCTGATTTCTTATTTGCTAAAGTTTTAATATTCATTCATACAAATAAAAGTACTAGAGAAATTGGTGAGCTTGAAAGCCAATAAATCCCAAGGACCCAATGATCTACCTTCCCAGTTTTGAAGGAAATGGCGTTAGAAGCCATGTATGCTCTGGTTGTCATTTTCCAGGGTTTCATAGATTCTGAGTCATTGTGTTCATTCATAACAACAACCAATGGATTTCTGGATGTTAAGGAAATCAAGGCATATGGTGATATTGCTGGAAAATGCATTAAAGGAAAAGATCAGCCATGATCAATGAATGGCTGAGTAAACTTAAAGAGACAGATGGCATACTTCTGCTCCTATTACTTATTTTCTTATTACAATCTGCGAAACACTGGCGTGGAATGCAAGGAGCTTGCAATCAGGAAACATTCCTAAATAGATATAACACTAAACCCTCATTATTGTTTAAATTAACACATAACCCTATGATATTGGAGGAGCTCAGCAGGCCAGGCAGCATCTATGGAGAAAAGCAGGCAGTCAACGTTTTGGGTCAGGACCATTCTTCAGGACTGAAGATAGGAAAAGGGGAAACCCAGTATATAGTTTGGTGGGGGGGGGGGGGGGGGGGGGGTGGTTGGGAACAGAGAAGTCACAGGTGGACAAAAGAGGGTAGGTGGGTGGGCCGGCACAATGTGGTGATAGATAGATGCAGGTAACAGATAGTGTCACAATGTTGAGCAAAGAGCAAGCTCGCAGAGAACCCAAATGCAGCGCACTGGTACGAGAATGGAGTCGGGATGCTTCCTCAGAACCAAACACAGGCAGCAACCAGAAGGAATCTTGCCTTGGGGCTCTGAGGTGGAGTCCCAACACAGAAACTGGATATCCTAAGAGGATAACAGCAAAACCAGGACTGCTCTAGAGTTGACAGCACTAAGCAGCCAGGATCCAAAGGTTGACCAATACTCTGACAGCTAGTACTAGTGAAAACAGGGTTCTTATGCTCGTCTCCTGATGGGGCTCAGGTGTGTGTCATTATGTGATTAGTGGTGCATGGAATCCATGTGCTGCACAACAAGGCACCATCAATGGAGCAGAATCGAGAGCCAGCACTCAGAACCATGACAGATGGGCAAGTGAGGAGGGGAGAGCAGATACACCAGGGGATGGGTCAAAGGTAAAGAGGAAAAAAAGGGGGGGGGGGTAGAAAAAAGAGAGATAGGCTAGGAAAGGGAAGAAAAGAAGAGGCATGGTCGGGGGTCGTGTGGGGATTACTTAAAGTGGGAGAATTCAAAGGTTGTTAGGTTGTAAAGTTCAAATACAGAAAATGAGGTGCTGTTCCTCCAATTTGCACTTGGAATTCTCCTGGCAGTGGAGGAGGCCGCATCATGATGTCCCAGCATCATAGTTTTTTTCATCTAGATTCCAACATCTGCAGTCCTTTGTTTCTCCAGCAGATAACCCTTGTGTGATAGCAAACTAGAAAGTGCACTGCTTCAAGGGCTCACAAACAACCCTGTATCTGTTGGTGAGGTCATTACATTCATTTGATCATTGAATTCCAACCTTTATAAAGAGCTGCTGTGGTTGCTGCCTTCAGCAACATGTTGCTATTCTCTGTGTGATGCATGCTTTAATTCCCAACTTTCTTGAAGGGAAGTAGGTTAATTCTCCTTTGCTCTGATTCTTACAACAGTTGCTCAATGGGATCATCATCCAAACAGAGTGCTTTACTCAATAAGCCTTCCTGACTGACATGGAGAATCTTCCTCTTAGGCACTTTTTCCTTCATAATACTCAGCTTTTGGAACTAGCCTCACAGAAACAGTCCAGGGCATTTAGCTTGCTAGTTTTTCAGAATGTTAACTCTGGCCACCTTGCAGGCTCTTTCAAATCCTAAACTTTAGGATGGCATACAGTACATGTGTCAACAAAGCTGTAGTTTCCTGCAACTTCATGTCTACATAGAGCTAAGGAACTTGGCCCCCAAGCCACTGAACTATCATTACTTCCAACAAGATATCAGGTGCAGTGATGTGATAGTCAAGTCGTGTGCTGTTCAAGTGCCCTGCTCATACACCAAAAGTATTCCAGAACAAAGCAGCTCATTTATCTGAGTACACAACAGTTCTGTATTGTTTCTTCCTCTTCCTTGAGTTTTAGATTAACATCATGGTTTTCCAATAAATGAAAATCAAAAAGACTGCAGATGCTGGAAATCTGAAATAAAAACAGAAAATGCTGGGAACTCTGCAGGTCAAGCAATATTTGTGGGAAGAGAAATAGGGTTAACTTTTGCAGGATGAAGGGTCTGAAACTGAAACTTGAACTCTGTTTCTCTTTCCATAGCTGCTGCCTGACCAGCTGAATGTTTCCAGCATTTTCTCTCCTTATTTCAGTTTTCCAACAGTTGGGACATGTTTCTTCCCACTTCACCCAGAACTGTGTAGCACTTTCTATGGAAATGAAGAATGGATGCTGTTGAAGATCATTTAGAAAGATAAAACAAGAGGCTATTGGTTTTTATTTTCAATACTGTTTTTAGCTCTAACTGTATTACTTTTACAGTTACATTTCCCTTGGTTCTCAGAAAATGTATAATTTTCTTTAGGTACTTAATCAGCATCAACTGGATTGCTGAGATCTATTTTTGTATAGGCCATTAATTCAAAGATTTATTTTTTTGACAAATCAAGCGCTTTTAATGCTCCAGTTCAATGAAAAATTCAATTCACCATTTTATTGAAAATTCCTGGTTGTAATGTTAGAGTTTGTGGAAGACCAGCTCATTGTCACCTCTCGCTGGTCTCAGTCAATTTAAGGTCATGCAATACAGAAACAGGCACTTGGATATCCCACATCCACACTGGCTGTGCACCCACCTATACTAATCTCATTTGCCTGCATTAGGTCCACAGCCTTTTATACCTAGGTGACTTCACCACCTCCTCATGCCATATTCCAACCATTCTCAGTGTGAAAAAAATCCCTCCCAATCCCCTCTAAACCTCTTACCTCTCACATTAAAACCCTGCCCTCTTGACTTAGACACCCTCCCCATAGGAAAAAAGTTGTTTTATTATCTACTCTATCTATCCCCCTCATACCTCTGTCAGGTCATCTCACAGCCTCCTCTTCTCTAGGGAAACCAAACACATCCCATCCAATCCCTCCTTATAACTGAAATGATTCAATCCAGGCAACATCCTGGTGAATCTCTTCTGCACCATTTCATATCCTTCCTAAAGCGTGGTGACCAAACCTGTACCTAATATTTCAAATGTGGCCTGAATAAAGACTTATAAAGTTGTAAAATGACATCCCAGCTCTTATATTTCATGCCACTGCCAATGAAGGCAAACTTCTTACAAGCCTACTTCACCACATTCTCTACCTGTGTTGCCACTTTCAGGGATTTATGGATGTGTACCCCAAGGTCCCTCCTTTCATCAACACTCTTCAGGACCCTACCATTTACTGTGTATGCCCTACTCTTGTTTGCCCTCCCAAAATGCATTTCTTGTGTGACATTTATCTTTGGCCTAAAATAAAAACTGAAAATGCTGCGAACACTCAGTACATTAGGTAGTATTTGTAGAGAGACAGAGTTTCTAGTTGAAGACCCTTCATCAAAATTGGTAAGGATTGAAGATAAGTTAGTATTAAGTTGTGGGGATCATGGGGTAGGAATGATAGTTCAAAAGAAGTATCTCTGATAGGATGAGATTGCCCTGGGGATAAGCTATAAATGAAATCATCTGCTTAATGGGTGGAGTTAGGGAGAGGGTCATAAAAGCTATAAAATGACAGCGATTAGAAAGTGAGAACACAGACAAAGGAATGCCAAAGTTGTGAAACGTGGGTGTGCAGGACATGCCCAGCAGGTCAGGCAGTACAAACAGAGAGAGAAAAAAATGATCCAGCATTACAAATGGATGGCCTGCACCCTTCTGATGGAGACAAAGAAAGCCCATTACCTGAAGTTGTAAAATTCAATATTGTCTGCAATACTAGACAACATGCCCAGATAGAAAACGAGGTGCTGTTCCTCAAGCTTGCATTGGGCCTCATTATAACAGTGCAGGAGGGCTCATACAGATCAAGAGTTGGGTGGAGAATTAAAGTGGCAGAAAGCAGGAAGGTCAGGGTTGCTGCTGCTGATGGAACACAATTATTCAATCTGCATCTGTTGTCCCCAACATAGAGGAATCAACATTACAAACACTGAATAGGGTACACTAGATAGGAAGAAGTGCAAGTGAACCATTTCTTCAGCTGGAAGGGTGGTTTGAGATGATGAGAAGGAAAGAGATGAAGGGTCAAGTGTTGCATCTCCAATGTCGCATGGAAGAATGCCGTATGAAGGGGAATTGTTGGTAAAGTAGGAAAATTGGGCCAGGGAATCATAAAGGAAATGGTCCCTTTGAAATATGCTGAAAGGCAAAGGGGAGCTGTGTGTGGGATGGAATCTTGATGATGCTGGTGGGAACTACGAAGGATGATGCATTGAATTCAGGAGGAGAAAGGATGAGGTGTGGGAAATAATTGAGATGTGATCAAGAGCTCTGTTAATTATGGTTTAGGGGAAACCATGGTTCAGGAAGAAGGAAGACATATCAGAGGCACCTGTTTGGAAAATCTCATCATCAGAGCAAATATGATAGAGATGGATGATGAAATGGAGTTCTAACAGGAGTAGGATGGAACAAATAGTTGAGAGAGCTGTGAGTGTCTGTGGACTTAATGGATGCTTGTGGCTAACCTATCCCCTGAGATGGAGAAAGAGAGATCCAGAAGGGGAAGAATTAGAGATGGAGAATGTGAAACGGAGAGTGATGATATTTTCAAGCTCTGTATGAGTGAAGGAGGCAGCACCAATACAGTCATTGATGTAGCAGAGAAAGATTTGTGGGAGGGGGTAAGAAGGACTGAAACAAAAAAATGGTTCCCTATATGTCATAAAAGACAGGCCTAGTTTGGGCCATGTGATTTCTCATAGCTGCACATTTGATCAGGAGAAGGTGGATGGATGTGAAGAAGTTATTCAATGTGAGAATGATCTTTGGCCAACTGAAATTTCAGTTTCAGGTTTAGCACTTCTCTCCGTCCATATTCTCTGCCATTGCTTTGATTTTATTCTATATGTTCAGTCAACACTATTTCTCTTTCACAAATACATGTTAGCGATCACCAATTCATTTGATGGGACAGAAATTCACACTCAGATCAAAACTGTTAAATATGCAATTTTGCACTATCTCCATGCATTATTTTGATTTAGACCCAAATGTTGAAAGCAGATTATAGCACACAGACTCGACTTTTACACATGTTTAGTGTTAGCTGCACAAGGATGAATTCTTTGATAAGTATTTGGTCATTTTATCTTGATGTTCTATAGGAAATTTCCTATTACTCACATTATAATGAATCAGTCAAACATTGCCTGATTTATCTCTTTCTAGTGTGAACAGTTCATTAGCACAACTAATGCATTTTCAAAAATTATGCTTACACCTACTTTTTTTTCATAAAACTCCTCCAGTAATTTGGCTGTGATATATAAACAATTTTTGTTTACGATCCTCAACCTATTAGGGATTGTTACTTTACTAATGCAAATAAATAATGGTTACTCTGATTATTCACAAGCCTTTGAAGGTTTCCTTTGGTCTCCTTTATAATTATGAAGCAAGAAATTCAGTAAACATTACACTGTGCTTTTATCTTTTTGGTTCAATTTTTGCCTCTTGCTTCCAAAACAATCAATTTTGACACATATTTTTCAAAAGAAGCTGAAATTAACAGTCACAATCTGGAGGGCCCTTTTTAATGCATACTGTTAAAAAAATACTATCAGGCTGAAGGACGTTCTCATGTACCCAACAAGTGTATTTCTTCCAGACAAAATCTTTAATTTGAGCTGAATTTTATCAACTAACTTAATAAATTATGAATTATTATTAACAGATAATATTGGCAGATGAAAGTTTAATAGTTCTGCGTTATTTCTGTATCTAGCTGTAATGTATACAACTGATCAAATTATTTCATATGGGCCTATGTCACCATTATATGAATAGAAAAATGACTATCAAAAAGTTAATATCATATATGCATGGTTTTCAGGGAAAGAACCATAACTAATGCTTCAGGTTGATAATTTTTCAGATTTCCTGGATATTAGCTCTTGTTGCTCTCTCCAAAGGTGCTGCTTGACCTGATAACTATTTCAAGCATAATACTGCTGAGTAATTTTATGTACATTTATTGAAGCTAATAGAACTTGCATTAGTTCTAATTTATTTGGAAATGGTTCTTGAGCACAAATATTTCTTGGATCAGATACAATGAAAAGAAAATTAAAACAATCTGAACATCAGATCACAATTGGTGTCAATATACCTTGAGCTTTCAATCAACAAGACTTAAGTGCAATCTCATTTTCACCGGATTTTACCCATAGGCAATATTATTGTATCTTTCATTTCTGAGAAGCTGCTTAGTACGTGCTATTTTTAGACATCTTCAGTCAGGATTTTTCCAAAAGTTTTCAGAAGATTCTGCATGAGTTCCACACCAATGGACACTGTCAAGAATTTGCTAACCTTATTATTTCAGTTTTTAACTTGATAAAAATGCTCCTTCCTACAAATAGCAAACAATCTTCTAGGAAATAGTCTTCTCTGCAAAAGATCAACATTTGAACTGGTAGACTGACAGTTCTGTTGACAATCGATTCTTGAAAAGGCTCTTGTTGATTTCCATTTTCTGCAATTTAGTTACACAGTGTACTGATTTGCTGGTTCAAAATTGGGTCATTTTCTCCTTACTACAATGTGTTGGAAGCAAGACAACATTGATTTGCCCTTGAATGTACCAGCAACATTGGACTAATGAAATTAACATAGTGACCAAAGCTTTGGATATTTTGCAAGACATTTTTTTAACATTTGCAATTTTTGAAAACATCATGAAATAGGAAAAATGCTTGTATTCTCTGCTGCACCATCAGATTCCATTGTAATGTCTGTTGCATCATTTGTTGAGATCAACATTTTGTCCCATGCGGGCTTTTGGGTTCTGGCATAAACCTTACAACTCTTACAGAGGATTAACTCCAATAAACTGCTGCAAGATCTTTTTGACCAAAATATTGCAGACATTTAACTACAATGTTTATACAGTAAAACTAGTACAGTTCTGATTACCAGTGAATGCTGCTGGAAATTTGATAATTGCCCTACCAACAAAGAGAGTGCAAAGAAGTTTACAAGATTGATTCCAAGGGTGGTGGGTTTCATTGCTTAAGAAGAGATTGAGCAGACCATGCCTGCATTTGACTAGATAGTTGATAGGAATTCTTTAATTAAACCTCAGTGAATCTTTGAAATTCACTGCCCAAGAGGCCTGTGGAGGCCCAGTCACCAAGTATACAGAGATCAATATTTTTTTAATATTAAAGAAATTGAGATATAGAGTTAGTGCAGGAAAGTGGTACTGAGGTAAATGATCAACCATGACCCAAATGAATGCCAGAATGTGGGACTGAGTGGCGACACCTGCTTCCACTTCTTGTGGTCTTCCGAGTTCATTATCTGGTTTAAGCCATCTGCTTGCCTGATGCAGGGTCTCAACTGGAAACAATAATCATCCCTCTGCCTCCACAGATGCTGTCTGACCTGCTGAGTTCCTCCAGCAGTTTGTTTTTTTGATACATATGCTTGCCGCAGTAGTTTGCAGAACTTTGGGTGAAAGTAAGTTACCTACGTAGCTGTAGGATGTTCAAATCTCCTCAATCTTTTACTTCAATCCATCAAAACCCATGTCCAAATGAATCCTTGGCTTTGTCCACACCCTCAGATGTATTTCCTGATTGTGCTTGTTTAATTGTTTAAATTATTTAAACGTATCAGCCAATTTCTTTTTTATTTAAGAAATATATCTTATCTTGAATTTATTCCCTTTCTTTTGTTTCTTTCTGTCCATTTTTAAAGCGTAAGAGTAAGCTTTAATGAAAATTGCAATGCTTCTCCAAACGCTGCATCTTATGTGAAAGAAAGGTGATTCAATGAACTGAAACTTTGGTTTTCAAACCCCAGAAAGAAACAGATTGCTATGAGTTTATCACTTCCATGGTTCCTTGATTGTTTCGGATGATTAATATCTATTTACAGCTGTTTTAAATTTGGGTGCACTTAAATGAGACTGGAAAAAATCTTTGACATTGGCATTATGTGTGTAGCACTGACATCACCTCAGGCGCAATTTTCAATTCCACCCGTGGAACAAATTCTAAACCCAATACTTAGAAACAAATTTATACGGTAAGCAATTTCCCAACTTGACCATGGTCCCTTTCCTTCTCATAAGTCTTGAAGTGGAACTGAAGAGCACAATTGTTCATTGTTGAAAGATGTAGCTTTTTCTTGGCTAAAACATAACACTTCTCAAATACGTGGAGAAAAAAATCATTTGTTTCAAAAGAGAAAAGGCTGTGATTATCTATTTCATTGCAAAATGGTAAAGTTTCTTATGCAGCAGTCCAGCAATACACTGGAAGGAAGGTTTTCTTCACAACCAAGTGATTGGAAATTTGGGACCAAAGGCTATCTGGCAATTCAGTTTCTGAAAGGAGCCAACTATTGCTATGGAGCAAATTTTGATTCAAGTGAAATGACCCTGGGCTCTGTGACCCAATAGAACAATTTAGTTCACTGAAAGTCAAAAATGTCTCATTCCTTGAGTCAAATGTCAACCACTAAACATATACTGACACCTCTTCCTTTCTGATCCTATAACTCTGAGATCTAACTACCTCTGATATCTTTTATTCTGGTCTCTTTATTTTCATTGCTTCCCAACACCAACCATGCCTTCTGATGTCTCAGTCCAAAATCCAGGTATTCCCTCATTAATATTCTTTACCTATCTATCTTCTTCTCCACTTTTAAAAATTCTTATTAAGACCTGTAAGCAAGCTTTTAGATTATTTGCTTCAAAGGCTCAACTCATTCTGTCTGATAACTGTTGAAGAGAAGATCCAGATGCAGCTCGTAAGAACAGGACAACATAAGAAACAAAAGCAGACACAGGGTCAATTGTTTTCTTCAGCCTGCTCTGCCATGGATGATCCAGTCTTGGTTTCAAAACTCCTTTCACATTCTCTCCCCATAACCTTGACATTGTTGTGGCTCCAATGTCTGTTAAACTCTGTCACCAAGTTTTAGATACCCTTAATGGGAAAACACCATCTCGGCATCCAATCTGTGAATCTCCCCCAAAACCTCATATGCATTAATAAGCTCACATTTTATTTTCCTAAACCCCAATGAGTTTCGGCCCAGCCTGCTCAATATCTCTTCATATGCATGTGGAGATATGCATATGCATGCCCTCTTCACAGAGGGCATGTGTTATCAGGAGAGGCTGGAACAACTTGGTCTCTTTTCTCTGGAGTGGCAGAGGCTGAGGGGTGACCTGTTGGCGGCGTATAAAATTATGAGGGGCATAAATAGGGTGGACAAGCAATTTCCTTTTCCCATTATTGAGCGGTCCAAAAACAAAGGGCATGCATTTAAGTTGAGGTGGGGTAGGTTCAGAACAGACGTGAGGAGTACGTTTTTTTACTGAGAGAGTGGTGAATGCCTGGAATGCATTGCCTGATAGGGTAGTGGAGACAAACTCATTGGGAGCTTTCAAGAAGGGCTTGGATGGGCACATGAATGAGAGGAAAATAGAAGGATATGGGCATTCTGTAGCTATGTCGGCACAACATTGTGGGCCGAAGTGCCTGTTCTGTGCTGTACTGTTCTATGTTCTATACATGCAACAGTACAGCACAGAACAGATTCATTCCAGAATCAACCTAGTGATCATTCTCTGAACTGGTTCAAATGCAAGTGTAACCATCCTTAAGTCTGGAGACCACTGCTGTGTGCAGTTCTCTAATAGAAGTCTCACTAGTACTTGCACTGGGCATCATTTAGATGAGGAAACCTAATGTCCTTTCAGGAACCAGGAATAGGAGGTAATGCAGTCGAGATAGATGTGGGAGTCCAAAAAGTCTATGGGCTTCGCTCTTTTGTTCTGCCTGATTCTGTCAATGAGTATCACTCAGCAATTATGGAAGAAGAAACTGAGTGTTTCAGGCTGATGGCCCCTCATCAAAACTGTTAAAAGTTAGAGATAATAAAAGATGCGAAGAGAGGAGGGAGGAGCAAAGTGAACAAAACAGAAGGTCTGTGATAAGGTGAAGGACAGAAGAGATTGAATGGCACAGTTAGTTGTGGATTCAGTTGACAGAATGCAGTAGGTTTGAGAGAAGAGATATAATAAGGTAACAAATCATCAGAAGGGAGAAAAAGTCCTGGTGCAGGGTCTTGACCCGAAACTTCCAACCTCCCTTTGCCTCCACAGATTCTGCTTGACCCACTGAGTTCTTCCAGCAGTTCATTTTTTGTTTACTTAAGAATCAAGTACATTATCTTCCAACTAAGAATATTACACCTTTCTAGATTCAGATAATCAGCCATTCCAGTATTGTATCTCCAGCGTTCAGTATTTTTGCCTTTTCTAGTAATTTAAGATCTTATTTATCACCTATGATGTTTACCTCTCCCAGATATACTTTTACTTATTAACAAGACTTTACCACCTTCATTCATGGGTTCCTGTCCTCCACCCTGTGTCAGCTGTTTGTTCTCTCTTCCCCTCCCCCTTTCTCAACCATTTATTTTTTTCTCTAACGATTTTTCAGTTCTGATGAACAATCATCGACTTGGAACATAAACACCACTTTGCTCTTTGCATTTGCTGCCAAATAGTTCCAGCCTTATCTGTTTCCTATTCTGATAAGTATTTCTGTTGCTGTTAAAAATAAAGTATAATTGGAAATGAGAGCATCATATATCACAGACAACACCTGATGGCAATGTACTTTAATAAAAGAGGCAAAAACTTTGCTCAGTCTGGTGGAGAACACCTTGGCCCTGATTCTGATTGCCTTTATTTATTGATTTGGAAGCATAACCAACAGCTGTATTCCCAAGACCCCGGTGCTAAAACTGCTGATGTTACTTTCAGTGAGACTGCCAGCGACTCAGACATCTGAACTGTGCTTTGTATCTTGATTTTAGAAGAGGGCACAAGCCAACAATACCTGTATCCTTTTTTTTGGAAATAATCAATCTCCCACAAACTTCCTGGCCATCAGCTTGTAAGATCAGCAAATTGTTTCCTTTTTGATTGCCAATGGACTGCTCATCCTCTGAATGAGGCAGAGAAGAGAAAACAGCTTTCCCAGTCTTGATAAAGGTCCTTTGACCAGAAATATTAACTCTGTTTTCCTTTTTTTTTCACAGATGCTGTCTGACCTGCTGAGTTTTTCCAACATTTTTATTTCATATTTCCAGCATCAGAGACTATTTTTTTAATATTCAAATCAGTTATCGCCCCTGCTCCATGGCTCCCAGTATTCTCTTGGTGATGTAGTCTCCGATTACTCATGACCATAGCAGGAAAGCAGGAAAGCAAGTAACCACGAGAGCATACACACATACAGTTAAGCACAGAAATCTACAAGTTACTCCACAAGATGTCTTGCTCTTACACTGAGCGCACTGCTGCAGTCCTCTCTGATGGATATGGAACTCAAATGTTTGCAGTAACATGAATATGAAAGTTTAAATGTTCTAGAGGTTGAGGTAATATTTGCTACAATGGAATAGAGTGCACTCTGTTAAAATTAATGTTAAAATTAAAATTAATGACATGAATTTAATCTGTAGATGCATAACCTTTGATGACAGAGCAAACCACACACTAAACACACTTCATTGCCTTGAAGCTTCCCAGGGGATTATAATAAAGATATTTAACTATGACATTACCAGTTATCTAACGTTGATACATTATCACTCATTGTGAGCTGTCCAAAAGAATTATACTTTGTAAGCCTGCTTTTCTTACTGCACCAAGTCATAAGCAGCAAAGTTGCATGTCAGCAAAGCCACAAAGGCCACAAAAATGCATGTGGATTGAAAATCCCTCAAATATTTATTTCAAAATATAATTGATTTTAAACTGATACATTTCAATGTATTTATATTTCAGCTTCTCCCTTTATCGTTTGCTTGTTTCGATCCTTATGCAGGGTTTTACAAAGTGCTTCAATTAGTAATTATGTAATTAGTAATTATGTTCATTGCCTCCTGGTTTTATATCTATTCGAATTCTTTATAGTTACTGGGCTGTTTAGCCAGCTTAATAGTCAAACAGCTGCAGGATGTCAGGTATTGCCCTTCAACTGAGGCCTGGAAAAGGGTAAGATATTTTCATAGAAATTGCAAGTTCTTTATGTGGTCAACTGCAAGTGCCATTGGTCTGCCAGTGAATGGAAAATCCAGGTCAATGTTTTCAATCAGCTTTTGGTTATGATATAATGAGCGGTTAGTATACCATCATTGTCATGAACACATTGCCTGAGGCACACTGTTAGGTGCTTCCATCAGTGTCCTTGCCAACATAATCATTGCTCCCAGATTCTACATCATTGATGAATGAGCACAGTTGACTTGTTATGAGCTACACTGTAACAGTCCTCAGCATTACTGGCTGTCAGTGCTAATAATAAGCTTTAAGGTTACAGGGAGCAGATGGAATTTCACTGGAACTGCGAAGAGATACATGACTTGTGTGCTTTGTGCCTGTTTGTCAACGATATATGTAGTGCAATGCTGACCAGTTTAGCAGGGGGATGACAATTGCTGAACCTGTTCAGTCATACAGCTCACTGCTGAATTATTACGTGCTCTGGCAACCAAGTAAAATAAGCATCAGGGCTAAGCTTGCTGTAAAACCTCTTCATCCGCACACAGTGTGCCTCAGCAGCAAGAAAAAAGGATTCTTTTCAAATCTGTTTTTTGAATAAAACCACTTCCTGGGGAGCCAGAAGAGTCTGGAGTGTTTTCCCTGCACCATGGCTGTCACATTCAGTCTCCCTGTTAAACTCTCGCTCAGCTCTTCTCCCAAAGCTTACGTGCATGCACCTGCGATGTGACAGAAGGCCTGGAACTGACTTTCCCTTCAGACATACTTGCTTTTATTAGTTGAGGCATTGAGTTCAAGAGTCAGGAAGTTATGTTGCAGCTTTATAAAACCATGGTTAGGCCGCATCAATTCTGGTTGCTGCATTATAGGAAGGACATGGAAACTTAGGAGAGGGTACAGAAGAGGTTTACCAGGATACTTTCTGGATTAGAGGGATGTGCTGTAAGGAGAGGTTGGACAAACTAGGGTTGTTTTCTCTGGTGAAGGGAGACCTGATAGAAGTTTATAAAATTATGAGAGGCATAGATATACAGCTGGTATCTTTTTTCCAGGGTCAGAATGTCTAGTACTAGAGATCATGCGTTTACGGTATGAGGGGGAATATTCAAAGGAGATGTGCAGGTCAGGTTTTTTTTTACACAGAGTGGCGGGTGCCTGGAATGCACTGCCAGGTATGGTGATGGAGGCAGATACGACACAGGTGTTTAAGAGGCTTTTAGATACGCACATAGACATGGACCATGTGCAGGCAGAAGCGATTAGGTGTCATTAGCATAGTTTGTTCGGCACAACATCATGGGTCTAAGGGCCTGTTCCTGTGCTGCACAGTTTTATGTTCTTTGTTCTATGATAGGCACATGAATATGCAGAGAATGGAGGGATATGTACCATGTGCAGGTAGAAGGGCTTAGATGTCATTAGCTTAATTAGTTCGGCACAAAATCATGGGCCAAAGGGTGTGTTCCTTTGTTCCAGGTGAGGAGTCTATGGAAATATAGTTGGTGATAATCAGATTTTTTTTTACATTTATCTGTGGTCAGACATTTGCCTGACTATTCTCTGGTCTCATGATTTAGTGTTCTAAGTATAAATTAAAAGTTACATTCATTTTAATAATCATACGGAAATCTGTGCTCCTCCATTTTATTGAGATGAGATGACTCTTTCTATGTAAGCTGCCAATGGGTATCCAATGCCAGTATTTACAAGCATTCCAAGAACGTCCACTTGCACACATAAAAAAAATCTTTGGAAGTGGTAATCATGTAGATTCCTGAGATTATTCTACAAAAAAAACTGAATTAGATGAGTAACTCTCCAATTTTTAGAAGAATACAAGATGATGTCCTTGAAACATACATGATTCTGAGAGGGATTGACAGGATAGGTGCTGAGGACTTGCTTCCAGAACAATAAGATAGGGAGACAGTTACTTAGACTGAGATGAGGAGAAATTTCTTCACTCCATAAATCCTTCATATTCTCTATTCCCAAGTGTTTTGGAAATTGTTAAATATATCCAAAGGTGAGATTGATGGATTTCAGTATATTAAGGGAAGCAAGGTATACGTGAAGATCAGACAGGAAAGTGCAGTTGAAATAAAGTATCAGCCATGATCTTATGGAGGGAGTGTATAACCTTTTGCTGTTCCTAATTCCTTTGTTTTTGTCCTTTGCCTTCTAGTGTCTACAATGTGAATAAAGACAAACACATATCATTTTGCTCATCATGTAAACCGCATAGCAATTATTGCACTCTATTTTAGCGCCAATGTTCAGCAGAATAACCAATAACTTATATATAAGTAGAAGTCTTAGTTTAATCAGTAGGATTTCATGCAGGCTGTAATTGGTTTTAATAAGCTTGATGTGCCAATAAGAAGAAAAAATTTTGCTGAATCATCTCACTCAACTTTGACACTGAAACAAAAATCTAGTCTCATTCTGCAGTGATTGTTATTGCTAGTGCAAGATTTTTTCCCAATTCTGATATAACATCCAGAGAAATGAGCTGTTGGCAAAAGCCAGTTGGAAAAATAAGCCCATCAATAAGTGATCAATTTGGCTTACCAATATTTGTTCCAATAAGCACAAGGATAAACCAAGCTGTCCTTCAGCAGCTTCTCTGAAGATACAGCAAATATCATTCCTGTTCTCACTATACCCAAGTATATGACCTTGAAACCAGGATTAATGCCAGTTTTATCCTGACTTGCATCAATCAGAAGCAAAAGCAACACTCTTGATATTTTGGAACTTTTTTACACTGGCTCTACGACAGGTTCAGAGGAAATAAACTGTGAGGCTTTTAATGAGCTCATTACTTTATATAGTATAGTCAGATATATCAATCTGAGCAACTTGCAGAAACTTTACAGTTGTCCTGAATGACCATCCAGTGGAATAGAGGCTTCCAAAGTCCAAAACAAAATTCAACATATAATATATTATCATTCATATATTGGCATCCATATTGGCATGGACACTATTGTTTTGTTCCTCATTCATAGTGGTCAGCCAAAGTTAAAGATAAGAAACAAAAGCATAAGATGTTGGAATGAGCAGGTCAGGTAACATAGTTAATGTCTCAGATCAATGATACTTCATTAGGAGAAAGGTGAAAAGATACTGACTTTCACCAATTTTTTGCAGAGGATTATCGGTACTTGTTCAGCCTCCAATACTTCAGTCCATGTTGGAATTACATTTAACACTCATCAAATGGGTTTTCCAGTATCATTCACTTGTATGACTTTTTCCTCACATTGAACTCATACATTATATCTGTCCATCTGGTGATCTAGTTTGGTTTTGTCTTCAGATGAAGGATAGGCCTTTGTTCATCAGCTACCTCAGAAACCACAGAACTGGAATGGAAACAAGTTATTCTCAACCTGAGGGACTGCCTATGAAGAATAACAGTGGTGATGATGCAAATAATAATTGCTACCAATTCATTTTATATTCAACAGCTTTATAAGGACATACCAAATCATGTCACAGTACCATGCTATTCTATTTGCTTATCGTGTTTTCTGTTTTGTTTGAATTGTTTTGTTTCATGTTAGTTATTCTGAGACACTCAAAAAATACCCTTTCTTGTCTGAAGCACTTATCTTAGTTAGCAATTGATTCATACATTTTGGTGGACATACCTGTATACCTGTCAAGACTATTGGCACAAATCCTAGCTTAGTTTACTTTTCAATGTTACTGTGGATTGAAACAATTTTGACTCTTGCTCTTACAAACTTAGATTTTACACAGTTGCAGTTCTGCTACCTATATTGTGCTGGTGGTCTCATCTTTATTCTTTTTCTTTCTGACCTTGTATATCTGATTATCTTTTAAGCCTGCAGCATTTGTTATGGCATGTAATCATTACGAAAAAAATGATTTACAGAACGTGATGAAACAAAACGTAATTGCAATTCTACATTCCATTTGGAGCAATGGTCAACAATGTAACTGGAAGTCAGCTCAGCCCTGAGAACTCTGTGATCATTGGAGCAACATAAATGCTGCAACAAACCCCCTCCACTCTGCCCTGTGTTTGGCTGGTATACTGTTGATTTGGGCCTTGGCTGATCCAACGTATGGTTAACTAAGTTGCATTACTTTACTTGTAGTTCTTTGTGTAGAGTGACTGATTGGCACCATCTCCAGATATGCTTAGTCAATGGGTCGCAAAGAGCTCATAGAGCTCACGCACCCTACAGCATTTCTTGTTTTCACTCCTGCGATGGTGTGTACAAATCTTTCTCACCCAGGTGCAGGCCCTAGCTTGATCATCAACAACGTCCCCTTGGGATAAGTTGCCTTTATTTTAAATGGTACCATTGCCAAATCAAAAGAAGCTTGGCCTAACCAGTAAGTGAAGGAAGTACCCAATTAACTTTTGGCCTTCATCTTCCAACAAATAACATAGTTTCAGCAGTAGGATCTTCATTAAAAAGAAACTACAAAATCCTTACTCCCATCTGGTTTCTTGGAAAACTTACAATATATTTAAATCTGTGCTCATGTTTTATATGCAGCAGTAGATACACATATCAGCTTTGATATGACAATTTGATTACCTTTCACACAACATAAGGTTATATCATTTATGAAGGTCAAGATTTCATTTTGGTTTATGAAGTGATACATTTAATAAACATATTCAAGGGAAATAAATTTTATATCAGAAATTGTTTTCATTGCAGTCACAAATGAAATCGCACAATCACCCCTGAGGAAACTAATATCAAGACACAAATATAATTTGTCTTATACAAAGGCTGAGAAATCATCGAGGTGAACTTTTGAATTGATAATAGAATAAATGTGGTTGGTGTGGTGTACATCGACTTTGCTGCCTAATAGGCTTGTCGACTAAATTGACACCTATGGAGTAAAAGGGGCAGAAGCAGAACCGATAATTAGTTGAGACAGAAAACAGCGAGTATCAGTGAAAGACTGTTTTTCAGACTAAGTGCAATAATCCCTTCCCCAATTTCCACATTTCCAGATCACACAAAATTTGGAAGCACAGCAAACTGTGTGAAGGATAGGAAAAGACTTCAGGAGGACATAGGCTGGTGGAACGGGCGGTGATGTGGCAGATAAAATTTAGTGGAGAAAATTGCAAACTGCTACATATCAGTCAGAAGAACCAAAAGAGGCAATGTAAGGCAATACAAATGAGAAAGCACAATTCTGAAAGGAGCAGAGGAAGTTGGAGCTATATGTGAATAAATCATTGAAAGTGGTGTGTTGCTTGAGAAAAGGTAATAAAAAAACGAGGCCTTGGGATTTATGAATAGAGGCAAAGAATACAAGAGACAGGAAGTCATGATGATACTTAATAAAAACACTTGTTTGGCCACAATTAGAGTATTGTGTCAACTTACGGGTGCCATGATTTAAGAAGGATAAGAAGCCCTTAGGGAGGGGATTAAGAGATTTCATAAAATGATTCCAGAGATGAGAAGTTAGGGAAGTGGGCCGAGGAGTGACAAATGGATTTCAATACAGATTGAAGGTGAGGTGATGCAATTTGGAAAGTCAAACCAGCATAGGACTTATACTATGAATGGTGGGACACCAGCGAGTGTAATGGAACAGAGAGACCAAGGAGTACAAATGCATAGTTCATTGAAAGCAGCATGACAGGTAGACAGGGTGGTGAAAAAGGCATTACGCATGCTGTCCTTCATCAGTCAGGGCATTGAGCATAGGAATTGGGACATTGTGCGTCATTGTATAAGTCATTGGCGAGGCTGCACTCGGAGTACTGTATACAGCTTTGGTCACTCTGTTATAGGAAAGGCGCAGTTAAGCTGGAAGGAGTGCTGAGAAGGTTTATGAGGATGTTGCCAGGACTAGAGGGACTGAGTTATAGGGAGAGGTCAGTCAGGCTAGGTCTTTATTCCTTGGAACGTAGGAGAATGAGGGGTGACCTTATAGAAATGTTTAAAATTATGAGAGGCACAGATAAGGTGGATGGTAACAGTATTTTCCCCAGAGTAGGGGAGTCCAAAACTAAGAGTATAGGTTTAGGGTGAGAGGGGAAAGATTTAAAAGGGAACTGAGGGGCAACATTTTCATGCAGTGGGTGATGAGTATATAAAATGAGCTGCCAGAGGAAGTGGTTGAAGCAATAGTATAATTTAAGAAACACTTGGATAGGTACATGGAGGGACAGAACTTAGAGGGATATGGACCGAACGCAGGAAATTGAAACTAGCTTAGTGTGCAACTTGGTTGGCATGGACTGGTTGGGCTGAAGGTCCTGTATCCATACTGTATTTCTCTATGAGTCTATGAGGGATTTTAGTTATGTGAATCGACTGGGGAAACCAGGGTTATCCTCCGTGGAACAGAGAAAGTTGAGAAAGGAACAGATAGAGATACTTAAAATCACATGGGATACAACAAAGTCGATAAAGAAAAACTGCCTCTAACTGGTTTGCTCTTGCATAGAGCCAGCCTGGCCTCCATGGGACTAATGTTGTGATCGTGCTGTGATTCCGTGAATCAGTTTAAAGATGACTATTATCTTGATAATAAATGTTTCAAAAGCTCTGAGGTTATAGCATGGGATAGCAACAAAAGCCAGAACTTTTCTTGGACCTATTCCCATTCTTCTGCTGCGGCAACAATATGGCCCATCATAGATCCACATTTCTTGTAAAGTTATAGAGTAGCCATTTCTTTTGAGGTCCTTATTGGAGCTAGAATAAATGATTTTTCCCCACTGGGCTTGAACATTGGCCCAGAGGATTTTTGGAGCTTTAATCTTTAAAATAAATAAATGAATTTGCAGTGGAGACAGAAATTTTATTAAGGCTCCGTTCAACAAATATTATTATGCAATGTGATTTCAGGGTCTAGTCACATGGAAATATTGAAAGGTACAGACTGAAAAGCATCTGTCTTTTAGTTAAGTGCTTCTACACTATTTACTTGCTTTCTCTCCCTGGGAAATTAGCATTATTTGTGTAATTTAGTTAAGTCTAAATGATTCTGTGTTTGCTTGTAGTTGTTGGTTTTAGAAGTTTGACCATCTTATCTGTACATTCTTCTACTCCCTCATCACACTAGACTACATTAATAATACCATACCAGAAACTTCCCTACCACAGGGGAAATAATTCTACGCTCCTCACCCTCTCAGATGCTGGACCAGTTAGATTGTCTTAACCTGAATATTACAATTGTGTCGAAAGCACAGTGGCAGAGTAACTGGCACTGCTGAATTATTGTTCCAGGGACCTACATTTAATCCTCACCATGGGTGCTATTTGTGTAAAGATTGCACATTCTCCTTGTACCATGTGGGTTTCTCAAGGTGCTCCATTTTCGTCTCACATCCCAAAGATACACTGACAGGTTATTTCACTCCTGCTAAGAAGTAGCAAAAAGAATCAAAGGGAAGTTGGTGGACGTGTGAGGAGAATAAGTTGCAGTGGTACAGGGAAATAAAGAGTGGGGGAATGGGATTAATGGGGTTTCTCTGCTATGAGATGGCATGGACCATATGTGCTGAAAGATCTCCTTCTATATCATGCTAAGTAAATTTAAAGTTCTATTGTTATAATGCAGTACTTTTAATATCTTCTTCTGTGTATGTGTTACATGGGAGGAACAGAGAATTAAAGCTGGTTTATGTTATATACAATTCTTTTTCTATCCTCTTCTCCCTTACATTGCTGAGAGGAAATGTCAATTTTGCTCTTTGGCTTTGTTGTAGGGTGGTGACCTTTTGCTCTACACCTATTCCTCCCTTAGTTGTGAGCTCTCTGTGGGAGGGTATTTTTCTTTTTTTATCATTTTATGTCCAAAACATCTAATATGTTGCCTCTTGATCTCGTATAGAATTAGTTGGAACCCATTTCATGTTTCTTATATGATCTCTCCCCAGTTTTCTCCTCAGGCACCCTATTTTGGTGGTCATGAACATTCTGCACTATTCTGATGTTAATGTATTGATCTAACAATGGCAGCAAAATGTGAGAAGGAAGATTATTTGTATTATGTTCTTCTTGGTCTGTATATATTCAAACCAGCAAAAGAAAAGAATGTTGTATAGATTAGTTTTCTGCTAACAGGATTTTCTAAAGATTTATCTGTTTCTTAGAATATAAGCTTCAAACTTGAAATATAAATTTACTGAAGTAAACGGATTCATCCGGTTTGTTATGCTCTTTGCAAAGAGGGTCATTAAATGACTTGGGGAGCATATATGGCAGAAATGAATTTTAAATCAAACCTGAAAAATCCTACAGTTAAGTTTTTTTGAATAACTCAGTTTAATGCAGAACTTCACAGGAAATGTGGGAGGGAATTATTTCAGCCACTCATATACTTATGAATATGCTTAATGAAGCAATTGATAAAGTCACTCTAGCAGAATCGTTATGTGCAGCTGTAATTATACTGATACATAAAAAGGAAAAGATCCATTATCAAGCTTGACTATTGACCAATTTTACTAATTAACATTGAAAGTAAAATGATTACCAAAGCAATCACTTTAAGATTGGGAAATATATTGCCTAAATTAACCATGAAAAGTAAGTTAGCATTACTAAAAATAGATCTTTATCAACAGACAATCAAAGACTCCTTCAGGTACTCAGTTTGAAAATATAACAATTCAGATTTGGTTGCCTGTATGAGTGGAAAGCCTGTAATAACATTGCATGGAACTACCTTTAACATAGCTTTTTGATAGAACCACCTATCAAAATTATTCATCATGATTTAGTTGAATGGCAGAACAGGCTTGGTTCAAATGACTACTCCTATGTTTCTATTCATTTGTTATCAGTGAATTCTGACATCAATCCAGACCAGTTTTGTGGGTAATAATTTTTTGTGCTGCAAAGATTTGTCAGAAGTAACTTTAATGTTCTTTCTGTTTGCTGATATTTTAAGTACTGAGAACTGTTAAAAAAAAGTGATAAAATTGAAGATTAGAATGATTTTGTCACACAGGTGTACCAGAATTCCTAGCAAAATTGCAAAACCAAAAATGTTAAACACTTCTAAAAGCCAGTTGTAAGTTGTTGTTAAAACTCCAATCTATATTTATTGCTATCAAGTATTAATGGTCAGAAATAATGAATTAAATTAAAAAGCACAACATTAAAAAAAACATTATGAGTAAAACATAGATGGTATTGTAATGCATCTGAGTGAGATCTTTGGTGTCATATCATCAAGGAAGTTGCATTATAAGAATCCATGGACCATTTCCCACAGCATGCAGCAGAATAAGTTTTATGATTTTCTATTAAACATTGCATAGCATAATTATCCCTCTGAATTATCAGATCCAGAATTACGCTTAACAGTTTTGACTTAGATTATTTTAATTCTAGATCTCCAATAATAAGACTCAGGGAGGTGGAATGGTTTTTAGAAACACATCAACAGTTTTAGATCACTTACTTTCCACTAGATTAATTCAACCACTAAAATTAGACTTTAAGATAACAAATTTGGCATGTAGGAAAATTCATAACAGAAAATTCATTAAACTACAAAGTATGCATTATGTGCAATCATATCAAATTATCACAACCTTGTCCAACCAACCACACTGTAAAAGACAATTAAATTAAATGTTCTTATCTGAAGGGACATTTGTTTACCTGGGAAATGTCTTGAACTTTCTGTATGCCTGATTATGTGCCCATCATTAAGCCAGTATAGTGGAGAAAGTCTTGTATTAACATTTGTCAGCTTGTTAAAAATATACTTATGCTTGAATTGACAAAGTGTTTGTTTCTGAGCAAGGTTAGATGTAACTATATACAGCAACTTCACTTCATTCAGTGCAGATCAACAATGAGGCAAACTGCAAAATGGTCTTTGCACAAAACCACTTCAGCAACTTGGATACTAACCTTTGGTTGTTGGCATCTGACTGCACCTGTTCCTTGTCTGGTCTCGCTGTATCATTCAGACATAAAGGTGAGTATCATTATCAATGCCATTAGATTGACACAAAAACCTACACATCAGAATCTAGTGAAGACCTGTATATTATCAATAAAATAAATGTAGATTTTGGATGTACTTATTATTTCTGTTGCATGTTTTTTGTAATAAGCATGATTTTTCTCCCTTTTGACAACCGGTGTTTAGCAGTTTCACCTCAACCTTCAAATCATTTTCTACATACAGATGAAAGGATTCTATGTGAGCCCTGATCTCCTTCCAGACTATTGCTGAAATAGTTTCTGAAGTGCTAAGCCAATGTTATCTTTATCTCATAAGTCATGAATTATTTTTATTTATTCACATTGCTAGCAAACCATCTTTAATGCATCTCTAAATTGCCTTGAAAGGGTGGTTACTTCCTTCCTGAACTGCTCCATTCCCTGCAGTTAATGCTGTCATAACAATGTTGTTATGTAGGGAATTCTTGGATTTTGACCAATTAACAATGAAGTGTTGGTGACATATACCCAACTCAGGGTGGTGTGTGACTTGGAGGGGAGTTTTCAGGTAATGGCTTTCCCAGATGTTTGCTGCCCTTTTTCTTGCAATTGGTAGAAGTGGCATGTTTCCGAGGTGCTATCTAAGATTTTTGGTGAGTTGTTGCAGTACTCCTTGTAGACTATATTGACTGCACATATGATACATCAGTTGTTGGGGAGGGGGTAAATATTTAAGAATGATGGGTAAGGTACCAATCATATGGGCTGCCTGGTCCAGGAGAATGGCAAGGGTTCTTGACTGTTGTTGGAACTGCAATCAACTAGGCAAGTGGAGAGTATTCCATCACTCTCCTTACAAGCCTCACGGAGGGAGGACAGGATTGGGAGAGGTAGAAGGTGAGTTGCACACCACTGGATACCCATTCAGTGGTCTGGTCTTGTAGTTACATTATTTATGTAATTTGTCAATTTGAGATTCTGATCAATGATGGTCTTCCCATCATGTTGATGATGGGAGTTTGTTGATGGTAATAGAGTAGAATGCCAAGGATAGGTGGTTAGAATCTCTCATCTTGGAGATGGTCTTTGCCTGTTACTCATGGCATGAACAGATTTATAAATTCAGTCTTCAGTTATGTAGCTATAACAAGAAAACATAAAAATATATTTTCTGCAAGCAAATTCTTCAATTGCAAAAGCAAAGTACTTATTTTGTCTCATTTTTTTCCAGTCTTCATGGAAAGTCATCATCCCGAAACATTAACTCCCCTCTCCACAGATGCTACCTTATCTGGCAGGCATTTCCAGCATTTTCTGTTTTTATTCTACAATTGCAAAGATTTCTAAAGAATACGCTAAAAGGAGACTAATGTATTGCAACAATATGTGGTTGAACAAATCTGCCACCAAAAAATAAATCTGTTTGCTTCATAATTCTATCACATTAATTTTGTACAACACATTTTATCTTACATTATAGATTATTTTACATTATACCACCTTTCTTATTAAGGTGTGGTCTCTATAAAAAAATTAAACTACCATATAATCCCCACACACACACATCCACCCCACCACCTACCCCCACCAGAAATAAATAATAACAGTTATATCATACACTGTTAAACCTTTGTAGGAATGTACCAAGTAAAAAAAAATATCTACTGAACTAGTCTGTTTCTTAAACTACTGTCCACCGGTTGTCATGGATGTGATGGGCTGAATGGCCTGTTTCTCTGCTGTATGGCCCTATGACTCTAACTGTGTAACTCTCATCACAAGGTGGTAAGTCAGTGTGAAAATTACCAATAAAGTTTATGAAAGGATTAATGAAAGACAGTAATAATTTCTTCTGTGGTTACAATGTTAACACTGTGGTTATTTCATTCATCTGCATTAGAACTAATATATCAGATTTATTAATTTCCTTCATATTCAATTAAAATAAAATCATCCATCTTCATAAGAGAAGTCATTTTCAGGCAGGCATCTGCTTTATTCAAAATTCATTGACAACTGATTGATAATAGCAGAATTACTCTACTAACAGTACAAATTTTGCATTACAATCTAATTTACAAGGCTGATATGATAGATGAACTTGCTCACCCACTTAGAAATAGACACAGCTGAAATGGATGCTATCTAATTGACACCTTTGTGTCACACAGTATCTTCCTAAAAAACCATAGAGAAGTAAATATAGTACTGCTCACTTCATGGCATCAAGCAAGAGAGACAAAGAATATAAAACCTGGATTGCTACAAAACTAAAACAGTACCTATCAGCCTAGCTGCAGAACTTCCAAAAACCAGAATTGTTGAGAGTTTCAATTATATTTTAAAACCTGAGACACAAACATGCAGATTGATTGAGTGCTGCATTGTTGAGGTTGTTTGTCAAATGAGATATTAAACAGTTAACCTTGTCTACTTGATTAAATGGAAGTAGCACCAAACATATGGGTTTAAATCTGATCACGTTAGCCCACAAGTGATACACTTGCGCACACAATAAAATCATCTGCAAATAAACAAGGTTGTCCTGATGAATGGTATTTCTGAATAACACTAAAAGAATTCAGTTGCTGATTTCTCTTGTAGCTTGGTGTGGCATTTTGCTGCATATACAATGCAGACTGTATCACAATATGATAAAAGTAACTGCCCTCCAAAAATTTCATTCGTTATTAAACACATCATGATATCCCTGGGATGTGAAAAGCATTACATATATTATTTTCTTTTTGACATATTTAATCATGCATGTAAGGAACTTTACTGCAAACTGCACAGCTTTGTTCTTCATTATCCTCATTTGAAACTAATCACTTTTGTGCAATATATTGTCTTTGGAATAAAAGTGCCTTTGGCTTTCAGAAGGACTATTTAAATGCAGTGAAGTTGAAAATAGTCAGTATTCATTCAAGGAGGGAGCTTCTTGATCAGATTAAAGGGATAACACAGAGTTTCCATACATTTCACATGGATATCCATGTATGACTCACATCAAAGCTGTGGGCAATAATAGCAGAAGGTGCAGGATTTTCAATTGTTTTCTAATAAGTATTAAACAAAATGCAAATCTTATTCTTAACAGCCTGAAGAAATTTATATTTGGATAGCTCTGCCAACTAAACTTTTTCAAAATATATAACTAAGGAAAACATTTTGGAACAAAAGAATCTGAAATTTCTTTTGGAGAATGTCAGTGACAGGGTCTTGAAATTACTACATTTTAATCCTATTAAAATATTGTTGTGTGTCATACTAATGCTGTTTTAAATATCTCGTAAACATCATGGTCTTCAATTGTGAGGCTTGAAGAACAGTGTTGTAGTTTTCCCTTTGTAACGCTGTGTCAGTTTCAGCACACCACGCTATTGATTTGTTGGAAGACCTCATAGCTGCCAACACATTCTCACAGCTGCAGCCTTGGAAGACAGCACTTAAAGGGGCATATGCACTATTCAAACCATATTCTTTCAGCAAGTACTAGCGCTATTTCTTCAAGACTGGATACTGCGATGATGCGAGTGGGGAAGAAGGAGTGGGGTGAGTGGGAGGGAGTTTAATCCCAGGAGGTCCCACTCAGGCTGGTGAAAAACAGTACCCACAGAAGAGGGCCACAGAGACCTCCAGGCATTCTGGAAGTGGGTTGCCAGGGAAGTCTTGGGAAGGGATAGTTCCACATGAAAGGAGTTTAATGCATGGATGCATTTTGGGGAAGCCCACAATACGGGCAAACACTTGAGCCCAATGTGCCTGTAGAAGTAGGCAGAAAGAAAAATATAAGTCTTCTCCTCTTGAGTATGGAGATAGGTGACAAACCACACCCCAATTCTCACTCCCACCACATCCCACCGCTTTCCCCCATTGCCCCACTACTTCCAGAAATGAATACAGCAAACTACAAGATGTGGCAGCAGGTTGGAATGATCCTGAGGCTAGGAAGCTGAGAGGAGTCATGACCTTAACACGGGCAAAACATTCCAAGCCCACATGTGAGCCTATATTTCATGTTGCAGGAGCTTCCAGAGGACAAAACAAAATGCTTTTTAAGTGTTGGCCCTTTAAATAGCCAGCTTTCTGGAGATACAGAGTTTGTTCCAAGATCCATATTTTCCAGACCAAAAATAACACAGGAGCTGAAATGTGAGTATTGCCTAATAGTTGACTTCGTTTGGGAAGTGTTACTGTCAAGAAAATGTTCCAGAGCTATTGAAAAGATGCTAATAAATGTTTAAAAAAACTCAGGCTGATCCATATTAGGTGCATAAACATTAACCATAACAACTTTTTTGTTATGAAGTAAACCAGTAATTAATAAAAATCTACCATTCGGGTCTGAAATTGTCTCATGATGAACAAATGAAATTGAGGAGTCCATAAAAATAGAAATTCCTTTCATGTTTGCTTGTGAGTTAGAATGGAACTGTTGACCCCTCCAAAATCTAAAAAAGCACTGATTATCCTCTTTCCTAATATGAGTCTCCTGCGCAAAAATAATCTGAGCATTCAGTCTATGAAAAACTTTAAAGATCTTCTTACGCTTAATTGAATTACTCAAGTCGTTTGTATTCCATGTAACGAAATTAATCATCTTATCCATATTAATAGACTAAAAAAAACATATAGGATGTAAAGGGCTAACCTTGTTGCTAAGGAGATTCGTTAACTGGAAGAGGAAAAAAAGTTCGAAAAGGAGCCGGATATGACGACAGTTCAGACATATTTGTAGGTTATCAGTCCAGAAGAAAAAAAACAACTAACCTAAAAACAGCCCCACCCCCCACCCACCAAAGCCCGAAAACTGGCCAATTGGCAGCCAGAATGCTACCCACTATTGTTTAACTCCAACCTTTTGGTGGCAGATCTCCAAGTTGAAAAAAACGCAAGGCACCATCAATGGTCTAGACATGAAAAAATGCCAAAACGATTTTTTAAATAGTAAACAGACTTGCAAAAAAGTCTTATTTTAACTCCAAAGAGAAAAAAGACAATCAGTCACTCAGTTAAATTCTTAATTATTACTCAAACAGAACATTAAAAATGTTAAAGTAAAATAATAAGAAAAAAATTAAATTAAAACATGGTAAATATCCATGTTCCAGAACCTAGCACGAAAAAAATTAACAAAGGGCAAGAAAATATCTCTGGGCATAAAAAGCATTTAAACCTGTAAGTTAATTATTGCTTAGTAGACCAATTAAAGCACAAGAAAAGCACATCTCTTGAACATTTGGAGACAAAAAAGTTAACTTTGGAGGAAATCTTCAGCTTCTTTAACGGAATTAAACCACCGGCATGATTTGTCGGGAAACAAAATTCTCAGGCGGGCTGGGAACAGTAATGATAATTCTCTTGATAAAGTCGTGACATAATTGGTTTGTAAAGCAATCTCTCTTTCATAACTTCTAGGGTGTAATCTTCAACCAGACCAAACTTCCAACCTTTGTATTGGATCATTCCTCGACGATGAGCAATTCAAATCAAATGCTCTTCGGTACTCACATAGTGAAATCTCAATATTACTGGCCATGGTTTTTGCTCTGCTGGAGGTTTTGGTTTTAACACTCGGTGAGCACGATCAAGTATAGGGCTTGTAGAAAAAACTTCAGGACCAAACACATCATTCAGAAGTTTAGAAAAGAATTCAATGGGATTACCAGATTCAGCGTTCTCGGAGAGGCCCATAATCCTCACATTATTTCTCCGACTGCGGCTTTCTAAATCAATAATCCTCTGTCTTTGCTGTTCCAGTCTTTTTTTGGTCACTATTAAATCTTTTTCCAATAAGTCCAGCCTGTGACCTCTCTCTTTGCCAGCTTGATCCAGTTCAGCAATTAATTGATGTTGTTTTGCACTCTCCTGTATGAGTGTGGTCTGTCTGTCTTCCATATCTTTTAACAGCATTTCCAAAGTGGCAAATCTCTGGTCAAGCTTTTTATCCAATTTAGAGATAGCTTCCAAAGTGAGTTGAGGGTCTCCATTTCCCTTGCTATCAGCTCCAGCCTTAGCTCTGGTATTCATTCCAACACTTAGAGGTCAAAATCAATCTTGTAAAAGTATTATAAAAGTCTTAGTAAAGGGTGGTGCATAAGGAGTTAAAAGGTAAGTAGAGCAAAGCCAAGATACGACCTACTCCATTTAGGGCCCCCAAGTTACTGTCAAGAAAATGTTCCAGAGCTATTGAAACTCTTGCCTGAGAGTAAGGGGCTGAGTTCTCCATCAGGCCTGAAACTGGACATAATATTGCTCAGCTCCAAGTTATACCAGCTTTTCAACTGCATAACATCATTTTTTTTTCCAGAACTTCTTGGTCATGTCATTGCGTTTAAACCAGAGTCTGGGAAATTTAATTAATCTCTGAAAATGGATACAAAGATTATATTACTCAGTTAATCCACGCCTTTTTACATAACACATTAAAATGATGCCACCTGTCTTTCTAAATTACTTCTGTGCACTTCTGATGTTTTAGCCATGTCATCTTTTGCATCAGCAAGTGGCCCGATATGACAGTGAGGAGCACTAGTTAAAGGCAATGTGCACCTCTTAAAGGAGAACCACATTATGATTGTGAGAACAAGTGAGAATCAAGGTTTTCTGACATAGCTCTAAAGATCTTGTTGGAAGAGGTTCTGATCACTAATAGGACAAAAGGGATCAATGATGAACCATCTGCAAAATGAATCTCCTTTACATCAGAGAAACAAAGGATTGCAGATACTGGAATCTAGATGAAAAACATCTGAGTTCCTCCAGCATTATAGTGTTTTTCTCCTTTACATCATCTTTCCCTCTTCCTCCTTGTCTGCAAACTTTTCCAATTCAACAGTTATGGATAATGCAAGCTCACTTTTCTCTTTTCTCACCGCCTCAAAGCAACACCACCCTTGTCCGCTTTTCAATTCAGATGCCCAAAGACTGAGACCTGCTCGGTCAGTAGAGGAAGAGGCAATAATAATGAAAAGAAGACACCATTGGTTGACCATTCAATTGCAGCCACCAGCTCAGATGGTGACACTACATGCAGTTCAAAAGCTAGAGAAAGGATTTGCAAAGGACATTGGACACATGTACCAGAGTCATACCACGTGGTAAAAGTCATATAACATAAGGGTGAGTTATTGCTTATACCTCTCATGGAAGGCTGAAAGGAGCTAGTATTATAAAAGTTTAGAATCATGGTCACCTTGATTGGCACAGTTAATGCTATTCTTGTCCAATGTCACGTTTGCTGTTTTAGCTGTAGGCATAGACATATTTTGGCCACAAGGACCCTCGATAGCAAAGTTGTCTCAAACACTGCTTGTCTCAGAAGTTGGCAAAAAGAGAATTGCTTTCTAAAGACCCCAGGTAGATAATGGCTTCACCTTAAAAGTCTTTCTTCCACTCTTGCTCCTCCCCTTTATGATAAGTTGTCATCCGTTACATGATTTATCTTCATTTCCCACTCATTCTCAATCCCCAGGCTTTCTGAACTGTAAGCAACCTGTTTCAGCACAAGATATTTTAAGAGCACCACCTTGATTCTCCATATGACTGCTCACACTTCACTTGAGGAATGCTCCAAAATGGGTAGGACTTCAACAGATAATAATCAACATCACACTTTTAAGCATTGCACCAGTTTTTAAGTTACAGATTTTAGCAGGGATGGGAGGAAGTTGAATTTGAAGACCCTGTGTGCCATTTAGTGCCATGTTTTCCCATGAACAGAACATCAACTTCAAAGATGGTATCACTGGTATCGAATGGCCTTTGCATACTGTTTGTAATAATAAAAATGGTGTCCCTTTTTCAATTGTACCTAGTTTAGCATTTTGTAAATTGTACCTAGTTTAGCATTTCCTTTCAGCTTCTCAGACCCATCTTTTGTGTGTTATAAGTTCATGTAGCATCCAAAAGCTGGGCGTTATGACGTCCAATCTTTTCCCCATTTATAGTGTTTGCAGCTAAATCTATAAAATTCATCTTTCCATATTTCCTTGTTAAATAGGAGATCATTCAGCCTATTGAATCTATGCAGCTCACAGAGCATTCCCATTCCTCCAATAATTTTCCCACTATTCCTGCCCGGATTCTACCAACTACCGAAACTAGGTGCAATTTTCAGTGGGCGATTAACCTGCCAACTTACATGCCTTTGGGATGTGAGAGGAAACCAGAGCAACTGGAGGAAACCCATATGGTCACAGGGAGAAAGTGCAAACTCTACACAGAGAGCACCAGAGGTCAGGATTGAACTTGGTCTGCTGGAGCTGTGAGGCAGTGATCACGGCTAGTCTCTCCTTTCTGTTCCACTGTGCCATCCTGAACAAACCTCTGTTTTCATAAACTATATTCATAAACTATATCTCAATAACTCTCTCAGAAGGCCAAATAATTTTGAATAATGAGGTAAAGTTTATTCAATTCAAGTAAATTACTTAGCATAAATAATTAAGTATTTCCTTAAAAGAACAATCATTTCATGTATTTTGCTTATTAATGGAAATGAGGATGTGTATTAACCATAAGATTTTCCCTTTGTTTTCAATCAATGAGAAATCTGAAGAGGAAGCTTGTTTATCCACAAAGATACTCTATATGGCAAAGACAAATAAAAATCACTGTTAGAATGTTCCAAAATTGTTTTTGTGTAAAATTTTATATGTTCTGTGAACCTTCATCTAATTATACAGTATGTGTCATTTTCATGAAGTAGGTCTAACTTTTCACCATGACTTTTAATTGTGTGACTTCATACCCAAATATAATTTTCAACCATTGATAGCTACTTTATTTCCTAAGTGTGGTATTATTTAGACTCATGTTGTTTTAACTTATAAATGTTTCATCAGAGAATATATAAAGCCAAAGTCTGAAACATTGACTCTGTTTCTTTCTCCATGGATGTGCCTGACCTGCTGAAGAGCGCCAGCATTTTCTGTTTTTATTTAAGAAATCTTGCATCAATGGTAATTTACTTTTGGTACCCACAATGTGTTGTAAAAGAAAATTGTAAAAATAAAAATGTTCTAAAAATGGTTAATAGGGAATTACAGCATGAAAACAGGCTCTTCAGCTTACTAAGTCTGTGCCAACCATCAAACACCTATTTTTATGATCTGAATCCATTTCAATCCCTCCACATTCCCATCAACTCCCCTCAGATTCTACCACTCATCAACACACTACCGGCAATTTACAGTGGCCAATTAACCTACCAGCCTGCATGTCTTTGGAATGTGGGAGGAAACTGCAGCACCCAGAGGAAACCCACCCATCTGGTTACAGGGAGAACCCATCTGGTTACAGGGCGGCACGGTAACGTAGCGGTTAGCGTGACGCTATTACGGCGCCAGCGATCGGGGTTCGATTCCCGTCGCTGTCTGTAAGGAGTTTGTACGTTCTCCCGTGTCTGAGTGGGTTTCCTCCGGGTGCTCCGGTTTCCTCCCACATTGCGAAGACGTACGGGTAGGTTAATTTGGGTTTAAAATGGGCAGCGCGGACTCGTTGGGCCGGAAGGGCCTGTTACCACACTGTAAATAAATTTTTTTTAAAAAACATACAAACTCCACAGACACAGCACTAGGGGCCAGGATTGAGCCCAGATCACTAGAGCTATGAGATAGATGCTGTACTGACTGCTGCACTGTGCCATCCTTAAAGATAATTTAAAAAAAACTATATTTTAGTTAACAATCTGATGTCCTTAAGAGACTGGTGGGTTGCAATACCTCATCTTACATCAATAAAGCAGTGGGAACAAGAGAAAGTTTTATATTCCCATCTACTTTGGTGCCTTTTATAAGCAATGTTGATAATCAAGGTTTCTATCCAATCAATATCACCAGAAAACATCTTGGGTGAATGAATTGATTTCATCTGGAGATTTGCTCATCTTTGAAAATCAAGGAGTACTTCCAGAAGGAAATTGAACACTTGAAAAATAATGGAATGTTTGAAAAACAATGTGTTTATCCTGTTCTAGTTGAACAATAAAAATGTAATGGCTGAGAAATATTTTCTCTATTTATCACCAGCAATAGTACTGTTTATTGATCAACATTTATAAGAAAATACTCTAGACAGTTTTCACTTTGACCATATTTTGTTTGAACACGTAGTAGGAAATCTATTTGTGAAGTTCTGAGAGTTAGATCGGCTGCTTTGTAAGGAGAAAGGCCTGCACATCTCAGTTCAACGCAAAAGCTCATTTCAAGATGTTAGCCCCTCCCTCATGCTGTTCTCTTCCTGCAAAAGATGTCTCACTTTATGGCCTTAAGGTTTGAATTTATTTCTTGGGTCTGCTGCTTCCCGCAACAAATGATACCCTAATTTGGAAAATCAATTATTAAGATTATTAAGGTGCAGAGCACATGAATCAAAATAGCAGGCAAGATAAACCCCTGGCTCCACTTAAAGCTCACTTCCACAACCATTTAATATGGAGGTGTATTTTGGCCACAAAAGTACAGGGAGGTGTTCTGCAGCTCATTTTAAACTCTCTTATGGGATTAAGGATGAAGTAGAATCAACTGTAGCATAAGAGAAATGGATGTTCTCTTGATAAAGGGAAATTTGTGGGGCTACCTGGGATAGCCAGTGGATTAGGATTAATTGAATAACTCTTCAGAGGCAGGACAGACACAATGGATTAAATGGGCTATGTCTATACTATATAATTCAACTAATTCTAAAAACAAAAGCAAATTTCTCTTTGTTTCAGTTTTTAATTTACTGAAATCATTTAACAAAGATATGATGAAAAAGAATATTCCTCCATTGAGAAGTATTTAAAACATATCAAAGCCTTAATTTTTTCTCATCCATGGATACTTGCTATCCTTCATTTCCAGTTACCTCTGAGCGAACAGAAAATGGAGTTTCCAGAACAAAGCCCACATTCTATTTCCTAATGTGCTGCTGTCTGTAGTTTCTGATTTCCTCACGAACACAATTAAATTCATAACAATTATTTTTCTCAAAACTTCCATGATGACCCAGTTAAAGTCCTGCTAATCAGCTTCAATGGAAATTTGTACTATTTTTTCCGTGGTAAATCAAACAGAAACAGTCATGAATTTGCTTGCAGACTCAGTGATTCAGCAGATCAAGACTTTGTTGCAACACACCAGATGGTCATTGTACAATTGTTCCTTGAATCACACAAGACTCAGGTTACATGGAGATGAAACATCTATCTTACCAACTACCATTAGAGCTTTTAAACGATTTACTGTATTGCATGCAATAGCATTTAATTCTCTGAAAAGCGTTCCACATCACTCACTACAGCTCTTTAAATACATGATCAGTGGGCTGTTTAAAGGTTTCGATATACTGCCAGCTGTATATTTCATTCTCATTCATAGGAAATCAAAAGTATCAAAATCTGGATCTTTAAATAAATCATCACAGGGTAGTATTTCATGCTCAGTACCTTCTGTGGAATGCTTTTCATGCCAGAAATGCATTTGAGAATTCAGGAGCACGTAACCACAATTTTCCTTCCATTTAAATCAAAGGATGAATGATTTTATGGGGTGGTAGTGCTTTGGATATGTTATTGGACTAGTAATTTAGAGATCTGGACCAATGAATTCAAATCTGACAATGGCAGCTGGGGAAGTAATTAGTAATTGTGTTAAAACCCCATCTGGTTCTTTACTATCTTTTAGGGACTGGAATCTTCTGTCATGGACCGAGTGCAACTGCATGTCCGCAACAAAGTTGTAACTCTCAACAGTCCTCTGAAATGATCCAGGAAGCCAAAGAATTCAAATTCAATTAAGGATTGTCAGTAAGTGGCCAATACCAATGAGCTACAAATGATTTAAAAAAGGCCACATGCTCAAATTCTAGACCTACTCCCCAGGATTACATCAAAAATGCAAGTCTTCTAGAGGCTACAGAATATCGATTGAAATATAATCTTGTCTGTAGCCTATATAAGCAGATGACTTACACAGCTTTAAAAACTTAATTTGTTGTTAACTCTTGTGAAAATTGGATATTTAGGGTCAAGGTTGTTCCCAGTCACTTGTGTTGAATATGCAAGACAGCAGCAAATAGGCACTGCACTTTCAAAATTTGGTTCAATGAATACCATCACCAAAATTTTCCTGCAATGTACATTACCAGTAGTTTTGCATTTAGTACATGTGGACAGGGAGAAATTTCTACCCATGTGCTACAAAACCCATGTGCCATTGATCAAAATTTCAAGTTTTTTTCAAAGTCACCAAATGCTTTTTTCAGAAAATTAGGATGCACAATTTGGTTGCACTATCTAATTTCATGTAGTTTTCTGCTTCCCTGGGCTGGACTAAACGCTTTGCCATTACTTTTTAAAACTAAAACTAATGGTGCATATTTTACTGGTAAATTTAACTCTTTACATGGCATCAAGACTGGGAATTCTGTGCATACATAGTCAAAGGTTAAAGTCCCTTACTTACTGAATGATACTGATTTCCAAGACCTAGGACTCAACACCTCCCTCTGTAACTGGATCCTTGATTTTCTAACCAACAGACCGCAATCAGTGAGAATAAGCAGCAATACCTCCAGCACGATTATTCTCAACACTGATGTCCCACAAGGCTGCATCCTCAGCCCTTACTCTACTCCCTATACACCCATGACTGTGTGGCCAGATTCTGCTCTAACTCCATCTACAAGTTTGCAGATGATACCACCGTTGTATGCCGTCTCTCAAACAGCGATGAGTCAGAGTACAGGAAGGAGATAGAGAGCTTAGAGGAATGGTGTCATGACAACAAACTTTCCCTCAATGTCAACAAAACTAAAGAGCTGGTCATTGACTTCAGGAAAAGGGGCAGTGTACATACATTTGTCTACATCAATGGTGTTGAGGTTGAGAGCTTCAAGTTCCTGGGAGTGAACATCACCAACAGTCTGTCCCGGTCAAATCACGTAGATGCCACAGCCAAGAAAGCTCACCAGCGCCTCTACTTCCTCAGGAGGCTAAAGAAATTTGGTTTGTCCCCTTTGACACTCGCCAACTTTTACCGTTGCACCAAAGAAAGCATCCTATCTGGATGTACGATGGCTTGGTACGGCAACTGCTCTGCCCAGGACCGCAAGAAACTGCAGGGAGTTGTGGACACAGCCCAACGCATCACGGACACCAGCCTCCCCTCCTTGGACTCTGTCTTTACCTCTTGTTGTCTTGGTGAAGCAGCCAGCATAATCAAAGACCCCACCCACCTGGGATATTCTCTCTTCTCTCCTCTTTCTTTGGATAGAAGATACAGGAGCCTGAGGGCACGTACCACCAGACTTAAGGACAGCTTCTACCCTACTGTGATAAGACTATTGAATGGTTCCCTTATACAATGAGATGGACTCTGACCTCACGATCTACCTTGTTGTGACTTTGCACCTTATTGCACTGCACTTTCTTTGTAGTTGTGACACTTTACTCTGTACTGTTATTGTTTTTACCTATATTACATCAATGCACTCTGTACTAACACAATGTAACTGCACTGTGCAATGAATTGACCTGTACGATCGGTATGCAAGACAAGATTTTCACTGTACCTCGGTACAAGTGACAATAATAAACCAATATCAATACCAATAAATCATGTTTCCATGCACACTGTCGCTAGACACACCAATGAGTCCAGCAGCAGAGCTAAATCTTGCTGAGATTTCCCAGGACTCATGCTGGGAAAAATGGCTCTCAGACTGTGATGACTCGGTTGAATTCAATGGAGTTCGTAGAGACATGGAGAAGAAGGGGGAAGGAAACACGCCTATTTTAATTATTTTGGCTTTATTTAATTATATTAATATTTAATTATTTATTAGTGGATTTGGCATTTTTAACCATATATATTCCATGGTCCACTGCCCTCTCCTACCGGATTCCTTCTTCTTCAGCCCTTTTCCTCTTCTACCTATCACCTCTCAGCTTCTTACATAACTCACTTTCATCCCCAGTCTCCCACCCACCTACTTTCCCCCTCTCACATGGACTCACCTATCACCTGCCAGCCTGTACTCCTTCTGCTCCCCTCACCTTCTAGTTCTGGCTTCTACCCTCTTCCTTTCCAGTCCTGATAAAGGATCTCAACCCGAAACATCGACTGTTTATTTCCCTCCATAGAGACCTCCAGTCTCCCTGATAACTACATCTGCACCAGGTAATCCAGCTGTAGCTCCTTACAGACCGTGTTAGGGAACTAGAGCTGCAGCTGGATGACCTTCGGCTCCTACAGGACACCAAGGAGTACATAGACAAGAGCTACAGGGAGGCACTCACTCCTAAGCTGCAGGAGGCAGGTAGCTGGGTGACTGTCAGGAGAAGGACGGAGAATAAGCAGGTAGTGCAGAGTACAACTGTGGTCATTCGCCTCAATAACAGGTATACTGCTTTGGATACTGTTGTGGGTGGGGGGGTGGGGGAGCCTACCGGGGAAAGCCACAGTGACCAGGTCTCTGGCGCTGAGCCTGGTCATGTGGCACAGAAGTGAAAGGGGGGGGAGAAGAGGAGGGCAGTAGTGATAGGGGATTCCATGGTAAGGGGGGCAGACAGGAGATTCTGTGCTTGTGAAAGAGACTCCTGGGTGGTAAGTTGCCTCCTGGGTGCCAGGGTCAGGGATGTCTTGGATTGGGTCCACAGCATTCTGAAGGGGGAGGGTGAACAGCCAGAGGTCATGGTACATATTGGTACCAATGACATAGGTAGGAAAAGTGATGAGGTCCTGAAGAGGAAATATAGGGAGCTAGCTAGGAAACTAAAAAGCAGGACATCAAGGGTCGTAATCTCTGGATTGTTGCCAGTGCCACGTGCCAGTGAGGGTAAAAATAGCATGATTTGGCAGATGAATGTGTGGCTGAGAAACTGGTGCGGGGGCAGTATTTCAGATTTATTAATCATTGGGATCTCCTTTGGGGAAGATACGACCTGTACAAAAGGGACAAGTTACACCTGAACTGGAGGGGTCCAATATTCTTGAGGGCAGGTGTGCTAGAACTGTTGGGGAGGGTTTAAACTAGTTTGGAAGGGGGATGGGAATTCAAGTGATAGGTCAGAGGTGGGTGCATTTAGTGTACAAGTAGAGGCAGAGTGTAGAAAGACTGTGAGGAAGGATAGGCAGTTGAAAGGGCAAAATAGCCATCAGTTGGATGGGCTGAAGTGTGTCAACTTTAATGCGAGAAGTATCAGGAACAAGGGTGATGAATTTAGAGCATGGGTAAGTACATGGAATTATGACGTGGTGGCCATTTTAGAGATTTAACTGTCGCAAGGGGAGGAATGGCTGCTGGATATTCCTCGTTTTAGATATTTCAAAAGGGACAGGGGTGGAGGTAAAAGAGGTGGGGGAGTTGCTTTGCTGAACAGGGAGAGTGTCACAGCTGTAGAAAGGGAGGACATCCTGGAGGGATCATCTGCCGAGTCAGTGTGGGTGGAAGTCAGAAACAGGAAGGGAAAGATCACTCTATTGGGAGTATTCTACAGATCCCCTAATAGCAGCAGAGACACCAAGGAACGGATCGGGAGGCAGATTTTGGAGAGCTGCAAAAATAACAGGGTTGTTGTCATGGGTGATTTCAACTTCCTTAATATTGATTGGCACCTCCTTAGTGTAAAGGGGATAGATGGGGCGGAGTTTGTTAGGTGTGTACAGGAAGACTTCCTGACACAGTATGTGGACAGGCTGACTAGAGGAGAGGCCATACTGGACCTGGTACTAGACAATGAGCCTGATCAGGTTTCAGATCTCTTGGTGGGAGAGCATTTTGGAGGTAGTGGCCATAACTCCTTGATCTTTACCATAGCCTTGGAGAGGGATAGGAGCAGACGATATTGGAAAGTATTTAACTGGGGGAGGGGGAATTATGATGCTATTAGGCAGGAACTTGGGACCATAAATTGGGAACAGATGTTCTTGGGGAAGGGCACAACGGAAATGTCGAGGTTGTTTAGGGAGTACTTGCATGGGGTTCTGGATAGGTTTGTCCCATTGAGGCAGGGTAAGGATAGTAGAGTGAAGGAACCATGTTTGACTCGAGACGTAGAATATCTTGTCACGAGGAAGAAAGAAGCTTAGCTGAGGTTTGGAAAACATGGATCAGACAGGGCTCTGGAGGGTTACAGTGTAGCCAAGAGGGAGCTTAAGAATGGACTTTGGAGAGCCAGAAGTGGGTATGAGAAGTCCTTGGCAAGTAGGATCAAGGAAAACCCCAAGATGGTCTACAAGTATGTGAAGAATAGGAGGATGACTAGAACGAAGGTAAGACCAATCAGGGATAAAAGAGGAAACATGTGCCTGGAGTCAGAGGATGTAGGGGGGGTCCTTAATGAATACTTTGCTTCAGTATTCACCAGAGTGAGAGACCTTGACATGTGTGAGAATGGCGTACGACAGGCTGATACACTAGGGCATGTCGATGTGAGGAAAGAGGATGCGCTGGAACTTTTGAAAAACATTAGGATAGATAAGTCACCGGGGCTGGATGGGATATATCCAAAGTTATTACGGGAAGCAATGGAAGAGATCGCTGCACCTTCCACGATGATCTTTACATCCTCACTGGCCACAGGAGTAGTGCCGGATGATTGGAGGGTGGCAAATGTTGTTCCTTTGTTTAAGAAAAGGAGTAGGGATAACACTGGGAATTATAGACCAGTGAGTCTTACTTCAGTGGTGGGCAAATTATTGGAGAAGATTCTTATAGACAGGATTTATGGGCATTTGGAGAAGCATAGGCTAATTAGGGACAGTCAGCATGGCTTTTATGAGGGGCAGGTCGTGCCTGACGAGCCTGATTGAATTCTTTGAGAATGTGACAAAGCACATTGATGAAGGTAGAGCAGTGGATGTGGTGTACATGGATTTTAGTAAGGCATTTGATAAAGTTCCTCATGGAAGGCTCATTCAGGAAGTCAGGAGGCATGGAATCCAGGGGAACTTGGCTGTGTGGGTTCAGAAATGGCTCGCCCATAGAAGACAGAGGGTGGTGGTAGATGGAGCGTACTCTGTCTGGAGGTCAGTGACCAGTGGTGTTCCACAGGGATCTGTTCTGGGACCCCTTGTTCTTTGTGATTTTTGTAAATGACTTGGATGAGGATGTGGAAGGGTGGGTTAGTAAGTTTGCTGATGATACAAAGGTTGGTGGTGTTGTGGATAGTGCAGAAGGTTGCTGTAGATTGCAACAGGATATTGATAGGATGCAGACCTGGGCTGAAAAGTGGCAGATGGAGTTCAGCCCGGAAAAGTGTGAAGTGATACACTTCGGGAGATCAAATTTGAAGGCAGAATACGAGGTTAATGGCAGGACTCTTAGCAGTGTGGAGGAACAGAGGGATCTCTGGGTCCACGTCCATAGATCCCTCAAGGTTGCCACGTAAGTTGATAGGGTTGTTAAGAAGGCATATGGTGTGTTGGCCTTCATTAGTTGGGGTATTGAATTCAAGAGCCGCGAGGTAATGTTGCAGCTCTATAGAACACGGGTTAGACCACACTTGGAGTATTGTGTTCAGTTCTGGTTGCCTCATTATAGGAAGGATGTGGAAGCTTTAGAGAGTGTGCAGAGGAGATTTACCAGAATGCTGCCTAGATTGGAGAGCATGTCTTAAGAGAATAGGTTGAGTGAGCTAGGGCTTTTCTCTTTGGAGAGAAGGAAGATGAGAGGTGACTTGATAGAGGTGTACAAGATGATAAGAGGCATAGATCGAGTGGACATTCAGGGACTTTTTCCCAGGGCAAAAGTGGATAACATGAGGGGGCATCATTTTAAGGTGATTGGAGGAAGGTATAAGGGGGATGTCAGAGTTAAGTTTTTTTACACAGAGAGTGGTAGATGCGTGGAACGCACAGTCGGCAGAGGTTGTGGGGGCAGATACATTAGGGACATGTAAGACTCTTAGATAACCACATGAATAATAGAGAGATGGAGGACAATGTGGGAGGGAAGGGTTGGATTTATATTAGAGCAGGATAAAATGTCGGCACTACATCGTGGGCTGAAGGGCCAGTACTGTACTGTGCTGTTCTATGCTCCATGCTGCCTAACCTGCTGAGTTCCTCCAGCATTTTGTGTGTTGCATTAAAATAAGATGTTTTCTTTTAAAAGACATTTCCATTTTTTTAAATTTTAAACTATTCCAAAGAGCAATAAGCTGTCATATTAGTTGACTCCTTCATATAATATCCTTATCTTTGCTGATCACTGCTGAACTTTTGTTTAACTTGTTTATAGATATGCAGTGATTTACTATAGCTGGTAATAGTAAAATGCTTCCCAAAATGAATTTGCTGCATTAGGTGGTATGCTGAACTCTGTTATATCTTCATTATCAATGCATCACAAAATTGACATTGATCCATAACCAACAGCAAAATGAAGAGGGATTTAAACCATTCTACAATCTCTTCACAACTAAGTTCTTAAACAGAGTCATATAACACAAGAAAATAAAACCATGAACAAGTATAGAATTCTTTAATTGTCATGCTATCTAGCTAAGACTGCATCCTTTGACAAACGTAAATGATCTCCAACGAACAGAGAGACATCTTGCTGAATATACAAGGAAAGAACCTACTGCCAAAGTGTTAAAAATAAGGCCTTAAAATTAAGTCAAACAAGAACAAATGAATGCACCCTTTTATAGGTAATTCTGTGTAACTATCAAGAATACTTGAGAGCTTCCACTTAGGCAATTGCAAATGGCGGTAACATTGAAACATTTTTTCCGCTATCTCAGCCATTTCTGATTTACCTCCACTCCATTTCTTCTGTTTTAAACAACTCCACTGTGGCTTCTTAATCTTCTCTGCAGCTTGTGACAATTCTGCTTGTTTAACATTACCTGAGATTCATTTATCGAATAATAATTATTCTGATTAGGAAATTCTCATCCTGGATTTGTAGCAGGCCATCACTTATTTATGAACCACTCCTTGAACATAGTGGATAATCAAACTACTTTTTAGCTAATCCTATTCAGCAAAAGAGATGAGTTGATTGGGCAGGACAAAGGAGATCATGATATTCTGTGTGCAGAGGCTTTTGAAACCAGCAGGAATTGTGTTCAGTGACATGAACACATTTTGGGATATTTTCATTGCTAGGGGCAGGCAAGAAATGCTGAAATAATTTTAATTGGCAAGCTTAAGAAATAAACCACATGATCCTGTCTGTCCCTTGGCACGATCCTGAGAAAATCATTCTTTCCACTTATGGAGACCTTTGCAAATATTTTGTGAAACAAGTTCAAGGAGATTAACTGGAGAAAATTATAGATATAGAAAATGATTGGTGTACAAGATCTCAGTGTGTAAAATATGAAACCAAGTAGTTATTTTGCTCATTTAATACAACCAGTCCTATTTGAGGCAACTTTTGAATTCCTGCTTTGAGCAACTAAAAAATAACAGAGGGACTAACTTTAACAAGCAAATTCACCTGAGGTCGAAAGAAACATTTGAAATGATGAATGTTTCCCTCTATTCCATGAGAATTGCTTCTGCTTCTTTAAAAGATGTGCTTAACATAGCTACTTTATTTAAGATTTGGATAAACTATTTTGATATGAAATTTTGCAAATATAACTGAGATGAATGAACTAATTAAAATGTTTCAAAATGTTGGACAAATAAATTGTGAAAAGATGATTTTAAGCATTCTGACTGGTTGCATCACCACCTGGTATGGAGGCTCCAATGTGCAGGATTGAAAGAGGCTGCAGAGGGTTGTAGACTCAGCCATCTCCATCACGGGCACAACCCTCCCCACCATCGAGGACATCTTCAAGAGGTGGTGCCTCAAGAAGGCAGCATCCATCATTAAGGACCCTCACCACCTCGGACATGCCCTCTTCTCATTACTACCATCAGGGAGGAGGTACAGGAGCCTGAAGACCGCACTCAATGTTTCAGAAACAGCTTCTTCCCCTCCACCATCAGATTTCTGAATGGTCCATGAACATTACCCCATTATTCCTCTTTTGTACTATTTATATATTTTTATAACTTATAGTAATTTTTATGTCTTTATGTCATGCACTGTACTGCTGCAAAAAGAACAAATTTCACAACATAGGTCACTGATAATAAACCTGATTCTGAAGAATTTTCTTCTCAAAAGAACTGAATATTTTACTGCATCATCATAATGCAACAGAACAGTCCATAATTTGCAGTGATAAGATATCTAATGGTGTCATGCACAAGTTTTTGCATGGAAACATTTGCTGCATGTTGAAGTAGAAAACATCACAATGAGAGCAATAAAATATCTGGGGCGTGGCATCTCTGTATCTTCTTCACTCATCAGATTAAAGGATTGTTAAATTAACACCACCATAACTGCTGACAGTTTGAATTGGTGAATCGAATACAAAGTTAGCAAAGGAAGCAATAAGAGAATGATATAACAATTGGATCAGGAGAATAGAATAAACAACAAGGTTTCATACTGTAGACTTTTAAAATCTCTGACAATTAAGATCTAAAGGAATGAAAGTCTACACCAGTAGCAGTTAATTTTCAGTCAGAGGCTTGCTGGAAGGAACTAAAACTTAAACAATCATTAGCAGATACTTTGGCTCAAAATGATCAACACAATGGTGTGGCTGGTTTTTACTTACCGTGAGAATACTTGTTTACAACACAATGCACTTCAGCTGTGCCAACCAGCAAGATGCCATCTTACAAAGCTAACAGCAGAGGAGTCCAAGCAGGACAGCAGCCTTTGGGTTTTTGAGTATAAATGCACCTCTGCCCATTACATGACATTGCTGCAGTACTTGCACTCAAATAACAGCAAACAACATTAACCTCACGTTATGTTATCAGGAAAATCCAGGCCCATAATATTAGGCATCAAGACAGAAACATTTTTAGCCATGTTTTAGTATTTTAGTTTGAAAGATTCTTAGGGACTATATTTACCATTTGCCTAGATTTAACAGACACAGCAAAATATTTTTTGAGAAGATCTACAGCAAGATTCTCATAGTGTGCTAAAGCTGTCTAAATTCATCCAGCATTATAACAACTAAATGTTGTTTCTCACAGTTCAATTGATATTCCTGCATTGTGAGTCATTAATTGTTGTAAGTAAATCATTAGTTATTTTACGTATTTTTACTATGGTGGAAGAATATCGTTAGAGAGTTGCCCCTTCAGTTAATAGCATACTTGGCTGAGAGAGTTTCAGCATGAAATAGCTTCCTTTTGTATCAATTGCTGCAAGAAAATCAAAATGTTATGATGAAGTATACAGTATACAATGTTACGGATTCAGTGAATGTCCCTTTAAGATAGAGTGTGTGTGTGTATTTGTGTGTGTGGCGTGCTTACGTCAATAGAAGATAAAGGACGTAATGACGTTGTTGAAGGAGTCAGAAGAAGAAGAAGAAGAGAAGAAGAGAGAGAGAAAGGAGAGAGACACCAGCCTGCTAGTTTTCTCTATCGATGGATGAGAAACTATAACTGTGTCTGCACTGAAATCCATGTATGGAAGTTGGAAGTAATCCGGTGGAGTTCACTTTGTTGCTGACCTGTAGAAGGAAACAGGTATTTGTGTGTGGACGACCACGATTCGGATGCTTTTCGGGGTGAGGAAGTCACTACCGATTAAACACTGGAGTGTCGTTTGGGTTCCATCGTGGAACATTTGGATTTCGTATGTACTCTCTCTCTGTTTTTCTACATCTACGTCTTATCTTCTGACAACGGTGGTTGTTGAAGCGCTTGCTCACGTTTCACCTTATGGCTTGCGGAACTGAACTTTAAGAACCATTCCTGAACTGGGAGTTTTGGACTTTGCCACACACACACACGAAGAGTTTAGTTTTGGGGTTAACGTTCGAGGTTTAACATTTTTGAATTCTAACATACTAACATTTTTACTTTTATTTTACGTATTATCATAAGTAGTGATTAATAAAATAGTTTTTAACACTGAATCATGCTCAGTGTGTTTCTTTTGTTGCTGGTTCGTGACAAAAATTTAATAAATATTTGATCAGTGAAAGGTGGAGATATAAGATTCAAGCAGGTGCTTTATGAATTCAAAGAAATGAGGATACTTTATTTCAGACACTACAACAGCAGTCCAGACTTGTTAAACACTGAGCTGTTGTTAGATAACTCAAAGACTATGCTCCATTGACTAATCAATAAACAATCATTATCCAAATAAATATTACAGAAATGACAAAATCCTTACTGATCTGATGCTGTATATTCTGATCCTGCAGTTAAAGTCTTAAGTTCAGACATGTCCATAAATGGACCCCATGTTCCCTAACAAAGAGGAGTTTACCATTATTGTTAAATATCAATATGCTGACTTAACCCAGAGAGAGGTGTGTGTCAATATCACAACAACAAAACTCCTGCTTAAATAAATAGGATAGTAAATTTTACATATCGCAATATATAGGGTTACCAGTCTGCTGAATGGTGGATTGATTATGAGTGCAAGATAAAAATCAAATATAAAGGAAGGGCAAGTTTCCCTAGAAAATACTTACACTTAAGGACTATCTGCTTTTATGGGCAGGGCTTGCTGACACAGATTTATTGAGATAAATGCGCCATTTGCATATGATGCATTTTATGTAGATTCCACATGCACACAGACAAATATATTTAAATGGATATTTAAAGATCAACAGAATCACATTGCATCAATTCAAAATTCTTTGGCACTTCTCATTCTCTTCTATAAACACTTGTTGGACATTTAAGCCAATTGTTCTTGACTTTGTGCTTTTAGTGTATTGAAAAGTGAAACAATTTTGCAGTTTAACACAGAGGGTTATTTAAACAGTAGCCAGTTTAATTCCTGTTATAGGTCTTAGAACCCTAAAAGTTTATAGTTCAACGAAGACCATTTCATCAAAATATCTAGACTGGCTCCTTGTTGGAACAAATCCAAGCTATGATTTCTTCTGTTTAAAATGTTTAAATTATCTCCCCTTTCCTTCAACAATGCCTTGTGACATATAAATATTCCAGATAAATATATTTCTTTTAAGAAATCTCTTCATTCTGAAGCAATAATTTTAAATTGATAATCCCTCAACATTGACTCCCAGAAAGAGGGAATAGTCTTTTCATGTTCACTATGTCTGAAACCTTGATTTAAAAAAAACTGCTAAAATTCCTCATTGCATTCTCTGCTATAAAGAACATCAGTCCAGTGCCTGAAGTCTTCTCTTGTAATCAGCTTTCCCATTCCAGTATCATCCAGTTAAGTCTCTGATATGCATATCCCAGGGATTTATTTGCATCTACAATGGGGTATCTAATACAACACACAATACTCCAACTGTGTGGTAATGATAATTTTGTAGAAATCCTTATCAGAGAAACCAAAATACAGTTCGTCCATAATTTTTCTACTTCCATTTGCACTTTCATGAAATTGTATGTTTGAAACCCAAGATCATTAATTTCATTTGCATTCTTTGCTTTCATTCTGTTAATTGTATTCTCCTTTACTTGTTTATTTCTAGAAAAGAAGAATCTTGCATTTGTTAAATTGCTTTATTTAAAAGTTTGCTTTTTTCCATTAATCTGTTTACATCTGCCTGGATTTTACTGCCTTCCTCCGATCTTAAATGAAATTGGACTTCCAAATCCAAATCTATACCTATATTTTGAGATTAAAGGTGGAACCAGCACTACTTTCTGAGCTGCAACATCTGCAACTCTTCTCCAAACCAAACCAAACAACTTAATTCAGAACAACTCTTTGTTTCCTGTCCATCAACTAATTTTTTTTTATCTATGCTGCTGCAATTTTTCTGATGGAATACCATGGCTTTTTTCCAGTAAGTGTTTCATGGGATATCTTTTAAACTGTTCTTAAAACTGTGCTGTAAAACTCAACCTTCAATAGTAATACCATTTCAAAAGAGTAAATTCAGCTAAAAAAGTGTCAAAAAAGATTGCTATGAAAATAATGTTACCAAAATAAATAGGAAAGCAGCAGAATCAGCAAATGAAGAGTACTTGCATATTATTCATACTCAGAGAAATCTATTCAGCTGATCCGATTTTAGGAAGACAGATTATCAAGTTTTACTTCACTAGCAAGTAAAACCAATAATGTTAAAGTTCACGATGAGAACTTAAGTTTTTTATGAAGACTGAGTGAAGATTATTTTTGATATTATCTAATATACTTTGAATGTTTCATCAAGAAGTGTTCCATATTTTAAAATGTTTTTTGATGACATTGGCTTCACTTGAGTTTCAGGATTTTCATGCAGACTGATATTTGATATTAATTTATCAGAAGCACAATATGATATTTATCCAAAGGTAACCTGTACATGGATTAGGAGAACACTGCCTCCATTCCTCATTACCTAATCTATTTCTTCCTAGAAAATTCATCCCCTGTTGGTAGCTATAGTAACACATTGTGCTCTGCATTTGAAATAGAACTAATATTTGGAGGCAGAGTACGCTTGCCCTCAGTAATTCGAAACACATCTTTTGAATTCAAAACAAATCTTTGATTTCTGAATTAGAACTGGTGTAAGCCTACAGGTAGCTTTGATACCACAACATATCCTGAGGAGCTGATGAGTATGCATAGACATCCTAATGCACATTTCATAAACACAATTAACACTGCACTGCGACTGATAAAATTACTATTTCTCTTTCATAATGTATTCACAGTTTAACTATCTCAAAATTTGATTTAATGCACATTAATTGAATGATTAGGATTCATTGGTTTATTTGGAAATTATTAAGCAAAAATATTCAGATTTATTTTTGTTTCTTCATCTGTGGCAATGGAATAGTGATTTATTTTAATGATAATGTCTTAAAAATATAATTATTCTGAAAGATGTGAAGAAATTATCCAGACAAATTATATTAAGAATTTTGTAAATAAAACAAATTAGTCATCTTAAACATATCACTATCAAACACAGTTACCTTATGTTCCTTGTTTCGATTCATTTGCAAATTCTGTCATTCTATGGTAATTTTATTCAAAATGTACAAAATTTCTGAAGTGGACCAATGCTGAAAAAAATCAAACAGCTCAGAGAAAATGGTTGCAATTCTCCTTCTCTGTATAAGTACAGCTTTCTATAATCTACTGGTGCTACATTTTTCAACCTAATTGCAGCATAACTCATTGCCCTATGGAAAAGCAACTGTGTATAAAGCTCACTCTTCTTTAAGCTGCCTTGGACTTAAATTACTAGGTTTCATCTTCTTAGAACAAACCTGAAAGTACAGGGCATGGCATATGCTATCTATATAATTCAACACTGAATGCTGTAGTGATGCCAAAGTCTAATCTTCTCACCTTCCCCAGCATGGAAATGAGCATTGAACCTACAACCTTGCTTGCCATTTCAATCAGTATAGATGCTGAAATATGCTGACAAGATGTTTTATGACAGCCAAAATGCTGTAATGGATGTATGATCAATGGATTTTTTTCTCCATCCTGATTAAAATGTTGGCATGAATGCTCACACACATAAAACTGGTTAATGCATTCAGGTAGTGTGTGCTAGCTGAATTGCAATTCTATGGAATGTTCATAGAATAATATTTAAGTTTTTCAATATATTTTTAATATTCAATTCAGAAGAAAAAATAATTTTAGGTGACGCTAAATCCTACAGTTAATCATGTGCCTAGAATTCTATTCTATCAGTATATTAGAAACACTTTATAGTAACTTCAGTGCTATGTACTCTGCCTTCAAAATTTATCCCATTGTATTCAATGGAATGAATCTGAAAGACAGAATACAGTGTACTGGCATTACCGTGAGGCACCTTTAGCTCGACTAAGAATGAATAGCTAGGCTTCTATATTAAATTCTTTCGCTATTACTTCTTGTTCTCACATGATGGTAGAAGACAACAATAAATGAGAATGGGTAAGACAAATATGAAAATCTGTGGTCTGCTTTAAAGCCGTACATGGTTAATTTATCAATGTACTTTACACAAGAAGAACACAAAGATGCTGAAGGTACAATATATGTACATTATCATAACTCCGTTAGTACAAACTATTCATTCCTTTTTCTAAAAAAATGCCATAAACTATAGGAAAGAATAATTTTTAGTGACTGATTTGGTGGTTAGAACTCAAAGCCTTAATTTGCACCATTCAGTTGTCATGGAAGCATTTTTCTGGAGTATTTGCTCCTTTTTCCATAAAAGGTCAAGTGAGCCAACCACTCCAACCTTATAACTTAGATTCTTCTGTCAGTGTCACATTGCCCATGTCGTTGCTAAGCTATCATGGAAGTTTGTTCTTAACTATTGAGCATAAACTTGCTCATAAATACCGCCCTGCTCCAATGGTAATACTTCTCTTCAGTATTCATCTCAATGAATACTTCTCTTCAGTATTCACCAAGGAGAGGGGTCTTGATGATGCTGAGGACAGTGTTGGTGAGGGTAACGTTCTAGAGTATGTAGATATTAAGAGAGAGGATGCGTTGGAGTTTTTAGAAAATATTAGGACAGATAAGTCCCCGGGGCCTAATGGAATATTCCCCAGGCTGCTTCGTGAGGCGAGGGAGGAGATTGCTGAGCCGTTGGTTAGGATCTTTGAGTCCTCATTGTCCACGGGGATGGTACCGGAGGACTGGAGGGTGGCGAATGTTGTCCCCTTATTCAAAAAAGGAAGTAGGGATAGTCCAGGGAATTACAGGCCAGTGAGCCTTACACCTGTGGTGGGTAAGCTGTTAGAAAGGATTCTAAGAGATTGGATCTATGAGCATTTAGAGAATCATGGACTGATTAGGGACAGCCAGCATGGCTTTGTGAAGGGAAGATCTTGCCTCACAAGACTGATAGGGTTCTTTAAGGAAGTGACCAGGAAGACTGATGAGGGTAGTGTAGTGGATGTGGTCTACATGGATTTTAGTAAGGCGTTTGACAAGGTTCCGCATGGTAGGCTTCTTCAGAAGGTCAGAGGCCAAGGGATCCAGGGAGGCTTGGCCGTGTGGATTCAGAATTGGCTTGCCTGTAGAAAACAGAGGGTTGTGGTGGAAGGAGTGAATTCAGACTGGAGGGTTGTGACTAGTGGTGTCCCACAGGGATCGGTTCTGGGACCTCTACTTTTTGTGATATTTATTAACGACTTAGATGAGGGGGTAGAAGGCTGGGTTAGCAAGTTTGCAAATGACACAAAGATTGGTGGTGTTGTGGATAGTGTGGAGGGCTGTCAAAGCTTGCAGAGGGATATTGATAGGATGCAGAGCTGGGCTGACTAGTGGCAGATGGAGTTCAATCCAGAGAAGTGTGAGGTGGTACCCTTTGGAAGGACAAACTCCAAGGCAGAGTACAAGGTAAATGGTAGGATTCTGGGCAGTGTAGAGGAGCAGAGGGATCTGGGGGTTCATACCCACAGATCACTGAAAGTCACCTCACAGGTAGATAGGGTAGTTAAGAAAGCTTATGGGATGTTAGCTTTCATATGTCGGGGGATCAAGTTTAAGAGCCGCGAAGTGATGATGCAGCTTTACAAAACTCTGGTTAGACCACACTTAGAGTACTGTGTTCAGTTCTGGTCGCCTCATCATAGGAAGGATGTGGAGGCGTTGGACAGGGTGCAGAGGAGATTTACCAGGATGCTGCCTGGATTAGAGAGTATGGATTATGAGGAGAGACTAAAGGAGCTAGGACTGTTCTCATTGGAGAGGAGGAGGATGAGGGGAGACATGATAGAGGTATACAAGATATTGAGAGGAATAGATGGAGTGGACAGCCAGCGCCTCTTTCCCAGGGCACCAGTGCTTAAAACAAGAGGACATGGCTTTAAGGTAATGGGTGGGAAGTTCAAGGGAGATGTCAGAGGGAGGTTTTTCACCCAGAGAGTGGTTGGTGCATGGAATGCACTGCCTGGGGTGGTGGTGGAGGCTGATACATTGGACAAGTTCAAGAGATTGTTAGATAAGCATATGGAGGAATTTAAGACAGAGGGATATATGGGAGGAAGGGGTTAGATAGTCTTAGGTGTGGTTTGAAGGGCGGCACAACATGGTGGGCCGAAGGGCCTGTATTGTGCTGTATTGTTCTATGGTTCTATGGTAAGGCCCTGCAGAGTGGCAGGGCTTTGTGCTACATAACAACAGAATAGGCCCTGCCCACAAAACAGCTGAAAGTAACTTCAACAACCAGCCAGTAAATTAGTTAAGAGCTTTGAATATTTCTGAACTTTCAAGCTATTCTGAAACTCAAAAATAGTGAAACCATTAAAACATTTTGAAAATTATAAAACATTTGAAGTAAATTCAGATAGTTAAAACACTTTTACACAATTAAATATATTTACATAAATTCAATTAACAAAATGTATTATAGTTACTTTGGTTCTTTGCAGCAATTTGTCTCCATTGAAATAAACTGTGTCAGGAGACATTATTGCTGGAGCTCAATTGGCAAAACCCCAGTGAAGAGCATCCAGAAACTTTAGGACATTCATATTGACAGGGAATCCAGAACATGGTAGCCTGTATGCAGAAATTCTAGACACTAAAGTGCTGGCAATTGACATCACATTTCAGCCCATTCTTTTCATTGGCAGGAAAAAGTTAAATCTTCCATTATTTCATTTCAGCAAGGTCTGATTTTAATTTGATTCCTTGGAAACTTTGTTCTTTTATCACCACTTTGATATTGTTCCATGATCGGTATTCTATCACCAAAACACGAGCCAACACAAATAATGAGAATCATTGGAGCCAGATTCAGAACAGTCTTGATCATTTAATTAACACTGCCTATGGGTGAAGGATGCATCTCCATGTGGATAAATGTGTGTGAGCAAGGAACTGAATATTTATTGAGCGGAGCAGCATGCTGATCAAGTAAAAGCATCATATTAGATAACCTATCTGTAAAACTATGAGCACAGTACTTGTCTGAGGTCAGATTATCTAATTTTAAGAACATTTTATATTCTCAAAAGAGTGCAATGCATAAAACTACAGGTAACAAGAACATACTATATGTGGAACGATTCAGGGAATTGTTCTACTCTTCACAAGTATTAAACTTGAGAACTTATTGAGTCTATAATGCTGTGAAGCAATCTGATATGCATGGTTCAGGCACATTTTTTACTTTGACAGTATCAGACATAGGGAGATGTACAAAATAGAAGTCAATGGGATAGGCCAACCTGGTATCTCAACAGCTAATTTCCCCTCCCCCATCCAGCACAACATTCTTGGTGTGATAGCAACATTCTGTGGCTTGACTATCAACGGTGGATCCCTCTCTACAACAGCCAAGTCTGTAGCCATCCAAGCATATCTGATACAGATGACACAGTTGGAGGGGCAAAAATTGCTTCCTACCCTAAATACAAGGAAGACCCACCAGAACATCATCTTTATACAAGCAAGATCTTCACAGAGTTTGAAACCCAAGTGTCTTCAGGTCTCCAGGCCAGTTGATGAGTTTAGATGCCCTCAGGCAGGCATCACAGGGGAGGGAGGCCTGGCATAGTAAATCTGAAGGCTTGAAAACTGCCATTTTGGTGCTCATCCATGGACTGTGATGTTGATGACTATTTGGAATACACTGAGTTCTGTCTTCCGTATGTCATCATGGATAATTCAGTCATACAGTTACTGTCCCTGCTATTCATACACAGATCATGATCATTTTACATTTTAAAAACATAGGTGTGACTTTTGAAATAAACTGAAATGTTGTAGCCTCTGTTAATCTGGATGTCTGTTACAGTCTCCTTTTGAAGCACAAATAAATAAGTCGGTATATTGATCATTTCCATGTTTTCTATTTAACATTTGATGAAGCATATTGAGCTATTTATCTTGAACAGCACAATCCAATTATGGCTTCTAATGATATCTTTACTAGTCACATGTACATCGAAACACACAGTGAAATACATCTTTTGTGTAGTGTTCTGGGGGCAGCCTGCAAGTGCCGCCACACTTCTGGCGCCAACATAGTATGTCCACAACTTCCTAACCTAGACGTCTTTTGGAATGTGGGAGGAAATTGGAGCACAGAGAAAACGCGGTGGACTAGAAATTGTACAAGACCTTAAACGGTGTTCTGGGGTGGAGCTGAACAGAGGGCCCACACCAGTCCCCAGAGCACTCTTAATGCACAGAAGGCCCAAGGCATTATATGTGTCAGAACGGGCATTGCATACTTTGTGTACTCAAACAGCATTTCACCCATTAGCTCATGCCACTGAGAAACTAACAGTGAGAATCAGAAAGGTTAAGGATCATGGTGAGTGGGGCTCTGAAAGTTGCAGGGAAACAGGAAAAGGATGAGTGCAGGGGTTTATGGAGGATCAAACCAGAGTGGGTTGGGTGAGAGTGGGAGGGAAAAAGTAGGACCCATTAGGGATAACATGGGCAACCTGTGTGTCAAGTCGGAAGGTATGGATGAGGTCCCATATCCTTTCATCAGAGATCACATTCTGGAATTCCAAACAATCTGCTGGAAGAACTCAGCGAGTTGAGCAACATCTGTGGGAGAAGAGAAATTGTCAACCATTTGGGTTGAAACCCTGCATTCTGGAATTATGTGCCTGCATGTGGTGGTGTGGAAGTCAGGAACGTGCCAGTGGTTAGATGAGCGTGTATCTGATCTTGGATTTACCGGTAAACTCAGGGGTGCCTCATACGTTGCTGCATGCTGAAGCTCATGGGAGGTGGTGATACCTGGACCATCTTATGAGCTGTACAACTACAAGTCCAACCATGGGGCTAGCTCAGGGTTGATCATAAGACACAAGCATGATCTAACCCACTATTTGAAATTAAGCACCTTTGGAAGTACTTTGAATACTAAAAGCTCCTATAATCACAATTAAAATTTGACTAATCTGATCATTTTTTAAATTTTTACCTAGCCATCAAATTATCTATACTTGGCTGAACATTTCTCCTGATTAGCAGCTTCAATTGATCTGAGAGAATTGGCTTGAAAGCAAAATGATGAACCAGCATGGCAATGAAGCTCTGTTTAGCCTCCCCAAGCTGGCATCCTTTCCAACCATTAGAAATACCAGCCAAACTGGAACAAATCCTCAAATTACCTAAAGGCAGCAGCTGCTGCATCTGTCCCTCAATTTGCTTCCAAGCAATCTTTCAATGGAATATTCAAGATGTAGAATCAAACAGAAGGGGGGAGGTGGTAAAACCAATTAATTAAGTAAACAAATCTGAGTACTTTGATGCCTGACTAGCCTGTTTGTGTGCATCAAGTTGCACACAGTTTGTAAACTTCATACTGGCTGGTCATTTTCAGAATTGTACTGTCCAGCTAGCTCTAATGCATTGTTAATTTAATCAGTGTCTCAGCAGGCAGTTCAGTGACAGTCTATGTCCATTGAAGTTTGCTCACTCTACTTAAAGCCAGCTGGAATCTCCTAAGGTTCAGTTCCATTGAAGCTTAAGAACTACTGGGAGAGAGTCTAGATTTGGACGTGACTGTCAGGCCGGCACAGCACAATAATCAGGTGCCATGCCCTCTGCTTTATCACTGCTATACTGGTAGATTTAGTTGAGGAAGTGGTGAAAAGAGTTCTTTATTTGCATTGAGAAACCAGGATTTCTCAATGCAAAGGCATCGGGAAGAGATAGTTCGCACAATGAATTCATGGAACCAAGTTCCTAAGGTCAGGATGCAGTCATGGAAAAGGTTCAAAAGGCCTCACATACTCAGATTCAAAGTTGGAAAACCAAAGAAAAACACCTCAAAATGCTGGAAATCTGAAATATACACAGAAAATGTTGGAAACTCACAACAGAGTTAATGTTTCAGATGGATAACCCTTCATAAGAAATGGTGGGAGGGAATCTAGTGAAGTTCTGATGAGGGGTCTTCCCTTTCCACAGATACTGCCTGACCTGCTGACACTGTCAATCCCATCACACATCTGTCAACCATGTATCATTTTAAAGATTCATATATAAAACACACCTTCAAACACTTATATGGTTGTCCACTCAGAGTTAGAGTCATATTTCATAGCTTCCACCCACTACAGGACATTCAACTGTGACATCTACATTGTCCAACACATTTATGAACAGGTTTGCCTCTCTCTTGCAAGACATGATTGTATCCTCACTGTACCATCAGCGTGCAGCTAGGATTGAACAGGGCTTCATCCCTGTAGAGAAGATATTGCTGTTCATAGTTCAAGCAAACCTGACTGAGGCAAAGACCATTGATGGACTAAATCCATTGATCGTGATGTTATCTCCATCCATCTACTTCTTTTACTCTTCTGTCCTCTTGTTCAATATTGTCTGTGTTACAAGTTGTATGTGTGCACCTCTCACTTTCCTTTCCTCCCATCATCACCTTTGTCTTTCTCTTTCAGATCGTCAAGAACAGTCTGCTGGCTAGCCATTGGTGATAAAGCAGAAAGGGATGTAGACGAAGACACCCCATCACAAAATTTAACACACCAGGCAATATCTATGATATTGATATTTTAACTAATTTAGAAGCTGGCTTAAAGGGAGGTTTTTGCAGTCACAAGGAACTTAGCCTTTAGCTTTTAGCCTGTCTAACTGCCACTCACAGACAGAGTAGACATGACGTCTGCCCGAGAGAATAAAGGTGAGGAGTTTGATGGGATATAGCACAAGAAAAAAATCTGATGGGGATGTGCAATGAAATCCCTGATGCATTGTCAGACCTGTCTGAAAAGTATACGGGTAATGTCAGAACATGGGAGAGTCTAGCACTGTATTCACATAGGGTTTTGTGAAGAGCTGATGAGCACACATTATGACGTGCAGTCAGTCATAATGCAGCATCTATTGGCAGATGCTTCAGTTGTCAATGCAGCATAGGCAATAGACAGCCAATGACTGGGTTCTGCAATGGAAACTCAAACTGTTGCTAATTAGCTCTAGACACACGGGTTCATGAGGCTTACAAGGTGTCACAGCAGGCCAGAATTCTGTGTTCCAATACATTACAAGAATTGTTGAGTTGATACCTATGGGCATAGTGGCATGGTATATCTATATGTAGGAATACAAATAAATCACACATTCATGTGTTGATATAATTTTACATTGCCAAATGCAGGCAAATGGGACTAGCTCAGGTCGGCATCTTGGTCTTCATGGATGAGCTGGACCAAAGGGCCTGTTTCTGTGCAGTATAACTCTATTTTTGACAAAGACACACATGGTAGTAAGCTGTTAATCTTTGATAAAGGGTTATAAAGGTCTTGGTGTGGTCCTAGAATTTATTTAATGAGGTATGTTCTACAATGGTGGCACACCATCTCCCAATACACTTCAAATGGCAAAGAGAAAAGGTAAAGAAAAAACACATATTGGCCTATAGAAATCAAAGGAACATTTTGAAGATGTGACCCAAATTTGTTCGTGACTTCTGGAAAGGCTTTAGTGGAGATTGCACATTCTCAGACACTTTGGGTTTCCCAGAATGCTCTGGTTTCCTCCCACATCCCAAAGATGTGCTGATTGGTAGGTTAATTGGCCGCTGTAAAATTTCTCTAGATTTGGTGGACATCAGGAAAATTAGAGAGGGGTTTCTGGGCATGTGAAAGAGTATTGGCTACAGGGAAATAAGTGGGACGATGGGACAGATGGGCATACTTTGAGAGCTAGCAAAGAGTGGATTTCTATCTTATAAGAAAGTATGAAATCACAGGGACTTTCACAGCATGAATGAAAAGAATAATTACTGCAAATAATATTTAGGAAATAGGGTATCATATTGAAAATTCCCAGACCCAGAATACTGCCATAAGGAAGTGTAAGAAAGCTAGTCTATGTTCCAAGGCTGCCTCATGACCTGTTGCTTGCTTACACCCACAGAAAACCAAAGATATTTCATTCACTGAAGTGCAACAGAAATTGGAGGATCATTTCAATCCTCAGTTATTTGGTATCATTGCAAGTTGCAAGCTTGGCACAAGAAATCAAAGAGCAGGAGAAACAGTGAAGATTTTATTGTTTTAAAGGATTTATCCTGGCATTGCAGTGTTGTATTCTTAGACGATGTGTTGTGGGATAGATTTGGGAATGGCTCAAATGACGAGTGGATTCTGTTGAACTGTTAAGCACACAGTGTTCTACATATGTTACCAGGATGAATTTCTCATTGTCACTACTATCAAGGAAACAATCTTCAAATTTCAGAAAAGATTCTTAAACAATTACATCACCGTCAAGTGAAACTCAAATGAAGTCTACATGATTTTATCCAACCAGAAGTTGCCTATTTTGAATTAAAAGTGGAATTCAGTGGTTTACCAACCTAACAGGAACCAAGTTGAAGCCATTGTAAAGGCAAAGAGACCGGGAAATGTGGGAAAGCACATTTGCTTCTTTTAGTATGGTTCAAAATTACTCCAGATTTCTATCTAACAGAAAGCAAATGATTTAAGTAAACAGAGTTTAGGAGTGTATTCTTATTGATACATTCTGACACAATGAGGATTTGTTATACCTCAAACTATGTTGTCACATCAAGGATGATGCCTATGAGAAGCTGATATTGTTCATGAATTGGAATTTAAAACAAAATTGAACCAAAGTAAGTGCATGTAGGGAACAAAGGTCTGGCCATTATTTTTGGAGAGAAGAAATGTAAACAGTTTCCATTAAGAAGATTTGTCACTTTCATCATGGATCATAAACTCTTGACCAATCTTGATCCAAAACTGGCAATTCTGACCAAACTGGATAATGCCATTACTCCAAGATTATTGAACAATTGAGTCTTAGTCTGCTAAACAGAATGGTTTCACAGGTGCTATATTCAGGCTAGCACGCAAAGATTTTGATGCAGTGTCAAGAATGTTATCTTTGCCTTACAGCTAGTGGAAGATAAAGTTACTTAGACAGCACAGAAAGGTAATCTTTTGAAGTGACTCTATCATCAGACTCTCAAACTGTTGAACCATTTGTGATAAGCACCCAGATGAGGATACACAGCCACTCTACAATAGGAGATTCACCTCATTCACTGATCAACGAAGTCTGAAGTGTGCACATGGAATAGTCATCCTCTATATCACGGAAGATGAATCCTATATTCAGAATTTTAAACATGAAAGAAGCTTCATATATTGACCAGGTATTGACAGATTTCTAGAAGATTTAATGTCAATGTGTCCAGTCTGTCAAGAGTACAGAACAAAACAACAAAAGGCACCCCTTCAAACATGAAGGTGAATGACACAACCTTTTTAGAGAGTTCATGTCATTTTTTTTTATCAGAAAGGCTGTGATAACTTTCTAGTTTTCACCAAGGATCATCTGAAATAGATTGAACTTAGACATGTTTTTTCATGCACAACATGAGAATGTACAATTGAAGAGCTGAGATCAATTTTTGCAGTTCACAGTATACCTGAAGAATTGGTGGCAGATATTAGACTTCAATTCAGGTCAAATTTGTTTGAATGATTTATGTGCAAGAACAGTATCAATCATCCATTGATTCCTCCATACCATCCAGCCAGTAACAGTGCAGCCAAAATGTTTGAATGTATTCACAAGGGAGCTTTGAGGACACAAGATGCCAAAGGTTGTTTCGAGTCTAGTAAGTACTTAGCTAATTCCCTGTTCAAATATCTTATACATTCCACCACAAGATTCAACCCAGCAGAGCTGTTGACTCATTGTAAACTTCAAGACTGGCTGATAAGGAGTTGAGCACACATGCTTGATTTCATTCCTCCGAAGGAAATCAACAAATTTTGCCCAAACTGAAGTTGATATTGATTGAAGCAGCACAGTCATCTGTCACTAAGGAATAGCATTATCTGCACCAAACAAACTCACCACCGTCTCACAAGTCTTTTTGCATCATGTTGGCTCCAGGCATTGGTTGGTGTTTTTTGCCACAGTTTCATCAATGGAAATAAATAAAAAGAAAAGAAAAAGCTGTCCAGTTCTGCAGCCAGGCAGAGTCTCAGTGCAGAGAGTAATCTCCATAAGGTTATGGTTAGGGATTTCTGTTACCAGACTAGCATTCAGAGATCTGGGCTATTGATCTGGAGACATTAGTTTGAATCCCACCAGTGGGAAATTTAAATTCAAATAATCAAGTGAATCTGTATTACGGAGCTTGGATCAGTAACAGTGACAGACTATTGGAATTTCTTAAACTCCCATCAGGTTCACAAATATCCTTGAGAGAAAATATGTCTGTCATCCTTACAATGGTCTGGTTTATATGTGATACAAGTCCACTAATGAGATTAACTCAGTGCTATCCTCTGAAATGGCTGGGGGGGTGGAGGTGGAAATCAGAGATGAACAATTAAATTCTGGTCTTGCCACTGCTATCCACTTTCTGTGAACAAATGTATTAAAAACCTTTATGGTGCTGGTGGCACTCAGCAACCAAATGATGCTGCTTTTCTTGCCCTAGCCTATGCCAAAATTAAATCTAGTTGTGTCCAATATTTCGGGACTCCTTTCAGCTGCTGGCTGCTCTGCAGATGCTGCTTAGCAACTTCTGCAGGAAAGGGAAATGCCTTAAGTTTCACTTGGCTCCCATCTAGCACCTTAGTTTATCATCTGCAGCACTGATGTTACATCTTCTCCCGTGTAGCAAATGCAGTAAAATTGCGGAGGTCAATTTCCCGCTGGTTGGTGGTGTTCTTGTTCTGCTGATAATTCATCAGCAGAAGGGAAAACAAAATGAGAATTGGCTGAAAATAAATCATTAAAATCCAAATGGTGTTTCTAAGTAATTGAAGCCATCAATCAAATGACTGATTGAATAAGGTGGCATCACTGGACTCAGTGCTGGGAAACGAGCCAGGCCAAATGGAGCAAGTATCAATGCAGGAAGGTAGAATTGCTGGACTTGGTTCTTGGAAATGAGCAAGAACAAGTGGAACAAGTATCAATGAGGCATCTTCCAGGAAACAGAGATGATATGGCTTAGAATAACTATTGAAAAGGATATAAATTATTGCCAGTAAACAATAGTCACCTGGAGAAGGGCCAACATCAATGAAATGAGAACAGATCTGGCCTGGAAAGATGGAATCAAAGCTCGGCAGACAAACCTGTAATTAGATAATGGGAAGCCCTTAAGATGAGGATATTTCTGCTACTGCCTATGTGCAGCTCCAAGAGGAAGCAAGGTAGGGAAATTAAAGTCAGAGCTGCTGAGATGATCAAAAAGACTGGGAGTGAAATAGAACCAAAGAAAAGAGAACAAAGGCCACATTATTAACACAAGTAAGAACCAGACTGATGACTGAAAGTACTGAGGGGAAGTGAAAGAGGAAATTAGAGAGGACCATGAGAAAAGACAGGCAGCATGCATAGAAGGAAATCCAAAAATATTCTCTAAATATGTCAGCAGGAAAAGGTTTGTAAGGGGAGAGGTGGAGCTCATCAAAGACCTTCAAGGAAATGCAATCACAGAAGCAGAAGGCAAAGCTGAGGTGTTAATTAATACTTTACATCAGTTTTCACCAAGGAAGATGATGCTCCTGGAGTATTTGCAAAAGAATGTACCATTGTGATTCTAGACTGTGTAGATATTGATAAAGAGGAGACATTAGAATGGCCAAGTATAATTAGTTAAATCACTCAGTCCAAAGAAGGTCCCAGACAATCCTTCCAGGTGAGGCAGTGCTTCACCTGTGAGTCTGAGGGTGTCATTTATTGCATCCAGTGCTCCCGGTGTGGCCTCCTGTACATCAGTGAGACCTGAAGCAGATTGGGTGACCGCTTCATTGAGCACCTTCGCTCCATCCACCTCAACAGCCAGGACCTCCAGGTGGCCACCCACTTCAATTCCACATCCCATTCCCATACTGACATGTCCATCCATGGCCTCCTCTACTGCCACATTGAGGCCAGATGCAGGCTGGAGGAACAACACCTCATATTCTGCCTTGGGAGTTTCCAACCTGCTGGCCTCAGCATCGATTTCTCTAACTTCTGGTAACCCCACCCCTTCTTTTTCTTCCCCCCACTCCTTTGTCTTCCTTTATTCCTATGGCTCCCTTCCCCCTCCTTGATGACCTGCCCATCTCCTCTCCTTCCCTGTCCTTTATTCCATAGTCCACTGCCATCTCCTACCACATTCCTTCTTCTTCAGCCTTTTGCCTCTTTTACCTATCGCCGTTCAGCTTATTACATCTTCTCCCCCTCCCCCACCCACCTACCTTCCCCCTCTCACCTGGACTCACCTATCACCTGAACTCACCTATCCCCTGCCTGCATGTGCTCCTCCCCCTAATCCCACCTTCTTTTTCTGGCTTCCACCCTCTTCCTTTCCAGTCCTGATGAAGGGTCTCGGCCTGAAACGTCGACTGTTTATTTCCCTCCATGGATACTGCCTGACCTACTGAGTTCCTCCAGCACTCTTTGTGTATTGCTCCAGATTCCAGCATCTGCAGAATTTTTTGTCTCCCCACACAACATGCAGCCTAGGTTGCTCTGGGAAGCAAGGGAGGAAATAGGCCCAGGACATTATCTTCCAAACATTTATAGATTCCAAAATTTCAGATGATACAAAACTGGAGACATTATGAACTGTGAGGAACATAATTATATAATTCATTGAGACAAGACAGACTGGTGAAATGGGTGGACACATGGCATATGAAATTTGATACTAAGAAATGTGAAGTACTGCATCTTGGAGGAAGAATGAAGGGATGAATGTAAATTAGAATATACAATTCTAAAAGAATTACATGAACAGAAACAACTGTGGGTATATGGAACATAGAACATTACAGCACAGTACGCCCTTTGGCCCATGACGTTGAGCCAACATTTTACGCTGCTCTAACCCTTCTATCCCACAGAGCCCTCCAGTTCTCTATCATTCATGTGGAACATACATGAGTAGTTCATCGAAAATGGCAGGATATTTTGAGAAAGTTGTTAAAGAGGCAAATGAATAGCTTCTTCCCCTCCACCATCAGATTTCTGAACAGTCCATGAATCCATGAACACTACCTCATTATTCCTCTTTTCCATTATTTATTTATTTTTGCAACTTATAGTAATTTTTATGCTTTGTCCTTGTATTGCTTCCGTAAAACAACAAATTTCACAACATATGTCAGTGATAATGAATGATTCTGATTTTAACATAGAGCATTAAATCAAGGAAATCATGGTAAACCTTTACAATTATGGTTCAGTTACAATTAGAACATGTCTTGTTTAGGGAGCCAGGTTTTATACATGCACAGAAAACATTTACTCAAATGATTCCAGAGATGATGGATTATAGTTATGTGGATTGTAGCAGAAGAGGTTGTGAGGGGATCTGGCTGAAGTACTGAAAATTATGAAGGGTATAGACAGAACAGATATAAAGATTTTTTTTCCATTGGAGGAGTGAAAAACAGGGGTTCTGGAATGAAAGTGATTGGAAAAAGATGGAAAGTATCTGATGAAAGAAAAGTTACAGGCCTACAGGGAGAGGGTGTGGTGTGGAACTAGGTGATTTACTCTTATGAGGAGCTGGTACAGATTTAATGAGCCAATTGGCCGCCTTTTCTACTGTAATCATTCTATGGTCATGTGAAATATAGACTATAAACAACATATTGCCTTCAAAAACCAAGGAATTCACTTATTTTTTGTCTCATCTGTTTAAAGAGACTTTACAGTATCTTAATAGAAAGTAGAACCACAGCAAATGATTCAATTCAGGCTCCAACAATAACGTATTAACCAGAGCCTTATAGCTCTATTGCCTGTCACATCAACCTTCACAGAATACTCATCATGTTGCATTCCTTTTAACACAAAACATCCCAGCTGACGAATCAGAAGGTTAACCCCCATGAATCATTGAAATGTTTCTCCTAGAAGCTGTATCAAGAGCAGCATTGAGGGATATTGAAACAAGCTGTCTGCTCACTCTGCCAAACTGGAAACACACAAAGTACAAGAAATATTGACAATTGAAACAGGCCATTCAAGATGAGAGCTAGCAGGAACGTGGTCAATTTGTGTATATCTAATTCTTGCCACCTTGGTTTTTAGACCTTACGAAAGATAGGTCACTAAGGGCAATGATACAGATCTCAAGCAAAAAAAACCTAATTGGTTGAAATTCCTAGAACCAGAGAGAATGCAAGTCCCATTTCTACCTGTGGGCAAGGGGACCGCAATCAAAAATATGGGTTGGAACTGGCTATAGCTACGATTAAGCTATTTCAGATTGGACCGTTAAATTTTAGTTAGCAGTATCATAGGTATATATTTCACCTGTGCCCTTTATGTTGAGTAGGCATGTCAGGAAAAGATTCTAGCCTTCATTTTATATCCTTCAAAAGCTTCAATGACCCATTGTCACTTGGATAATTTCTGAAGATTCAACACCAGAATGGGGTGATTACATTGGCTGTCAACAATACTGTTCTGAGTAGACAAAGACCTTTTTCTTAACAATTATTTCTATTTTGGGGACTTGGAAGAATTTTATTTTCGAAGATTAAATCAGCTCTGGCCACCTCTGATGTATCCTTGCCTTTATCAGCAGTGCACATTGGATATGTACGTGTCCTCTGGGATTTGGAACTTCACCTCCAGCCATGGAGAAGCGTGACTGGATTATTTGTAAAGTCCAAGAAATTTCTTGGCCTTTAGTTATATACAGGCTGAGTTTTATGTTTTGCAATGTGTATTTGGACGTAGAATGACAACAGTACAATACAGAGAAGCACAATAAATATCAAAGGTACTTATGTTTGGAATTACATGATTGTTTGACAGTAAGGGTCCTTTTATGTTCAAGTACTAGCACAGAAGTGAACACTTGTGCTCTTTGAAGAAGGGATGAGAAAATTCCATCTCACATAAATAGATGCAAAGGATAGTGACATGCAAACAAGTCCAAGTAAAATTACAGAAGAATACTTAAAATCTAAGGAGACAGGAGTGAAAATATGTAATGTTAAGAAGGCAAAGAGTGCCTGACTGTGCCTAGTGCTGCATGTCTTGTGAATTATCTTCTGGCTTGTGCTTTAAATATGTAGTTTCTGTTCAAATTATAATTACATCCAGTGGTCCAGAAAACTTATCATGGAGGGGAAAATTGTGCTGAGCAGCAAAATGCTGAATGAGAGCTACTCAAGAACATTACTATGAAACAAATACAAACAGAGGCAAAATATAATTTTATTATTCCATTCTGCAACACCATGGCCATTACAAGGTAGACACAATTGTTAAAACAGTGATGTGCTGCACTGAAATTTCTGATGTCACACATAATTATTTCTTTGCAGTGCCAATGAGAATGTTATATAGTCTGTGGTCTGAGCTGAAGTTAACCCTTTTCAGTAGAAAGCAACAACAAATGATTTGAGGCTAAATTCAGCTTTTTTTTTTTTACAGATGATTAAACTGTCAACCTCAAAGTATGCTTTGAAAGATTGGATATTGTGGTTTTGAAACAGTTTTATTTGGAAAGGTGAAGGAGACTTGCAAAAAGGAATATATTATTTAACAATACAGCTTCCATGACACAAACAAATACCTGCTTGCTGAGCAACATGTTATTGTTTTACTAGTCATACAAAAATAAGGATAGAAAATAGTCTTAGCCAGTGTAAAACATATTATTGCCCTCATGATATTCAGGAACAAAGCATTAAAACAGGGATTAGGTCAGGCAACTGATACCATAACATCTGTTTCATACTAGTAAAAAGAAAGTCCTTTCATATTTGATAAGCTCCTTTACAGATTTTTATGTTGCATGTTTACATTAGATAATTTCCTGCAACATTACTTACATTGAGTCTGAGATTTAAAAAAAATTCTGCAATATTCATGTGCTATGGTGTACTGGGGCTTAACCTAATCTGTTTTGTTTAAGGCCACTGCTCAAGTTGTTCTTACAAGGGACTGATCTAGATCTGAGCTTCATTGGTGTGTAGTAGTCAAGAGAAGTTTCTATAACTGCTGTTCATAAATCTTGACTGGTGCCTTTGGGGCAGATCAGGTAACAAGATCAAAACAAAAACTGGAAAACTTTTTTTTTTGAGTCTTGCTGTCTTAACACAGTACCTAACAATTTAAAAGCTTAACCAGCATTCCCATTACATTTTTGGACACCAGTGCTGGCAATAAGGATGATTAGAAAGAGCCTCAAGGAGTAGAAATGGTGTGCACCAGTTGGTGGGTGGGATCCCCTGGAGCTAAACTCCCATGGTGCAGGTGAAGACCTTGGGACCATACTGCCTCTTTTTTTTTAAACCACATCGCCAGAGCATTGCTACATGTTCCTGTGTCTCTGTTGTTCAGCTGAAACCAATTCCATCTCCTATTCTCCCAGCTTTTGTTTCTCTATTTGTCCCATAATTTTTAATTTGGCCATTTAATCATTCCTGCACTGTACTGTACAAAGCCCTTCATCTTTTTCCCTTCCCTATATGACAAAAATATCAACATCGCAACACCAGTTCATTGACTGTAAATCACTTTGGTGATGAGCTAAAAGAGTTGGAAGTGGTGTTATATAAATATACCTTTTTTTGTTTTCCCAGTCCTCCCAGACCATCCCGTGTCTGTTTTTTACCCTTACTCAGCATGTGCCTGCATTTCGAAAAGCAAAACTGGAAAATGTTGGAAATGCTCAGCAGTGGAATGCTGGAAAGCACAAACATCATCTGCAAATGATGGGACACCACTGATTGACTGACGTGGGAAAACACTGATTGACTCCAGCAACAAGCTCGTATAATGGGGTCTTATCATAAGATAGTGTATCAGTTAGCGTAACGTTATTACAGCGCCAGTGACCCAGGTTCAATTCCAGCCGCTGTCTGCAAGGAGTTTGTATGTTCTCCCCATGTCTGCGTGGGTTTCCTTCAGGTGCTCCGATTTCCTCCCACATTCCAAAAAAAACGTACAGGTTAGGACCGTGGGCATGCTATGTTGGCGCCGGAAGAGCAGCGACACTTGCGGGCTGCCCCCAGCACGCTCTCAGTAATGCAAAAAGACGCATTTCCCTGTGTGTTTGGATGTACATGTGACTAATAAATAAATATCTTAAGATATCTTACCTTATCTATAGGAGCAGAATTAGGCCATTCAGCCCATCGAGTCTGCTCTGCCATTCAATGATGACTGATTTTTTTTAAACCCCATTCTCCCCGTAACCCTTAACCTCATTTCCAATCTTCTGCCCTTTTCTGTATTTTGCATGGCGGAATACAGGAGGGCAAAGAGGTCCATACATTAAGTAATTTATAGTGTAATGTAATTAAAGTACAATTTAAATGATTACCAATAGCCACACATGCTGGTGTCAAGAATAAATGCACAGATATTTTTTAAAAGTTTGAGAATGTAAAATAAAGACAAACATTAACTTTTCTACCATCTTTCTTGAATACAAGATCTCCCACACACTTTGTAGCTAATGAAATACATTAGAATGCAATGACTGTTGTAACGGAAAACAATTAAGGGAAAAGGAGAGGTCTTTGATGGAGCAGAGGGCAGAAAGAAATAAATGAAAGTGATGATGATGCAATCCAGAAGGGATGGTGCAATTTATCTTTCTTTATACTAATGATGTCAGAGCCTTGTAGATTGAGCAATTTAGCAAGTTTAGACCAGTTAAGTTGTTGATTTCCTGCTTGACAGGTATGGCAGCTGCTTTCTCTTCACTGTGGCCGGCGAAACCGTATTCTCAGTAATCACACACTTCAGAGTTAAATCTTCCAATAATTTCCTTTCCAGCTTGACACAACCGATAATAGATAAATAAATGTTTCCTAATTAATTTATTATATCTCACACCTGTTTATTTATTGCATGATTATTTTTTAATTGAAATGCAATTAAAAGCTGTTACAAATCATCACCTCGTTAGTGTACAAAGAATTGTTTCCATTGTGATAACAGTGGAATCCTAGGGATTGACAGTATCATAAAGCAGGTGGACTAACAGCTTGACATTGGAAGAGCAGAGACATGAATGGATACCATGCCATTCATAAATGGATCTTGCTGAAATTTTAATCGTTTTAAATTAATCATTACGTGTCGATACACATGAAAGTTGCAAGATGTTTCTTTTTCACAAAGTAAAACTTTTAGTTGCTCAGTAAGAAATGTTGAAGCTTATACAAGATAGTGAATTGTAATCTGATACAAAGCATTACATTATGCCTTCAGCATGAAAGGTATGACAAAATACTTCAGAAGGGATAGTAAAGTAACACTGGTGTGTCAATTCAATTATATTTGCCTTGTTTCACACAACAGCTATTCAAAAACATTACAAAACTGATGGCTTTCAAAAAGATACCAGAAAATAACAGTGTACACCATACTTTATTTTATCCCTTTTGCATTGTTTTTGTAGAAGACACATTTACAAGTATGCCAATGAATTGAACTTACATTGTGCCATTAATGTGGAGAATTATCCCATGAGTGCTAAAGCACAAAGCATGAGTAGCCTGAAGTGTTAGAACAGTTCCCCTGAAGCATGGACAATTAAGTCAAGATTTAGAGTAGAAATAATATTTTCAAACAATGTTCCAGACTACAGAGTTCTGCATACAATGCTGCCACTGATAGTAAGGAATACAGGCAGAGATATCACAATTGGTCATGTTGAGGAAATTGAAAGACTGTCGCTAAGACTTGCACTCAGTGAAGGTTACTTATTATTACAGAGAGGTTGGCAAAATTAAATGGCAAAACATGAGCAGGACTTAAATCTTAAAATTATGTCATGAGTTGAATTGAATTGAATTGAAATGAGTTGAATACTGAATGAATTGAATGTAAATGGGAGCTCAGGGGGCTCACAAGGAATATTGGAGAATCAAACCAGGAGGTAATAATGCACAAATGAAGTAACATTGTTAATGAGAGTGAGATAAGAACAGAGGTGATCATATTCCATGGTTAAAAACAGGGAATTTTGATAATGGATTAGACACAACTCTGTTCAATTCACTTCAGTTTAAGGTCAAAGAGAAAACCAAGAAGAAATATCAATAAGAAAAAGGTTGGACTTTATATATAATGTGCAGCTGCAGTGAGATTCTTTCACCTGATCATAAAAGGGTTTGTGCAAAAGGAGTCCATTCAGGTTCTACACAACAGCAATACACTCCTATGCCTCTTCCTTCTTTCAATTATTGATAGAAAACCTGGAGAGTTTTTCACATGCCACAACCCCTTTATTACCAACAATTCATAAATGACTTTGATCAGTTTTGTCACTGATGATAAATATAATATGCCATAAATGTAAAACTCCCTAATCTTCGAAAACCAAGAGAAATCACGCACAGTTGCATTTTAAGAATATATTTAAGGGTCCTCAAATGTTTTTCTCTTGCAATTCTCAACAAGTTTTTGGAGTTAGAGTTCATGATTGAAACAGTTCATGTCATTTAATGAAACACACAGAATAAGGGCAGGAAGAATCCTCTTGGCCCCTCAAGCCCACTCTGCCATACAATGAGATCAATTCCAATTACGATGCACTTTAACACTCCATCCTACTCCCACTCTGACATCTTTGCTTTTGGCTTCCAACATTCATCCAACAAAGTCTAATGCAATCTTGAGAAACAGTAACTCATCTTTCATCCTGTCACCTGATAGCCACCTAGACCCAAATTTGAATTCAACTGTTTCAGGTGCACCAGTCTTTCCATCTTGTGTTTGAATTGCCCAGTTCTGATGGAAGATCACAACCTGTAACATTAACTTGGTTTCTCTTTCCCCACAGATATTCCCTGACCTGTTGTTATTTTTCTGGCACTTTCCTTAAGTTCAGATTTCCACAACTGTTGTGCTTCTGGCATAGTTTTGTTTCTTTTCTCACCTCTGTCCTCCACCCAGATTACTGGTGATTGTCAAACCTTTACCATTCTCTCTCAACCAGCACCACCAACTTTTGCGTCAATAGATATCCCCTATCACAGATATTCCCTTTGTTCTCCTGGTGTGACTTTAGAGTTATAGAGTTATGCAGAACAGGAACAGGCCCTTTGGCCCTACCCATCCATGCCAACCAAGGTGCCTATCTATGCTAGTCCCATTTGGTCTATATTCCTTTAAGCCTTTCCTATCCGTGTACCTGTCGTTCCATATACCACCACCCTCTGTGTGAAAAACTTGTACTTCAGGTCCACTTTAAATCTTTCCCCTCTCACCTTAAATCTATGCCTCTAGTTTTAGACTTCCCTACCCTGGGAAAAAGACTGTGTCTATCTACCTTATCTAGGCCTCTCATGATTCAGTAAACTTCTATAAGGTCACCCTTCAGCTTCCTTCACTCCAGGGAAAACATCCCAGCCTATCCAATTTCTCCTTATTGCTCAAGCCTTGCAGTCCTGGCAACCTCCTCATGAATCTTTTCTGCACGTTCTCTAGCTTAATCACATCCTTCCAATAGCATGGCAACCAGAACTGCACATAATACTCCAAGGGCAGTCTCTTTCTCCATGGCAAACTTTCCAGGGCAATCTTTCTCCATGTTGCCTCTTTCAGGGAACTATGTACTTGTACCCCTAGGTGTCTCTGTCCACAACACTCCACAGGATCCTGCCATTCAAGAGAGCCACATGGAGTCCAGAGCTGTAGGTGTAACAGGTTATCATTCAGCACAAGCAAACTCACAGGAGAGACTGGGTGGAAGAATCTCCCCAAATTCAGTTTACATTGAGTTTTTATACCTTTGAGGTACAAAGACAATAACAGGTAATCAATTACAATTTCAATAGTTATAATAATGGTTTGCTTTAATATATTTTAGGTGGGAACAAATGCTTCCATAAAATTGTACACTTACAATGGAAGCACATCCTGAATGAATAAAACAATTCTGAATATTCAAACACATTTGCTGGGACAAGGTAGTTCACATTGATATTCTAAAAGCTTCTGAGGACAAACCCCAGAATCCAAAACATCCTCCCTTTACCACAGTATTACAAAGGATGGCTTTTTGGATACACAAACACCCCAAGTATTGATTGACGGAATAAATAAGACTATGACCACATTTGAGGTGCTAAGTGACGAAGTAGCCGGTGTGGATTGAATTGAACCTCCATTGATCTCATTCTGGGGATGAGGTGGGTGCCCCTTATCTATTTTAAAATGGTGCAAAATATCTCTGTATTTCAAAAGGTTTAATGCCTAGTTCTAGTGTCTGCAGATTCTCCTATTGTTATTCAGTATCAGTGAATGTCGCACTCCCCCTCTGTGCGGTCGTGGGTGGAGTTTTGTCATAAGTCCAATTAACATAGCCCTATTACCAGCACATACAGCTATGAATTGTTGTCAAGTCAGTTTTCAAAGCACATATTTTCAGTGGTCTCCCTTTGTAAGTTGGTAGCCTGCTCCCTTCACAGATAATGGTGTTTCTGCAGATCCCTTGTAGTTTCAAAACCAATTACTACTTGTAAGTTACATTTGGAAATAATTTAACAGCTAGTTCTTGTCTGTATAATAATTACTATATTTTTATATCCTCTGACTATAAGTTATTCCCTAACACTCTCCACCATACCCTCTTCTCTTCAGTTTAAAACATGTTTCTTTTCTAACTTCTTCTTTTGATGAAAGGTTATCCAATTGAAACCTTAACTCTGTTACTCTCTCATATTGCCTCATCTGCTAAGCATTCTCTGTTCTTGTTTAAAAAAACTTACATTGTAATGTCGTGTAAAAATAATGAATAATTACAGAGCAATTTTTATTGCTTTATAAAACTCTGATTAGACCACACTTGGAGTATTGTGTTCAGTTCTAGTCGCCTCATTATGGGAAGGATGTGAAAGCTTTAGAGAGGGTGCAAAGGAGATTTACCAAGATGCTGCCTGGATGGGAGAACATGTCTTATGAGGGTAGGTTGAGCAAGCTAGGGCTTTTCTCTTTGGAGAGGAGGATGAGAGGTGACTTGATAGAGGTGTACAAGATGATAAGAGGCATAGATCGAATGGACTGTCAGAGACTTTTTTCCCAGGGTGAAAATGGCTAATACAAGGGGGGCATAATTTTAAGGTGATTGGAGGAAGGTATAGTGGGGGAGGTAAGAGGTAAGTTTTTTTTCCCCCACACAGAGAGTGGTGGGTGCGTGGACCGCACTGCCCGCAGAGGTGGTGGAGACAGATACATTAGGGATATTTAAGAGACTCTTAGATAGGCACATGAATGATAGAAAAATGGAGGGCTATGTGGGAGGGAAGGGTTAGATAGATCTTATAACAGGATAAAATGTCGGCACAACATCGTGGGCCAAAGGGCCTGTACTGTGCTGTAATGTTCTATGTTCTAACATTAATGAGAATCACACCCTAACTTCTTGGGTAAACCATTGAACTGGAGGTGATTGAATGGTGATATGTCAAAAATGAAAATTAGTAAAGGATAGGAAGAAAATAACTAATCTCATTATATCTTTTATTTTGGATTCACTGGCTGGAAATAAGTGTCAGATGAGCCAAAAGTGGCAATTTTATCATTAATTACTGTCCTTTCAAGGAGCATCTAACAACGAACAAAATTCATCACTGAAACAATAAATGTGAACAAATACAATGCCTCATTTATTTATTTCATTGCTCTTATCTTAATTCATTTAGCTGTCTTGGCGTATCTACTCATATGCCTCTATTCATAGGAGATGAATTTAACGCGGCATTTTATGTACATATTCACAGAAACATTACACATTAGTTCATTCATAAATTACACTGCCCATTTTTATATCAACTACTATCATCCCATTCCATAACAACACTCATCTTAAATCCACGATTTGGCATGGAAACATTTCATTCACACAGCTGAATTGAATTGTGGTGATACATTCATGCCCATGGATAGAGAGATTCATTAAAATCTACTTTACATGCATTACTTATGCATGACTGCACTTTATAATCAGGGAGGTGAGCTTTAATCTTTGAACCATGTACAGGAAGAGCTTGCTAAAGCATCAGTATAGCACTGAGTACACCTGTAGGGCAGTGATTGGTGCGTATTTTTAATGACTGTTCTTCCCCCTGCCCCCACCCCCAAGATATAATTTGATCATTGCCTTTCAATGAACATGCTAAACTCTGCCTGGTATAGTGGGCATAGATGTTTAATAAAGTTAAAAATCAGAAAAGGAGCTGTATTGTGATTATGCATTAAGGAGTTGCATTATATGCATTATTGCTTTATATGCATTATATGCAACCTTTCTTGGAAAATTTGGGAAGAACTCTAGGAAAGATGCAAGAGTACATTACATTAAATATCACTAACTATGGTACATTGAAGAAATGTCAGAGTATGATTAAGTTTCATAAATCAGTCTCTTTTTTTAAATGTATTGGAATTTCTATCTGTAACTGAAATGTTAATTTTCCAGCATTGTTGACAATATTTGATACAAAGAAAATACGGAAAATGAAATAAGAAGGATGGGGTACATACAAAGCAGAAGATTCTTATCATCAGCTAATTAGAGGTTTCATTTCAGGACACTTAATGGTAATTTTGAAAAATAGACAATGCAAATAATCAGATGCAAAGGAGTCTTTAGCGGAAGAAAGAAATTAGGATTTCGTGATAACTCATTATTACATTATGAATGTAATCAAGATCACCCTGCCCATATCTGTCAAATCAATAAAGGGAAACAACAATGAAACTTAATAATCAAAGACACAAAAGAAATGTGAAAATTATTGCACTTATTTGGAGAAAATTGAAACAGTGTACATAAAGTTAAGGTGAGGTTATAGTTGAAAATCACATTGCCACTCCTCATCTATGTTATTACCAGTAGAAATCTTGTACCCTACATTAGTTTATGAAAGACTGATTTCCTCAATGTCCTTTTAGCCAGTATTTTTTCTCTGATTCTGTGCTTCAAGAATTAGCTAATAGAATAACTGTGTTCTCATCCTTGCCCACAATGTTCCACACACCCGTCACACAAGTTCTTATCCCAATTACTCCTTGTACTCTGGTGGAATGATTTCAAGATCATCCAGATTTTCACAGGATCAACTTAAGCTATCTGAGCACCTCATCACCCAGGCCTTTCTAACTCTACAATACTACTTAGTATTTTTTTCTTCTTCAATATTAGTTAGAAAGAAAGTAAAAATTGAACACTCAGACTTATACAATATTTTCACATCCTCAGGACAAATCAGATGCTCAGGATTGTAGCACAAGCTAAAACTTCAAACAACCTGGCAGCACGATTCAACAGAGAACTATGAGATAAATGGAAAATTGATCTGTTTTTGTGAAGCAACTTAAAGGATAATTTTTAGCCAAAACACCAGGTGAATCCTTATGCTCTTCTTCAAGCATTGTCATGGAATCTTTTACTTTTTACAACAACAGTCTTTAACCTGCTAATATCTACCTGGCAGATTGCCCTCTGGCCAGGCTTCTGAACTTTTTTCTTTGTAACATACAACAAATTATTTTGCCTGGAAGCAAACATAATTCATGAAAATAGTGTGCTAATATTTCATATAGAGGCTGTTTTTTTGAAGCACTTTAGATAATGAGATGTTTCTATTATCAGGAGTCAAATGTTACATTTAATTGATTCAATTGCAAAATACATCGAAGCACAAAAACATCCAAGATTATTGTCACAGCAGGCTGCGATCACTTTTATTACAGTCAGGTCAGATTTTCTGAAACATGAACAGAACCAGCAGGCTACTGCTGGAGTTGTTATGAAGGACTGATTCCAAGTGAACGATTATAATTGAGGTAAAATAGGATTGAATGTCTGATAGGATCAATAGAGCATTTGTGTAATATTATTCTAATTTATAATCATTCAAGTACAATCTATTGATAGAAAATATTAATTGATTATAATTAATGAGTTCTGATTGGGATGAAGAATTACATGAAACATATTCCCTCTTGTTGCACAAGTGGTTGAATCTGAATAAAAGAGTCATAGTGCATCACAAAGAGTCTTGATAAATACCTAGCTGAGAATGAGATGAGTGGCCATAGAGTTAAGTGTAGGTTATCTCCTGTTGCCTTTAACTGCATACCTGCTGAGCTTTAAATGATCAAATATATGTGATATAAAAGATATAGACTGCAGTGCTGAGCATTGCAAGATTTTATGCAGATTACCCTTCAGAGATTAAATGACTCTGAAGAAACCATAATAGAACAAGTTGTACATTCTCAATGGAGAGAAAAAGCTAGACTGCCTACATATTTTTTTCCCTGTCCAACATTTTCTTTGTTTTAACTGATTAATTAATTTCAATATTAAATGTTTTGACTATTCCCAAATCAAAATAAATATAGGGCAAGAATATTGACACAGTTACCTGGATAGCATAATGAGTAAGAACACCAACAAAATTGTACATAATTGAAAACATCCAGGAGTATGCCAGATCAAAACTCAGTTGCCAGTGTTGGTTTCCAGAAACTACATATGCACAATATTTCCCAAATGAATTGCATTGGTTAATGATTAATTATCAGAAAATAAGTCATTCCTTTAGTTAGATTTAGAAGGATAATGGAATCTAGATGTTAATGCTGGAAACATCAGAGGACAAGTACATAATCAATTTATTCGTCATTCACTTTGTTAATCTTAATAGATGGTGCTGACCCATGTATTTTGACTGTTTGGAGTCTATGCCACTAAATTCAGTTTGAACATTATTCCTATCCTTTAAGGGAGAATGAGACAAATCTGCAAAACGTCAGGAATGCAAAGTATGTGTTAAATCCCTAACCGTTCCAAAATATTGCACTCTCAACATTCATTTCCTTTTCAGTTATTTCTAAATTATTCAGAACTGCAAATTGTTCTCATGTATATCTGAAGTATTCCCATTAGATAAAAATGGATTACATGTGCAGCATACCTGCAGATTAAGTCATCACCTATACATGCTTCACTGCAATCTTAGTGAAACATCTCATCTTTATCTGACACAAGGCTTTTATTCCAGGTTAGATTTAAACTGCCAGTTTTCTGCAGCTGTGGCAGCTTTCAGTGGAATTCTAGTTTAACATTTATGTAGGAGCCCTTTCCTGCCATTTAATGAAGAAGTTGTAGGATGAGCAGCAGTTGCAAGATATCCAGGTGATTGGCAGAGGTAAGCTTGTGGGACAGGTATTCAGTCACTTGATTATGTCTGACTCAGATTCACAACTGAGTTGTGTAGTTTGGTGCATTGGATCCAGCAGTTGAACGAGTAGATAGCCACAACATTGACAGTGACAGTCAAGGGCAATAGCTACTACTAACATCTTTGTTTCAAACTTGAGAGTTTCAGAAGGGACATCATTAGCATCAGACAGACTGAACAAACCATTGAAATAATGTTTGTTTTGATGAACAAGGCATTAAATGCATTCTTCTCAAGGGAGAAAGGGAGTATAGGGAGAGCTCTAGCTTTCTTTCTGGTGGAAGGTTTACCTACAATTTGGGATACCATTGATAACATGTATAAAAAGCAGCGCCCTGCACAGGATTTCAGGAAATTCCATTTAGAGTATAACTTGTACATTAACACCTCCACAGACTTATAACAATTCCTTGTTAGTAGTCAAGATTCAGTTATTCAATGCTAGTGCACATCACACTGATGTTTTGCAAATCGGAGGTTAGCTCTTGGGTCTTCAAGGTTGTCTTGTGAGAATACTACATGGTGCTGTGTATGGCTCCTCCATGACATCATCAAATCAAACTTAAAGAAATGCACTGACTGCATTAAAGAGCACCTGACTGACAAGCAAAGCAACATTTTGATAAGTGGTCCTGGTGCATTAGTCATGGTGATAGCTGATAACGCGTTGAGTTTTGTATTGAAGACTTCCCAACAGTCAACGGGATTTAGGGGAGCAAATTTATGGTTTCCCATTGTGGGTGAGTCCAGGACAAGAAGACACAGTCTTAGAATTAGAGGGTACCCATTTAGAACAGAGATGTGGAGAAATTTCTTTAGCCAGAGGGTCGTGGATTTATGGAATTTGTTGCCACATACAGCTGTAGAGACCCGATCATTGGGGGTGTTTAAGGCAGAGATTGATAGGTATCTAATTAGTCAGGGTATCAAGGGATATGGGGAAAAGGCCAGGAATTGGGGCTAGATGGGAGAATAGTATAGCTCATGGTGAAGTGGCGGCGCAGACTCGATGGGCCGAATGGCCTACTTCTGTCCCTTTATCTTATGATCTTGTCTAGTGATAAATCCATTAGTTTTAAGATCATTATGGAAAAGGATAGGACTGGTCCTAGGGTTAAGATTCTAAACTGGAGGAAGGCCAATTTTGATGGCATCAGAAGGGATCTGGCAGACGTGGATTGGGATAGGTTGTTTTCCAGCAAGTGGATGTTTGGTAAGTGGGAGGCTTTCAAGAGTGAAATATTGAGAGTACAGAATCTGTATGTTCCTGTTAGGATAAAAAGCAAGGCTAATGGATTTAGGGAACCTGGGTTATCAAGGGATATTGAGGCCCTTGTAAAGAAAAAGGAGGTACATATCAGGCATAGGCAGTTAGGATCAAATGAGGCACTTGAGGAGTATAAAAAATGCAAGAGAACGCTTGAGAGAGAAATCAGGAGGGCTAAAAGAGGATGAGGTTACTCTGGCAGACAAGGTGAAAGAGAATCCAAAGGGTTTCTATAGCTATATTAAGAGCAAAAGGACAGCAAGGGACAAAATTGGTCCTCTTGAATATCAGCGTGGAGCTGAAAGAGGTGAGGGAGATTTTAAATGGATTTTTTGCATCTGTGTTTACTCTGGAGACAGACACAGAGTTTGCCATGTGATGAGATATGCAGTAAGGATGCATATGCACTTTGAATTCTTGGAGTACAAGGAAAGATTTAAGTATCTTATCACAATCAAGTAAGTAACAACTAAAGTAAATAGCCAGATCTCCACCTCTACATTTCAACAGCAGGGTATTATAGCAGGAAAGAATGGATTCTTTTCCTCTCTGTTGCTTTTTGTTCTGATGACTGAATAGGAAACAAGACTAATGAGATACTGTCACCTGCCAGAAACCCTGCTAATTTTTGCTCTATTATCTCCCGCAAAGCATGGTCTGGAACATCTGTTTTTTTAATAGCAATGAATCACAGACTGCTGCTGGAAAAGTGATTGTAGGTTGTTCAAAGTTTTGAGGTATTTAATTAGAGCATCTAATACCTCCCCATTATGTGGTGGTTAACAACTCTTCAACATTTCTGGTGCCTGCTGAATTTAGGATAAGGTCAAGGTCATAGCAAGCTGGCAGCTATAAATCCTGACCTGCCACACTTCCACCAATGGAGTAGACTTTTAGCAATGTCAGGTCTAACAATCTCATATTTACACCTGAGATTTCAAATCCTTTTTTTTAAAATATATGAGCTATGTCAGATTGCTTCCAATATACTGGAGACTCGTCAGTAACCACTCAATTCCTTATAGTGTCCCTTAACAATTAACATCTCATTTAATTTCTTTTAGCATATTTACATACCTAATGTGTGCCTCTCAGGATTAGATAATCTTGAGCCTCTTAGAACTGTTTGGAAAATTTTGTATTGAAATCAAAATCTATGTGCAAGGATGATTTCTTATTCCAGATGTGACTTCTTTCTTCCAATGAATAGAGTCACTTAAGAATTAAAATAGTGGAAGAGGTACTTCAATAAATTAGCCCCGGCATGTCTGACATTCACGACAAGCAATGTTCAATATTGAAATTCTAAATGATTAGAATAAAGATGCCAAATGTAAATTAAAATACTTCCTTACTGCCAGTGAATCCTGAGATTCACTCCCAATGATTTGCAGCAAACAACACCTGGGTATGAGCTTTCACTTGTTTGTAAATCATGTACCCTTAAGAAAATGAGAATTGCTGTTACTAAAAAAAGCAAAGATGAATCAAGAAATTGCATTGATTCAGTTTTAAAATGATTTGAAACATCATCTTAGTGCACGTCATTTAGCCAAATTTCTTAAATACCATATCTTAGCTTGGTAGGCTGGATCATTTTGGACCCGAACCCGTCTCAAATTGCTGTCTCTGGTCCTCATCGAGCTGCACTTCCTTTTTCCTGAAGAAGTGGATAAGCATGACCCTTCTTCCCCAGACAATGACAGGTGGTCTGTAGAGTGGGCTTTGCATGCTAAGTAAATCTGAGGCTGTGTATTCTGAAACCTCAAACTCAGAATACCCTGACAGCCTTCAGCAGCTTACCAAAAGTCAGAAACATGTAAAATTCTCTCCAACAATTAAATAACTGAGAAAATAAAAAGGCACATTTAGTCAAATATGGAAATATACTAACAAATAATTAAAACATTCAATTAAGTAAAACAAGTCCACATCAAAAAAATCCAAACAATTAAACGTCTCCCATTTGTTTGCCAGTCATCCTGAAATAAAGCTAAGGGGTCGAGTCAATGTATCTAGACCCTCTCTTCATCAGGACACTGCTGGCTTAATTGTGCGGCTAGTGGTCAATTTTGCTGATATCTTATTGTCAAACTGTACTTGATATTTGGCTGCACAAAATTTCCTGCAGCCTCCAGCTATCAGTCAACATAATTTGGCCCAATATATAGCAACAGTTGCTTAATACATGATGCACAAGCTCTTAAAACAGTTTGTCTGATTTTTTTGAATCAACTCAAATTGATCTGCAGCAGAGATTACAGGCACAACATTGTAATGACTGAAGAGCATCATATATTTGTATATTCTGATGATACTTTCATATAGTCAGCATAATGGTGCAGCTAGAAGAGCTGCTGACTCACAGGTCCAGCGACCCAGGCTCAATCTTGACCTTTGATACTGCTTACGTGGAGTTTGCATATTCTCCCTCTGACTAATGGGTTTCCTTAGGGTGCACCAGTCCCTCCCACAGGTTAAGTAGCCACTGTAAACTGCCTGAAACATGTTGGTGAGTGGTAGAATCTGGGTGAAGTTTATGGGAGAATAAAATGGGATCAGTGTACTTAGGCGTTCGATTATCAGTGCCAACTTGGAGGGTCAAAGATCCTGATTTCATGCTATGTAACTCTATGACTCTAAAAGGATAAATGTGCCAAAGGTGAGAGTACACCAAAGATTTGACAGACAAATCTCTGGACTGATGAGTTTGCAATATAAGGAGAGATTGATCAGACTAAGTCTGTATTCTCCAGAGGATAGAAGAATGAGAGGTGATCTTATTGAAACTTCCAAAGGTTTAAGGGGGTTCAGCTGGGTGGATACAGGAAGCCAAGCAGTCAAGAACCACAGGCCACATTCTCAGGATATGGGGTGGGCTATTTAGGAGTATGACAAGGAGAAATTTCTTCATTCATTGGGTATGAATTTCTGGATCTATCTTCCTAGTGGCTCTGGAGGGTCAGTTATTAAGTCAATTAAAAACAGAGATCAATATATTTCCGATATTAAGGGAATCAAGGGATATGGCGATGCTACAGGATAAAGTAGCTGAGGTAAAAGTTCACTATGATTTTGATGAATGGTGGAAAAGGCTCAAAGAGCCCAGTCAACTGCTCCTGTTCATTATTCTCATGTTACTAGACAACTGACAGATGTTTAGGATTTTTGGCAGCCTCAGATTATAAATTTCATTAAAGTACCCACATAGATATTTGGGCAAGGCATAAAGAACATAAGAACATAAGAAACAGGAGCAGGAGTAGGCCATCTGGCCCATCGAGCCTGCTCCATCATTCAATAAGATCATGGCTGATCTGGCTGTGGACTCAGATCCACCTACCTGCTTTTCCCCCATAACCCCTACTTCCACTACTATGCAAAAATCAATCTAACTGTGTCTTAAATACATTTAATGAGGTAGCCTCCACTGCTTACCTGGGCAGAGAATTCCACAGATTCACTACTCTCTGGGAAAAGCAGTTTCTCCTCATTTCCATCCTAAATCTATTCCCTCAATTCTTCAGGCTATATCGCCTCATTCTAGTCCCACCTACCAGTGGAAGCAACCTTTCTGCCTCTATTTTATCTATCCCTTTCATAATTTTATATGTTTCTATAAGATCCCCTCTTATTATTCTGAATTCCAGTGACTATAGTCCCAGGCGACTCAATATCTCCTCATAGGCTAACATCCTCATCTCCGGAATCAACCTGGTGAACCTCATCTGCACTGCCTCCAAAGCCAGTATATCCTTCCTCAAATAAGGAGACCAGAACTGCATGCAATACTCCAGGTGTGGCCTCACCAGTATCCTATACAGTTGCAGCATAACCTCCCTGCTCTTAAATTCAATCCCTCTAGCAATGAAGGCCAACATTCAATTTGCCTTCTTGATAACCTGCTGTACCTGAAAACCAACCTGTTGCAATTCATGCACAAGTACTCCCAAGTACTTGTGCATGAATCCATGCAATCCATGAAATCCCTTCCTGAATCTATGCTGTGTCTGCCTGATGGAACCACTTCTATCCACATGTCTTGCTATTTCTTCCTTAATAATAGCTTAAAGCATTTTCCTGACTACAGACATTAAGCTAACTGACTTTTCCCTACATCCTTTTATAAACAGTGGTGTGACATTCGCTGTCCAATCCGCCGGGATCTGCCCAGAGTCCAGAGAATTTTGGTAAATTATCACAAACGCCTCTACTATAACTTCTGTCAATTCTTTCAGTACCCTGGGATGTGCATCCCATCAGGACCAGGGGACTTGTCTACCTTTAGGCCCACTAGTTTGCTCATTACTAACTCTTTAGTGACAGCAATTATATTGAGGTCCTCACCTCCCATTGCATCCATAACACCTCTCTTTGGCATATTGGACGTATCCCCCACCATGAAGACTGACAAAATAGTCGTTCAAGGCCTTGGCCCTTTCCATATTATCCAATGTTATTTCCCCCTTCTCACCTTCCAAGAGACCTACGTTCACTTTAGCCACCCTTTTTCACTTTATATAACTATAAAAACTTTTACTATCTGTTTTTATATTTTGTGCTGGTTTACTTTCATAATCTATCTTCCCTTTCCTTATTGCTTGCTTAATGGTTCTTTGTTGCTTTTTCAAGATTTCCCAGTCTTCCAGTTTCCCATTACTCTTGGTGACTTTGTATGCATGAACTTAACTTGAAGCCTTCTTTTATTTCCTTAGTTATCCAAGGTTGGCTCTCCCACCCTTACTGTCCTTGCTTTTAACTGGAATATACTTTTGTTGAGCACCGTGAAAAATCTCTTTGAAATCTTGCACTGTTCCTCAACTGTCCCACCATACAGCCTGTGTTTCCAGTCTACACTAGCCAACTGCTCCTTCATCCCATTGTAGTCTCCCTTGTTTAGGCATAAAAGCAGGATTAATCCAATTCAACCAACTGTCAGCCCATCAGTTTACTCTCAATCAGAGCTACAGAAAAAAATGCTAACATAAGGTGAAAACACAGTAACTGATGCTCAGTTTGGGATTCACAATCCAGTCAGCTCCCTCCAGACCTCTTTGCAGCCTACAGTTAAATATAAACAATACAACTGCATTTTAAAATTAAGAAGAACTGCCCAGGACCTGAAAAAAGTATTTGACATACTCCCATTAAAATTGAATTCAGTAGGAATAGGGATGAAGAATATTCAGTGCTGGGAGTCACAGATGACACATAAGAAGATGGCTGTGGTTTGGGAGGGGACTAATTAGCAGTGCAGGGCTTTTGCTATGAGAAATTCTCAGGATTGTCAGAGGCTCAAATGCTTCTAGTTGATCATTTCCCCTGCATGAACTCAGAAGCAGGCTGCTCAAGAATGATTGCAGAGAACTTCATTTTCCTTTGTTCCTCAGTGGAAAAAAGACTCCATGTTGACATGAGCCAAGATGTAGGAAACATCCAGACTTGGATTGATATGTGACATAACTTTCATGCCACCACCATTTCTAACAAGGTATTGCCCAACTACCTTCCCTTAATAAGCAATAAAATCACCAATGCTGAAACCTTCGAATTAAATATTCAACATTGACCAGAAATTTAACCAGTGGAACAGCTCAACAATTATGGTGGCCGCATGAGCAGTTTAACAGCTAGGCATCCAATGGCAAATAATTTAAGTTTAACACCCATAATTAAAAGTGTAGAATCATAATGATGGGACCAAGTAGAGAATTGTTTTTAAATTAAGTCTCAATTCTCACCCAATCAGCTTTTATAAAATGCAGTATCCACCTTCACTGACAGATTTTGAATCATGCATAGTTTAAAATTGATGACCCTCAACATGTCAAAGGATATTAAGCTTGAGAAGACCAAGTCTCATTTTCTTGTTTATATGTAGCTTGGCAATCATTAATTCAAATAAGGGTTAGTTACTCGATAGGTTTGAAAATTAAATGTATCTTTCACTTTTTAAACCTCTTTTTGAAATGGAAAATAAACAAATAATGGAGATTAGTAGTAGGAGAGTAGAAAAGTATAGATAATGAATCATAAAGCTGATATTTCGGCTTTTTTTTTTCAAATATCTGTCTAGATTCTGCAATCATTTAAATATGTATAAAAAGTACTTTTTAAAATAGATGTAGGATTCCAAATAGATCATTAAAGTACTGTGGGCAGGTAGAGTAAATAAATGAAAATCCCAATGAAATGTTGGTCTTTATATCAAAGAGAATCAGAAAAGAGGGAGTAAAAGTTAAGCTACAACTAAACAAAACTTTGGTTGGATCATAGAACATTACAGCACAGTACAGGCCCTTCAGCCCATGATGTTGTGCTGACATTTTATCCTGCTCTAGGATCTATCTAACCCTTCCTTCCCACATGCCTGGATTACCATGAGAAGTTCTGAACATCACACCTGAGGGAGCAGTAATTACCCTTGCAGGAAAGGCAGGGTAAATTTAACAGAATGATGCTTGGACTCCATAAATTAAATGATGAGGAGGTAATGCACAAACATCAGTTACATTTAGATTAAGAAGTGATTTGATTGAAGTTTTCAGGATGTTAAGAGAATCAGATTGGGTAACTGTTTCAGCCACATTAGAGAGGCAAGAAGAAGGGACGTGATGCAAAAATTGAAGTGAAATTAGAAAAGTCTTCTACACGCAGAAAGTGGTATGATTTTGGAACACTCTCCTGGAAATGCCAATTAATGTTAAATCAGTTACTAACTCCCTTGACCAAAATAAGTGAGAGCATCGCAATGAAGTATATTTCAGAATGTGATAATATGGAATTATATGTAAGGATGATATGCAAACAGATGTAATTCACAAATAGCACTAAAGTAACTGTAGACCAGAGAGACTATTTGCATATCTAAGTCATCCTGCTTTTTTAACTAACTATCCTACGATCAGATCCTCAAACAGTCTCTAGCATGAATACAGAGTCCAAGTAATTTCTCAGCATTTTACTCCCCTCAGAGATGGGGAAGATACACCATTTGCAGAGAGGATGTGATACAGCTCTTTATTAGTTCGAGTTTTCTCATATGACACATGGTTTATTATGCCAAATGTGTCATTAAAAAACTGATACAAGTCAGCTGAAAAAATGCTGTTTGTGTAATGTCTAATGCAAGTTTAAGTTAGCTGATTAATGTCACAAAATCAAGTACAGTTAGATAACATAGCCATACAAGTTAATGAGGACTTTGTCAATCAGACTTTGTTTAAATTGAATATTTATTCAGGGGATGCATCACACAGTATGTATTTTAATGAGTGACTGCTAGTTTCACTTCACATTTAAAACAATCCATAGCGAGTAAACAAACAGGTGGGGAGCTAACAAGGTCTTCCAAAATTCAGCCTTGCAATGCTGATAGCATGGAGCAGTCAGTCAGCAAGTCTAATATTTACTCCCAAAACAATCCAAGAATAAACTGTCTTTGTGCATTTAGTTTGGCTACAACACTCTGCACACTTGTGTCGTCCTAACACTTCCTATTATATCATCAGCAAATGTAGATCCATTTTTCTTGGTCCCCCCTCTATGTCAATAACATAGATTGTAAAAGCTAATACATCCTATTAGTTACAGCTTGACAGTTTGAAAATGACTTGTTTAACCCTCTTCCCTGTTTTCTGGCTGCAAAGCAATTCTCTATTCATGCTAATATATTTCTCATTACCTGAGTCCGTATCTTGTACAGTAACCTTTTATATAGCGACACAAGGGACTCCGGATGCTGGAAATCTGAAGCAACACACAAAGGAGCTGGAGGAACTCAGCGAGTCAGGCAGCATCCATGGAGGGAAATAGAACAGTTGACATTTCAGGTCGCGATCCTTCATCAGGACTGGTAAGAAAGAGGAGAGATAGCCAGTATGGAAAGGTGAGGCGAAGGGGTGGAGCAAGAGCTGGCAGGCGATAGGTGGATCCAGTGACGGGGGTGTGATAGGCAGGTGGGGGAGGGGGGAGAGTGGGAATGAAGTGAGAAACTTGGAGGTGATAGGTGGAAGCAAAGAGCTGAAGAAGATGGAAGCTGATAGGAGAGGACAGTGGAATAAAGGGCGGAGGTGGGGAGGGGAGCCAGAGGGAGGAATGTGTGGGTGATGGGCAGATGGAGAGGGCAGGGGAGGGGAAAGAGATAGGGTGATGGGGCCGGTGAGATAGAGACAAAACAAGGGGACAGAGGGGAGTGATTACCAGAAGTTAGAGAAATTGATGTTGATGCCGTCAGGTTGGAGACTACCAACGCGGAATATGAGGTGCTGTTCCTCTAATCTGTGTGTAGCATCAGCTTGGCAGTAGAGGAGGCTGTGGACAGACATGTTGGTGTGGGAATGGGAAGTGGAATTAAAATGGCTGGCCACCAGGAGATCCTGGCTAGTGTAGTGAAGGGAGCAAAGCTGCTCGATGAAGCAATCCCCCAATCTGCCTCAGGTCTCAGCGATGTAGAGGAGGCCGCACTGGGAGCACTGGATGCAATAAATGACACCGATGGATTCACATGTGAAGTACTGCCTCACTTGGAAGGACTGTTTAGGGCCCTGAATGGTGGTGAGAGTGGAGGGGTAGGGGCAGGTGTAACACTTTGCACAGTTGCAGGGATAAGTGCCTGGAAGGAGAATCAGTGGGGAGGGACAAGTGGGCAAGGAAGTCATGGAGAGAGTGACCCTTGCAGATAGCGGAGAGGGGAGGGGAGGAGAAGATGTGCATAGTGGTGGGAACTTTTTATATAGTACTTTCATGGAGTCAAACAGCAGAGAAACAAGCCATCGTGTCTATGTTGACCATTGTACCTGTCTATACTAATTCTATTCACCAGCATTTGGTCCATAGTATTCTAAACCTTGGCAATTCAAGTGTTCATCTGGACACTTATGAAAAGCTGTGAGAATACCTGCCTCCACCAACCACTCAAACATTTTATCGAATGCCTTTTGGAAATCCAAATATATTATACCCACAAGCTCACATTTCTCTTTCTTGCTGGTTACGTCCCCAAGTAACTCAAAATTGTTGAGACATATTTGTCAATAAAACCACGTTGACTGTGCCTAATGGTGTTTTGCTTCTCAAAGTGCTTTTATCACTTGTTTAATAACGGATTTTTCTGTTTTTTCTAATAAATGATGCAAGACTAACTGATCCATATTTCCAATTTTCTTTCTCCTTAACTTAAATGCAGGCCATTTTAGAATATCATAAACAATGCATTTATATCTCTGTAGCCACCCTTTTTTTATAAATCCAGAATGCAGATTTTCAGATTATCCATCTCCAGTTCCATTAGTTTGTTTCATGTTTTTTCTCAAGGAATATGCAGTTTTAAGTTCTTCACTTATTCTAAGATTGTGTTTTCACAATTAGAATCAGATTTATTATCACTGACATATGTCATGAAATTTGTTGTTTCATGGCAGCAGTACAGTGCAAGACATAAAGACATAAATATTACTATAAGTTACAAAAAATAAATAAATAGTGCGAAAGAGGAATAACAAGGTAGTGTTCATGGGTTTATGAGCAGTTCAGAACTCTGATGGCAGAGGGGAAGAAGCTGTTCCTCAAAAGTTGAGTGTGGGTCTTCAGGCTTCTGTACCTCCTCCCTGATGGTAGTAACATGAAGAGGACATGTCCGAGGTGGTGAGGGTCCTTAATGATGGATGCCAACTTCTTGAGGCACCGCCTCTTGAAGATGCCCTCGATGGCAGGGAGGATTGTTCTCTTGATGGAGCTGGCTGCGTCTACAACTCTCTGCAGCCTCTTTCAATCCTGCATATTGGAGCATCCATACCAGGCAGTGATGCAACCAGTCAGAATGCTCTCCACCGTACATCTGGAGAAATTTGCTAGAGTCTTTAATGACATATGAAACCTCCTCTAACTCCTTATGATGTAGAGCCACTGGCATGCCTTTTTCGTGATTGTATCAATGTGTTGGGCCCAAGATAGATCCTCTGAGATGTTGACACCCAGGAAACTGCTCACCCTTTCCACTGCTGACCCCTCAATGAAGACAGGTGTGTGTTCTCCCGATTTCCCCTTCCTGAAGCCCACGATCAATTCCTTTATCTTGCTGACGTTGAGTGTGAGATTGTTGTTGCAACACCACTCAACCAGCTGATCTATCTCACTCCTGTACAGCTCCTCATCACCATCTGAGATTCTGCCAACAACAATGGTATCATCAGTGAATTTATGGATGGCTTTGTAGCTGTGTCTAGCCATACAGTCATGAGTGTAGAGAGAGTAGAGCAGTGGGCTAAGCACATATCCTTGAGGTGCACCTGTGTTGATAGTCAGCGAGGAGGAGACGTTACTACCGATCTGCACTGACTGTGGTCTCCCAATAAGGAAATCGAGGATCCAGTTGCAGAGGGAGGTGCAGAGGCCCAGGTTTAGAAGCTTGTTGATTAATACTGAGGGGATGATGGTGTTGAACGCTGAGTTATAATCAATAAACAGCAGCCTGACGGATGTTTTGCTGTTGTCTTGATACTCCAAGGCATCAAACTTAAATTTACTCATTCCTAAACTTCCATTACATTATGAACACTCTTCTTCAAGAATCCTTTATGATAGGATTATCACCCAACCTCACTTTATCACACATGACCAGATCTAAAATAGCTAGATCACTGATTGTGCCAAAAACCTTCTTGATAAGTGCAGCGTAAGGTCTGCAAATTCAACTGCTGCTCAAAAGATCAGAGCCACATTTCCTCAAAATATAGATACACATGTGGTAACTCATATCCCTGTCATCTACACCAACTTCTACATGTTGCAGCTACAACAAATTGTGTGCTCTGCCACTGCAATCAAGCATTGTTTTAGATATTCAATTAGTTTGTCTTTAACTAGTTAGCTTATCAACAAAAGCTAATAGGATAGATCATGTGCAATCCCAGCCATTGCCTCATCCTCACACACAGATCATACTTATGGATTAAAAATGATTCTAGGTAATGCTGTGTAGCAGACCAGTCCAAGAATGTGTCCAGGTGGCACATCCTAAGACCCCATCTCTATGCTGTCTGGAAGGATTTTTACCGCCCATTGCTATCAAAGCTATTGAACTCTGAAAATCAGAGACACTTAACAGCAGTTGCATTGATTATAGTAAATGGAAAATATTGAAGTACAAGTTTAAAATAATAAATTCAATATGTGTTTGAGCGAGACAAAACATTGACATTTCTTTCCAATTCGTGTAAAATAAAGGAAAATGAAACAAAAGATTAAATTTTCAATGCAGGTTGACAACCTTATTCAAATAGATGTGGTCATGCTATGCTTGGCTTGTGTAAAGTTGAGGGGCCTGATGCAAATCGTCTGAGATCCAACCTCAGACTTCTAGCATTTTCTGTCTTTGTTTTGGATTTCCAGCACTAAAAATTTATGTCCAATATAACAGTTATTAATTATTAAATGAAAATTACATTCAATTTTTGAAAAACAATTCTTTATACTTTATGGAAATCATGATCTTCAAACCATTTTTAAGATTTCCTTTGAACTAACCTCTCCTCCTCTATTTTTATTTAAATGCCACGATATTTCACATTGTTTCCCTAGCGAGGACAAAGGAATGTGACTACTTCAACAACATTCTTCATTCATTCACTCTCTAATCTCTGATTGGAAAAGCAGACAGCATGTTTATCCCAGTGACCTCGCTCCAATGCTCTGAGGAACATTCTCATTGGTATCTACCTGAAACATTAACTCTGTTTCTCTCTCCACAGATGCTGCCTGACCTGCCAAGAGTTTCCAGCAATTTCTGTTTTTATTTCAAGTTTTGATTAGGAAAAAGCTCAGTTCTTTTTGCAGTGTAGCAAACATCAACAATACTAATTTTTAAATGGAAGACATGTTAGAACATTGTTAGAATTAGTAAAATTATTAATTACAATTAATCAATTTTAATCAATTGATCAAAATTGATGTTCTAACATAATTGTTAGTACATTTGTAAAATAATAAATTATAAATTACAGAAATTACAATTACTTTGTTCACTTCAGATATTCCAGTCCTAAGTTTTGTTTACTGCTGTATATGCAATTTACAGAATGTGCTGTAGCAACATATCAATGATACATTAGTAGCTTTATCCCAATTACCAAGATGATAATGTGGGAACACCTTCACCACCAAATTCCATCCTAAGTCATGTACCATCAAAGAAATTATTAAGTTACAGGATGTGAACTTTGCTGGAAAGGTGAACATGTATTAATTATCTTTATTTCAGGAGCTACCTTCCCAAATTGACACCATAATCAAGCTGGCCTGATACTAAACAGTAAGATTCTACACATGTAAATACTGTCATTTGAACAGGAAAGGCAAGAATAGGCACCACCCACAAACCTGTTACATTGGTTTTGACAGTTGGCTAAGACAACTCTGGATTTAGCAGTTGTCAATATTGTCAAAGCTTGGAATGTTTTGTACATTTTGGGATAGTCAAAAACTTTTTAAAACTATTGCAACAATTATTAAAAATTAAAGACAAAATAAAACCTTTTAATGTATTTAAAATATTTACATGCACTAAAAAAAATGTAAATTAACTGGAGCATACATTTTCTGCTTCAGCCTTTCATCTCCATTCATTTGTGTTGGGAAACTGATCCTACACAAGGTCCAACAGAAGACTGAACACCAGACAGCAATTTTGGGACGTCTGAGTTCATTGTTTCACTGGATGCTCCTGTGGCCATTCTCGTTTTATAAGCTTCTCTAGTAAAAGTAAAATCCATCCACCTTCACTTCAGCAGACAGCTTGTGTACACCTTCTGTTTCACCATTGACAAATGTTTGTGTTGTAGTCAGGAATTTAGGCAGTATTTTGAAAATAAGCATCCCAATTGCCAGTTAGTTTGAAATGGTTCCTCTTGATTGGTCTATGATTTATGTAAAATATCTCAGCAAACCAATATTATATCTATGGTTTTAAGTTTGACAAGGTAATATGACTACAAAATCAGGGTTCAGTCATTTAAAATTGAGATGCATAGAAATTTCTTCTTTCAAAGGGTGGTGAATGATTGAAACTCTTTGCTCTCTAGGGTGGTTCTTTAGATATATTTAAGGTGGAGATAGATAAGTATTCGAAAGAAAGATCAAGAAATTGAGGGTTATGGGGAAGTGGCACAGAAGAGGAGTGAGGTCAGAGATGATCACACTGAATGGAAGGACAGGCTTGAGGGGCCCAGTGGTCTACTCCAGCTCCCATTTTCTTGTGCTTTTTTTATGTAGCCTGGTTGCAAATTATATCTTGTCCAGGCACCATTTAATGATAACACAAAAAATTTAAATGTAATCAAATGGCAATGACAAACACCATACTAATACAAATGAGTTTGATTAGAAGTGATGTGCGAAAGCTGGATGCATGAAATAATTGGAGTTAGAGATCAAGGAGATGTGTTTCACTTAAATAATGTGTTCATCCCTGCTTAAAATTAGAATCAATCAGCAATTAAATGATAAATGATTACTTCTCGTTGCAATTATAAAATCTAAATCCAGTGTGACCTATGAACTGTTTAATACAATACTGCTGTAAATCTGCACATACAGTAAACAATCTTCAGTAAATAATAACAAGAAAGAAGATGACCTGAAACAAGTAATTATTTTTTTAAATGACCCACATTTGAAGAGGCAGACTAGAATTTAATTGGAGCCCAGATCTCCTACAGAACCATCCTCGGGGGAGTTGGTAGGGGGAGGTGGTTGTTTGGAGGAAGTAAGCTATTTCAGTTCTGGTTCCAGATCAGATCAAAAGAGGTTGGTGCCCTGATAGATGAGTAAAGAGAAGACAAAACCTATCAATCATGCTAAGGAAACCTTTGTGAGCCAATATATTTTTCTTGAAGTTCAATGTCCAAGACTGATGTTAATACAGATGGGATTTGATCATGGCTCTCTACAATTTCCTTACCTGTGAACTCTAACTCTCTGAAGTAACTGTGCACTAGTTTCTAGTGCACATGGACAACTAAATCCCTTTGCCCTTTGAAGGCACTTGTTCTCTCAATATTTATCATGGATTTGTCCACTCATTTAGTCTGCCTTTGTAATTTTTTGCTCTAATAGATACAACTGCATATCTTAATTCAATATTACCTGAAAATTTGGATTACAGTTCTCTCTTTCATCCAACTCATTAATGTTTATGGTGAGAGGTATAAATCCTTAGGCAATATCACTCTCATAAAGAACCAATAAGGGAATTTTCCTTTATTTTTTGTCTCTACCTCCCAGGCAATTGCAACACAGTAAGAGGCCAGTCAACTCAGCATGCTTGTTTTGGTTCTTCAAAAAAGCTTTCTAGTTATTGTTTTGTTTTCCTGTACATTACTCTCAACCTTTTTTCAGTTTCTTTCTCAAATATCTGTTTTTCATTGTTATAAGCTGTGACAGGTTCTATTCCACAATCTTCTGGAAAGGCATCCATATTCTAACAACTATTTCTCAGTGCAAAAATCCTTGTCGAAATTTTGTTTCCACATTGATGATCTTAAGTTTCCTTTTATTGGAGGCTTTAATCTCCCACCAATTGCAGCATGGGAAGGAACCACTATCCCCAACAAATGGAAATCCAGAATTGACATCTCTGTCAGTACTCGAAGAAACAACTGGAGCAGCACCAGTGTGATTCCTTCTCCCCAGTCTTTAATGCCTCCTCTTGTACTTCTTTTCAAAATTTCTGTTTATTATTAACTTGCACCTGAAATGCTAGAACAAACTTTCCACATCAGTGTTGTGTTGTAAATGTTCATTTGATTAAGCCATTATTCTTGACCTCTGCAGTGCATTTTTAAGGAAGAAAAGTTCTATATACTTCCTGCTTGTAATTTATCTTAACTGTTAATTTCTATGTGCTCCTGGCTCTTTTATAACATTGCATTCATAAGGACACGTGTATTAGGACTAGTCCAAAGATTAGCATCTCGATTGATCCCTTTCTCCAGGATTCTTTTAATAACACATTTTCATAAAAATTGCAAAGAATACCCTCAGAGTTGGTGAACAGAATGTAAATGAAATGGAAGGAAGCTGGAAAAGAGAGTGAAAAGCCAGTCATTTGGCCAGTGTAGGATTCTGGAGCAGAGGGACAAGGATGTAACGTTTTTTCGTCTCTCTTTTTTGCTTTGTCTTTATTTTCATGATTTTTAAACTTTAAAATGCAAAACCAAAGCCACATCAGAAATGAACAAAAGTGTCTTCATTAAAACATTACTTCATAAAAGTAATGTTTTCACTGCATGTTCATCAGCCTCTATATTAATGAAAGAACCTGATACCACTCAAGGCATATAAATGCAACATTTTCTTTTAATACATATTTTCATGTCTTGCATTTTATTTTACTATGAAAACCTGGGCCCAATATTATCCTTCATGTTTTTTTGCCTCTGATGCTTGTGCTTTTTGCTCACTTCAGGCCAAAATTATTCATATATTTTGTCTCATACTTGGTGCAAGTTAGTATGTGTATTTTCTTAAAGTTTCCAACAGAATAAAAAAATCAAACAGACTGAAGTATAATTGCTTTTTTTCTGACCATTAGATAAAGATATTCTTTGATCTTCACCTGTACTTTGCAATGTGGATATCGGGAACACATAGAATAGATAGAGAGGAAGCCAAAGTTAAGGATAAAGGAAAACATATTTGACTCTTCCCTTAACCTCTCTATCTCCATCTCATGGGATAGGTTGGCTACCAATATCCACTGTAATCCCTCTGGCTCCCAGAGGTATGTAAGCTTCACTTCCTCTGATCCTACTCCCTATGAAGGATTCTAATCCATTCTCCCAGTTTCTTTATCTCCACTCTATCTGCTTTGATGGAAGCACTTTCCACACCAGTGCCTTTAAGCTGTCTTTTTTTTCCCCTTAACCATGGATTTCCGCTCTACTGTAGTTGACAGGGCCCTTAGCCACATTTGCTCCAAACCAGACTGAGAATAGTGTTCCCATTGTTTTCAACTTCCACCCCTAAAGACATTCAACAGATTATCTTCCATAACCTCCACTACATCCAATGGAATTTCACTACAGGTAAAACCTCCCCCACCCTATCAGCGTGATATTCCCTCCACACATCCCTGGTCCACTCTTCCATCTCCACCAAATATTAACCTTCTCATTTCCATGCAATCAAGGGGAGAGGCAACGTCTGCCCTTTTATCTTTTCCCATTCCACAAACTAGGGACCCAAATAATCCTTTACATTAAAACAGAAATTCACTTGCATTTCTTCTAATTTAGTGTATTGCATTCGGCACTCATGATCTCTTCTCCCCCACAGTGAAGAAGCAACAGGAAGATTGTGTGACCATTAAGCATTATACTTCTGTTCAGTTGACCAGGGTGATCCTAAACTCCCATTCTCCTGGCACTTTGATTTTCTGTTCCAATTACCTCTATCTTCAACGTCCCGTATCCTCCAACAATGCCCAACCAAGCTCAAGCTTATCTTTCATCTGACTTAATATTGAATTTAATAATTTCAGGTGACCTTTTTCCCCTCTTCATGAATGTGTATGTACCTTTATTTCAGTTATGTTTTCTGGCTCCAACTGCTGGTTTATAAAATAATTGTTATTGTAACATTGGTCTGCACCCCATCATAGAGATTCCCTCTGTTCTCTCCGCCCTTCTCCATCTCTGCAACATGGAACACATTTGACCTCACTTTTCTGATTCTGTCAAGAGGTCCTTGACTCAAAATGTCTACAAAGTTTGTCTCCCTACCGATGCTGCCTGACATGCTGAGTACTTCCAGCATTTTCTGTTTATACACTAAATCTTACTGCCAACTGGAGACATCCTTGAAATTTACTTTCTCCAAATTATATGCATTGTTATCTTGAATCTTTTTCACAATGTCCACTAAAAACATAGACCTGAAACAAGAATTTTGGACATCAAAGACATGAACTACCACAGAGAGCAGCTGGGCAGCACTGCACTTCAGCTGTGGGAAATGTTGATTTCAAATAGGCAATTCTGGCAGCAAATGTCATACCAAACCCACCAAGTAACACACACACAGGCTCTTTTCTCTCACCCTTTAATCTTAAAGGGATTATGTTTTTAGCATCTTCCCTCAGTCCTTCCCGAGAGCAAGGTGCTGCAAGGAATGTTTGGAACTGCTTACAAAGTCCTTGAGTTCAACCCTCTCTCTGTCAATAATAACCTTCAACATAATGCCCCTGCATGCATCCTGTGCTAGTCTAGTACTGGTCTACTGCATGTGACTTATCTTTCTGTACCTCAATCAGCACCAACCCTTTTATACACTATTTCCTTACAACATAGGGAGGCCACATTGTCCCTTCCAAGCGATGCCAGCTTTTAGAACATTCCCATTCCCCTTCTAATTTTCCCTGAAAACTATTCTTCCCACATTCCTCTCACTTCTACCACTTCACCTACACACTTCAGTGGCCAATTGACCTACCAACCTGCATTTCTTAGGGATGTGGGAGGAATTTGGGGCACCCAGATGAAACCCACATATCTGTATCACATTATCATCGCATGTCATGCTTGGAATTATCTTCCTTCTGCTTACTAATTCTCTGTTCTGGAAAACTGTTCTTCAAAACTACTTGAAAGGAAGAACTTGCAGCATTTCTTTAGGACCATGGGAGTTTCTGACAGCCAATGAAATACCTTTGAAGCATTACGGGAGGATTGCATTCCTAGAAGCAATCCCTGCATTACAGGAGGGTTGCATTCCTAGGAATTGGCCCCTATCACAATTTTCCATAACACAAAGCCATGTCGTGCGTCAAGAAAAGCAAGTTGAATCAAAAATGGTGGAGCAACACACATTAAAAACTGCTGGAGGAACTCAGGTCAGGCAGCATCTATTGGAGGGAAATGAACAGTTGACGTTTCAGGCAGAGACCCTTCATGAAAACTGAATTTGAAAAATTCAATTGAAATTGAAAAATAAATTGTATTTATTTTTTTTATATTGATTCTGTAAGAGTCCATTTTATTCCTTATCTCACATTTTTGGGTAGTGAATTATGAATTTTCATAGGGTAGATTTCTGCTACCTGAACAGCCTTAATGTGGGGGTCAGCAGTATTACTGAAAATCTTTGTCTATTTCTCCTGAATCCTCTCAGACTTCTTGCTCAGTGATTTTCCATCCTTTCTTGGAAGGTTTCCTTACATTTAACAAAAAAAAAACCACCAGATGGGTCTGTGTTTATAAATGTTAAAATATTTGTTTGCAGGGACTTAATATTTTCCTTAATATTTGAATGCATGTTAATTATAAAACTCTCAATCAATATTAATTTTAACTCATTTTATAAGCTTTGTTTTCCTTTTTCATCACTTGGTTGTAATGCCTTTTTTGCTTTCCTCTTGGGTTTATCCTTAAACCAAGTTAAATATCCTACAAAAAGGGAATAAGAATTGCCAGATATTTCCTACGCCATGCGAGATATACATCTGAGTCAGCGACCAGTAGCAACCCCAAAAACATTTTATTTTTATTATACATATCATCACAGCTTCACTTACAGCAGGAAAATTCACAAGTGAAATCTAATCAGGATGATTTAATTTTGGTTCTGTGTCTACCGATCTTCTACTGATTACCCCAAATAGTTCAATTCATTTGCTAATCATATCTATTTTGCTGAAGTCCATATTCAATTTGGGTCACTCAATGAAAATGGTATCTGGCATTTTTTCATGATTGGAATATACAATTCACAGAACACCAGAGTGTTTCTTCAATAGTAAGGAAGGTAACAATGAATGATTGGTATATAAACCAGACAAGGAATGTCAATAAAGGAAGGGCTGAAAATAACTGATGGAAGAAATGAAAGGCCGATGTAATACAAATGATGCCATTTACTGGATATTCTGTACAATAAGGCAAAATGATCCCAATTAGGGATAAGGTGAAAGGATCAGCCTGCGCTCCGGGTCCTGATTGATATCCAAGGAATCATGAAAGTGTTACATGTATGGTACCAGGGTAAGGTTAGGCTTGGCTGTAATTCTTCTTCCTCAGCAGTTCAGCACTTATTGCCCATCTCTAATTGTCCTTGAGGACATGGTGGTGAGCAGCTTTCTTGAACCTCTGCAATCATTCTGGTGAAAGTACTCTCACAACGTTTGGGTAGGAACTTCCAAGCCTTCAACCCAGTGAAGAATCAGTGATACATTTCCAAGACAAGATGGTGTACAACTTGGAGAGGAACCTGCGGGTGATGGTGTTCACCTGCTCCTGCTGCCCTTGTCCTTGGTGCTTGAGTCAGTGTAGTTATTGAGCTAGCCTAGCTGAATAACTGGAGTGCATTTCATAAGTGCTCACCCTCACCACAGTGTTTCACTGCATACCCTATAAATCAGCCCTCAAAAACATTGAAATATTTCTTAAGGAACCCTCATAACCTTTCTTGTTCCAAAGAGCACACTCCTAACTTCTTCACTCTCTTGCTATTGCTGATATCTCATTCCTGGTAAATTTCTGATTGTGTCTTTTTAAGGCCTTTCCTGATGTGGGGAGCCCAGAATTGTCCACCATACTTCAGCAAAGGGCCAAACAATGATTTAGAAGGGTTTAACATGACCTCTCCTCATTTATATTCCATGCTATTTATACACCAAGGAATTCTTGTGCCTTTTCAATCAGTTTATCAGATGGCCTGCCAGCTTCAATGACGTGTATTTGTGTAGAAAGACATTATGGTCTTTCTGTTTACCTGTACTTCCCAAAATTGGGCCAATTATAATTTACTATAATGCATGGCTCCAGCTAATTCAGCCCTCTTTTTATGTCTTGATTTGAATACAACTGCTGATCTTCTTTTGCTCTTTGTTTTTTTTAAACTCATGATTTAATTCCTAATGTGGAATTTCACTAATAAACTGGGTGTGACAATGTGACATATGTATCCCCCTAAAGATTAGCAGCCAGCTGCTTATATACGTTACACCCCAAGTCCGACATGTTTCACACCCCGAGTAAATGCACACAATGTTATGGGCTGTTTGTAGTTGGATGTTTGCCCATTTCAGATCACATCTCAAGAGATTTGAAATACAAAATGCAGATTTCATCCACTGGGCATTTTTGTGGTTAAATATTGAACATTTGAAAATTGTGGTATTTCTGCTAAAGCATTTTTCTAAATTTCCTTAAACTCACTCATTTTACAGCTTTCCACTTCCTCTCCGCTCCTGTAGTTTGGCTGTGCAAGGAGATGCTAGATGCATCTTTTCCATGTCTCTTCTTTGTGTGTTGGCTGAAGTGGTGACTGACAGGGAAAAGTAATGCATACTAGAAGAAGAAAACTTGGGGAGAATCACAATTCCATTTATCCATTTATTTGACATTAACATGCGTATCAGTTCAATAGGGGTCATTAGATGGTAGTCAAGAGCAGGAAACTTGCATGATTTCCTCTTCCCTTACTCAAGGCAGCCAAAACTAATTGCAGTGGTCCCTGATGCAGAAATGAGCTAATTTCTCACCGACTAAATCTTGGGCTTTCAATGCAGAAGCACTTTCTGGTTCTTCTCATCACATGCAAACCTTTTCAATTACTGTCATTCCAGTAATTCAAAAACCTTTCATCAATCTATTTAAATGTGGCTAAAACTGAAAGCGAACAGTTGATCCATGCAATGAGAATATATTCAAATGCTGGGTCAGAAAAAAAATAAATGATTACAAGTATTATTACAAAACTACTTTCACCCCTATAATTTATGGTTGTTGTTATTTGTGGATGTGCCATCTGGCATTAAACTGTGTTTCAGTAGATAATCTATTTATTTCCTGGTGGGGCCATTTCTAAAATCAGCCTGAAACACTGATCATTCCGTGGTTGTTGAATACATGAGACAGATCCGGAATTAAATGGGGAAGGAACACTTATAATTCAGGTGTTTGAAAATCAATGCTTTCTTTTGTTAATATACATTTCATAACTATATTTAACTCTGTGTACACACACTCACAAAATACTTTCTTCCACAAAGAAATCTAACTGTAAATGTACAAAAGTACTTGGACTTCATAATGTTAGCAGTAGAACATTAAATTTACATTGGATTATAGAATTATTTTAATGGTTGTAACTGAAATGTTTTGAATACACATTTAGTTAAAGGACTGATTTAGGTGCTGCAGGCAACTCAAAATGTATATGAAAAATCTTCTGGTATAATAAAAATGTGTGCATGCACATCTTTCATGAACAAGTTATTATTGCAGTATAAGTTTCAAAATAATAGCTAATTGCAGTTCATTCAATTGCAGTTAATGCCTCCAAACCTCTGCTACACCGTCTGACATTGGCATGATCCCATCAAAAAGTATTCTATCTTCCCTTGTTCTTACCAGGATAACAAGAGCAAGGTTTCTTTCATTCAACCACTCTTCACTTTTTGACTTAAGCAAATTGATGGCAATTTTATATTTCTGTTTGCAATTCCAATTTCACACCTCAGTGGAATCTAGGACTGCTGAATGATTCTGATGCAGCTGTGGAAGCATTTAACAAAATGAATGGCAGATGGTAAAACAGTTTGTGGCAAACCAGTAATTCTAATTATTCCAACAAAACATGGCATGATGTTTCATCATGACGCAGCTGTAGTTAAATTCAGAGGAAACACTTGCACATGTAAAGGTATCAGTGTAATGATTATAAACAATTTATTTTTCTGTACTCTATAAAATCAAATTTAAACAATTTCAAAGAGCATTATTTCAAGTGTGGATTTTATCCCGAGTCCGATACGTTTAAGATGATGTTCTAATGCTCTGGAAGATGACTGATTAGGTTGTCTTGCAGCTACAACTCCAGAAAATATGTTTACATATATCAATGTACTTCTTAATATTTATAAAAATACTATTGTATCCTGCTGTAAATAACTTGCAGCTTATCACGGGGAAAAGCAAGGCCGAGTTCAATTTTCAGCTGCTCAGCAATGCTTTGGGATGAAACGTATCATAGCAATATAGCCCCTTGTCTTAAAGAAATAATATCAACAATGGATACAAGAATGTGAGCACTTCTATTTAAACACTCTTATTTACATAAATGTCTATATATTCTCAGAATTGTCTCACTATGTAGAGTGTTTGGAAAACATTTAGAAGCAAAACAAATAATAAGGCATTTGACAAGGCCCACCATAGTAGTCTGGTCCAAAAGGGTGAAGCACGTGAGACCCAAGCCAAGCTTGCTAATTGGATCCAAAATTGGCTTGGTGGTGGAAGGATGCTCTTCTGATTGGAAATCTGTGACTCATTGTGTATTGCAGGGATTGATGCTGGGACCCTTGTTGTTTTTGATATACATCAACAAACTGGACATGAATGTAGGAGGTTAATAAGTTTGTGGCTGACATAAAAGTTGGTTGTGTGTTGGATAACGAGGAAGGTTGTGCAGGGCTATAGCAGCATATAATCAAATGGAAAGTTGCATGGAACATTGGTAGATGGAATTTAATCCTGACGTGTGAGGTAATGCATTTTTGGAAGTCAGATATGGGTAGGATATAGACAGTAAATGGTACGGCACCAAAGAATGTTGATGAGCAGAAGGACAGTGGGATTCAAGTCCATAGTTCCCCGAAAGTATCAACACAGGTAGATAGGGTGGCGAAGAAGGCATTTGGCATACTTGCCTTCATAGGTGGGGGACATAGAATATAAAAGTTGAGATGTTATGTTGCAACTTTACAAAGTACTGGTTAGACCGCACGAGAAGTATTGCATGCAGCTCTGGTTGGCACACAATGCTGGGATTTGATTGCACTGGAGAGAGTGCAGAGGAGATTCAAGAGGATGTTGCATGGATTGGAGGAATTTAGGTATGAGGAGAGATTGGATAAGCTGCGTTTGTTCTCCCTGAAATGAAGGAGTAAAAGGGTGACTAGAGAGAATAGGTGCCCTTAGAGACCGCCTATGTCTCAAGCCAGATGGGTGGGATATTTAATGAATATTTCTCCTGGGTGTATACAGAGGAGAAAGTTATGGTTGCTCAAGAGATAAGGGAAACTTGTAGAAATGTTTTGGAGGAAATTCACATTACCAGGGAGGAGGTATTTGCAACCTTACAGCACATTAAGGTGGCTAGATCTCCAGGGCCTGACCAAGTGCATCCTCAGACTTTGTGGGAGGCTAGAAAAGAAATTGCGGAGGACCTTGTGGAGATATTTGCTTCATTGTGAGCAACTGGTGAAGTTTGTGAAGACTGGAAAGTGGCTATTGTTGTTCCATTGTTTAAGAAGGGTACCATGGACAAGCCAGGGAACTACAGGCCAGTCAGCCTGACATCAGTAGTGGGGAAGTTACTATAGGGAATTCTAAGGGACAGGATCTACCAGCATTTGGATAGACAGAATCTGATTAGGGGGAGGCAGCATGGCTTTGTGTGTGGAAAGTTGTGCTTGAACCTTTTAGAGTTTTTTGAAGAGGTAACCAAAAAGGTAGATGAGGGTAGGACAGTGGATGTTGTCTATTTGGATTTCAGCAAGGCTTTCAACAAGGTCCCACATTGCAGGCTGGTCTGGTAGGTTAGGTCCCATGGAATCCAGGGAGAGCTAGTTAGGTGGATTCAAAATTGGGCCAGAGGTAGGAAGCAGGGGGTGGTGGTTGAAGGTTGTTTCTCGAAATGGACGCTAGTGACGAGTGGTGTGCCATGGGATCAGTGTTGGGACCCTTGTTATTTTTTATTTGTATAAATGATTTGGAAGCAAATGCACAAGACTTGATCAGTAAGTTTGTGGATGACATGAAACTAAGAGGAGGTGTTGATAGTGAAGAAGGTTATTGTAGATTAAAGGGGGATCTTGATCAGTTCGGGAAATGGGCCAAGGAGTGGCAAATGGATTTCAATACAGGCATGTGCGAGGTGATACATTTTGGAAAGTCAAACCAGAGTAGGACTTGTACTATGAAGAGTAGGGCACTAGGGAGTGCAGTGGAACAGAGGGACCAAGGAGTACAAGGGCATAGTTCATTGAAAACAGTGTCACAGGTAGACAGGGTGGTGAAAAAGGCATTTAGTATGCTGGCCTTCAGTCAGGGCACTGAGTAGAGGAGTTGGGACATTATGTGGCAATCATATAAGTCATTGGTGAGGCTGCACTTGGAGTACTGTGTACAGTTTTTGTCACCCTGTTACAGAAAAGACATTGTTAAACTAGAAAGAGTGCACAGAACACTTACAAGGATGTTGCCAGGACTGGAGAATCTGAATTATAGGCAGAGGTTGGCCAGGCTTAGGTCTTTATTCCTTGGAATGTAGGAGAATGAGGGGAGACCTGAGAGAAGTGTTTACAACTATAAGGGACAGAGATAAGGTGGATGGTAACAGTCTTCTCCCCAGTGTGGGGGAGTCCAAAATTAGAGGGAATAGATGTAGGGTGAGAGGGGAAAGATTTAAAAGGGACCTGAGGGACAACTTTTTCCACACAGAGGGCGGTGAGCATATGGAACAAGCTGCCAGATGAAGTGGTTGAGGCAGGTACAACAGTATCATTTAAGAAGCACTTAGACAGGTATGTGAAGGGGTGGGGCTTAGAGGGATATGGGCCAAACACGGGAAATTGGTGTTACGGACTCAGTGAAAGTCCCTTTTAGAGAGTGTGTGTGTATGTGTGTGTGGGGCGTGCTTACGTCAATAGAAGATAAAGGACGTAATGACGTTGTTGAAGAAGGCAGAAGAAAAAAAAGAGAGAGAGAGAAGGGAGAGAGACACCAGCCTGCTTGTTTTTCTCTATCGATGGATGAGAAACAATAACTGTGTTTGCCACTGAAATCCATGTATGGAAGTTGGAAGTAATCCGGTGGAGTTCACTTTGTTGCTGACCTGTAGAAGGAAACAGGTATTTGTGTGTGGACGACCACGGTTCGGATGCTTTTCGGGGTGAGCAAGTCACTACCGAGTAAACACTGAAGTGTCGTTTGGGTTCCATCGTGGAACATTTGGATTTCGTATGTACTCTCTCTATGTTTTTCTACATCTACATCTTATCTTCAGACAACGGTGGTTGTTGAAGAAGCCCTTGCTCACGTTTCACCTTATGGCTTGCGGAACTGAACTTTAAGAACCATTCAGGAACTGGGAGTTTTGGACTTTGTCACACACACACACACGAAGAGTTTAGTTTTGGGGTTAACGTTCGAGGTTTAACATTCTTGAATTCTAACATACTAACATTTTTACTTTTATTTTACGTATTATCATAAGTAGTGATTAATAAAATAGTTTTTAACACTGAATCATGCTCAGTGTGTTTCTTTTGTTGCTGGTTCGTGACAAAATTGGGGGCTCGTCCGGGATAGTTCCCAAGGTTAACGAGTGTCGTCTGGGATTGTACCCCAGATTGACGAAATTTGTTCGAGATTCAATCCAAAGATTTTTGAGGGAGGTCTGATAAATTCTTTTTAATTGGCTTGTGTGTGTGGAAACCAGCAGCAATGGATATTAAGGCATTTTTGGAGTCACCAACCCAAAAGGGATTGGAGGTGGCGAAAAAGGATGATTTGATAAAGATTGCTACAAGGCTAAACCTTACAGAAGTAAAGCAGTCTATGAGAAAGGCAGATATTCAGAGACTGATAGCTGGCCATTATGTGGAAAAGAAAGTGTTTGAGAAGGAAGTGTTAAAACAGTTTCCTGGCAGTGAAATAGCAATTTCTGAGGCACAGGTGCAGCTGGCAAAGATAGAGGCTGAACGAGAGCAAAATAAATTAGAAGCTGAACGAGAACAAAAGAGATTAGAGGCTGAACGAGAGCAAACCCAGTTAAAGATAGAGGCTGAACGAGAACAAACCCAGTTAAAGATAGAGGCTGAACGAGAACAAAAGAAATTAGAGGCCGAACAAAAGATAACTCAGATGAAGATAGAAGCTGATCTAGCAATGAAGCAGATGGAGCTGGATAACGAGGAGAAAAAGAGGCAGCATGAGTTACAAATGAAGCGTAGGAGTTCGGAATCTGATTCTGATGATGGTTTTTCAGCCAGCAGGGAGGTTCGATTAGTCCCTCCGTTTGAAGAAGATCAGGTTGATCAGTATTTCCAACATTTTGAAAAGGTTGCTGTGAGTTCAAACTGGCCAAGGAAAGGATGGGCTCTTATGGTACAGAGTGTGATTAAAGGTAAAGCTCAAAAAGCTTATTCTGCTTTGTCTGTTGAGGATGCAGCTGATTATACCAAGGTAAAACAAGCTATTTTGAAGGCCTATGAATTGGTCCCTGAGGCTTATAGACAAAAATTCAGAGACTTGAGGAAATCTGCAGATCAGACTTATATGGAATTTGCCAATGGAAAGAGAATATGTTTTGAACGATGGTGCCTGGCTAAAAATGTAGATGGGGATTATGATAAATTGACAGAATTGATACTGGTGGAAGACTTTAAAAGATGTGTTCCAGCTGAATTAACAACATATTTAAATGAAAAGGCAGTGGAAACTTTACAAGAAACTGCTAGGTTGGCAGATGATTATGCTTTAACCCATAAATCCAAATGGGGACAACCTAAAACCTTTCAAAAGAGTTACAAAGACAATCCAGGTAAACCAGAGATTAAATTGGTTGGTAATCAAAAAGGAAAAGATGAAAAGAAGCCAGGGCTGGAGAAATCTGTTGAGCGTACTTGTTATTACTGTAGGAAACCTGGCCACGTGATATCTAATTGTGCCCTTTTGAAGAAAAAGAAGGAAGCTGGGCCCAATGCTTGCTTTCAGGCAATTAAAAATCAAAAAGGTTTAGGAGATGCTGTTAAAGATCAGTCCTTGCAAGAGGGAAAAGCGGAAAAGTTGGAGGAGGTGAGAAAGGAATTCCGTTCGTATGTATCAGAGGGTTTTGTTTCACTGAATGATGAGTCACCCCAGGTGCCAGTGAAAATTCTTAGAGATACTGGGGCTAGTCAATCTCTCTTGCTGGACAGTGTTTTAAATTTTGGTGAAGAAAGTGACACTGGTGAAGTAAATCTAGTGCGAGGCGTTACAGGTGAGACCATGTCTGTCCCTTTTCACAGGGTGATTTTAAAGTCAAAGTTCGTAGAAGGACCAGTCGAGATAGGGATAAGACCTAGTTTGCCAGTGGAAGGAGTTTCTTTGTTATTGGGAAATGACCTTGCAAATGGAGAAAGTGATCCTGTGGTACGGTTAACAACCAAACCAAGGATTGATGAGTCTGAGGATGATTCAGATGTTTACCCATCATGTGCGGTGACTCGAGCTAGAGCTAAAGAATTAGCCAAGACAGACAGTCTGGTGCAGTCTGATGTAGTTCCTTGTGACAGTCCTAAACAGGAAGAAAATTTTGATGCCTTATCTGAGACTTTTCTGTCTTCACTGGAGGATCAACATCCTTATAGTGAGCCTGAATTTAAAGATTTGTCTTTGTCGAGGAAGGATTTTATGGTGGAACAGACAAAGGACCCTGAGTTGACAGAATTGAAAGAAAAAGCTCTCTCATGTGAGGAGATTGAAAAAGTGCCAATTGGATACTATGTCAAAAATGGAGTGTTAATGAGGAAATGGAGACCTCCTCATGTTCCTGTTAATGAGGAATGGGAAGTTATTCATCAGGTTGTTGTTCCAAAAGTTTATAGGGATGAGATTTTAAACCTGGCCCATAGTATGCCTTTGGGTGGTCATTTTGGTGTGAATAAAACTGTAGGGAAGATCTTGAAACAATTCTATTGGCCTGGTTTGAGAAAAGATGTGGTGATGTTTTGTCGAACCTGCCACACATGTCAGATGGTAGGTAAACCAAATCAAAAACCCCCTGTGGCTCCTTTGAAACCAATTCCTGCTTTTGATGAACCCTTTTCGAAGGTGATTGTGGACTGTGTTGGCCCCTTACCAAAGTCTAAGACTGGAAATCAGTATTTGTTAACCATCATGTGTGCCACTTCTAGATTTCCAGAGGCAATACCCCTTAGAAATATTAAGGCCAAGACGGTGTCAAAGGCTCTTGTAAAATTTTTTACCTTGTTTGGTTTGCCAAAAGAAATCCAATCTGATCAAGGTAGTAATTTTATGTCAAAAATTTTTCAACAAATAGTCTATGAGCTGGGAGCAAAGCAGATTGTATCATCTGCATATCACCCAGAATCTCAAGGAGCTCTGGAGAGATTTCATTCTACTCTCAAAAATATGCTGAAGACTTATTGCTTTGAAAACACCAAGGATTGGGACGAAGGTATCCATTTACTTTTGTTTGCCGTTAGAGAATCAATCCAGGAGTCAATAGGATTTAGTCCTTTTGAGCTTGTGTTTGGACATCGGGTGAGAGGACCTTTGGAGTTGTTAGGAGAGCAATGGGTTAATGAGGAAGTTCACTTGAGTCTGTTGGACTATGTCCAAAAATTTAAAACTCGGTTGGAGAGAGTCTGCCAGCTAGCGAGAGAGAATCTGAAAACAAGCCAGATAAGAATGAAGACATATTTTGATAGACATGCTCGGCCTAGGACATTCGCAGTGGGGCAAAAGGTGTTGGTATTTTTCCCTAGCCAAAATAATCCCTTGCAAGCTCGTTTTTCTGGACCCTATGTTATTGAATCTCGAGTGACTGATCTAACATATATAATCAAAACACCAGATAGACGCAAGAAAACACAACTCTGTCATGTAAACATGCTAAAACCTTATTATGAGAGGGATTCAGTTGTGGCCTTGGTGGATGGTGAAAAGGTTGTTTCTAGAATGCCTGATGTTGATGTTGAGGAAGGCCAATTTAGACCAAATATTGTTCCATCGAAACTGAAAAACCAAAATATCATGGAGAACCTTGAAACGAAGTTGGACCATTTACAAGTTTCACAAAAACAACAGATGAGAGAATTAATTTTAAAATTTAAAAATCTGTTCCCAGATGTTCCAAACAGAACATCGATAATTACCCATGATGTTGATGTTGGGGATGCAAAACCAATCAAACAACACCCATATCGAATGAATGTGGAAAAAAGTAAACTTGTTGATCAGGAAATCAAATACATGTTGGAAAATGATATTATTAGACATTCTACTTCAAATTGGAGTTCGCCCTGTGTTATTGTACCTAAACCTGATGGAACTGTTAGATTTTGCACAGATTACAGGAAAGTAAATGCTGTAACAAAGTCAGATGCTTACCCTATTCCTAGGGTGGATGATTGCATAGACAGAGTGGGAAAGGCAAAATTTCTTACAAAGATTGACCTATTAAAAGGGTACTGGTGTGTTCCATTAACAGATAGAGGAAGGGAAATTTCAGCCTTTGTAACCCCTTCTGGATTGTATGAATACAATGTTTTGCCATTTGGAATGAAAAATGCTCCGGCAACATTTCAAAGAATGATTAATTCAGTGATTCATGGGTTAAAACATACAGATGCCTACATTGACGACTTAGTGACTGGGAATGATACTTGGGAAGATCACATCTCTGCGTTAGAAAGGTTGTTTGAAAGACTTTCCAAGGCTAACCTTACAGTTAACTTGGCTAAAAGTGAATTTGGCCATGCCACTGTGACGTATCTTGGTTATGTTGTAGGTCAAGGCAAGCAAGCTCCTGTTCAGGCAAAAGTTCAAGCAATATCTGAGTTCCCTATTCCCACAGGTACGAGGACTGTTAGAAGATTTTTGGGAATGGTTGGATATTATCGAAAATTTTGTAAGAATTTTGCTGATATTGCTCTTCCCCTAACTAATCTTCAGAAGAAGGGAGTAAAGTTTGTTTGGACAGATTCTTGTCAAGAAGCATTTGAGAAGCTGAAAGCCATTTTATGCTACCATCCTGTGCTCAAAACACCAGACTTTGAAAAGCCATTTTCATTAGCAGTAGATGCCAGTGATGAAGCTGCAGGAGCTGTGTTGTTGCAGAAGGGTGACCTTGATGATATTGACCATCCTGTAGCTTACTTTTCAAAGAAATTTAATGAGCATCAAAAGAATTATTCCACCATAGAGAAAGAATTACTGTCGCTTGTTTTAGCCTTGCAACATTTCAGTGTATATGTTTGCACCGCTCAGAAACCATTGACTGTGTATACAGATCATAACCCATTGGTGTTTCTGAGCCGAGTCAAAAACAAGAACAGAAGGCTGTTAAACTGGAGTTTAATTTTGCAAGAGTTTGATCTCATGATAACTCACATTAAAGGCAAAGATAATGTGATTGCTGATTGTCTTTCTCGATGTTAAATGGGAAACATGTATCTGTACTAATCTGATAGTCTGTAGTTGTGTAGCATGATAATTATTAACATTACTAACTGTATGCGCGGTTAAAATTTTCTTGGGAAAATTTTTTTTTTAGGTGGGAGGTGTTACGGACTCAGTGAAAGTCCCTTTTAGAGAGTGTGTGTGTATGTGTGTGTGGGGCGTGCTTACGTCAATAGAAGATAAAGGACGTAATGACGTTGTTGAAGAAGGCAGAAGAAAAAAAAGAGAGAGAGAGAAGGGAGAGAGACACCAGCCTGCTTGTTTTTCTCTATCGATGGATGAGAAACAATAACTGTGTTTGCCACTGAAATCCATGTATGGAAGTTGGAAGTAATCCGGTGGAGTTCACTTTGTTGCTGACCTGTAGAAGGAAACAGGTATTTGTGTGTGGACGACCACGGTTCGGATGCTTTTCGGGGTGAGCAAGTCACTACCGAGTAAACACTGAAGTGTCGTTTGGGTTCCATCGTGGAACATTTGGATTTCGTATGTACTCTCTCTATGTTTTTCTACATCTACATCTTATCTTCAGACAACGGTGGTTGTTGAAGAAGCCCTTGCTCACGTTTCACCTTATGGCTTGCGGAACTGAACTTTAAGAACCATTCAGGAACTGGGAGTTTTGGACTTTGTCACACACACACACACGAAGAGTTTAGTTTTGGGGTTAACGTTCGAGGTTTAACATTCTTGAATTCTAACATACTAACATTTTTACTTTTATTTTACGTATTATCATAAGTAGTGATTAATAAAATAGTTTTTAACACTGAATCATGCTCAGTGTGTTTCTTTTGTTGCTGGTTCGTGACATTGGGACTAGCTGAGTGGGCACCATGGTCAGCACGGACTGGTTGGGCCGAAGGGCCTGTATCCGTGCTGTATTGCTCTACGACTCTATGCTGCTTAGGGGTGATCTGATAGAGATATATAACATTATAAGAGGCCTGGATAGCACAGGCAGTCAGAATCTTTATTCCCCCCATGGTAGGGTATCAAAAACAAGAGAGCATAGGTTTAAGGTAAGTGGAAGGATTTTTGCACACAGAGTGGTTGATATCTGGAACTTGCTGCCAGAGGTGATGATGGATTCAGATACAATGACTACATTTAAGAAACATTTAGAAAGGCACTTGAATCAGCAAGACATCAAAGGGTACAGACCCAGGGTGGCACGGTAGTGTAGCAGTTAGTGTTATAGCACCAGCAACCCAGGTTCAATTCCAACTGCTGTCTGTAAGAAGTTTATACATTCGCCCCGTGTCTGTGTGGGTTTCCGCCGGGTGCTCCCGTTTCCTCCCATGTTCCAAAAGATGTACGGGTTAGGAGTTGTGGGCATGCTATGTTGGTGCCAGAAGAGTGGCGACACTAGCTGGGCTGCCCCCAACATATTCTCAGTAATGGAGAAAGATGCATTTCACTGTGTGTTTTGATGTACATGTGACTAACAATTAAATATCTAAATGGGATTAATTATATGGGCAAAAAAGTCAGCAGTGATGTAGTGGTCCTCAGGGTCCATTTCTGTGCTATACAACTCCATGACTCTATTCAAGGTCCTTTCACCATCTTAATATTGTCAAGTGTAATTAACAAAGACCCACAATCCTTCCTCCAATTAGTAGTGATGGTAAGTTTTTAAGTAGTGAGATACATTGAAATATGGGACTTAAAAAATTATCCCTGTTACTTAAGACTTAAATCTGTTACCTCCTCCCTACTAAATCAATATTTGCGTTAAAGTTCCAATTCCTCCACATATATTCTTGATCACACAAACTTCTCTGCTAACCTCTGCTTCATGACTGAACCTTTCAGCTTAATTTCCTTTCAGATTTTTTTAAAGAACCATTTTCCTCACCAGTAGTAAGACGAATCAAATTGTCTTTCCCAAGCCTGGCTCGTAGAATAAAAAAGTTTCCTGTTCCATTATTTCTAGGAAATGCCAATACTGTAAATCAAACACTTTAAATTTCAAAACATTGCAGCATTGACTTTTACCTAACCCATTCCGATGAAACAGGGTAGTTTGATGTTTGGATCAAGCACTCATTTCACACACCATTCAATTTTCAGATCCTTCAAAGTTGATAAAATTGGTTAGATTATGAAACTGCAATTTCAAGTTTTTCTCTCAGCATTTTACATAAAACCTCCCACTACTTGTCTAATGATTATGACCATACTTAGTAGGACATTGACTGGACAATCTGGAAATTTTCAGGTTGAACTCCAGGCCCCAGTAAGAGATTTAACCTTACTGATCCCATTACTAAACTAGTCAACTGGTCTGAAAACTGGAGGACAGTTGCCCCCAAGCTTTAGATCATTGAGCCGTTCATAGCTAATTCAATAGAAAAGTGACAAAATTTTCCATGTTCCCACCCCAATGCCATTAGCCAACTGAGAAACTAAGGTTTGAACACTAGCTTGGAAGGCAATGAGCACACTCTGACCTCAGTATAGGGAGTATTGCAAAACAATAATATAGGTGACCATATGATCACCTGCTTCTTGTCAACATGCCTTCTGCTTGGATTTATGGCCATGAACACAAATGGAGTGATTGATGATGTCTTATGGCAGCCATTGTCAATCCAAGCCTTAATGGTTCTTCATTGATTATACACTTATACATTTGACATTTGCCCTTCTAGAAAATGGAAAGATCTATGCAAGCCAGCTTGCAATTTACCAGCAAATTTATGCTCTAGATGTCCATTTTTAAAACTTCATGTTATGAAAGAATGATATCATATTGAAGCAGCTTAGTTTAATCAATTTCACTTGATTGGATTCTACAGATCTGTAAACCTTACTCAAGTAAAAACAGCAATCTGCATTTTTTTTTTCACACTATTGACCTCTGCATTCAAGTATTGTGTGAATCAGCTGTGGCACTTCTGAAGGTAGTTTGGCTTCTTTTAATGTTGATCAAGTATTCATCTTCTTTCAGTGATAGAAAAAAAATCGCATAGTCCAGGAGTCTTTAAATGAAAGTGAATTATGGAAATTTTATTATCAAGCAAAACTGGGCATTGCATTCCTCTGCCAGGTATGATACAATGAAGAAATGAAATTAGTATTACATACTTGGGAAGCTTAAAAGTAGTTGATGCAGTTATTCGTACAGATTAATCTTCTGCATACAGCTGTGCATTCAAAAATCTTGAAGACATGGAACATAAAAGCACTTAGCAAAATCAGTTTTCAATTTCTTTGCAAATAAAATATGTGCATAGTGTGCATAGGCATGGATTTTGGAGATGAGAATAATTGTTCAAAACTCATACTTCAACTGGATAATCCAACCTGTTCCCATTTCATTCACCATGCCATTGTTGCAGACTCAAAACAATTGGTCCTTGACACAGACAGTGAAAACAAATGAGAAATGGAAAATGCTCTGCCTCCCAAGGGAAGCCATATGTTAGATGCTTCTTCTACACTCTCCAAAAGGGATTCTACCTGGATTCTGTTAATTTAAACAGCTTATTGTTTTTTATTGACTGACCGCACAAATATAATTACAAATTGAAGTCAGTTGTATTGAAGCTCACTTATTATTTATAAAGACTCCAAGAAAACATCTCTCTCTCAATTCCTGAGTTACTTTAATATTAACACAGTTATGAAAATAGAAAAAACAACATAAGTATTAGTCAATTTGGAGACGGTTTCATCACCTTAAGATTCAGGATTTTGGTCATTTCTTTCACAGTATGCATAATTCTTGTACACCCATCCATTACTGCAGAACAAGTTCCTAAATTTTCTCGACTTAGCGGAAGTATTTTACAGGAGCAAGAATAGGAGTAGGAGTAGGCCATGTGGTCCCTTGAGCTTCCTCTATATTAATACATCTCAGCCGATCTGATTTTGGCTTCAGATCCTGGTCTCTTCCCTTTAACTCCCTCAATCCTCCATAGAACAAAAATGTGGCTCAGCTTTGAATTTATTCAATGATTCATTCCTCAGTTCTCTGGGGCAAAGAATTCCAGAGATTAATGATCCCCAGAGAAGAGTGTTTTATTATCTGATTACTATCAGAGGTATGAGATTGAGACGCTACTGAGGTGTCATTACTTTCTCCATTAAAGAACAACTGCTTAGAAATTGGATTTCACCCATTATTTGCTATATTTTGTCCTGATATCACATAAGAAATGACCCCACACACAAAAAACACAAAATAGGGATAATTTTGTTTTAAATTGTTAATAATGCTTACTTCATTTAAGGAATGTCAAAACCCCAGCTGCATGATCATAGACTTAGAGCCTGCAAATGTCAAATCATTCACAAGCTGCACACTAGGAAATGTGTTAGTGCTCTTGAAATGATTTTCCTTTGGTAGCCACATAGGCTGCCATGGAAAGGAGAGGAAATGGATGGAAATTATAGCGTATAATGTGGGCAAGGGAAAAACGGTGAATAGGCCTCTGCGTGGAGATACTCTGATACACGAAGCTGGCCATTCATGACCATTGCCAATGTGGGTATTAACAGCACTAAGGCCAAGGATTGAGGTGTTAACTGGAGGTTTACATACACAGAAGCCTCAATGTGTGCCCAGCACAGCTGTCAATGAGAATGTTAATACTTTGAAAAGACGTAGTGAGGGGGAGGGAATGGTTTGTGTAATTTATACAATAAATTATGTCCCAACAGCAACAATTTAAATCATGAAGTTTCAATTTGTTGTACTCTTGAACTGTGTCACAACAAAGGTTTTTAATCATGACCTTTTGATCCAATTTCTTTTGCTAAAGAAATAGTGTGTCATGCATGTTGATGACAACATAATATCTGGGAAATACAACAAGGAAATGATACCCAAGTTGGGGCAAATCACAATAGGAGGTGCCTGATCTAATTTTCTGACTTTGGGGATATTTTTTAATATACAAATAGGAAATGGCTACAAAAGCATCTGCACAAAAAAATGAATGTAGAGTGGTCTAATGTCCAGATAATTTTTTAAGCTGCCATTGTGCATTCAGTTGAAAATATCCAATAAATTACTTGATTTACAGAACTTTAATCGTTTCACTAATCGTTTAACAATGTTAACTATCAGCATGCTATTGCAAAACCTCTAACAATTCAGAAGAAACCAAAAATATCATGAGATTAATAAAAGGAGTTTAAAGTTAAAGATCCTAATTTAGCAACAGCCACATGTATTCCTCTAGGGACATCCAGTGCATTGGGAGCAAGGTAAAATAGACAGTTAACACAATAACCCATGTTCAGTGCAAGCAACCAAGAACAATTTTCCACCCTTTAAGCTTGTAGCAGGTAAAATAAATGCTTTTCTGCTACCCACAGCCCTTGATGTGGTTTCCTTACTAACTTCGTGTTTGCTGTCAGGTGATTTAATCACTCCACCTTCAGATTATATGACTGTTATAATACAGCCCATCCACTGTTGGATTAGACATTGTCTCTTCAGTTCCTCCCATACATTAACAGTCTTGTCAGTGTATGCATGTTTCTCAAGGTCATTGTCCTTGTTTTGTGAACACATCAAAACATTTAACTGCCCATTAAGTAGCTAACTAATGTCTTTCACAAGATAAACATGCCATCTCTATGAGAGAAAAGGTCTCAGATGCACATGCAAGTGGTCTAAATTTCCCATGAAGAAACTGCAAGAGTATTGCACTTGAACTAGCTTCTATGGCTGCATATTCCATCCAGAAATTCTGGGGAGGGTCCCCTATTCTCAAAGCTGGAAGAGCCTGCAGCTTGTCCTCAAGAGTACGGAAAGTCTCACATTCACCATCCACTCCCACTCAGCTAAACTTCCACATTAATACATACAAAGATTCCATTATATCGGTCTAATCTATCAAATCCACAGCAATACTCTATAAATCCCCAAAATGATCTTCAAGCTCTCAGTAACTCCTGTATTGCTTTCTTTTTTTTATTTCATCTATATCCCAGTCCCCCTGCTTTAACACAAGTCTCAAACATTGTTCTTTCTTCCGCCATAAGATGTTTTAGGGATTATTGCTAATCCACATTGTGTCCAGAGCTATAACAACTCTCAGGGACACTGGGCAGGGAGAGACTAATTTAGTATTGTATGTGGATTATTTGTTCTCTTTACAGTCAGAGCTGAGGAAGACACAAAGACCTTTCTTAGCCATTTGCTGATGGAAGATAGAGGAACTATAATGAAATCCTTTAGTAGATATGCTCAGGTGTACTACCACCCCTTAAAAGGTAAAAGCAAACTTCTTTCATCATTGGCTGAGACCAAAATCCATTAGAAATACGTTCTTAACTTGGTATACTGTTGATTGGAGCTATTATTCCAAAACACAAAAGTTGACTATCCATATCTTCTCCCTGCTTAAGGATTTTCCAATCTCTTGTAGCTTTCCTTAATTGTGAAGTTGTGTACATTTTATCATACCTTGACACTACGGGTTTGCCAGCATGCACTGTGTTTCTTTATGGCTTCTCAGATATATTATTCCTTTCTCTATACTGCTATTTTTCCCTACACCCTTCACAATGTTTTTTTCTAATCTTTTCCACTCCATGCATGAAGCATTCCCTCCTTTTTACTGTTCCCATCAGATCACAGATTGTGCATTTTGACTCTGTAATTTCTGTCACAACTATCCAATCTCTTCGTCAAATGCTTTATGATTGGCACAGGCTTTAACTTCTTTTTGCTGCTCTTGCAGCCCTCAGAAGGCTGCTTTTAAATCACCACACTCCTGAACCAGCTTATTATTTTCTTCCCATTCACTAGCGACCTCCTCTCATAAATTACCACTCTCATGTTGTAAGTCAAATGCTTGTGCTCTGAAGTAACTGCAGTTATCTCAGTCTTTTCCTTTGATCTTCTTGTTCATCTAATCACTGAGAAATGTTCCAGCAATCTCGCAGTCTGTGCATATTTTTCCTTTAGTATTATAACCTCTTTCTGTTAAGATTTTGACTTGTTTCCTCAGTTGTTCCTCACCCTACTTTAAAATTTCAACTGTCCCTTCTGCTAGTATATCCATTTTGTTATTCCTGCAACAATTGCAGTATTTTTGCACCTGCATGCTAAAAACCTGCGGAGCTTTTACCCAATTTTTAATTTTTCTTCCCTATGGGAGTGGCTTCAGCTTTTTTGATGGGTTAGAAACAGCCACACTAATATGTACAATTCCTCTTTCAAGAGGTAATTTCTATCTCAAAAGCTGCTACACATTACCTTATATTTCTCCTCTATTAATGCTGTACATTGGTACCAGTCTATAGTTAGTGCCCTCCATGATACTTATCATGTTATCTGTGCTCAGCTCTGAACCCACCCAGGTGAGGTGATTTAGTCAGAGCAGCATAATTCAGAACTTCTTTAAGAGCTCATTGAAGCTCAGTAACACTGTTACTAATATAAAGTACCACATATACTATAACATACATAAGAAACTATAAACAAACTGTAAGGCAAGAGATACTACAACTGAAAATCTGAAAATAAAGTACCATGTGCTGCTGCGGCTCTTGCACGGTTAGCTAAGAGTTAAAAACCAACATCAACTCCCATCAATTTAGCTCTAACTCTGATTACCCTGGTGATCTAAATAATTTGTCCCTCCTGTGGGGAATCATTCATTTGTGCGCTGTAACATGTATTGGAATTGGAATGAGTTTATTATGGTCACGTACTGAGGTGAAAAACTTGTCTTGCATACCATTCATATGGATCAATTCATTACACAGTGCATTGAGGTAGTACAAGGTAAAACAATACAGAATGCAGAATAAAGTGTAACAGCTGCAGACGAAGTGCAGTACAGGTAAACAATAAGGTGCAAGGTCATAATGAGGTAGATTGTGAAGTCAAAAATCCAGTTTATCGTACTAGGAAACTATTCAATAGTCCTGTAACAGCAGGATAGAAGCAGACCTTGAACCTGGTGGAATGCACTCTCAGGCTTTTGTTTCTTCTGCATGATGGGAGAGGGGAGAAGAGAGAATATCCAGGCTGGGTAGGGTCTTTGATTATGCTGGCTGCTTTACCGAGGCAGTGAGAAGTATAGAGTCCGTGGAGGGGAGGCTAGTTTCTGTGATATGCTGGGATGCGTCCACAACTCTCTGCAGTTTCTTGTGGTCACAGGCAGAGCAGTTGTCATACCAAGCCGTGATGCATCCAAAATGGATGCTTTCTATGCTGCATCGATAGAAGTTAGTGAGTGTCAAAGGGGACAAGCCAAATTTCTTTAGCCTCCTGAGGAAGTGGAAGTGCTGGTGAGCTTTTTTGGCTGTGGTGTCTACATGGTTCGACCAGGACAGGCTATTGGTGATGTTCACTCCTAGGAACTTGAAGCTCTCAACCCTCTTGACCTCAGCAGCATTCATGTAGACAGGACCATGTACACCACCCCCTTTCCTGAAGTCAATGACCAGCTCTTGTTTTGCTGATATTGAGGGAAAGGTTGCTGTCATGACACCATGTCACTAAGGCACAGTAATGTAGAGGTTAGCGTAATAAGACAAGATATCTTTATTAGTCACATGTACATCAAAACACACAGTGAAATGCATCTTTTGTATAGAGTGTTCTGGGGCAGCCCGCAAGTGTTGCCATGCTTCCAGCACCAACATAGTATGCCCACAACTTCCTAACCCGTATGTCTTTGCAATGTGGGAGGAAACACACACAGACACAGGGAGAACGTACAAACTCCTCACAGTGGCCAGAATTGAACACAGGTCTCTGGCACTGTAATAGCATTATACTAACCACTACACTACCAGCAACCTGGGTTCAATTCCAGCTGCTGTCTGTAAGGAGTTTGTACGTTCTCCCCATGTCTGCGTGGGTTTCCTCTGGGTGCTCTGGTTTCCTCCCACATTCCAGACGTATGGGTTAGGAAGTTGTGGGTATGCTATGTTGACGGTGGAGGCATGGCGACACTTGCGGGCTGCCCCCAGAACTCTATACACAAAAGGTGCATTTCACTGTGTGTTTCAATGTACATGTGACTAATAAAGATATCGCTCAAAATATAGGTGAAACGTGTGAGTGGTAGATGTTTGGAACCAAGATGGGGAGGGGGATAAAAATAGGTGATGTGGGGGGCGGGTGTTCAGGAGCAAGTGGGGAGGAGGTATGGGAAAGGGGACAAAAACTGGGAGGTGAATTGGAAGGAGAGAGAGAGGGAAACACAGGAGGTAAGGGTTACTTGAAATTGGGAAAATTCTATGTCTGTGCCTTTGGGTTGTAGGCTACCCAGGCCGAATACGAGGTTTGTTCCTCCAGTTTGCATTGGAGTTCAGTCTGGCTGAGGACAGACAGGCCAGAGTGGAAGTGGGAAGGGAGGGGGAAATGGCATACAATCAAGAGCTTGGGATTGCCAATGCGGACAGAGCACAGGTGTTCTGCAAATCTGTCACTTAGTCTGCGCTTGGTCTTACTGATGTAGAGGAGGCCACATCAAGAGCACCAAATGCAGTAGATGAGGTTGGAGGTGCACATGAATCTTAGTGCAGAGGCCGATGGGTTGAAAGGAGAGGGAATTCTACCTCTGTTCTGTTTGCAGGGAAGGGGATGAAAGCAGAAATCCAAAAACAGAGGAAATGCGAGTAGGGGCTTTGTTAACCACAGTGGAAGGGATACCATGTTTCCTGAAACAGAGCAGATGCAACGGAGATAGAGAAACTGGATAAAGGAAAGACATCCTTACAAGAGACAGGATGGGAAGAGGTGTTGTCTGGGAGTCAGTGCATTTATAGTAAATGTCAGTGGATAGTTTGTCTCCTGAGATGGAGACAGAGGGACCCAGGAAAGGGAGTGAAGTGTCAGAAACAGTCCAAATAAATTTGAGAACAGGGCAGAAGTTCATAGCTAAGGTTATAAGTTTGACAAATTCCTCCAGTAGTTTGTTTTTTGCTCCAGATTCCAGCATCTGCAGTCTCGTGTTTCTGTAATGAGTATAAGAGTTGGGGCATTATATTGCAGCTGTACAACACATTGGTCAGGCCACTTTTGGAATATTGTGTGCAGTTCTGGTTACCACACTACAGAAGGGGTGTGGTAGAACTAGAAAGAGTTCAGAAGAGATTCACCATGATGTTGCCTGGAATGGAGGGCTTTAGTTACAAGGAGAGATTGGATAAGCTCCAATCCCTCCTTGTGACTGAAGCCCTCCATTCCTGGATTTTTCACACTAGAGCAGATAGAGCTGAGGGGTGACCTTATAAAGGTTTACAAATTTATGAGAGGTATGGATAGGGGAGATAGTCAATGCCTTTTTCTCAAGGTAGAGGAGTCTGAAACTAGAGGATATAGGTTTAAGCTGAGAGAGGAAATATTTAAAGGAGACCTGAGAAGCAGGTTTTATCCCCCCCACACAGTGGGTATATGGAACAAGCTGTCAGAGAAAGTGGTAGAGGTAGGTACAACAACAACATTTAAAAAAAGCACTTGAACAGTTACATGGATACGAAAGGAAGAGAGGAATATGGGCCAAATGCAGAAAAATGAGATTGGCTTAAATAGACATCTCAGTCCACATGGACGAGTCATGCCAAAGGGCCTGTTTCCATGCTGTATGTTGAGTGCGAGATTGTTGTTGTGACACCACTTAACCAGCCAATCTATCTCACTTCTGTAATCCTCCTCATCGCCATCTGAGATTCTGCTGACAACAGTGGTGTCATTGGCAAATTTATAGATGGCATTTGAGCTGTGTCTAGCCATACAGTCACGAGCATAGAAAGAGTAGAGCAATGGGCTAAGCACGCATCCTTGAGGTGTACCTGTGTTGATTGTCAGTGAGGAGGAGATGCTTCTACCGATCCACACTGACTGCAGTCTCCCTCTAAGGAAGTCGAGGATCCAGTTGCAGAGGGAGGCAGAGGCCCAGGTTTTGAAACTTGCTGATCGGTACTGAGGGGATGATGGTGTTGAGCTCAGAGCTGTAATCAATAAACAGCAGCCTGACGTATGTTTTGCTGTTGTCTAGGTGCTCCAAAGCTGAGTGGAGAGCCAGTGAGATTGCATCCACTGTAGACTGCCTATGGAGGAAGGCAAATTGCAGTGGGTCCAGGTCCTTGCTCAGGCAGGAGTTAATTCCAACCTCTCAAAGCATTTCATCACAGTAGATGTGAGTGCTACCAGGCGATGGTCTTTGAGGCAGCTCACCCTGCTCTTTTTGGGTACCGGTATGATTGCTGCCCTGTTGAAGCAGCTAGGAATCTCCAACTGCAGCAGTGAGAGGTTGAAGATGCCCTTGAACACTCCAGCCAGTTGGTCGGCACAGGTTTTCAGAACCCTGCGAGGTACACTGTCGGGGCCTGACACCTGGTGAAGGTTCACCCTCCTGAAGGTTGTTCTGGCATCGGCCAGCAAGATAGGTATCACAGGGTCACCAGATGTTGTGAGATTCACACGGGTGTAGTGTTATTCTCCCTTTCAAAACATGCATAAAAGGCATTGAGCTCATTGGGAAGTGAAGCATCACTGTCACTTATGACGTTACGTTTCACCTTATAGGAAGTAATGGCATGCAAACCCTGCCACAGCTGTTGTGCATCCAGCTGTGTCTCTAACTTCACGTGGAATTGCTTTTTTGCTCTCACAATGGCCTTTTGTAGGTTGTACCTGGACTCCTTGTAGGGTTCTGGATTGCCACTCTTGAACGCCACAGATTTAGCCCTCAGCAGGCTGTGAATCTCCTGGTTTATCCAGGGCTTCTGGTTTGGGAAAACTCAGTATGTTCTTGATGGCACACACTCGTCCACACAGGTCTTGATGAAGTCAGGAATGGCCGTGCCATATTCATTCAGATCCGAAGATGAATCCCTGAATATGCTCCAGTCCACCTACAGTCCTGTAAACACTCCTCCACCTCCCTTGACCATACCTTCGCCGTCCTCACCACTGGTGCTGCGGTCAGCAGTCTCTGCCTGTATGTCGGGAGTAGAAGTACAGCCAAGTGATCGGACTTGCCAAAGTGTGGGCGCGAGCAGGCACGGTAAGTGTTCTTAATGGTGGTGTAGCAGTGATCGAGTGTGTTGGCTCCTCTGGTTCCGCAGGTGACACGTTAGTGGTAGTTTCTCAGAGACTTCAAGCTGGCCTGGCTGAAGTCCCCTGTGATGATCGAGAAGACATCAAGGTGTGCTGTCCAGTGACTGTTGATCACAGTGCTCAGCTTCTCCAGTGCCAGCTTGATATTTGCCAGGGTGGAATGTACACCGCTACCAGGATGACAGCAGAGAACTCCCTCGGCTGATAAAACGGATGACCCTTGACCACCAGGTGTTCCAGGTCGGGGGAGCAGGACTGTGACAGAACCGTCTGTGCACCACAAAGAGCTAATCATGAAGCAAAGGCTGCCGCCTCTGCCTTTACCTGATGCTGCCGTCCGGTCCATGCAGCCCTCGGGCTGGAGCGCTGTGTCTGGAGTGCTGGGAGTGAGCCATGTCTCTGTGAAGCAGAGTACACAACAGTCCCTGATATCCCTCTGGTACTGCAATCTTGCTCTGAGGTCTTCAATTTTATTTTCCAGAGACTGTAAATTAGCCAGGAGGGTGGTAGGGCAGGGGAGACCTTAGGACCCTGCATTTTCAGATTTCCCCCCGGCCCTGACCTGCAGCTACGTTATCTGAAACAATGGAGAGGCTCTATGAGCTTCCAGCTACTGTACTCGCTCCCTGGGTGGTCTGGAGTCCTGAGTCTGTCAGTTCCTAAGATCATTATCAAGGAATTGCTTGTGGACTTCAGGAAGGAGAAGTCGGGAGAACACACACCAGTCTTCATTGAGGGGTCAGCAGTGGAAAGGGTGTGCAGCTTCAAGTTCCTGGGGTCAACATCTCAGAGGATCTATCTTGGGCCCAACACATTGATGCAATCATGAAGGCGGCATACCAGTGGTTCTACTTCATTAGAGGAGTTTGAGGAGATTTGGTATGTCACCAAAGACTCTTGCAAATTTCTACAGATGTACGGTGGAGAGCATCCTGACTGGTTGCATCACCACCTGGTATGGAAGCTCCAATGTACAGGAGTGAAAGAGGCTGCAGAGGGTTGTAGACTCAGCCAGCTCCATCATGAGCACAACTCTCCCCGTCATCAAGGACATCTTCAAGAGGCTCTGCCTCAAGAAGTTGGCATCCACCATTAAGGACCCTCAGCACCTGGAACATGCTCTCTTTACATTACTACCATCGGGGAGGAGGTACAGGAGCCTGAAGACCCACACTCAATTTTTCAGGAACAGCTTCTTCCCCTCTGCCATCAGATTTCTGAACAATCCATAAACCCATGAACACTACCTCATTATTCCTCTTCTGCACTATTTATTTTTGTAACTTATAGTAATTTTTATGTCTTTTACTCTACCGACATATGTCAGTGACAATGATCCTGATTCTATTCAGGACTGGTCTTAGATTCTGGTCTGGAGGCACAAGAGACCCGGACTCAAGAAACGGGCACATCTACTTTCGGAAGAGATGATTCATTAGAATTGAGAGCATGGCAGCATAATTGTTAACATACTGCACTGATAGTCAGAAATCTGGACCACTGATCTAGAGATGCAAGTTCAAATTCCAGCAGGCAGCCAGTGAGTAATTAAGTAAATCGTATTTTTGAAAAAGCTATTCTCAGTAACATTTTTCTACAAAGCAATTGGACTGTTGCAACAATACATCTTGTTCAGTAATGTTCTCAAAGATCAGTCAGGCCTGTATCGCCTGCAGAACTAGAAATGTGGTTGACCCTTAATTGCGTTCTCATTTCACGTATGCAAGAATGTACACCAAATGCCAGCATTGTTAGTGATATCCACATCCCACAAACAAATAAAGGCAATCTAGAGTGTACGCTTCGGAGCTGACAAAGAAACCTTTGCACTTGAGGAGATCAAGAGTTACAAGGATGGTAAATGAATTGAATTTGTAATTCATTAAAGCGAAGACTGATATATATGTAGTTCTGTAAATGGTTAATTGTGCAATTCCATACACTGAAATATTACTTAATAAAATAATTGATATTTGTAACTAATTCAAAGTTTGTATCAATTTACTACTTTTTCCAAGGAGAAGCAGAGTGATTTATATGGAGAATTAGTATACCTTCAAGAACTGAGTGTTCTATGTGGTATGACTTTGATACTTTATTGTACCAGCATTGTGTGATTTGAGAGCTGACTGCCTTTAAAGATGGATTTTTGTTGATAGTTCAATTATTAAAAAGCAGCATTAAAATGACTATGGACGTTGCAGGAGTCTAAATAAGTGTGGACTTAATCCAGAGATCAGCACCATGCACGGACAGCTCACAGCCAACCATAAAGCCTGAGCCAAATGCGTCTGTGCACAATGAACTGTGGCAGTTTGTAAGTGCAGCAAACCATCACCATCTTAAAGAATGACGAAGGATGTGCAATAAGTCCTGGCCTAATCAGTGATGCCTACGTCCCAAGAACTTTATTTTAAAAGCTGCAGCTGCCACACTTGAAGTGATTAGTGCCCTTGGGATAGTCAATTGTGTGAAAGACATTATGCAGAGCAGGCTTTGGTTGCTTTATGCATATCACAAACGATCTTTTATGTTATTAAGGCATGGATACATGCCTTTCAACACAACTAGTCCTTGTTGGTGCTTATAGAGCTTCTTCCCACCTTTCCTCAGCTAATCCTATCAGCATAAGCCTCTATTCGCTTCTTTCTCACATTTGTCCAGGATCTCCTTCCCTTTAATTTTATTGTTTTGCTTGTTTTTAAAATTTCCAGAATTCTCATTTTAATTCTAAGCAGAGCTGAATTTCTTGAAATGGTTGCTAAATTTTATTTTCCTTCAATTTATATACTTTTCTTATATATCATCTTTCTTCACAAATTACAGAATTGGTGAATCAGAGGAATTTTTGGCACAGAACGATGCCATACAACCTGTCGAGTCCATAGCACCCAAAACAGTTCTCTCCGGCCTTGCCATACTTCTCATCTCTTGGTCCTCAGTCTTGATGTTTACAGCACATGAAATTCTCACCTACGTTCATTTTTAAATGTGGTGAAGATTTGTCTCTTACTATATGCAAATTTTGAAAACATTCCCTTAAATCCAAGCCTGCTAGTTACAGACCTCTCTCTATTTTATGCACACAAATTAAATCCTTTTCAACTTCCTCTGTTCCAAAGAAAACAATCCTAGTTTTTCCAATCATTTTTCAGAACAAATCATCAGTCCTGCTGACATCCTCATAAATCTCATGTGTGGAGTCTGTAATGTTGTCAAATCCATCCTAAAATGTGGTGACCAGAACTATAACTAATTCTCTTGTTGTGACCTAATGTTTTATACAATTAAAACAAACTCTGATGGACTCTGACCTCATGATCTATCTTGTTGTGACCTTGCACTTTATTACACTACATTTTCTCTGTAGCTGTGACACTTTACTCTGTACTGTTATTGTTCTTACCTGTTCTACCTCAATGCACTCTGTACTAACTCAATGTTACCACACTGTGTAATGAATTGGCCTGTATGATCAATATGCAAGACAATTTTTTCCACTGTACCTCAGTACAAGTGACAATAATAAACCAATACCAATCTCCTTATTGTATTTTGTAACCAATAAGGAAAATAACCACCAAATGGTTTATCAATTATGTACATGTTTTGCTACCTCCAGATAGGTCATTCATTTGATGTAATGGAAAACCTACACAACACTTCTTGTTCCCTTCTTGGAAAATACAATCCTGGCTAAATTCTTTCTTTAAGAAATCTATGTTGTTTGCCTTTGATTAATTTGTCTCTCTCTGAAGGCTGATTAATGCTGTTGCTTAGGACATTTTCCAATCATTTACCCACACCCCTCCAAACCTCAGTTGATGTTAGCTCGACTGGCTTGTAATTACTCTACATACCACCTTCTCCCTTTAAGCAGGAGTGCCACACCATCAGTCTTCCTGTTTACCAGCAACACATCTAAAATCAGAGGTTAGGATGATGGTCAGAGCATCTGCTATTTCCTCCCTTGCTTTATCATCTATATTTGGTCCTAGTAATTTATCTGCTACTGGACCATATCATATTTCCTCTTTTATGTTTATCTCATTCATTAATTCTCATCCTACCTCCTTAGCTACAATATCTGCAGCATCCCCCACTTCTACAAAGACAGATGCAAAACCTTCATTAAGAACCATAGACATTCTTTTGCTTCCACACAGAGGTTATCTACATGATCACCAACTGAGCTTTTCCTTTCATTACTTCTCCTCTTGCTCTTTATTCACAGAAGATCTTTGGCCTCTCCTTGATTTTACTCGCCAGTAATTTTGTCCTCTGTCATTCTCATTTCCTTCTTAATTTCCCTTCTATTTTCCCACTAGCCAGTCTGCAGCACTAAGCTCTTTATAATTGATACAGGCTTCCCTTTACAGCATTATCCTACTCTGTTTGATACTGGTCATCCAAGGAGTCTAAATTCCAGAATGCCCCTCTGTTCTCGGGGGTGGCTTTTGGTGTGGGGGTGTGTGAAGTAACATTTTAAACTCTCACTATCTCCACCTTGAATGCTTCCCACTGCTTTGACATCGATACATCTTCAACTAGCTTTTTGCTGTCCATTTTTGCTAAATAAAAATTCAATGTGTTAAAATTCACATTTCCTCAATTTCAAATGTAATTCCTGGTTTACCTTTTTTTCTCCATTACCTATGCTAAAATGTAGTTGAATTGAATTATGACCATTACTATCAATTGCTTTCCCATCAGTTATTCAGCTTCATTTCCTAGATCTAATTTCAGAACAGCTCCCATTTCAATCGGATTTGGTATGCCAGGTTTTCACTGAATGCACAATCAAAATAAAATGTTTGTAAGATATGCGTAATAAGAATTTATTTTATTTTTTATGTTAATCATACATTTTAATAGGTTTCAAGTGACTCCACAGAACTTGAAACAAGGGCCTCCAGTGTGTCCGTTCTAACGCAAGAACATTTTCATTCAAGCTATTGTCTTGACCAAGTGATTTTATCTTAGACAAAGATTAATCTGTCCAGAGTTCTCAGAGTTAATTTAAGTTCATTTTCTAAAACTATCCTCTCTCTCAGATTTAGAATAATCTTACATCATTGCAGTTACTTGACTCACTTTTCAAGAGGCGCTCTGGATGTATGAGTTAGTATCAGCAATGGAACAGTGTTTAAATATTTATTGTGTTTACATTTAAATTATTACTGAGTAAGCCACAGTGCTGATGTGATTTGCAGTTAAAAAGTCCTCAATGAACATAGGCACAGTTCATGGTTAAATGCTGCAACTTCGACAACTGAAACATTTAGTTTCAAAAACAATTTATTAAAATGTTGCTGTAAAGAAATTAGGCACCATAAATAATAGTATTTCCTTTTTTTTAAATATCACAGAATATATGTACAATAATGTTCTGTAATATATGTCTTGTAATATTAAAAATTGCATAACATGCTATGTCAAAGTCATTGGATATTCTCAAGAATTTACATTGTTCTACATGATTTATATCCCAGTGAAAAAACCCATCTTATCTTTAGGCCACATCCAAGGTAATAAGATGCACTGATAAAATGTGCAATGTTATTTCAGGACCAGAGAAAATTGACATAAAACATTAAAACCTTTCTACCCAAAACTGATTCTACTAGAATAATCAGTTGGGGTTTAACTCAAAGCATAGTTTTTGGAATAAAAATATTTGCCAATTAACCAAGTTCTAAACTCCAAAACTCTGCTTACATACTTAAATTAGTCTGCAGCTGAGTTCTCGTATAATGGACTGAGACCAATTCTGGTCTAAATAATTTGAAGCGACTTTTGCCACAAGACCTCTTCATGAACCTTAACAAGGCAGCCCTATTCAGTGTGGCAAATGCATGTTACTTGCATCCCCATATAATTATTGTAAGATAAGGCAGTTTGAGAAACCTCAAAGTTGAAATTAGCATATCACTATCATGTATTTTATCAGTGATGGCAAGTATATTCCTTCATTATGTTGCTGCTCAAAATCATCTCACCTCAGCACTGAACAATGTCAAATCATTGTTTATTTGAAAGATATTATAAAATGCAGTTATCTTGTGTATTAAGGATCTATTTACACCACAAAATTATTCAATGGTTCACAAAGCTGATAAAAGCAAACAGTACTTCCAATGCGAGAATTATGTTCAGTAGATAATAATTGTTTCCAACTGCAGTTTACTGGAAAACACAATTAGATACCCTCATAGCAGCCTGTTGCTGTGATTTGTTGCTGGGTGCCACACCATCTGCCCACACCCACACTTTCCCCACCTGTAGACATTAAGCATCTGGATCAGAACCATTAACATTACGAATAACCCATGGTAGATGTGAAAATTCTGTGCACAAACAGAAACTGGTGAACAGCTCTAAATGCAATGGAAAGATAAATCCACAATCCACTAAACTATGGACAACTTTCCTTCATAAATTCATGAAGCATCTCCGGAGGTTTGGAAAGGCTCTCAGGAACTTAGAACTAAACTTTGGATTGCTACACTAATATTAAACTAACCACGTTAACATTGTACACCTGATTTTATTTGATTTTAACTGAGGTATATTTCCAGATCTTGCACTCCATCTAATTGGTCCAAGCATTATATTTCTTCTCAATAAGTGTCCAATGCACAATTGTACCTGATTATACAAGATTTCTGCTGAGTTAAGGGATTTATGCAGACGTGTTAACAACCACATTGCATCCTTCCTGCCTATTCCCTGGCAGGAATAGAGCAGCAAATACAGAAACTCACATGCATCCAGTGTGATATGCAGTAAAACTCAGTTTAGACTTGAATCAATACACAAACGGGATTCTATATTACCATTTATAGCTACAAGAGACATACTGACACCATTTGTAAAATACTCCCAGAACCTCTAAACATTGCAAGTCAGATATATAGAAAAACAGGGCTTCAGCTATCACCTTATTGGAGTGATACATTTAAAAATTTTGACCTACGATTTTATTTTGAACTTTTATCAGGATATGGGCACCTTTGCCCAGGATAACTTATTTGCCCTTCCCTAATTATATACGTGTAGTTTGTTTGAACCATTTTAGAGAACAGTTTCAAATCAATTGCATTGGTTTGGACCTGGAATCACATGTTGGCTGGAAATGAATAAAGATGCAAGTACTTCTTCTTCACAAAGAGATTCATTTATCAGCTAGGTTTTAATGACAATCATCTTGACAGCTTCAAGGTTACTGAATTGACAGTTCTAGTAATATTTCAATTACATGTTCAGTTATATAAGCACCTAGATAATCAGGCACTCTTGGGTGTCTGGATTGATCCTGTAACATGGCAAAGGGAAAACTAAGAGTTACTACCTCCAAGTAGACACTTTCTGCAGGGGTGTGGACTCAGGTTGCATAATTTCACTAAAAGACTTTGTGCTGAATCCAAAACACATGTTTTTGGATTCCTTATATGTCCATGTAGTTGAACCTAATTCAGTACTGGGAGAGTTTTTTTTTAAAAAACAAAGTTCTCTTGATCTTGTTGTAGTGAGCACTGGATCCATAGTGTACACCTGCACTTGTTCTGACAACCTTTTGAAATGCACAACTCTAATTTTGGCAAGGTCCCTGGTTTCTGATGAAAATGCCAGTTTAGTCAAGGCCAACGGGCTGCTTCCATACAGTCAGTAATTAAATCTTCTATAGAAACAATTTTTATTTTAAGAAAAATTTATCTCAGCTTGTACAAAGTTGAATAGATGTTTCTTGCAGAAAAAAATGTCAGATATTCTTTTTACAAGATATTGAATGTGACTCAATGCTTCAGTGGATTTATTCTACGTTCATCTGTTTCCCTTAAGGCTGGGTCCTGGAAATGGCAGCTTGCACAGGCATTAGAATACTGAGCAAGGTGAACTTTGAGGCTTTATTTTGTAATAATGAGTGCATTTGTATTGAACTTTTTAAAAACACAAAATACTTCAAGTTCTTTGGACATTGATGTGCACACAATGATTGATCTTTATGTTCTAATGTTGAGAGGAGCAAGGGTACTAAAAGTTAAAGCTAACACATGGAGAATACAAAGAATTTTCATCATTTGATAAATATCACTATTTCAAACCATTGGTATTAGTCATGGAATCTCAACAATACAAAATGAAATAACACATTCATGGAAACCAATTTTAGCACGAGAAAATAATTAAGTCCTTTAGCTCAATGAATTTAGAACCAACTCAGAACTAATTTAATGCAGCACAAGTTTTTTTTCCCCAAAATTAAACTTCTGATCCAGTCATTTATTTTATCAGCAAGTGTTTTATATTATTCTGTTGTGTTTTATACAATCATAATTTTGAATGTTTTGATTAAGTTATCACCTGTCAACACATTTATAAGAATACTACTGGCATACAGGCTATCTACATGATAGAATACTGTTTAAGATTTATGGGCTCTTCAAACCAGTCTTTTTCTTTGAGAATCATTGTCAGCATCACTTTTTCTTTGCAATAAATAATTTTGAGTTTCAGGAATATTTTGTAAGGTCTCGGTATTTTAGGAAACATAGTACATGGAATCACTACTTTTCCCAGCCTAACGAAATATGTCCTTTGGCATTTTATGAATGTAACCATCTTGAACATGAGCTTCCTCAGAACCATGTGATTTTGATACTGTTTAGTGAATCATATCAGCAATGCCAAAAAAATTCAGAATGCAGAATTTAGTTCATTTTTTTTTAAACTTTGTATTTAAATTACTGCCATCCATTCATTGTTACTCACCTGCAAATTTCTATAATTGTATAGTAAAGAGCATTCTGACTGGTTGCATGGAGGCTCCAATGTGTAGGATTGAAAGAGGCTTCAGAGGGTTGTAGACTCATTCAGCTCCTTCATGGGAGCAACCCTCCCTGCCATCGAGGACATTTTCAAGAGATGGTGCCTCAAGGCAGCAGCATCCATTATTAAGGACCCCCACCATCCAAGACATGCTCTCTTTGCAGGTACAGGAGCCTGAAGACCCACACTCAATGCTTTAGGAATAGCTTCTTTCCTTCTGCCATCAGATTTCTTGGGAGTTTATGTCTACATTGTAACTGGGCCTACCTGGCCTCCTTCCAAAAGACTTTGTTCCATTCAACAGAGTCCAGCAATTATCCATCTTCTGGTAAGCTTATTCAAATTCCTTCCAGGGCAGAAGGTAATGAAGTCATGTTCATTTTTTAAGTTATAAAAATAGTGTAAAAAGAGGAATAATGTTTGTATCTTGCACTGTACTGCTACCACAAAACAATAACATTTCATGACATATGTCAGTGATAATAAGCCTGATTCTGATTCAAAGAAAAAAATTCCCCCTCATAAGTGAATTGCCATGGTTCCTTCCAAATCCTGTCAGGAAGCCTTTTAGTCATATATAAAACATAGAAGAGTCCTTGAGGAGCTCAAAAAGCTCTTATTTAATTGCTGACCTTTGGAACAACTTGATTTCTTTGTTAAAGCATCCACAAAAAAGTGGTATATCCCTCTACAGTAATGCATTGAATTTAAGATATTGGCTAATGCTCTTGATCTGCAAATATTTCCATATACAGAATATCTTGGAAGTCCCTGAACCAGCCCAAATGCCAATCTATTCATCATCTTTTCTTAATTAGTGAAACCTCAATTTTCTGTCCAGAGCTTGAAAAGCAGACTGGGAGCATACCATTTAGTGATGTCCTAAAAATTATAAACTATGAACAAAAACTAAAAATATCATTTATCATCTGAGAAGAATCATCATTTCAACATTCAAGCTGTTTTTTTTAAATGAAGAACTTATCATTTTGACTTAGAATTATATATCTTGATATAAAATATCAGAAGTAGTTGGGAATAGTTGGTCATTGTTAATTAAATCTCAGGGTAAAGACTTGTCTCTGGCATTTTCTGTGCCCTGGAGGGAATTTGAATAAGCTTACCAGAAGATGGATAATCACTGAACTCTGTTGAATGGAATAAAGTCTTTTGGAAGGATGCCAGGCAGGCCCAGTTACAATGTAGACATTCAAACTCCCAAAGCAAGAGTACTTAAACTGAAGCATGATCTGTTAAAACACTAGCTTATTTCCAAGTCTAATGCAGACTCCAGATCATAGAAGTACTGGGGAAACCCATCCTGCCAATAGACTTGAGGCTTCAATTGCACACAGAGCAAGAAGAAATGAAGTAGGGAGGCAGGAATGACTCCTTTCTTTTCATTGAAATAGATTTATTGGGTCCAAGTGCAACACCCACTATAATTGTGGGCACATTATTCTGGAAAGCCTGGGCAGTATAACAGTATTGGAGTCCCAACATTACAAGTGTTCTCTGGCCCAGTCTATGAATCAATAGGATAAAGTCCAATTAAATTCCAAGTGGGCCTTGCATAGTAGCATAGGAAACAATACACAGTAGCATAGGAAACCATGCTTCTGGTTTTGAGAATGCCAAACCAGCTCTTGATACATCCCATCACCCAAATTGTATCAGTTATGGAACTGTGTTCAAGGTCTCCCTTTAGGGCAACAGAAGGTAGATCGTTCCTGGTGATTTCTCACTTTCTCAAACTTAGCTGCTTTTACATACAACAGGCAAATCAGAGACAAACATTTAAAAAAATCTTATTCCAGTAGAGATAAAGCAGTGTTATTGTACAAAATCTGCTATATCATCATCAGGGTTAAGCTAAAGAGTACACAGACCTTCACATTTTGAAGAACTTAATTTCTTGATTTTTGTCTGCCATTGAGGCAGCTTTTTAAATATCCTGCCCAATAATCCTGGATATTTTCCTAGAAAGAAGCATTTTCTGCTTAATGGGCATACAACTTAAATCATGAAATAATCAACATTACATTCTTACAAGATAATATTTTGAATCATGTTGACCATTGCCAGTATTGAATTTACCAAGAATCAGAATGCAAGACAGCAATGCAAAATATACACTCAGAAAAGAAAGTTAATCAGACATTATTAACCATAATGGCACTCTCATTTTCAGCTTTCATGCAATTTAGGAAATCAGAAAGACCACCAAACCTATTAAGCACCTATGCTGCCATAGCCATCAGAAAGAGTGCAACATATACATCACTAATCCAGGTTCAAAAGACACCACCTCCAGGAGAGGTTAAAAATCAAAAAGGTACATTCCATTGCCAAAGCTAGATAAATCTCTCAGAAATGTCCACCTATCTTGCTACTACAATCAAGAAAACTTCATTTTTGGATGGAAACATGACAAGTCCTATTCCTGTTGGAATTTATCTGAATATCATTTCTATACATAAAAAAATCATCTTACCGTTCTGATAACAGTAGTTAAATTGCTTCCTTCCACAACAAGGAAACACCACTAAAGCAGATTTTCCAGAGCAGCCTCACTCAATGAAAGGATCCACAAGCTGGAGCTGAGCTCCTGATATATGCTAATGAGGGATCTGTTCATGTTAACGGAGGTCTGATGCAATTTCAAGTCAGACAGTTTTCAGATGCAAGTCACTTCCTTTCTTCTAGTGAATCCTACAAACCATTCAGATCAAAGATTTTTCCATTATCCTTGTGGTGTAAAACATAGGACCATGAATTTAGGAATCATCTAAACCCAGTTTATACCTATTATCCTACAAGGTCAAATATCTACTTTGAAATAAATACCAGTCCTTCTAGTATAAAATAGTGAAGTTAATTTTTTACCAGATAACTTGGGCATAGAAGGGAGCTGGACAAAAAGGAGTCTTGCATTGTGTTCCAACAGAACTGAAACCAATTGTAGGAACAGGCACCAGGGGCTGGTAAGAGGTTGACTGATATTTAAAACACCTGTAGGTGTTAAAGAGACTGCATGGCACTTTGATAACTACCAATTGCTTTAATGACTTCCTTTAACCATCAATCAGCTAAACAGGAGTAAGCACAGTTAATTTCAGCAACAATCAAAGGACATTTATCCTGCAGATCCTTGGAGGGGTTCACCTCAAAGTCGGATGTGGTGAAGTTCTTTGCAGTCAGTTTGCATGAGTCACTTGGAGAAAGTACTTGCTCACAAGCATTTTGCTTTGGGATTCTTTATCTGGAAGAGTAATGTATTGGGGACCAGAGCTGCTAAAGGAGGTAGGGCCAAGAGTAGAAGGAGGATGCAGTTGTATCTTCCCTCCCTGCAGCTGAGGACATCCCTCCTCCACTCTTGTTATTGTCACATGCAAGGTAATGTATCCCTGTCCCTTGAACCATCCAATAACTTGCTTACAGTTTTATAGCCAGAACACATAACACCTTCAGTAAAAGTGGCAGCAAGAAACCCATAGATTTTTTGCAAAAACGTGTTCAGATCACACCTGAGAGTGCCAAACATAAATTTTCCTGTCTGGCACTGCCCAGCAAGCTCAAACTTTGGTGATCAAAAATTAGAATCAGAAATGGGTAGTAAATCCAGCCTTTCAAATGGACTGGTTTTATTAGCTCACCATCCATTCACGTTGTTATTATTTGGCTAATATAAATTCCATTCTGTAATTTTCTTCAAGGAAAGGGAAACATTCTACATGTTTGACTGTTCCCTCAGTAATTCTTTAAAGTCGCTTTTGTTTGCATTTTGAGAGATTCTATCAAATGGACCTGGATTGTGACGTCATGGTCATTGCACCTAATTGTGGGTTGACAAGGACAGGAAAGTAAAACAAACAGAATTACAATTGATTATGTTACAGATTGTAAGTGCAAGGGTGCATTACAATTTGCACCACTTTCAGGTGTTGTCAACACTAAAATAACTACTTGATTAGTCATTCAGAGCCAAAATTGTTTGTTGTGTTTCCTAGGGAAAGCCATGACTTCCTATAATGGAAAAGGTCATACTGTCAATGATATGAAAAGCTCTTCAGCAATTGAAATTGATAAATAAGTGCAGAGTATGAACTGATGGTCACTTAGTTAGTCCACACAGAACCGACTAATGACAGAGTACACCTTAATACAATACAACCTACTGTTGAACTACTGCATTGTGCAAAATATTTTTTTTTCCAATTTGACACTTAACAGGGTGGTTATATTATTGTTTCCATTCTATTTAGGTGGTGCATTGTGCTGGCTAATCTTTCATGATTTTGTTCAAGTGTTATGACTTGTTTTATCTGATTTTTTTAAACCTTTGAAATGTAAAATACTTTCAAAAAAGTGAAGTTGATAGAGATGAAAATGAAGTTAAAATATTTAAGTTATATTAAATGAGGGGTCTAGTACAAGCTTTGATTGTGCTTCTTTGAGTTTATCTGCTTCTATTTTTCACCCTAATATGTTTACGAGTTCTATTAGCTCTTCAAATCTTGGGACTTGGTATTAAACATCTAGAAAGTGAACTTTGAACTGTCTCTTTTGCTAGTCTTTCATAGATGCAATATTTAAAAATTAAGAGTGTTACCAATTGAGCCTCACTATGAATGTCCAACTCTGGAGACTTGTACACCAAAAATTAGGGCTGACACAGTGAGTCTCTCAGGAAGATATAAAAGATTCCATTGCACTATTTCAAAGAACATTGAGGAGTTATTCCAAATGTCCAAGACAATATTCATCTTTCAATCAACACCATAAGAGTAGATTATATGATTATTAATTAGTTTATGGGAGCTTGCTGGGTGCAGATTGGTTGCTCCACTTCCTAATGACAACAGTGACTATTAACATATGAACACATTGCCCTTGTTCTGCCATTCAAATAGTTGATGGCTGATCTGATTGTAACTTCAACTCTACATTTTGGTCAATGAACTCAGTTGAAAGGTCATGAAACATGCACTCAGTTCTCCTGTCTGCAGATGTAGCCTGATCTGCTAAGTAACTCTTACGTTATCTGATTTTGCATCAAAACCATGCTCTCTGAATTGGGAATTAAAATTATAGGCTATATAGGAGAGTATGGTACTCAGATAACTCACTTGACAAAGCAGCTGTTGGTACCCACTGTTGCTGCAGTGCACCACTAGTGCAGGAATGAATGTTAAGCTGATGGATGGCCTGCTGATCTAATAAATTAATTTATGTGACTTATTTAAAACTTCTTGATTGTTGCAGCAGGTGTGCTTACCTTGGCAACAGGAAATAATTCACCAGAATTTGAATTATGACCTATCGGCCCATCTCATTTCCACCCCCCCCCCATTATATCGGCTATCTTCCCTTCCACTCAGTCCTGATGCAGGGTCGCGACCTGAAATGTTAACAATTCATTTCCCCCAGCAGAAGTTGCTCGAGTTCCTCCAGCAGTTTGTTTTTTGCTCAATTCCAGCATCTGCAACTTCTTGTGTCTCGTTCCAGCACAGCACAGTACAGACCCTTCAGCCCACAATGTTGTGCTGACATTTTATCCTGTTCTAAGATCTATCTAGCCCTTCCCTCCCACATGGCCCCCTATTTTTCTATCATTTATGTGTCTATTTAAGAGTCTTAAATGTCCCAAATGTATCTGCCCCCACCACCTCTGCAGGCAGTGCGTTCCACACACCCACCACTCTGTAAAAAAAAAAATTACCCCTGACATCCCCCCTTATACCTTCCTCCAATCACCTTAAAATTATGTCCCCTTGTGTTAGCCATTGTCACCCTGGGAAAAAGTCTGACTGTCCACTCGATCTATGGCTCTTATCTTGTACACCTCTATCAAGTCACCTCTCATACTTCTCTCCAAAGTGAAAAGCCCTAGCTCACGCAACCTATCATCTCAAGACATGCTCTCCGATCCAGGCAATATCCTGGCAAATCTCCTCTGCACCTTCTCTAAAGCTTCCACATCCTTTCTATAATGAGGCAACCAGAACTGAACACAATACTCCAAGTGTGGTCTGACCAGAGTTCTATAGAGCTGCAACATCACCTCACAGCTCTTGAAATCAATACCCCAACTAATGAAGGTCAACATTCCATACACCTTCTTAACAACCCTACTGACCTGCGTGACCTGCTGTGGATGTGGACCCCAAGATCCCTTTGTTCCTCCACACTGCTAAGAGTCCTGCCATTAACCTTGTATTCTGCCTTCAAATTCAATCTCCCAAAGCATATCACTTCACACTTTTCCGGGTTGAACTCCATCTGCCACTTCTCAGCCCAGGTCTGCATTCTATCAATGTCCTGTTGTAACCTACAGCAACCTTCTGCACTATCCACAACACCACCAACCTTTGTATCATCAGCAAACTTACTAACCCATCCTTCCACATCCTCATCCAAGTCATTAACAATAATCACAAAAAGCAGGGGTCCCAGAACAGATCCCTGTAGAACACCACTGGTCACTAACCTCCAGACAGAGTACACTCCATCTACCACAACCTTCTCCCTTCTATGGGTAAGCCAATTCTGAATCCACAGCCAAGTTCCCCTGGATCCCATGCCTCCTGACTTTCTGAATAAACCTTCCATGAGGAACCTTATCAAAAGCCTTGCTAAAATCCATGTACACCACATCCACTGCTCTACCTTCATCAATGTGCTGTGTCACATCCTCAAAGAATTCAATCAGGCTTGTGAGGCATGACCTGCCCCTCACAAAGCCATGCTGACTGTCCCTAATCAGCCTATGCTTCTCCAAATGCCCATAAATCCTGTAAGAATTTTCTCCAGTAATTTGCCCACCACTGAATTAAGACTCACTGGTCTTTAATTCCCAGGGTTATCCCTACTCCCTTTCTTAAACAAAGGAACAACATTTGCCACCCTCCAATCATTGAGTACTACTCCTGTGGCCAGTGAGGACACAAAGGTAATTGCCAAAGGCACTGCAATCTCTTCCCTCGCTTCCTGTAATAACCTTGGATATATCCTGTCTGGCCCTGGTGACTTACCTATCCTGACGTTTTTCAATAGTTCCAGCACATCCTCTTTCCTCACATCGACACGCCCCAGCACATCAGTCTGTCATATGCCATCCTCACAAATGTCAAGGTCTCTCTCTGGTGAATATTGAAACAAAGTATTCATTAAGGATATCCCCTCCCTCTTCTGACTCCAGGCACATGTGTCCTCTTTTATCCTGATCAGTCCTACCCTCACTCTAGTCATCCTCTTATTCTTCACATACATGTAGAATGCCTTGGGGTTTTCCTTAATCCTACTCACCAAGGACTTCACATGCCCCCTTCTAGCTCTCCTAAGTCCATTCTTAAGCTCCCTCCTGGCTACCTTGCAACTCTCCAGAGCCCTGTCTGATCCATGCTTTCTAAACCTTAGGTAAGCTTCTTTCTTCCTCTTGGCAAGATATTCTACATCTCGTGTCAACCACGGTTCCTTCACTCTACCATCTTTACCTTGCCTCATTGGGACAAACCTATCCAGAGCCCCACGCAAGTATTCCTTAAACAACCTCTACATTTCCACTGTGCACTTCCCCAGGAACATCTGTTCCCAATTTACGCTCCCAAGTTCCTGCCTAATAGCATTAGAATTCCCCTTCCCCCAGTTAAATACTTTCCCATATCGTCTGCTCCTATCCCTCTCCAAGGCTATGCTAAAGGTCAAGGAGTTATGGCCACTATCTCCAAAATGCTCTCCCACCAAGAGATCTGAAACCTGATCAGGTTCATTGCCTAGTACCAGGTCCAGTATGGCCTCTCCTCTAGTCAGCCTGTCCACATACTGTATCAGGAATCCTTCCTGTACACACCTAACAAACTCCGACCCATCTATCCCCTTTACACTAAGGAGGTGCCAATCAATATTAAGGAAGTTGAAATCACCCATGACAACAACCCTGTTAATTTTGCAGCTCTCCAAAATCTGCCTCTCCATCTGCTTCTTGGTGTCTCTACTGCTACTTGGGGATCTGTAGAATACTCCCACCAACACTGACTCAGTGGATGATTCCTCCAGGACATCGTCCCTTTCTACACCTGTGACCTGCTCCCTGCTCAGCAAAGCAACCCCCCCTACCTCTTTTACCTCCATCCCTGTCCCTCTTGAAACATCTAAACCCTGGAATATCCAGCAGCCATTCCTCCCCTTGCGACAGCCAAGTCTCTGTAATAGCCACCACGTCATAGTTCCACCTACTAACCCACACTCTAAGTTCATCAGCCTTGTTCCTGACACTTCTCCCATTAAAGTAGACACACTTCAATCCATCCAACTGACTGCAATTTTGCCCTTTCAACTGCCTATCCTGCCTCACAGTCTTTCTGCACTCTGCATCTACTTATACACTAAATGCACCAACCGCTGACCTATCACTCAAATTCCCATCCCCCTGACAAACTAGTTTAAACCCTCCCCAACAGTTCTAGCAAACCCACCCGCAAGAATATTGGTTTCCACCACCAGTTCAGGTGTAACCCGTCCCTTTTGTACAGGTCATACCTTCCCCAGAAGAGATCCCAATGATGAATAAATCTGAAACCCTGCCCCCTGCACCAGTTTCTCAGCCACACATTCGTCTGCCAAATCATCCTATTCTTACCCTCACTGGCACATGGCACAGGCAGCAATCCAGTGATTACTGCCCTTGAGGTCCTGCTTTTCAGCTTCCTACCTAACTCCCTATACTCCCTCTTCAGGACCTCATCTCTTTTCCTACCTATGTCATTGGTACCAATATGTATCATGACCTCTGGCTGTTCACCCTCCCCCTTCGGAATGCTGTGGACCAGATCTGAGACATCCCTGACCCTGGCACCAGGGAGGCAACATACCATCCAGGAGTCTCTTTCACAGAATCTCCTGTCTGCCCCCCTTACTATGGAATCCCCACTACTGCTCTCCTCTTCTCCCCTCTTCCCTTCTGCACCACACAAGCAGGCTCAGTGCCAGAGACCTGGTCACTGCAGCTTTCCTCAGGTAGGCCATTACCCCCCACCCCCCCCCCCCCAAACAGTATCCAAAGTGGTATACCTGTTATTGAGGGGAAAGGCCACAGGGGTACTCTGCACTATCTGTCTATTCTCTGTCCTCCTACAGCCTCAGAGTGACTGCATCTCTGTAGCACTTGTCTATGTACTCCTCAGTATCCCGTAGGAGCCAAAGGTCGTCCAGCTGCAGTTCCAGTTCCCTAACACAGTATGTAAGGAGCAGCAACTGGATGCATCTCATGCAGATGTAGTTACCAGGGAGACTGGATGTCTCCCAGAACTCCCACATCTCACAAGCTGAACACACCACTGACCCTGGAGCCATTCTCAGTACTCTGCGCTACAGGGGACACCAAATCAAAGAAAGAAAGAAACTTACCAGAGACTTACCTTCACCTCTTCTCACTGAAACCTCTTAAATCAAAACCTCAGCTCCCACCCCCCCCCGTCCAACACTGACCCACCCACACAATGGCCACTCTGTTTATACTCGCCTTACCTTTATTTGCTGCTGTTGTTAAGACAATGAGCAGGTAACAATTTGCAAATGTGCCTTGTTTAGACTCTTACAAAGTAAAACTCACTAGCTCAGGCACAGAGACTCATCTCTTTTCAAGCATCCCGCTCAAAATCTTGCTCCAATTCCCGACTCTGCAAGTGAAACTCACCAGCTCAGGCACAGAGACTCACCTCCTTCCAGGCGTCCCGCCCAAAACCTCACTCCAACTCCTGAGTCTGCAAGTGAAACTCCTTCGTAATTGATGATGATAGTTGGATTTAGGATGCTGCTCTGAGCAACTCTTGTATTGTGTTATTGGAGAGTTATTTGCCAGAACTGTTGATAAATTTTCAATGATGTATAGAGGGATCTTAGGGTGCAAGTCAATAACTTCCTGAAAGTGGCATAACAAATAGATACGGTGTTAAAGAAAGTGTGCTTGCCTTCATCAGTCAGGTTGCTGAGTTTAAAGTCGAGAAGTCACTTTGTAGCTGTATAAAACTTTGGTTAGTCCACATTTGGAGTATAGTGTGCAATTCTGGTCACCGTATTACAGAAAGATGTGGAGGCTTTGGAGAGGGTTCAGAAGAGGTTCACGAGGATGTTGCCTGGACTGGGGAGTATTAACTATCGGAGGGGTTGGACAAACTTGGATTGTTTTCTTTGGAGCGTCAGAGGCTGAGGGACAACCTGATAGAAGTTTATAAAATTATGAGAGGCATAGACAGGTTAAATATTCAGAATTTTTTTCTCAGAATGGAAATGTCAAATACCAGAGGACATAGCTTGAAGGTGAGAGGGAGCAAGCTTAAAGGAGATTTAAGTGGCAAGTTTTTTACATTGAAAGTGGTAGGGGACTGTAATGTGCTGCAAGGAGAAGTGGTGGAAGCATCACCTACCACTCTTACAGCACTGTTTATGAAGCATTTTGATAGACACACGAACAGGCAGGGAATTGAGGGATATAGACCATCTGCAGGCAGATGTGCAGTTTAAATTGGCATCACGGTCAGCACAGACATCATGGGTTGAAGAGCTTGTTCCTGTGCTGTGCTGTTCTATGTTCTATGGTTGGCAACAGGCTGATAGAACCCTATTTGGTTCTTACAAATTTCTCATTGTTCTTCTCCATTTCTCAAGGTGTTGCTTCCTTGCTGGTGGATGGTTCCAAGAAGCTGGGTGCCTTCAAGTAGGTTTCCCATTCATTTCTGTGCGTTTGTGAAATACATGACTATGCAGACCACCACAGTTCAGTCTTATGGATCTAATATGTACACATGCAGTTAATGTTAAAATGATTTTCATTGCAAATCAACTTGGACATACTAACAATTTTCTTCCATTTGGTGTCTTGTGGAGATATTCAATTCTGCGTGGCAGTGGAAGAAATATACATCTCTTCGGTCTTACTATGGCTTGTGACTAATAGAGCTGCTTTTTCTTAATGGCTTAAAAGCCTGAAGTTTCATGCTTCTGTATTTTGAAAATGACCTTGGCCAGCTCTAACCCATCATTCCTTCCATTTTAACACAGAGTTTTGACCTAAACTCATATTCCTTCAACTGAATATGTGTTTTATGGCACCATTTACAAAGTACCTGATTCTGCATTATGTTTTTCTTTTCAATCCCTTGCCAGTTCTGATTTAACTCAGTTTTCCTTCCCTCCGCATGTGCTGCCTGACCTGTTGGGCTTTCCCAGCATTTTATTTCCCATAATTGTTACCTCATCATTCCAGCATCTTTTTTCTTCTTCTTTTGCTCCTCTCTCCCTGCTCTCCATTTATTTAAAATTCCTCTCGACAGATCAGCTGCCATTAACAGGCTTACCCTACCCCATCTCAGTCACCATTGATCTGTGTCATAATTTTGCTCTCACCTTATCAAAGACAATCTCTTTGCCTTCCCATTGCCTCCCACTTCCTCTGCCCACATCAGTGCGACTGAAAATATGCCTGTTTACTAAACTTTCCCGAGCTCTGACTAAAGGTCATTGACCAAAATATTAACTCAGTTTCTCTTTTCACAGAAGCTGCCTGACTTGCTAAGTGTTTCCAGCATTTTCATTTCAGCTCAACAGCATTTTTTTTTGCTTTCAGTAATGCCTTCTTTACTCCTTCAACAATTCTAAAGTAAGGAAGATCAAGATGTTGACCAAACTATGGCCTAGGAATTTGCCTGCACAGAAAAAAATTGTATCAGTGTGGCACTAAGTAATTCACCCTCTCCCTCAGAAACCTTGCTTCAAGGTCCTTGCAGACTGTCCTTGATGAAATATAACACATTGGTGCTCACTGGTGTATTGCAGAAGTCAACCAATCTACTGGCCCTTCCAGTTTAAATAAATGTAACTTTTGAATTGGCATATTGGAAGGATTGAACTACAAAGATGCAGGTACAGGTAACTCCCCGGCAACTTCTGTTTGCCCAGGAAGACTACTTGAAAATGCCGCTCAGGTTCCTCTGTCCCCTTGGGAGGATTCTGCCACCTCCTCCCATCATTAAAGTAAGCACTCATTCCTTTCTAATGCTCCACAGGAGCTGAAAGTGTGCTGGTTGTATTGTGGTGTGGCCCTTTGAAGACCACTTCCTAGATATTCTCTACTACTTGCACCACCCTGCTGCCCATTGTCAAAGCTAAACTCAAAGCTTTGAGGGAAGACATGGCCATTCAATCCCTATCATTTACTGTTGCCAAAATGTAATATAACACACGAGAGCACACTTGTACTGTTTTGCAACAGGTGCTAATTAACTTTATGCTTCTTTAAGAGCTTTCCGAAACAGCACAGGAGAGATTTCAATTGCCATTTTAATGCCAGAGGCAAGTGTCATTATAAAGTGCAAAAGTGAGGGGTTTTACTCATGGGTTAGGTTTGATTGTGGTGTAGGAGGGCTGACTTGCTTCTGCCTTACCCAGCCACACTCAGTAAATGGCTGAAGCCAACAGCCTTAACCACAAGCAGCAGCAATATGAGCTGCAGCAGGGGGTCAAGTGCAGCAGGGATTATGGGCAGGCATACTGCCAGGAGCAGGGCTGGAACGCAGCTGAGAATGTGGAACAGGCTTGTGGCGGGACCGTGACTAGGTGTGCAGCTAGGGCAGGACAAAATGTGCTGTCCGGTGAGGGAACAGTAGCCTGGTTGGAATGCGATTGCAAGCAGGATTGGGTGTGCAGCCAGTGGCCGGGCAAAATGTGTAGTCAGGACTGGAGCAAGTTGTGGGGCCAGAGCACACCTGGGGAGCAAGACTAGGAGCGAGCATCTGTGTACTGGCCAGGGAATCAAGGATCTATCTGCAGAGTGCTAGGTTTAGGAGTTTGGATATGAGTTTGTTTGAATTATGGTGTTGAAAGTGGGGCTACAGTCAATAAATAGGAGTCTGACATAGGTGTCTTTGTTATCCAGAAGTTCAAGAGATGAGTGTAGGGCCAGGGAGATGGCATCCACCATGGATCTGTTTTGGCAGTAGGCGAATTGCAGTGGGTCGAGGTTGTCTGGGAGGTTGGAGTTGATGTTTGCCATGCCTCTTGAAGCAGTTCATGATGGTGGATGTCAGAGCCACCAGGCAGTAGTCACTAAGGCATATTACCTTATTTTTCTTTGGCACTGGGATGATAGTGGTTTTCTTAAAGCAGGTGGGAACCTCAGAATGGAGTAGGGAAAGGTTAAAGATGTCTGCAAATACTCCCGCCAGCTGATCCATGCAGGATCTGAGGACATGGCTGGGGACTCCATCCAGGCCAGTTGTTTCTCGCTGGTTCACAGTCACGAAGGCTGATCTGACATCTGTGAAGGTGACCATGGGTACGGGTACATCTCAGGCTGTCAGGACGGGTGACAATATTTCATTGCCCTTCTATTCAAAATGGACACAAAATGCATTGAGCTCATTGGGAAGGATATGTTGTTTCCAGTGATACTGCCTGACTTTGTTTTGCAGCCCATTATAGCATGCACACCTTGCCACAACTGACAGCTGGTCTGAGACTCTAGTTTGGTCTGATGTTGTCTCTTGGCATCCTCATAAATTTACAAAGGTCATACTTTGATTTCTTGCATTGGTCAGGGTCACCCAATTTGAATGCCCCAGACGTGGACTTCAGTAGGGAGTGGATCTCAGTTCATCCATTGTTTCCAATTAGGGACTTGGATGTGGATGTCGGAGTCAAGATCATTAAGTTTGTGGATGACACAAAGACTGGCAGAATTGTTGATAGTTAAAGTTAGCTTTAGGCTGCAGAGAGATATCAATGTGTTAGTGAATGGGTCAAAAAATGGCAAAAATGAGGTGAAGCATTTTGGGAGTACTAATGAGGCTCGAACATACACCATGGATCTTAGGTAGTACTGAGGAAAAGAGGGACCTTGGAGTACAAGTCCATAGATTCTTGAAATTGACAACACAGATTAATAATGTGATTTGGAAAGCATATGGGATACCACCCTTAAATATTTGGGCATTGAATACAGAAGTAGGGACGTTATTCTTCAACTTTACAAAACACTGGGCAGACCTCATCTGGAGAACTGCATACAGTTCAGTTCACCATGCTACGGGAAAGATGTAATGGCTCTGGAGAGGGTGCTGAGGCAATTAACCAAGATGTTGCCTGGGATGGTGCAGTTCAGTTATGAGAAGAGACTGGAGAAGCTGGGTCTGTTCTCCATGGAACAGAGGAGTTTAAGAGGGAATATAATTAAAAATTATGATGTTATATGAAATTTAAAAAATTAGGATGGGTCTTGATATAGTTGACTGCAGGAAACCTTTCCACAAATCACAGGTAGATAAAACTGGAGGGCATAGATTTAGGGTGAGGGGAAAGAGATTTTGAGGGAATATGAGGTTGATCTTCTTCCCCGAGAGAGTGATAAGTACTTGGAATACTCTACCAGAGACAGTGGTGGAAACTGATTCGCTGACAGCATTTCAGATTACGATTCAGATTCATTTATTGTTGTATACATCAGGTGCAATTGAAATCCTTGCTCACCTGAAGCTCACACATTAAGCAGTGTACATGGTAAGAAGCATTTTGATGAATATTTGAATCGTGCAGGCCAAGTGCTGGGAAATGGGGTTCATATGGAAGGGTACGAATGGCCTGTTTCCATGCCGTATGATTCTATCTCATGTACACCCACGTATCCACCCACCTACCCACCCACCATCCCACCAACCTACCCACACACCGACCCACCCACCTACTAACTCCCCCACCACCCCACCGACTCACCTACCCACCCACCTACTCAAAACCATTCTGTTACTCCTCCTGAAGTCAATTGACTCAGAAGGGACCAGAAATCATTCATGGGGTTTCATGGTGTAAATGGTCTAGTCACTGGATAAATGAGCTACATCATTATGGAAGCTTTCATTTATTAATTGAACCTTACTTGAGTTCTGAAGTACATTTCTGTTGACAGTCAATTGTGATTAAAAATGTTCCATCCGAATTCATATCTAACATTCATTTTAACATATTTTAACTTCCATTGGAGATGTGGTTAAATTGATGACAGTTGTCTGAAAGGTCTCATGGAGCCAATACTCATAAACTTTACTGTAAGAATATGTCTGCTCCACAGGTAATGTGGGCATGTATGAATGCCACAAGCTGCATTTGTATAATCCCTTCATTCTCTCTGGCCATCATTGTCAGTTTCTGCAGAAGCTCTTTGCTATAATCTACAACCTATTTTAGTGTTTATGATCTGCTGGTTACCTAGGTTCACTGAGAGAGTTTAGGGAAGATCACCTCAACAGTTCAACATATTTCAAGAGGATTGACCGTGTTATTTTTCTCATAAAAAGAGGGTAGGTGCTCTTAATATTATGCAGGACTTTCTTGGGATAGCTTTTGTGGGGGAGGGAGTGGAATCCAATCAGCCTCTCTCTGACTGTGCAGGCTTATAACTTTGCTTCCCTTTTCTTGTTCTCATCTTGCCTCACCTGCTCTTCCTCCTGTTGGGCTGGCACTTCTGGCAAAACTGAACCCACTTTAGGTTGTGAAGGATGCAATATACAACTGCATATTGTGTGATGCTCTCTCCAAAGCAAAGGTAATGTATCCCCCAGCAATGCAGACTCCAGAATTGGTGTGAGAATACACTGATGGCTTGTTCATGGCATGCCCCTCATTATAGGAGTGTTCCCCTCCCCACATAGAGTCTACATAGAGTCAGGAGCTAGACAGGACATGGACAGCCTTTGCCCCGAGAAAACCATCCACCCATTGGTCTGGCTTGGAAGTCAAAAGATGGAGGACACAGTATATGGGTATAAAATAAAAGGTATTATGAGAGCTCCATGAGTATCAGTCGTTGACCACCAAGATCTTCTACTCATGGTTACACTGACCACATATGTTTGATATTCTATTCACTTAGTTTGAAAAATGTATACATCAGCTGTGAAACCCCTTGGAGGTGTGATAGGTTATGGGCAGGCACGGTAATGTAGTGGTTAGCATAACCAGTGACCCGGGTTCAATTCCGGCCACTGTCCGTAAGGAGTTTGTACGTTCTCCCCGTGTCTGTGTGGGTTTCCTCCGGGTGCTCTAGTTTCCTCCCACATTCCAAAGACGTACTGGTTAGGAAGTTGTGGGCATGCTATGTTGGCGCCGGAAGCATGGCAACACTTGAGGGCTGTCCCCAGAACGCTCTTCGCAAGAGATGTATTTCACTGTGTGTTATACTAATAAAGAAATCTTATCATATCATTTTCAGGTGTGACAGGAGTATTTTTAAGCACTCCCTTGGACCCACTGGGAATCCCAGAATCTTGGGTGTTCTATCCGCTTCGCTACACAAAGCACACATTACCAGTCGGCCCTCCTGCTGGGAGATTTTGTCCATTTCCACCTCCCTGCAACTGTCCTTCTAAAAGATATCTTTATATGCCAGCCCTCTCCTCTCCTCATTGAAGGCCCAGAAGTATGTTAACCAGTACATGCATTTTGATCAGGAAAAGATATCTTTATTAGTCACATGTACATCGAAACACACAGAGAAATGCATCTTTTGCGCAGAATGTACCAGGGGCAGCCCGCAAGTGTCGCCACACTTCTGGTGCCAACATAGCATGCCCACAACTTCCTAATCCGTATGTCTTTTGAATGTGGGAGGAAACCAGAGCACCCAGAGGAAACCCATGCAGACACAGAGAGAATGTACAAACTCCTTACAGATAGTGGCCAGAATTGAATCCAGATCGCTGGTGCTGTAATAGCATTGCGCTAACTACTACACTACAGTGCCTGCCCTACACTAAAGGTAATTATTCTGATAGACTATCATCCTCAGCTTTAGCACCCCACCGGGGAGTTTAGATGGTCTTTTGAAGGATATGCTGATCCCATTTGATGGAGGGCATGTTGCTTATTTTCCCTCTCCCCTTGCAGTATTTGAAAACCTTGGATCTCCATCTCTCCAAAGTTGTAGCACTTTCACTTTTTCCTAGTTCATCTTCATTTGTATTACAACAGTCAGCACTTGCTCTAGCCACAAAGCAGCTCTCATTTGGAAGGTGCTAACTAGCTTTTAACAGTGCAGGTGATCTTTATTTGGAGCCCACCTGTCTGATATTGATACCCCGTTGATGCAGCTAGCCAACTGATAATGTGGTTATAATGAAAAAACAGCATGTAATGCTGGGCTTCCTGAACTGCAATCAACCAGTAAAAGTGAATTGTGCATTGTGATTGCTGCACCTGTTTTCGGGGGTGATTGAATTTAGCCACTGATGAGCCTCGATAAATCAATATTCTTTACCTGGTAAAGTAGTTAGTCACTTGTGAAAAATAATAGTCAGTAAATCAAAATAATATCAGTGAAAATGTATTGGATAAGCAAACTAGACATGCACAAATCAATGTTGTTCTTTCAGCCCACATGTTTGGATTCTACCTTTGTTTTCGACATAAGCATTACAGAACATCTGTCAAGGCAGGCCAAGGCACGTGATCACAGGCATAAATGGGTACTTGAAGAAGGAAGCAGAAGAAAGATGTGCTTCCATTTGTAACAATCTCGAAAAGAGCAATGAGAATGGTTTGCAAATCACAATGTGCTGCTGATGAGAAACATTGGAAAGAAAGCATGATAATGTACTGATTGGAGACCAATATATTGTTCATGAATTGAAAATATAGTACAGTGGCATGTAAGCACTGAAGAATAGACTTCTTCAAATGGGGTGAAGATAATATCTGCAACAAGTTTCAGCCTTTCTAAATATACTTTACTTTCCATTGGCCAACAAATTGGCAAATGTATTTCAATGATCAAATTACCATATAAAGTTTGCATGTAAAATAAAATATTTTGTTTATATTACCATTAATACTTCAGATTTCCACGAATAGACACATTTAACACTGGAGAATAAATATATTTTGAAGTTGGGCTGGAAAAGTCTGTCTGGACAATCTAGAATTTAATTTTTTGAAGGTTACTAATAATGACTGAGGTGCTGAAGCAGCAAGTGGTACTTAAGCTGGACCCTCCATGTTTTGTTCCTCTCTGTGAAGTTAGCTGGGGTTGTACGGTAGTTCAACAATTAGCATCAGAACCCTGGTCAAGGGAGAGAGGGGAGAGAAGAATTTGTTCTCCATTTGTTTCCAATGCAAACTAGGCACATTGAAGGAGTTGGTGGTGATGGGATTCAGATCAGGCAGATGTCTACCACCACCCAGCATTTTGGTTAGAGTGAAAGGATGAGGAGCTATAGATCGTCCACTAACAATGGGATTTTAATGCTTCAACAAAGGAACAGTTCAAAATGGCAAGAAGTGGAAAATGCTTCAATTTCTCCCAAACTTTGTATCAAAGCTTCCATCTACAAATGATATACATGGGGTTGGATGATAATTATAGCATCTGGATCTATTGATGGTTTACAAGTGATTCACAGTACATGGATTGTGATAAATAAATGTGAGTACACTTCTAAACTGCTTTGAGAAAATTGTTGAAGACAATTTTATAACACTATGATTTAGATCTTAAAAACTACGTTGTAATTTGGTTAGAGACATGTCACAGAACAAATTATTAAGCTACACAGGCTACTCTAAGTCCTGAAATTATCACAGCTTTTACATTTAGTTCATTATTAACTGTATGTGCTAATAATAGTATTTAGTTCAACTGAATGGTATAAGGTTTTGCTGAGATTAATGGCAATTTAAGTAAACATTTCAGGTAAAGTGCAGGCTATGCAACCTCTGAATAGACAATTGACATCACACATTTTGGTTAGTAATCTTCCTGAAAATTATGAGTATTTAGTAACCTTTTAAAGATAATCAACCAATGCATCGTCTTAAAGTACGAGAATTGCGTCACAAAAAAGCTGGTGCAAAATCTACTGAAAATGAACGTTCCAATACTCAGGCATGAGGGAAAAGAAGAGATTTGCTCAAAAGATTCAGCTCAATCCTTGTGATTAATTATTTCTTTTCAACACATTATTCATTTGGTTCAATTTAATTACTGCAGACTTTCTGCTCTTTTTCAAGGTTCCTGGCAACTGTTTTCTAATGGGAACTTGGGAGTTGATTTTCAGTGAAATCTTTAATTGAGAATATAGAAAAGAAGAAATAGACTTTGCACAGGCTCTGAATACTGCAATATGCTTCATAGCCCCAAGATTCATTTTTAAAGAGTTGTTATTATTGTTATGTTGCCAAATGCACCAGTCAAATGGTGCACATCGAGTTATAGAGACATAGCAGCATGGATACAGGCCATTCAGCCCATCACATCCATTCTGACCAGTGGGCACCCGTATGCACTAACATCATCTCTCTGCACTTGGCCCATACCCTTTTATGCCTAAGCGATTCAACTGTTCATCTGGAGCTTCTTAAATGTTGTCAGCAATCCCATTTCAGCCACTCTCTTGGGCAGTGCATTCCAAGTACTCACCACTCTCTGGGTGAAAGAGGTCCCCCTTGTATCCCCTCTGAATTTCTTCCTCCTTCTCCTAAATATATGTCCTCTTGTTTTGTCTACCTCTAATATGGGGGAAAGTTTCCTGCAGCCAACAAATGAAATGGCTAAACTAAAAATAGAAAATGCTGGAAGCACTCATCAGGTCAGCCAGTATCTGTGGAAAGAGCTACTACTCAAAGACCCCTCATGAGAACTGTTTCTCTCTCTGCAGCTGCTGCCTTGCCTGTTGAGTGTTTGCAGCATTTTATGTTTTTAATTTCATACTTCAAACTATTTTTTATTTCTATTAAGCAAATGATTTAGCCAGTTTGCTGTTGATGATGTTGGTTAACCAAAGAATATTGTGCACTTTGTGTTTTTTTGTTGATATTCTAGAGGAACAGACATACAAGGTTTCAGTTTAAAGTTGTACCCAAAGCACAGACCTGCTGCAACTCTCCCTCAGTACAGTACAGACTTGTCAGTGAAGGTTACTTGCTCAAGGTCTATTATGCAGAATGAACCTGTAACCTTTTCCTTCAATGGTGAGAGAGCTATCAAGTCAGTCAAGCTGACATGATAAAATTAAGAAGTCAATTTGAAGGAGATCAAATAAAACACATTATGAAAAACCATAGAGGATTACGGACATTTATTTTTCTCTCCGTAGCTTTATAATGAAATTTGATATTGAGACGATGTTCTCCCTCTTTGTACCAAATGACAGAAGTCAACCAATAAAGAATAGATTCCCAGATCTTCACAGTTTATCATTAAGGTCCTTGGAAGCTAATGTGGTAAGCGGACATCATTCAGAACTAGTTCCTCGTGGTAAAATGAGAAATTGTTCTCTATTGGACATTCTGTTACTTAGACACTTTCTAGAGCCTTTACTTTGGAATCAAAAATTGAATGAAAGTGCTCATTTTATTTTTTTGCATTGAAAATTGTAAAGGTTACTTAGCTATATTCTAATAGGTATATTAAATTTTTTTTAAAATGGAAAATAATTATAAAACATACTGAATTGAAGCAGACTAAATTCTCATCTGAGAATACGTCAGACCATTATTCTACCTGTATGATACAACTAGCCTGGTATTTTGTTACGCTGAGTTGACAGTTGTTTTATGTTGCACCCACATGCTGTGATGCTGTACCTCAGACTGTATCAGTCTCCAATGAGTAAGAGCATCCTTCATTGCCTTAAATTAAACATGAGGGAGAACAAAACCACTGCATCCTCCCCCACCAAACCTAATCACATGACCCTACCTAGCCACTTGCTCAGTTTGAACCAATTGTATAATTTCAATTTCCTAATTCTAAGCCTATCTTCCAGATCCATTTTTACTCCTTCGGTAAAACCCATCCACTTCCACTTCTGATACATTGCTCACCTCTGCTTTATTTACTGCTGCATTCATCATCTCTGTTTTTATCACTTCTTGGCTTAAATTCAACGCTTCCCTATTATGCTGTACATCCCTGTAAAGGGCAGCTCATCCAAAGCATTGCTGTCCATGTGCTATCCTGCACTTAGATCATCTCACTCATCCATCACTGTCGGTGCTATGATCAACACCATGATGATATTCCTCTTAAGCATTTGTATTGGAAAACTAGAAAATCATGGTGATATCCTAGCATTCAAGGGAAATCTCACTCTATTGTTTTTGAAATAAAATACTATTAATAAAAAAATTTAATCAAGTACATGGAACACAACATGCTGTGTTCTCCAGACCATATTCTTGTTACTTAATCCAACACCTGGTTTAACATAGCATTCATGCACATTTTTAGGTTAAGCTTGGGCACTGTTCTCAAAAGAAAGAGAGAAACCTTTCATAATGTCCAAAAGAGCATTTCAACCAAAAGTTTATGTCACAGTAAACTGATCATTTTAATAAGCACAGCTATATGCACAATGGAATAAAAACAATAATGCTCGTCTTTAAAAAAATCAATGCCAGAAAATAATCAATGTCCTCAGAGCATCATGCAAGGGAAATGTAGGAAACAAGAACAGTCTTATTACATGGAGATTTGAAAACAGTGGTCCTTCTCAGGAACAGATTACAGTGAACAGGAGACCTCAGTCCCAGGAGCCACTTGGCATGTAAGAACAGTAAACCAATTGTCACAATACTCATCTTCCAGATTCAGGTCAAGGAGAATAGGAGAGAGTACATACAGTGAGAGAAAGCTGTGTGAAAAATGCCTTGTGCAGCAAGCTAACACTGCATGCAATGGGTGTGAAGAAATATAATGCAAATCAATTCTTGATCACACTGGACAATGAAAGTGTGTCTTTCTCACTCCTACAGCTCTCTCAATTCCGGTACTCTACCAGCACATGAATCATGGCAGTGATCTTCTTCCATAAACTATTTTGCCCTTATCTCCTCAAGATGTTGAATGAGGAAACCCAAAGTTGTGGCAGAACAGAGGGGAATCAACACAAACATCTTATGCCTGGTTGGATTTGCCAGGGGGACTATGAGAAGTCCAACATTATCGTGCAATTGGGAAATTGCAGCCAGATCTGGTTGGCAAGTTGGGAGCTTCCAAACTTCCTAATACTCACAGGGTAAATGCTAGCAGTTCTGCACTGATCTGCCTGTTAGGTCTGGCCCTCTGAAGGTAGGGAGACCTGATTAATTGTTCAAAGATGGTACATCTCAAAAAAGCAGTAAAATTAATTCCAGATATGTAGAGTAAATAATGCCCTGTCTGTGATTTGATAATTGTATTAAAAAAACATACTACGTATACTCCCTTTACTGCTACTTAATCTTGTACTTAGTGCTGGATTTGAGGTCTTGTGTTTGTACATTTCTCTATAGGCTGTGCTAGCACATCGAAGTGAACTTCAGCATAAATGTCGCCCTTTTCTGAAACAAACAGAAAGTAAACCATATTTTCCAGGAATGCCGTCGTTGATCTAGATTATGGAAGATAATGGTTGAGAGGTGAGGACAGACTGCAGACTATTATTTCTATTTGGACAATTGCCCAGAAGATATGGATCTTTAAATTTTGTGAGATAATAACTCAATCATTATTATTAATTCCTAGCCTTAGAGCGCTAAATTTCAGCTATGTTATCAAATTCAATTGGAAATTGAAAATAATGTGAGCAATTTGTGGAAAGATATCTGGTGTTAATTTATTTGTTTGGTATTGTTTAACTTTCCTTGTACCATATTTGCATGAAAAAAAACAGAAGAACCAGTCTTCCACAAATAAGCAGTATAATGCCTAAATTACAATGCTAAATATGTTGTGCTCTGCAAATTTAATTGTGCTTTTGATTTGTAGAAAAGCTATTTTTCATTTATGTTTATGAAAGCTTTTAATGATATGCAAGTGTTTCAAGCATATTGTTTTTACCCTGAGTAGTTGAACACACTGCCTTAGCCACAACACCACTGCATATCTAATAATTTTCTGTAAGAGAAAATAATTTGAATTCCAATCCCAGGGTACTAAAATATATTAGGCTGCATCCATAACATAAAGCTTAGATAGGATAATGTTGCAGATGTAAAATAATTAGATTTCCAAAAGGCCTTTGATAAGGTACTGTATAGTGGACTCGTGTCCCAGATCAGAATAAATGGAATGTGGGGACAAATAAAAGAAAGGAGTGCAAGCTGGCTACAAACAGAAAATGAGAATAGAGATAATCAGATTAGCAAAAATTGGGAGGTGGTATTCCACGGTGATTAGCGTTTTACAATTTGCTAATGACACTGAACTGTGAGCATCGTTGGTACAGAGAAGGGCCGTAATAAATATAATGAAGTGTTCTGGTCTCCGTATTATAAATCATGCTCTGGAAAAGGGCAAAAAAAGAACATGATTTGAGTAACACCAGAAATGAGAGGTCCTGTAATGGCATGGAATTTGTGAGCAAACGCCAACATTACTCTTCTAAATGCCACCAACTTCTGAATTCCCCGGTAACATGCACTAACATGGCAGTACCAAACTTATGCCACCTATTTTCCATCTGCACTCCTCTTGAGTCAACAGTGGAACAAAAAGTAATGCCAATTCCCTAACACTTTTGCCAAAATACAATTGAAGGGCATGTGCAAGCTGAGGCCTGGAGCACGAATAATGTCTCCATTCACTTGAATGGAAAGGAAAGATAGTGTAGGAAAAGTATCAGATGGTTTACATGTTCCTGAACTGATTGTTTGGTTAATATGTTCAATTGTTTTTAAAATTCTTAGTTGTTTTGAGTATTTTATCTGTTTTCTACTTTTCAGTAACTTTTGCAACCTATTGACTGAGTTTGAATAGTTTTTGAATTTTTTGAACAAAACATACAGAAAACTTTCAAATTTTTGATAGATTTGACAGCCTCGTATGCTGGTACATGGCTATCAAAGATTTCTTCAGTGTTTCATGGGAAGGGTTTGTTGTTGCTTCCTAAGATAACAACATTGCATGTGCAGATCCAGAGCCACGAAGTTTGGGCTGGCAGTTGACCCCAGGCATTCTGTAATGGTTAAGTTTGGACTAGTTGCCCAGATCAGCAATGAGCAGCTTGCCATTTGCAGGAAATTCTGGGCCAATGCTAATGAAAGAATGAACGGGCCAGTTCTTTTATTTTTGGCAAAATATTATTAGAGGATGGCCTGATTGAAGTTAGGATTGACAAGGAGTCAGACAGGATGAAAATGGAGCTGATGCATCCACCAATGGAGGAGACCAGAACTTGAGGCCACCAATATAAAATAGTGATGAATAAATCCCAGCAGAGAATGGTTAGAATGTAGAACTTGCATCATAAGATGGTATGAAAGTGATGAACACAGATACACTTAATGAACAGTTAGATAAACAGGTGAGAGAGAAAGGAACTTAAAATATAATAATAGGACTGAATGAAGTCAGGTGCTGTGGTACTTGTGGAGACGATATACAACATGCTGTATGGGCTTGTTGTGCCATAAATCCTGCTTCTGTGCTGTAAGTACTATAAGGGAGAAGTGTTTTTGGAGTAGCAGAAGATCTCTAAAACAACTGAAATGAGTACACCTCACGACCATGGGCAACATGGAGGGCAGGAAGATCAGGACATCTAAAAGCTTGTAATGCTAATTTGACACCAGTACTCTCATTTAGGCCTATACTCACTTTTAATCTTGAATAGCTTAACCTTGACTAGGTGACTAACAGGAACCTGTGCCATTTAGTATTATTTAGTATTATTTTGCACCCAATTATCACCAACACATTATATGCTCACTGCTCAAAAGCAAACTGCTGAAGAGAGGGTTTATCCAGCTGTGAGTAAAATTGACAAAACCACTCTTACTTTTCATATTGTTCCTCAGATTCTGGTCATTTTTGTACTTAGACTCAATATTAGCTAGGATCCTGAAATCACAATGGTCCCTGAAAGGTAATAAGTGTACTGTGGTCGATTGTGGCAACCGGACTTGTGTGCTTTTTTAATCGGATGTTTTAATGTATTTTATCTTTAATGATATTATTATTTGACAAATTTTCTGCAAGGAAGAAAGTGACGTGCAAGTTATACAGTCTGGTCCCTAGACTCTGTAGTTATCTGTTCCAACTCCCTAGGCTGCCCGTTCAACCATGGGCTTCCAAACATCCCTAGATTTCTGTCTTTCAAAGGGGAAAATCTCTAGCTTTAGAGTATTTGACTGCCTTAGGGCTTTTGCTTCGAGAGTTCACTTGATGAACTCCACTGGCTGGCATGGATCATTATACACTTCATATTTGCATTACTTTCTGCAGTAAAGGACATTGCTCACACACACATTGCCTCCCCAAGGATTCACAGCAGAAATAACCAACCTCCCACAAGTGGCACACTCATTAACAGTGGCATGAGATGTGAGGAGTGATGTTCTCCAAGGATCCGTACAGGAGGTTCATCTCTTCACTATGTTTTTTAATGATTTGAATGTAGTGAGAGGAAGTTACATATCCAAGCATGAAGATAACAGTAAAATACAATGTACTTAGGCAGTGCAAATGGGAGCAGGACATCACTGAAGGGATGTGGACAGATTAATTAAGTGGCAAAATATGGCAAATTGACTTCACTGTTAGTCCATCTACTCAGGAATCAAGTAAGGCAGTTTGGAAAAGAAATATACTATGGATGGTGGAAATCTGAAATAATAACAGAAGATGGAAAAAATATCCAGTAGGTTATAGAATTTCCGTGAAAAGAGAAATAGAGTTAACCTTATAGCTCCAGGGTTTTTCATCATAACTTGAGAATGGTAGAGATAAAATAACTTCTGAGTTACAAGGCAGGGGAAGGGGAGTAAAGAACAAAATCAAAGGCCTATGATCAGATGCAAGACAGGAATGATTAACTGATAAAGGAAGTGATAATGGATCAGATTGAGACTTAAAAAATGGATCTGGAGGTGCTATTAATCGAAATCATTATCTGAGATTTTGAAAAGCGCCATGTCTTGAGGGCAGGAACAAACCTTTTGAAAGATGAGTTGCTGGTGCTGGAACTTAGTGAACCTCAGCAGAACAGTGGAGTATCGGAGTGGAAGTGGGAATTAAAGTGACAAATGCACTAAAGCTTTGGGCCATTTTACAAAATGCAGTCACCGAGTCGCATTTGGTTTCTGAAGAGATTCCATACGTGCCCTTTTAAATGCTGCTTTTCTCACTGCCCCAAAAACTGGTTCCAGGCAAAACAGTAATTCACTTGCTCTTACAGTTTTTTTTTATTGTAATAGGCTGCTTACAGTTCTACATTTCCACTGTCCACAAGGGACATCAGGATGGTCTCTTCATGCCTGGTTGAGCACAACTCCAATGGCATATCAGAAGCTCAGGACATGCTGGACAAAAGGGTCAACATGGTTAACTCCATACACAGTGTACCATATACATGATCCACTTGCCAAGGGTTCTTTGACAGCACCTGCCAAACCCACAACACCTGCCACCTAGAAAGAGCAGGGCAGCAGGAGCACAGGAATGCCACTGACTCCAAGCTTCCCTCCAACTCGAAATTAAAGATTTTTTGTTGATCATTTCCCACTCAGAGATTGGAGGTACAGACATAGCAAGTATTTATTCGATCGATACAAGTATCCAAGGGAAAATTTCTGATTGGAGTCTCTGAGATCAACAGAAAACCCTGATTTTTTTTTTGCACATTTGAGACAAGGACAATGAATGTCAATTGACAGATAGTAATGTAACCATACATGAGTATTATTGGTACTCAGCTGACTGACAACTTCAACTCTGTGTGCTGTTCTCAGCACCTTGCAGATAGGTCTGGACAGTGGGTCTTTGCTCTTTTCAGTAACAATACTTGCCTCACAGGTATCATACATCTGTAGATACCGTCTTTTCCCTTATCTTCCAATACCTGATGTAGCAAAGCATTTAACATTTATGTGCCCAACGTTCTTATCCATTTGTCCTTGACCTGACTGGTATGGCTTGAACAACCAAAACTGAGTTAATGACTCTCTGGTTCTTAGCTTTCTGAAAGTATTACTTTGGCTAAGTAACCCAGCAAACTTTACCATTAGTTTATATCATTCTACCGGTACACTCTTAAACTGCAGTTTATACAGTTATTAGATTTACATATCTGCAATTCATACAATTAGTGTTACTACACACTGAAGTCATTCTACAAAAGTGATTAACATACTACAAGAGTATTGGAGGCTGGCATTTATGGTTAAAACATTTCTGAAATCTACCTGTTTACCAATGTGTACCTAGAAATATGTCTAACACTAAAAGGTTCAAGAAATCCACAGAGCAATGCGTTTCCAAGGGGAATTAACAGCAGGAAATAAATGCTGGCCTTGACAGCATCCCCCACATCCTAGAATGCATAAAAATATGTCTTGCATGGGGATAAATTCTACATAGGAAGTAACTTGATGGATTCATTACATTTCTGTCATTTCTACCCATCAGTGCACAAATCCAATTGCTGATATTATATTGTAACAGGAGAATTACTAAATCTCAAAGCATTATTCAAATAAATTGCAACTGTGTCACCCATTACTTTATTACTATACAATACAGTGCAACAATATTGCTTCCAAAATACATTACAATATGTAATTTGAAATAGAATACGAAGTATAGAATGAATACTTCACTAATAGCTTGAGTTTCCTTCAGGTTCCTTAGTTGCATGTCACAGCTGACTTCAGGGAAATAAAAGCTCTCATACAAGCTATATGTATAACATTGGTAAATGTTTATAGTTTTCGTGTCAAACTGTGTGTTGAATTATTGTTATGGCCTGGTGAAAAATAAGTATCATTGTTGCATTTTACAGAATGTGGTGCATTATAAATTATCATAATTATTAGTATGTCAGGAAAAGGTTCTGATAGATGTTGCCGAGACTTTTGTCTGTTGAGATATTACACTTACAACATAAGTTAACTCTGTCTGAAAGACGAGATGCTGGAGCCTGTAATTCTCTTTAGGGTCAGAGCTTGAATAACAGATATGATTGAACTGTCCTGTGTAACATTTAAAGCTCAACCAACAGCACCCAATGTTGACATCAAAGTGCAGGCTTTGGTGAGCGTCAAGGTTTGGTGATGAGGGTAATTAGTTTTGTTCTCTATTTCACTGTCTTTGTCAAAGGGAGAAGTCTTAAGGTTTATGGATGCTAGGGCAGTGTTATGCTCCTCCTGCAGGATGTAGGAGATCAGGAACATTTAAAATGTCTCTGATGACTTACACCTTCAGGAAGTCTGTCCAGCTGAAGTTCCTGGCAGACCACCTAGAGCAGTTGGAGCTGCAGACGGACTCGCTGTGGAGCATTCTGGATGCAGAGAATGTGGTAGACAGTACGTTTAGTGAGCTGGTCACTCTGCAGGTGCAGAAAGAGAGGAAATGGGTGACCACTAGGAAGGGCAGTCAGGGAAGGAGTCCACTGTGGTCATTTCCTTGCTGACATTTACTGTGTTGGATACTATTGGAGGGATGGCCTCCATGGGGAGAATTGCAACAACAGCCCAGTTCATAGCACCATGGTCAGTATTGTTGTACAGAAGGGAAGAGAAACAAGACTAGGAGACCAATAGTGGTGGGGGATTCTATTGTAAGGGGTCAGATAGGCTTTTCTATGGTGGCAAAAGAGACTCCAGGTTGGTATGTTGCCTCTCTAGTGCGCTTAAAGAACTCCTAACAGTCAACAAGAGAATAGAGGAGCAGATATCAAAAATAGGGTTATTTACCAGGGATTTCAATTTCACAAATATTAACTGGAATTGCCTTAGCATTAAAGGCCCAGAGTGGGTGGAATTTTTGAGGTGTTTCCAGGAGATGCAATATGTAGTTAAACCAATAAAGGAAGGAACATTTCTGGATCTTATCTTGGGGAATGTAGCTGGTCAATGGAAAGGAGTGACAGTGGGGGATCATTTTAGAGATAGTTGCTAAAACTTCACATATTTTAAAGTGATTATGGGAAAGGACAGGAATGGACCAGTAATAAAGGTCTTAAATTGGGGCGAGGCCAATTTCTTGAACATAAGGGTGAACCTGGCAAAGGTAGATTGGGAGCATTTACTTGCAGGTAAGTCTACATCTGAACAGTGGGAAGCATTCAAAGGAGAAATAACAAGAATTCAAGGCCAGCATGTTCCTGTAAAGTTAAAAGCCATGGACAACAAGTGAGGGGACATCGAGGGATGATGAGGGTTGGATAAAGTGAAAAATGGAAGCATATGCCAGGTTTAGGGAACAAATGGGCGGGAGGCCTATCATAAGTATAAAAAGTGTAGGGAGATGCTTAAAAAGGAAATTAGGAAGGCAATGAAGAGTCATGAGAAATCACTGACAGACAGGATTAAGCTAAATCTGAAGGCATTCTATAAGTATATTACGGGCAAAAGAATAACCAGAGAATAGGTAGGGCCCATTAGAGACAATATAGGCAATCTGTGCATGGAGCCAGTAGGTAGAGGGCAGACCCTAAATAGATACTTTTCATCATACTTCACAGAGGAAACAGACTTTGGAGTTGGAGAATTCAGTGAAGGACTAGGCGAAATTCCATCTCCATAAATAAAGAGGAGGTTCTCAATGACTTAGTGGGCTTAAAGGTAGATAAATCCCCAAGACTGGGTAGGATTTATCCCAGGCTGCTACAGAAGGCAAAGGAAGAGATTACTGGGGCTCTGGCTGAGAATTTTGAATCTTTGCTGGACACTAGTGAGGTACCAGATATCTGGAGGACAGCAAATAGAGTCAGAGGGTCATAGAGTCTTACAGCATGGAAACAAGTCCTTTGGCCCAACTTGTCCATGCCTACTGTGTTGCCCAGTGAGCTAGTCCCATCTGCCCACATTTGGCCCATAACCTCTCCTATCCATCCTATCCATGTACTAATCCAGATGGCGTTTAAACATTGCTAATGTGTTTACCTCAACCACTATTTCTGGCGGCTCATTCCAAATATGCACCACCCTTTGCGTGACGAAGCTGCACATGATGTCCCTTTTAAATCTTTCACTGCTGATCTTAAACCTATGCCCTCTTGTTTTTAGCACCTCCCCTCTGGGAAAAGGATCATGTGCTTTCACCTTGTCCATGCCCTTCATGATCTTATATACCTCTATCAGGTCACCCCTCAATCTCCTACGTTCCAGGGAATAAAGCCCTCATCTACGCAACCTCTCCTTGTAACTCGGGCCCCCAAGTCCAGGCAACATCCTGGTAAATCTTTTCTGCACTCTTTCTAGTTTAATAACATCTTGCTTCTAACAAGGTAACCAAGCAGTCCTCCTTTACAAGAAAAACAGCAGGGAAAAGCTGGTAACTATGGACCTGTGAACCTGACATCAGTGGTAGTGAGGACGCTGGCAAAAACTCTGAGGGAGAGGATTAATGATCACTTGGAAAGGCGGGAATCCATCAGAGACAGGCAACATGCATTTGTCAAGGGCTCATCCTGTCTGACCAATTTGACCGAATTTTTTAATGAAGTAACAAAGTGTATCAATGAAAGCAGGGCAGAAGATGTGATTTACATCGATTGTAGAAAAGCTTTTGAAAAGATCTCATATGGGAGAATAGTTCAAAAGATGAGGGCCAATGGGATCTCGAACAAATTGGAAAACTGGATCCAAAATTAGCTTGACAATGGGAGACAAAAGGTGATTACAGAGGATTGTTGTTGCAATTGGATGCCTGTGACCAGTGGTGTCTCACAAGGACTGGTGCTAAGACCCTTGCTGTTCATAACACAGATGAATGACTTGGATGTGCACGTGGGAGGCAAGACTAATATGTTTGCAGATGACATGAAGATTGGCGGAGTTGTTAATGGTGTGGAAGGTGGTCTTAGGTTGCAGAGAGATATCGATGTGTTTATGAAATGGGCTGATAAATGCAGATGGAGTTTAATCCAGACAAATGTGAGGTGATGTATTTTGGCAGTACTAATGATGTTAGGACAAACACCATGAATGTGAGGTCATGGGGATTGTTGAGGAACAGAGGGACATTGGTGTACAAGTCCATAGATCCTTGAAGGTTGCAACACAGATAGATAATGTGATTAAGAAAGCATATGGGATACTGGTCTTCATTAATCAGGGCACTGAATACAGAAGTAGGGAGGTTATGCTCCACCTTTATGAAACCTTGGTCAGAAGTCAGCAGGAGTATCTTGTATGGTCCTGTCACCAAAGTATAGGAAGGACATGATAGCACTGGAGAGGGTGCAGAGGAGATTCACCAGGATATTGCCTGGGATGGAGCAGTTCAGTTATGAGGAGAGACTGGAGTAGCTGGGTCTGTTCTCCCTGGAACGGAGGAGGTTAAGAAGAGACATGATTGAGGTATATAACATTAGGAGGAGTATAGACAATGTAGACTGCAGGAAACTTTTCCCAATATACGAGATAGATAAAACTAGAGAATATAGATTTAGGGTAAGGGGGAAAAGATTTAAAGGGGATATGAGAATAAGTACCTCGAATGCACTGCCTGAGAGAATGGTTGAAACTGGGTCTCGAGAAGCATTAGAAAATGTCTAGATGACCACTTGAATGCTTTGGTGTTTAGGGCAATGAACCAAGTGCTTGACAATGGGATTAATATAGAAGGGTGCCTACTGGTTGGCCTGGACAAGTTAGGCCAAATATCTAGATTCCATGTTGTATTATTCTGTGATTCAAATCAGTGTTTACCTTGTCATTATCTTATTAATATTTATGCAATCATGTGGGCAATTTGGATTGTGTACACTGACACAGTGGTTTTACTATAAATAGAGGACCTTCTGATGTTGGTTAAAGCAAGCTTTCAAATGGCGTTTTCCATTTCCTCACGGTTAATAGACTGTCACCCCCAAATAGACAGGTTTTATTTGTGTGGTATTCCTGTCCATTTTACTTAATAACATTGTTCAGAACCTTAACCCAGGTGAAACAATGCAATTATTTACTGAAAATAAAAACAGAAAATGCTGGAAGCTCTCAGCATCTCTGGCAGCTTCAGTGGAAAAAAAAATGCTGGCTGAAATGCCAGTTATTTTCAACATTATCTATTTTATTTCAGATTTCCAGCATCTGCAGCTTTTTCTGATTTGCATTTATTTACTAAATTTGTTGTTGAAATGGTCAATAATAATAACAAATGCTGAAGATACACAGCAAATTAGTTGGCATCAGTAAAATAATAGTTCATTAGAACAAAATAGAGATGGAGAGTAAGCATAATCTTAGTTTTAAGAGTAGTAATAAAATATTTTCTTCTGCAAAATGCATAAGTCTGAAGTGGAAACTATTCCAGAAACACATCATCATTTTACATTTACAGATGTGTAATAATATGGTATATTTTTTTAAGAAGACATAATAAAAGGGTACATTTTGATTCCACCTGTTACGTTACTTACCTGGCCTGCATGGAAGAGACACAACCCTAATCTGCATTCCTCAGATTACCTTCCCTCTAAAGTTGCCCTCCAAGCCACATGCCATCCTGACTTGGAAATATATTGTCATTACTTCATCATCACTGGGTCAAAATCCTGGCACTCCCTCACTAACAGCATTGTGGGTATACCCACGCCACAGGGACGGCAGCAGTTCAAGAAGGAAGCTCAAAACCACCTTCTCGGGTGCAATTAAGGGTGATCAAGTGAAGCCCACATCCCTTGACTGAATAAAAAAATTACTGCTGCCCATCCAATTGGTCATGACACAACACTAACAATCAGGCAAAAAGCAAAAATTTGTGGCCTTATAAATCAAAGCATGTGTGATTGCTTAAAAATGTCAACCATTCCCTTTCTTGCACTTGATACCCGACTTCCAAATGTATTTGCCTACCTTGGTGTTCCTATTGCTATATTAAACATTTCAGACGATGGACAGTTTCCAGTCTCCAAACACTGTCACCCAGGTTGTGCCACTCTGTCTGTTTCTTTGGAAATATAGCATTCTGTTGTCTGCCTCACCAGCGACATATATGGAAAAATATGAAGTTGTTTTATTTTTGCTCTATATTTGAATTACATTTGCCACCAGAAGTTAGTTCTCAGCATTTTGCTTGCAGGAATATCATAACAGTAAATTACTGCCAACAATCTCTCCAGCGCTAAAAGGTAGTTGTTTAATTTTTGAATTTTTCTGGCCAGCAATTTACCAATCCAGTATTCTTCTTAGTTGAAGTTGCTCTTTTGCATGATGTATTTCTAACTGTGAATTCTAAGTGGATAATCGTGATTTTCTCAATCAAAACCAATATTGAACATACATTAGGAATAGCAAATAGATCATAGAACAGTACAGCACAGTGGGGCCTTTCAGCCGACGATGTTGTGCCAATCTATATAAACACCTATTCCTTGATCAATCTAACCCTTCCCTCCTACACAGCCCATAACCCTCCATTTTTCCTACTTCCATGTACCTACCTAAGAGTCTTTTAAATTTCCCTATGGTATCAGCCTCTACCACCATCCCTGGCAGTGTATTCCAGGCACCCACCACTCTGTGTGTAAAAAAACCTACCTCTGACATCTCCCTTAAACTTTCCTCCTCTCACCTCAAACTGATGTCCTCTGATATTGGCTTTTCCCACCCTGGTGAAATAGTGCTGGCTGTCCACTCTATCTATGTCTCTCATAATCTCATACACCTCAATCAAGTTGCCTCTCATCCTGCATTGCTCCAAAGAGAAAAGCCCAAGCTTGCTTAACCTTTCCTCATAAGACGTATTCTTTAATCCAGGCAGCATCCTGGTAAATCTTCTCTGCATCCTCTCTAAAGCTCCCACATCCTTCCTATAATGAGGCAACCTGAACTGAACACAATACACCAACTGTGGTCTAACCAGAGTTCTATAGAGCTGCAACATTACCTTGCAGCTCTTGAACTCAACACCCCGACTAAAGAAGGCCAGCACACCATATGCCTTCTTAACAACCATATCAACTTGCATGGCAACTTTGAAGGATCTATGGACTTGGACCCCAAGATCCTTTTGTTCCTCCACACTGCTAAGAATCCTGCCATTAACCTTGTACTCCACCTTCAAGTTCAATCTTCCGAAGTGTATCACTTCAGATTTTTTCCAGATTGAACTCCATCTGCCACTTCTCTGCCCAACTCTGCATCCTGTCTATATCCCATTGTAACCTACGACAACCTTCTACACGATCCACAACCCCTCTAACCTTCATCTCATCTGCAAACTTACTGACCCATCCCTCCACTTCCTCATCCATTTATAAAAATCACAAGGAGCAGGGGTCCCAGAACAGATCCCCATGGAACACCACTAGTCACCAACCTCCAGGAAACACTCTCCATCTACTACCACCCTCCGCCTTCTGTGGGCAAGCCAATTCCAAATCCACAAAACCAATTTTCCATGTATCCCATGCCTCATGATTCTCATGATTTGCCTAACTTGGGAAACCTTGTCAAACATCTTACTAAAATCCATATACACCACATCCAGCACTCTACTACATCAATTTGTTTTGTCAACTCCTCGAAAAACTCAATCAGGCTTGTGAGACATGACCTGCCCCTCACAAAGCCAGGCTGACTATCCCTGATAAGACTATGCTTCTCCAAATGTTTGTAAATCCTTTCCCTAAGAGTCCTCTCCCATAGCTTGCCCACCACTGATGTAAGACTCACTGGTCTATAATTCCTAGGATTATCCCTGTTACCTTTCTTGAACATGGAAACAACATTTGCCATCCTCCAATCCTCTGGCACCACTCCTGTGGCTAGGGAAGACGGAAAGATCATCGTCAATGCCCCAACAATCTTTTCCCTCATTTCCCATACTAACCTGCAGTATATCACATCCAGCCCCAGGGACTTATATATCCTGATGTTTTTTCAGAAGCTCCAATACTACCTCTATCTTAATCTCAACATGCTGACCTCACATTAACCTGTTCTATGCTGACCTCACATTCGTCAAAGACACTTTCCTTGGTGAAGACTGAAGCAAAGTATTCCCCTACCTCCTCCGCTTCCAGGCACATGTTTCCCCCTTTATCCCTGAGTGGGGGGCCTATAGGATACTCCCAATAGAGTGATTGCTCCCTTCCTGTTTCTGACTTCCACCCACATTGACTCTGTAGATGATTTCCTCCCCAATGTCCTCCCTTTCTGCAGTTGTGATACTATCCCTGAATAGCAATGCCAGTCTCCCTCTCTTTTACCTTCCTCCTTATCCCTTTTGAAACATCTAAACCCCAGAACATCAAGTAGCCAATCCTGCCCTTGCAACAGCCAAGTCTCTGTAATGGCCACATTGTAATTCCATTTACTGATCCATGCTCTAAGTTCATCACCCTTATTCTTAATACTTCTCGCATTAAAGTAAACACATTTCAACCCATCCAACTGACTTGGTTTATGCCCTATCCACTGCCTATCCTCTGCACATTGCATCTACCTTTCCACCAACTGCCCTATCATCCGACCTAACACTCTGGTTCCCATCCCCCTGCCAACCTAGTTTAAACCCTCCCCAACAGGTCTAGCAAAACTGCCCACAAGGACATTGATCCCTCTCGCATTCAGGTGCAACCTATCCCTTTTGTACAGGTCATACCTTCCCCAGAAGAGATCCTAGTGATCCACAAATTTGAAACCCTGCTCCCCGCACCATTCGTCTGCCATATCTTCCTATTCTTACCCTCACAGGCATGTTCTACCAAATCTTCTACCAAATTTCCTAATTAAGGGCATTTTTGTATGTTCGGGACCAGAACTGTATTACAGCTATATATATTTTATCTGATTAAACACTCATTATATGAATCACATCTGCATTAATCTTTATGATAATACATGTTTTTCAGTTTTGCATTTCACTTAGATTTGTTTTGGACAAACTGAAGTACCTTGCAAATATTAACTTTTTTGCACAAGATTTCGCCAACCATTAATGTAAATTGTGCAAGTCTCTTCAACTGTCTCAGACAATGGGTCATCTTCCAGTAATGTAAATATTTCAATCTTTACCAAAAGCCCAATCATATCAGCTGCATCTTAAAAATACATGCAGATTATTTTACCTTAAGGTCATCCAATGCCATATTCATGTGCAGTCTGTCTAATTATGAAGAGCATTTTCTCGGCATTTTCATGCTGCTGAAAGGAGCAGGAAGTTATTAAAAAGCAGGAGGAAACAATATGATGATTTAGTCAGCTTATGTTCCACCATATAAAAGAAAATTCAAAACTTCTGACCACCAGCTGATTTGTTTGACTGTAAGAGAAAGTAGTCTTTCATAGACCTACTTTGTTTCACTTGGAACGCTCAAAGCCATCTTACTTTCATTAAAGATAAGTCAGTACAGACAGTTGAGTACTGAGAAAATTGGATATCCCCAATGCACTGTGCCATTATTGGGTAATTAAGACAAATGGACTGAATAGAAAAAGAGTCAATATGTGCAAATGTTAGGAATGGGTAGACTGCCTACTAAATTCTCAGGACAGGATATATATATTTGCAAGTCTGTAGAAATTACACATTAATGGCCTATGCTTCAACCAACAATGTCTCCAGTGCAGATAGATAACTGTAAAAGGAGTTCAGTTCAGCATTCTTTGTTTTATAGAAACATCTTACCTCTGATATAGAAAAGTTACTTGTATGCTCTTAAGATTTCAGATTTTTAAATTATTAGTAATATTCAAATGAAATATTGTATTCTATTTTATTTAATGTTATAAAATATTAAATTTCTATTTCAAATGTAAAATATGCAGTTTTTCAATATGAAGCTTCAATTGAAGAATAGTATCTAAAGCATAGCTAGCTAACCTATTCACCCACCTTTCATTCAAATTTTAGGCATAACCGGTTATGATGCTTAGCATTTTGAGGTAAGAGTATACGTATTTAAATATATCTGGCAAAAGATAAACTAACATCTGAAAATTATTTACATTTGGAAAGAGTGAAAGGGCTTTCTGATGGCACAAGCATGCACAATCCATGTGCGGGGTCTTACGTTCCACGATCTGCAGTCTAGCTATGGCACACCATGTGCTGTGCCTCCTGGACTAAATAGGTGAGGGCAGTGCACTGTGAGTTGTGCAGTTGCAATAGATAAGTGCCACTGTGGGGGTAGCAAGGACTATCCTATGCAATCCAGCTCTTTGCTGTGAAAAAGGTTGATAGAGACAATCATAATGAATCTATAGCTACTGAAAGTAAAATGTTTTAGGTTAGATGCTAATATCTTCCAAAGCTGATTTATGGTAATCAGATTTATAAGGGTTATAGATAAACCAACCTATAGTATTTATTATTCAGCTATAATGTACCAATGAACAAAGAAAGCAACTGTGTCAGGCTAAGAAATGCTCAATACAAACAGGCAATGTGAATCAATGGAAGAGACTAGATGCTTTAAACATTGTGGCCAAGGGGGAAAGCAAATGCCAGAAGTCAATGGTACCATAATAAAATATGTTTAATATTATGATCAGAGGATTGGAGATATTCAGAGATATGGAGATGATAGTGGGCCTGAGGACGCAGCTGGCTTTCCCAAAGGATAAACATGAGATCAGTGATTTGGTATTCACAACCCAAACAAGTCATGACAGTCCCCTGAGAGGAAAGAATAGAAAATGTCAGTCACTTCCAGAGCAAAGATTTTTCAAGGTGTTTCAAAGCGATTGTTATGTCAGAAGATTGAGAGGAGCAACTGGATTTGAAGCAAATACACTTGTTAAGCAAATGTGATAGAGCGAATGAACACTCATATTTACTTCCAAATGTTGGTGCAGATATTTAAATACAAGTAACTGATTTTCTCTTCTGAACGCTGTGTGTGTTTCTACTGCACCTGTACAGATATTTACAAGGTTAAAACTCTATTTACTTAACTAGCTGTGAAATGTTTGGAGATATCTCAATGTTTTAAATGCATTAGGTGAATGCAAATCTTTCCTTGAAAGATACAAATCATAATTCATTTACTTCATGGAAAATCCAGAATGGAAAGTACAATTTACAATGTTGTCACCTCCAGTTAATATCATCTTCACCAATCAATGTTTCACTAACACACCATCAATTATGTTCCATTGAAAGTAACTTCAGTGCTTCACCACATGGTCCATAAATGAAATACCAAGAATCATTGAACAGAAAGTTTAACAGAAGAATCAATGTAAGGGTCAAATTATAATGAAATATCACAGGAAGTTTTTCTTCTAATTGGTAGCGAATCAGGAAGCTTTTAAATAATGCATGCTAAGAAGGCAGAGAGGGTCTTGGTATAAGATGTCATCCAAAAGACAGCACCTCCAACCATACAGCTCCTCTCAGAGTCAGCTTAGATTTTGCAATCCAATCTCTTGAACCAAACGTCTTCTGAGTTAGGGAAACACATACTAGTAACTACAGTTAAGAAGGCTATTTATTATGTACTTGAGATACTGAACATGCACTAATTTTAGAAGATTTCCACCCAATTATTTTCAGTAAGATTGCTCTGAAAATTGAAAAGAAATAAAGATATTCAAGTTCTACCTCAAACTGAAACATGGTCATATTTTCCTTTCTAATTCTCCATATAATAATGTTATTGAAACCATGGCAACATTGCCATAAAATGCCAGATTTGATATTTTCATAGGATCTCAAACTTCTATTATGAATTTTCTTTCATTGAGCTGAACATTTGAAGGTGACAGTTTATTTCGTTACAGCTGATTTAGCACTTATTACTAAATTGAGAAACATGAGGGAAAGTTTGATGGTAATTATTTAATCTTGATGCTGCAGTGATCAATCGTATTGATTGATGATATGTGCATTGAATTATGGTGTCCACCTTCTCGTAACAGATTCTGTATGAAAAACTTAAAGATGTTTCATTTTATTGGTTTAAAAATTAATCTTACGTTTATTTCCTGGCTTAGACTGAACAAATAGACATGAGTGTGGGCCCCAGTTGTGTCAAAACAGGGTGAGCTAGGGAGTTTAAAGTGTTCAAATCCCAGTTAATACCTAATAAAGAAAACATCACATGATTTGGTGTAGCTCCACAACCTGTCCCGTCACTTTCTACATTTGCTGAGTGCCATGGAATTTATTATCAAGTAGGTGCAGAAAATGCTGGAGGCAGAGATAATATGGTTCCAAGTGAATCCTCGTTAAATTATACAATTGATGCTGAGTTAGGAGAGGATCTGATTCAGATATGACTCATGCAATACTCAAATAAAGCTCCCCATCTATTTTTGTTTCAGTGAAATGACACAGGGCTCCAGAAAAATCACAGGGAAGGGATGAAATGAAATAATATATTCACTATTTGCTGCTTAGATATTGAACAGCACTTAATTAATTCTTGCAAGATTGTTGATGAGCTCTCTAGTCCAGCTGCACAGTGGGAGGTCAGATGTGCCAGCATCAGACTTCCAGCTTGAGTCTGACTTCCAAATTTCAATGAGCAAATGCAGAAGTCAGAAGCTCATTAGGTAAGTACATTTGGACCAAATGTTTCAAGTCACTGGCCTGTTGCTAGATTTCTAGCATCTGTAGTACTTTGCTTCTGGTACTCTGGCCAATATTTATAACTCAGTCAGTTCCATGGAAACTATATATGGTTATTACCACATTGTTATCTATGGGAGCTTGCTATATTGCTAATTTGTTGCTGTGTTTCCCACATTACAACTATGAGTACTTAGCTGGCTGCAAAGAACCCTTGCACTTTGCAAGGTTGTGAGAGTTTCTCTGAAAATTTCTTTTCTTTATATTAGAGTATTATTCCACGGTTTCTTCTAAATTTGAATGGATCTCAACTGAACTGAGCTCTGGTGTAGTCATGGTTACATCAGATGGTTGTGGTTGGTATTAAGAATAAAGAAAGAGTGCTGAATTTTTATTACTTTCACTTTTGAATTTTTGAGGTAAAATAAATTAGAGCTGCTACTATCTAGGGGAGGAATTGATTCTGCCAAGATAAAGGCTCCTGTTATTAATAGGTTATTTTTCAGATAAAGTGAAAAGTACTTCTTGCAACAATGCAATATACCAGAGAATTTTTGAATATTCAACATCATGTCGTAGCAATATTATAGATCAGAATTTGATAGAATAGGGCATTTTGCAACATGCCCCATGCTTTAGAACCTTTTATACTGCCTGACTTTATGTTATGTGCTGCTGGAAATCTTTGATAATTATGCTGTGACTGCATCTGAGTCCTGGATGAAATATAAATAATCTGTTTCCTTAATTACTGACTTTTAAGAACAGTGAATGAATTAAAAACAAATTAAATGTGGAAAGAGAAATAAAGGTATTGAAAGAAAATTGGAATAAGAATAGAGGAACAAGAAAGAAAATTTAAAACCAATCATGGACAATGTTCTCCCTGTAGATAGCTCCCTAAAATTTGATTGTTCCTTTTCTCTCCATTAAAATTGCCCTCAAGTCATGAAATGCTGGTTTTAATTTTTCCTGCAAATTCAATTCATATTTATAGTTCAAATCCAGTCATTTCTAGAGCTAATGTGGAGATCTAATTGGAGATCCTGCTTCTGCAAGGCTAATGATGGAGTGGTGCAAGTAATCCAGCAATTTAGTGATTCACAAATCATAACATATCATTTGCTGGATCTTTTAAACAAAGTGGTAACAGCATATGCCTTTTGATGAACATTATTTTGCCAGATAATTATAACGTATATTGCAACTAGTGAATGAGAGCAAATTGTCTATCTATTATGTCAGAGAATGAGGGGGCATTATTAAGTTTAGTCTGAATATAGTTGCAGGCAAATAATGAGCCAGCATTAAAATGCCCATAAAAGTTCACAAACACTAACTTTATTTTCCAGCTAAGTATTTTTTTTTTGCTGTGACATCTATATCAGTACCAGAGAGTGATATTTGCTCCTTAAACTATTCCTGTGTTTGCTATTTGTACTAAGTCACATTTGGCATGTCAGCAACACTTCTGCACATGATGGGATCACAAAGCATGAAAGCTTTGTATGTGTACACAGGTGGGTATATTTATAATGAAAATAGAATTAACTATAACCCCACAACCAGTGACAATAGCATTGTCTCTTCTGAACAGTCTTACGATTTTCATATAGAAACATTGATAATCTATCCATCAGTTTTCTATAAAGGTAAAGAATAAAGATTACAAAGCAGCTGGATGTAAAGACAAGCAAGGACTTTCTTGGAGGAAAGAAAATGTAGTGTATTATGCCTTTGTTAATGTTTTACTTAAGTTCTTTTTTAACTGGCAGAGTCAGTTCATCCACTGTCATATTTCTGATTTCTGACAAATGGGGAGTATGTGATAGGTTTCAGGCAAGACAACATGTCATGCTGTAGGATTAGAGAACAATCTAGAACAGTAAGGGTGATTCTGGACATTATACCTGCAGCTGCTTTTTATTGAATGACTTAGCTTTGTGATTGGCTTTCTGTCATCGCTTTCCTGAAGTTAGCTGTCCATGATGCTCACTTTGCAAAGGAATCCCCGTTGTGCCAGATAGTTCAAACGCTTGACCAAATGAATTAATCGTTATTCAGCATGTATCAAATTTTTCTGTATTTTTTAACCAAAGCTGAACATATTTCTTATTCCTTGTTAACAACATGAATCTCAGATCTCATTAGGCAAATTTCTAACTCGACCGATCAGCTCATGTCACCTGTCACTCTGAATTCCCTACAGACAATAAACAATTCTCCTTGGGCTCCATCAGCTGTTTAGAACCCACACAGAGCTACATAAAATCTCCCACTGTGCTGACTGAGTGTCACAACTAATTACATATCAACTTCTGTTCTGAAATGATACTGATTTTCCTATTCCAAAAAATTTAATATGTACCCTTTTAGCAGAGACTTGAGTCAGAGTATTATTTCATCGAAAAATGCAGAAACTTCCAGAAAAACTCAGCAAATCAAGCAGCAACTGTGGAAAGAGAAACTGTTGACATTTCAAATCAATAACCTTTCATCAGAGCTGGGAAAGCTGAGAGCCAAAAGACGCTGAGAAAGGGAGAGAGGCAGAGAGAATAGAAGAGGAAGATGGTGGGCAGAGGAGATTAAATAACAAATGGGTGATGGACCAGAGGGGGAAAAATATATATAATAAGAAAATGGTAAAGACATCAGTGCTTAATGTGGAAAAGTACAGCCTTCTGAACCCAATATTCAATTCAACAGTTTCAGAAACCAACAACTTCAAAATCTCACATTTCTAGTTTTCAAGGCTTTTTCCCTCTTTGTTGTTATTTTCAGATATTAATCAACTTTTCCAATTTACACATTCTGTAAACCTACCTTGTGCCTGTAACACCCTCTTTCATCCAATTCCATGCTGTTGGTGAAAGAACTAGTTCAGTTCTAACACTATCAGAGACCTTTCTTTATGTTTTTTCTGCCTCTCCCCACCAACAGCACCCACCCCGCCCATCCTAACCAGTTTCCCTAGCCCTGTCCTTCCTCTGCAACTTGCTTTCTCTTCAACTTTTCCCAGTTCCGATGAAAAATTACCAACCTGAAATGTTAACTCTCTTTCTAGCTGCTCTTTTGCTGCCTGACCTGCCGAGTATTTCCAGCATTTTCTGTTCATTTCACTTTTGAATTATTATCATATCTACTTGGGTCTAGCAGTTATAATGGCCATTGTCATTTTGGTTTATTAAAGTATTTCATTTGCTTTGCAGACTTGTTGTACATTGCAACCAATGGCTAATTTCTAATGACAGGATCAATGAGCTTGATTTTGCAAAACTTGATGATCACGAAGGGCATTGTGGTTTCCTATTTTCCTGTAAGTGATTCTTGCTTAGATTTTTTAACAATATCTTCACATTTACAATCTGTCACATTCATCTTTCTTTGCTACTTTTGTATTAAAGAAAAACAACAATTGTATTTTCTTTTATAAGTTTCATCATCAGGTCTAAATTTCTAAAATACATTTCCTGAAAAGGTTGAATGAGAAAGTAACTTTTCTTAACTTTCCCAAAATGGCCACCAAAAAGGTTTACGATATGGCGAGCAGAAATTGGCACCTTATTGGGTCTGTACTGAGTTTGTTGGCACAACAAGTCTTTTTGTTTCTCTGATATTGTGGCCAAGGAAGCCAACTATTACTTACTTTTGCAGATCATGTAAAATGCATCTTTGTCACTGTGACTCTACTGTGCTACATATCATCTCTCAGCTTGACATTTCCAACTAATGTTTGGTCTGTTCAGATTTTTAAATAACATATTTATACAGCACGGTCACAGACCTTTCCAGCCCAATAAGTCCGTGCCACCCATTTTAAACCCATGTTAACCTATCCTTTAGAATGTGGGAGGAAACCAAAGCATCCGGAGGAAATCCATGCAGACACAGAATGTACAAACTCCTTACAGACCGCGACGAGAATCAAACCCCGATCGCTGGTGCTGTAATAGCGTCACGCTAACCACTACACAATCGTGCCACCCCCCAATTTAACAATCATACTGAGTTATGTAGTGTGTCCAGCATAGACACAGGCCATTCAGCCTAACATATCTCCATTACTTTTCATCTTTTGCAAGGGCCTTCTCAAGCCTCTCTTCATCTAACCATGTTGGCATAACTTTCTATTTTGTTCTTCCTCATGCATTAGCTACTTGCACTACTCCATTTTTCACTTCAAGTATTCATAGTGGGAATGATTTGCACACTTGATCTATTTCCAGGGGAAATAAATTTCTCATGAATTTTCAAATTAATTATGGCACAGAAGACAGCTATTCAGTTCATCGACTCCCTGCTGTTTTTTTGTAGAGTAGTCCCACCAGTGTCACTTGCCCCACTCCTTCCCTGTAGCCCTGCAAATTATGTTCTCTCAATCCATAGGTGGCTCTGTTTCCACCACTCTTGCAGGTAATGAGTACTAGATCAGAATCTCTTTCCCTCAATGAAAACAGATATTTTTTCATATCTTTTCCATCACTTTGAATATGTGTCACTTGGTCCTGCTAATGGGAACTGGTTTGCTTTATCCTATCTGAACACAGCATGATCTTGTACAAATCTATCAATTCTTCTCTCAATCATGTTTGCTCCAAGGAGAATAAATCAGCTTCTCCATTCTAATCTTAAAGCTTGTCTCTGGAACTACACATTTCTTACTGGAGTTAGATGTATATTTATGTACGGTATTTGGTAATAAATGTAAACTATATCCAGTTCTTCTATGTTAAAGTAAATCATATTAACTACATGTCTAGTTCTTTGAGAATAGGACTCTTCAGTGCTAATTGTATAATTTTGGCACTGCCAATGCAAACTGCTGATAAGTCTTCTTTAGGGTGAGATGGTGACAAATCACCTGAAAGCATTCTGATAGTTCATTCCAAATGTTGTGATATCTTTGGCATCATCTTCTCTGGGTTTCCAAGTTTAGTTCTTCTATTGTTATTGACTTTTCTAAGTTAGTTTTTGGTAGAATGTAGCATTCCTTTATCAGAAAAGCAAGCAAGAAAACTTTCCAAAATTTGGAATAGATTTGTGACCAGCCACCAGGAGGTGCACCAGACTTGCCTATGAGTATACTTACTCTCACTGTTGAATCATACAGGGTTGCAGCTACATCTGTCCCTGTGATAGTCCAGCAAAGGCTTGAGGACCTATAAGTATGGAAACTGCATCCCACAAGTAGTAAGATGCTAACAAGCAATGCACTGTAGCGTAGCAGTTAGCGTAATGCTATTACAGTGCTAGCGACTTGGGTTCAATTCCGGCCACTGTCTGTAAGGAGCTTGTATGTTCTCCCCATGTCTGCATTGTCTGCATGGGTTTCCTCTGGGTGCTCTGGTTTCCTCCCACATTCCAAAGACGTACAGGTTAGGAAGTTGTGGGCATGCTATGTTGGTGCCGGAAGCGTGGCGACACTTGCAGGCTTCCCCCCAGAACTCTCCACAAAAGATGTATTTCACTGTGTGTTTTGATGTACATGTGACTAATAAACAAATCTTATCTTATTAAAAAACTAACAATGCCACAGGGCATGCTCAGATTCAACCCTATGTGAATGTGGAAAATGACAGAAATATGCAGCAGGTTACATAGCACCTAAACCGATCTGAACTCCCTTCACTCCCTACTGGATGCTACCTGACCTGCTGTGTATTTCTAGCACTTTCTGTGTGTATATCAAATCTGGCATTGAAGTATTTTGATTCTGTATGGCCCAGTGAATATATGGGAATCTTCCTACTATTCATGAGTTGCTGGCCTGAACCTTATTTTGGATTAGTTTAAGTGTTTGTTTAGTTTTTTTTTCATTGTGTCCAAATAGATGACATTTGACATATCCAATCCAGTTCTACATATGTACCACAGTGTCCACAAATATTTTTTGAAGAGGAATAAATGTCAGCTTTGATGTCTGAAGATGCAAGTTTATGGGGCAGGGGGACATGACCCCCATGGGTAGCTAATTTTGGGAATGAATAAGGACATTTTAAGCACCATATGTCACAGGGATCCTTCCCAGATTGGAAAACCACAGGGAGTGGTTGTCTGGACTGCAACTATTCACAATTTATGTCAATGATTTAGCTAAGGGGATTTTATGAAGCATTTCCAAGCTGCTAATGGCAAAGCCAAGTGGGAATGTGAGTAGTGATGGCGATACAAAGAGACTTCAAGGGAAGAAGGACAAGTTAAGTGAATGGGCAACAACATGGTAGAATAAAAAGTGGGAAATCAAAAGGCTGCATATTTTTTTAAATGGTGAGAGACTGGGAAATGTTGATGTACACAGGAACCTGTCCACTGACATGTAGGTGTGGGAGGCAAATCCTATGTCAATCCTTATTGCAAGAATGTTTGAGTACAAGGTTAAAGATGTCTTACTAAATTAACATGAGTGATGAAGACACAAGAGACTGCAGATGCTGGAATCTGGAGCAACTCACAAAGTTCTGGAGGAACTCAGCGGGTCAAGCAGCATCTATGGAAGGAAATGGACAGTCAATGTTTAAGGTCGAGATCCCTTATCTGGACTGGGACCTTGATGAGCCCACACCTGGAGTACCGTGTACAGTTTTGGTCTCCTTACCTAAAGAAGGATATACTTTCCATAGAGGAAGTACAGCAAGGATTAACCAAGATGGTTCCTGGGATGGTGAGTCTGTGAGATGAGGAGACATTGAATAGACTAGCTTCTTTAGAATTCAGTAAAACGAGAAGTAACCTCACCAAAATAAACAAAATGCCTAGCAGGTTTACAGTGTAAATGTGGACAGGATCTTTCCCCTGGCTGAGGAGTCAAGAACTAGAGACCACAATCTCAAAATAAAAGATCGGCATCTTAGGACTGAAATGTGAAGACATTTCTTAACTCAGTGGGAATAAATCATTTGAATTATCTGTTTGGAGGAGTATGGAGTGTCAGTCATTGTTTGTACTCAAGATAGAAATTAATAGATTTTGGTTGTTAGAGGAAGTCAAGAATATGGGGACAGATCAGGAAAGTGGTGTTAGGGTAGAAAATAAGCCATGATACTATTGAGTGGCAGTAAATACATGAGGGACTGAATCACTTATACCTGCTCCTACTTCGTATGTTCTATTGTCAAACATTGGACTTTTGCAGTTAACCTCAATAATCAAGCTATATAAAGGTAACTTCATCAGAAGATGTGCAGTGATTCCTTCATTAATTAATACTTTAGATTTAAACTCATTTTTCTTGAGTTTCCTGAACTCTCTGGAATGCTCCAGTAAAATCAATCCGAAATCAAAATGACACTGGACAAGACTTCTTAGCTATGTTTTTATTTGGAAGATCCACCCCACCCTATTCTTAACAATTTTAAACATGTTTAATATCTAACTTTTCCTTTTTCTGATAAAAAAAGTCAACAAACTACAATGTTAAATCCAGTTCTCTCTTAACAAATGATTCCTGACCTGCTGAGTAGTTTCTATTCCTATTTTCATATCTGCAGTTTTTGGTTTCATAAGGAAGTCTGTGTAATATTTTCTTCAGAGAGATTATGTTGGGGTAAGGTTTAGCAAACCTAGAAAAAGGTGTTCTTAATGTCTGAGCCAAGTTTGTAAACTTTACTGTTCACTTTGTAAGCTTTGCTGGTGCCAGCTTACTAAATGCATTTTGCAGAATAGATGTGGCCAAGCTGTTTCCCTTGGTGGGTGAGTCCAGGACCAGAGGGCACAATCTTAGAATTAGAGGGTACAGGTTTAAAATTTCTTTAGCCAGAGGGTAGTGAATTTATGGAATTCCTTGCCACGTACAACAGTGGAGGCTAGATCACTGGAGGTATTTAAGGAGGAGATAGATAGATATCTAATTTGTCAAGGTATCAAGGGATATGGGGATAAGGCCAGAAATTGGGGTTAGAATAGTTTTTTTTTCATTGCTCCCCACCCCCCTTTCTCATTCTTTTTCTTTTTTTCCCCTTTTCTTTGGAGCAGACTCGATGGGCCAAATGGCCTACTTCTGCTCCCTTGTCTTGTGATCTTGTGATGTCGGAGGTCACGTCTGTTTGAGTTCCTTTGGCTTTGACAGTGGGACCAGGAGTAGGACTACAAGAGCAACAGCCACAGGAACAACAGCAGATTGTTCTTCACAAACTTGCATCCTGTAAGATTTCAAGCTTTCCCGAAAGGTCACAGATTAGCAAAGTTCTTATGAATTAAAAACAATTCCTTGGTGTATTGAGCGGAGGCATCTACAACAGAACTGCTAATCAGAATGTGTGTGAAATGACTTAGCAGCCTTGGTTCAAATAGATGTTGCAGCCCCCATTGGCTCTCTGTGATCTCTTTGCAAGCACTCATGGAATAGTTCAGTCTTTACAGTGGTGTTTCTGAATTGCTTTACTGAGCTGAAGGGCTCACTATCCCCTCTCTCTCCATGTCCCTTCACCTGATTCTTTCTTGGGACATCCATCCATACCTGCATGCTCTACTTTTTGCCCTTAAATCAATCATTAGCTTGATTGCACCCTGCAAATCAATTATCTAATTATGGGGAGATGATTACACAAGACCTCTTCTGAATTCCAACACCCCCAGAGCCTTGTCATTTCGCAGGGACTCATTGAATCTTGAGGCAGCTACTGTAGCCCGTTTTCTGTTTTCTATGGTGCTCCCAATCCTTGATTCCATCAAATGTTTGTAATTTGCAAGTAAGAAGCAGAGTTGAAATTTAATCACACACATTATCATTATGCCTGCTCAGTGTAACTGGTCAGTTGACCTGCAAGTAATATTATAATGACATGGCTGCTTTAAATAAGTACTGCCAAATGCACTGCAGATCATTTTTTGTCTGTCATCCATGGTGACACTATGTATGCTACTCTATGCCACTCCGACCTTGCCACAACTCTCCCTTCCACCTACCCCCAACCCTTCGCACTCCATCTGCTCTCACCACAATGAGAAATTAAAATTCAGTCCTGTGTCTCAGCATTACTGCTTGTCATAAGCCCCCAATAGAAACTTCAACTTGTAGATAGCCTGCGTTGAATTTTTTTGGCAGCAATTTCTGTTGTAGTTTCATTTTCCTTTTATATGCCTATGGAGCCTTATGAATATCTTTATGCTCTTTTAATATAAGGTGTTCTAACTGGTAAACAAGATGAAGGGTGTCATATTTCCCTCTCAGCTGTGAGCCAGATTTCTGTAAACTATCTCCTCCTGTTGAGATCCTATTTATATCTTATTATCATTAGCATTTGTGTATGAATAATTGGAATAAATTGATGTTTCTTATTGAAGTTTCATGCAGGTTGCAAACCTTATCCATCATATTCTAAATTGTCAACCAGCATTGCATTGTCAATAAATTCAAATAAAAGTGAACAGTTAATATAGAGACCCAACTGTGATTTTGTTCAGGAAGAGTGTAGCCAATTATTCACCCCAGAAGTTCAAATAATGATAGATAGAATGTGAGTTATATTCTGAAGGCAATTTAGCAATTTATTTAACATAAACAGAATGTTCATTTATATAAAGACAATTTCAATGGTATATTTTTCTCTCCGAATTCTTTCAAGACTTTAAGTTTTGAGTGTGGTGACAGAGGGTCAGCTAAGGTTTATGTTCCCATGGGAAAACAAAAGAGTAGGATGGATACTTTGATCCCATTATTTATGTTGAGATGCAGGGTGGATGTGTGACATTGGCGAGGAGCTCGGAAATAGTTGGAACACATTCAGCACAGCCTCATTAGAATGTTTTACATTAACTCCCACCTGACACCTGGTCAGATAGAGAGAATTTCTGGATACCAGATGGGAAATATACACCACAAGGCAGCATGGAGGATAGTGAGGAAATGTGCCAGCAACCAGGGAGACTGGGGAATGGTATGGGGTGGATGGGGGTTCACTGTAGTGACCCAGTGGGAGTCTGAAGATTGTGGGAAGAGGAGGAATATGGAATAGTAGTAAGGGGGAGGGGATTATGGGGGGGGCGTTTGTCAAACATGGAGATGCTGACCGAGGTAGATATTCCTGAGGACAAGGCAGTCCTATTTTTGCCTGGCCAATGTCAGTGCAGTGAAACCAGTTACCTGATCAGTCTGGTCACCCCTATCTCCCTTAACCTGCCTGGGTGTCAGGAGTCTTGAGAAACTAAGTCATATGCTGTTAAGTTTAGATAGTTGCCAAAATTTTAAGTGCATAAACTCATTAACAAATTAAAATGATTAGAGTATCTTGCCAAAGTGAATTACTCATTACTCCCCATCCTAAAGCCCTTGAATTCCTTACAGTTAGACAACAAACTGGTTCAAAAGCAACAGGCAGGGACTGGGTTTGGAATTTTTAACCACTTAATCCTCAGATTCTCTTTCACCTACTGCAGAAAGGAGAAGGCTTGCAGTGTTAAAATCCTCCTTGTAAACCTCCCACATATGAGCAGTTGGATCAGGAGCGCCAGTACTAAATATCTACTCTATTGACCCATCCCACCAGAAAGGAAACAATGGATGGCACTGGGAAATTGAAAGGGGAAGAGATAATATCCCATCAAGAAAGGAAAATATTGAACGTGAAACCAATAAAACCATTATGATGCTGCACCATCTATTTCCCTAAAGCATCATGACTTGGTATGGCAACTGCTCTGCCCATAACCGCAAGAAACTGCAGAAAGTTGTGGACACAGCCCAGCACATCATGGAAACCAACCTTCCCTCCATGGACTCTGTCTATACTTCTCACTGCCTCAGTAAAGCAGCCAGCATAATCAAAGACCCCACCCACCCCGGACATACTCTCTTCTCCCCTCTCCCATTGGGCAGAAGATACAAAAGCCTGAAAGCACATACCACCAGGCTCAAGGACAGCTTCTATCTCGCTGTTATAAGACTATTGAATGGTTCCCTAGTTCAATAAGATGGACTCTTGACTTCACAATCTACCTCGTTATGACCTTGCACCTTATTTTCTACCTGCACTGCACTTTCTTTGTAGCTGTTACACTTTATTCTGCATTCTGTGTTGGTTTACCTTGTGCTACCTCAATGCACTGTGTAATGAATTGATTTGTATGAACAGTATGCAAGACAAGTATTTCACTGTACCTCAGTACATGTGACGATAATAAATCAATTTCAATTCCAATTGTTTTATTTTATTTCATATTATAAATAAGCAATTTAATTCTATCTTTGTTGGCACACAATATATGTTATCTAATTTATCCCTACCTTCTGAAAATAAAAAAAAACTGCAAATGGTCTAAATCTAAGGTAAAAACAATACATCAGACATAGGGTCTCCAGAACTGAGGCATTAACTCTGCTTCTCTTTCCACAGATGCTCTTGAATTTTCTGGTACTGCCTCGATCTTCCATGGTGCATAATAATTACGTGGTATAGAAGAAAGGGACGTCAGGATTGGAAACTGGATCACAGCACCAAAGATCTGGGTTCTAGTCCTGACCTTGGATGCTGTCTGTATGGGATTTGCACATTCTTCCTGTGACAGTGTGGGTTTCTGCCAGTTTCCAGCCACTTCCTGAAGACATGCCGGTGGATTACTTGGCTGTTGCAAGCTACCCCTTAAGTTAGGTAAGCAGCAAAATGTCTCAAAGGGGTGTTGCTAAGCACTTGTGAGAGAATATGCTACAGGGGAAATAAGAAGGGAAATGGGCATGATGAGATTTGCTCTGCTTGGGAAAACATGTTCCTCTGTCAAAATGCTGAGTAGAAAGCTATATAGAATGGCAATGTGGGGCAAACTGAGAGAATGCAAATAGAATAATCAAGAGAATGAAAAGGAATCAAAATATTTTATATGGGCATAAAGTGTGAAAGGAATTAGTGGTCAAACATTACTTTGAGGAGGCAGAGAGCACGGTCGAGGTACTAAGTGAGTTCTTTGCACCTCCCTTCAAATTGAGAAATGATGTTGTCAATGTAGCTGAAAGAGTGAAGGCAGTAACAGTATTGGATTGGATAAAACTAGATAAATCTGAGGTACTGTAGCACTTAAAGAGGTCTTTTTTTATTTATTGATTCATTTCTGGGGGTTTGGACTTTGGTGGCAAGACGAGCATATCTGATGTGTAGTACTGATGTTATGGTAGCTTGGCTAATGGTACTCATTTGTGAGGCTCCAAGTTACAAGCTAACCACCTTGCTTTGAGAATAAAGATTGTGAGCCTCTGCAAACACATGTGGCAGATCTGCTGAGACAAGTCTACTGTTCATTCTCTAAGCACTTAGAGGTCAAAATAACAAAACTGAGACTGTGTGAAAACCACTCACGCTGGGCTAAACTAGTTCATCAGGCGCTTTCTTGTAATAACTCTTGTTGCAAGGAAAATAAAGTAAAACTTTGCACAAAAGTGTGTTTTATCCAACCATGGGCAAATTCAAGGATGACTTGGGGTAAAATTTGAACAGTTGTCTGATACTTTTCCATTCATGATGCAAACTTCACTGGGCCAAGGACAATAATCTTTGGCTGTAATGTACAACTTTGATCACTACATGTTTGCAGTCACGTGCCTTAAAGTCATAACGTCATTCAGCATGGAAACAGGCCCTGCCGCCCACTGAATCTGCACTAAACATCAAGCACCATTTACACTAATCCTACACGAGTTCTTCCCCCCAGATTCTGCCTCCCACACAGCATGGGCAAATAACAGTTGTCAATTAACCCACCAAGCAGTACGTATTTGGGATGTGGGTGGACATCGGAGAACCTGGAGAAACCCATATGAAGGAAGAATGTGCAAACTCCACACAGACACCACCAGAGGTCAGGAATGAACTCGGGTCACTGGGACTTTGAGGCAGCAGATCTACTAACTGTGCCCCCATTGACACCCTTGGTTAGTGACACTACTGAAGTTCCTGAACGAGAACTTTTTGATAAATTGAGCATGGCTGATGATGTATTAGCACCTAATGAGGATGTTGCCATTGGAGGTCAAAAGGCAGAAGCTAAGTCTAGTAATAAAAATGAAACATTGGGTGTAAAGGCTCCCATCCAAGAGATGCAAGAGTGAATTCTGATGAAGGGTCTTCAGATTGAAACGTTAGCTTTGTTTCACTTCCCACAGGTGTGACCTAACCTGCTGAATATTTCTAGCATTTTCATTTTTGACAGAGATCCTACCACACTGGGGTTATCTTGTAATCTATGTATGACTTGTAACTTCTGGTAACATTGTCACATAGCAGGTGTCCAGAAAAAAAAACTGGTGTTTGCATAAACAAATACTTCAGGATTTCCTTTTTAGTTTGCAGCCTGTTTGAAAAATTCTGCTCTAACTTCCCCACAGCATCTTGGGACAGGAGTTTTTGGTACCATTGCCGACAATAGTTTGCTCTCAGTTTCAAACTCAGAAAGAGCAAGTGCTGCAGTTGCTGAAAGTGAGAAAAAACAGCTTGCCTTTTGTTGATTAGTCTTATCAGAAATTTAAACCAAAAATTGATGCAGAATATACTTAAAGCTGTGACTAATTTTGATACTATTGATGCGAGATATAATAGTGAAATAGTTGAAAGGAAAGTAAAAGGAATCTAGATTTGGTTTGTTCAAATGCGTATCTGAATCTGAATGTTTGACCATGAATAAAAGGAATTTAGGCTTACCTTATTTGGAAGAATGTCTTGAGTGTGTTTGTTTTGCTTAAGCCTTCAAAATCATGTCTTAGTTGTTGAAATGTTAACATTTTTATGTATGCACATGTACACTTGAGTCATTTTTGAGCTGATTTAAGCTGTATTCATGTTTTGTGGATTGTGACCTCATAATGTTCCGTAAAAGATTGCAGACTTTTGAGTTTCTAACCAAATACATGGATCAATGTTTAGAAGTTATATGAAAGACTGTATCTTCTTTCTCAATTTGATATGTTTCTTAGGGTTTGTGTATCCAATTTTGGGAGACATTTTTAGCTAGAGAACTGAAGACTAATGCTTTAATTGCAGACATTAGCATCAGACGTTGGCACGTTACCTTTTAACGAGGATCTTCTTCACAATTGTGAGAGGTTAAGAGATTTTTGAAATAAAATGTGTCTTTTAAAATCTTAATTCTAAGTTACATGATGTGGTTTTAAATCATTTGAGCTTTAAAAGGGTATCTTGTTTTGATTTGGCCACAGTTCAGAAATCGCTTTTGTTTTATGCAGTCTAAATTAAAATGAGTGGCATTGTTTAGCATTAATTTGAATGCTCACAAAAGCAGAGTTTAATTCAGTTTCTGCAAGTCTGAAACCTAGTAATTTGGATTGACTCCTCCTTTATCCCCACTTAAGTTTTGCCAAGTTTCAGGAACCAGAAACTTAGAGTGGGGTAAAAAAACGATACCGAGTTAATGTGGCATTCAAAAAACGAATGAGAGAGAGAGAACAACTTTGTTTCCTTTACAAATGTATGTCAAAGAATTTCTTTGATATTTTAAGGACAGAGTGTGAAGTTTTGTGTATTTTCTGTACAAAAACATTAAAGATTTTGTTAATGTGGCAATATTTTATGTAATCTTTTTATTTATTTGCTTGACCTGAAGAACACAAAGGGAACCTGAAGAAAGAACAACAGCATGTTGTGATTATTTGGATCTGTTTTCTAGCTTATGGCCTCTGCCGCTCTGTGCCACTTGTTCTTTCTTTCATGTCCTGTTTTATCCATTAATAAAATATGATCCGAATTAAGATTAGATAATAAATCATAATGACCTGAACTTCAAAAGGATTCTGTGCAATTTCAGTGTTGTAAATAATGTGAAAGTCTCTAGTTTCAAATATGAGTGATGATATATTAAATAATAGGAAGTTTTTTTTAATTTTTCCAAATATTGAATAATTTGATTTACATTTTGGGACATTGGAAGTGATTTGCTTATTTGATTATTGAAAAATTGCTTTATATTCTTTGAGAATGATCAAAGTTTGATCTTAAATGTTGGCTTCCTTTCTGAGCATGTTTACTTGTGATTTTTGCTATTGACCTATTTTTGATTCAAAGCTAAAATGTGACCAACTGTTAATAGTTATAGAAATTTTAAAAGTATAATGTGAATGGATTAAAAATACAGCACTTGATACTGTTCCATCATTGATTAGAGCAATTTAGCTGCAATTCAGAAAGTGGCTGACTCACGTGGGCGATATGAATGAAAGAGATCACGATAAATTACGGTAAGTAAATGGCTCGGTCCCTAAAAGAGAAAACTGATCCAATAGAGATGTGATGCATGCAACGTTACTGAGGGAACTAAAAGTAATATTTGCAGAGAATCTGGCTGAAATCTTCTCAACTCCTTGAACACTAAAGTGTCATCAGAGAACTGAGAACTGGAAGATGGTAGATGTTACAGGTCTGTTTAAAAATGGAAGTAGGGAATAGTGGTAAACTTTATAACCACTAACTAAGGAGCCTAAATTTAATGCAGAGAGGCAGTATATTTTGCAGGAAAATTGGAACATGTTCTATAAAAATAGGGGGCTATGTGGGAGGGAAGTGTTAGATAGATCTTAGAGCAGGATAAAATGTTGGCACAACATTGTGGGCCGAAGGGTCGTACTGTGCTGTAGTCTTCTATGTTCTATAAGAACATAAGAAATAGGAACTAGAGTAGGCTAAATAGCCCCTTGAGCTCAGTCCTTTAATAAAGAAGATCAAGGCAGACCTGACTAGACTTTACTTGGAGTATTGTGTGCAGTTTGGTTGCCACAATGCACACAGTCACTTCATCTGAGTTATAAACATGCACATGCACAGAAAATGATCCATTTGTCCTGACTTTCTACTCTATGTCAGCTAGCCAATCCTCTATTCACGCTAATATATTAGCCCAAGCGACAAGGAGATGCAATCCAAACAAAATTGTGCAATTTTATAAGTTTCAGGGAACATAAGAATGAAAATTATGAAGGATTTACCAAAGTCTTCCAATCCTCCTTACACATAGGGGTGGACAAGATGGAGGATTATAAACATTATCAATATTATAGCCCTGTTTAAAAAAAACACCAATTACTATTCAGAGAACTAAAAGTCAGAGCTGTAAAAATAATCCAACAAAGCAAAATTAACTAGCAGATGAAGAGTATGGGCTAATGTTGTGAGAAATCCACATGGCTGTCACGTGACAGTAACGACATTGACCCCCGCTGACCGGAGGACAGCATTGCTCCTCTAATCAGAAGTGATACTACCGTCAATCAAGGTGCGGCTCCACCCGCCCCTCAGGTGTGAGAGTACCTTTTGCCTCTGAACTTGCCTGACCATTGGCTGTGGCAGGAACCTTTGTCTTTGACCCCCCAACACTATTGGTTCATTTAAATCACAACAGTGAGGCTCCACCCAGCCTCCTAAGACCATAAAAAGGACTGCAATCCCCTAGCTCTCCCTCTTTTGACAACCCCAGGAGTAGTGAGACAATGCTGCAGAGATCATTGGTAAGAGTGTATCACCACATGGTCAGGAAGCATTTCACTCAGACTCGGGGAGTATTAAGGGCCAATGCTAGTGTGGGACAGGCATTGAAATGTTATATCCTGAAGTTGTACATTGTTATTATGTGCTTGTTTGTATCAGAGTGTGTGTGTGTATGTTACCCCAGTTGCGCTTCCCCTCTCGTGTTCATGGTATCCTGTGCGTGAGTGAGCGTGTGTCTGTTCCCATCCATTCTGTCCCATGTTTGTCTTTGTGATTAAACTAGTTTTGGTCTACAAAGCTCATGTCCAGAGTCCTTGATCCTTAAGACAGAGAGAATGATTTCACACAACAGCTAATAACTAAAAGTCAGTGCACATTTGTAAATAGCAAATTGATTTAGATGAGCCTGATATAGTTCATGATAAAATAACCAAAGGGTTGAAAATAATGGTTGAAAAAATACATGTGGCATATACAAAATTTTTTAAAAATCTATTAAATGAAGTTCTGCATGTTGGATACGATAGAAAACTTAAAGCCCAAATATTTTAAAAAGTTATAGCATAATAAAAACAAGATTGGCTAAGATAGAGAAAGCAAAAAGTAGTGGTGAAGTTTCAGACTGGATGGATCTGCATAACAGTCTTCCCCAGATGTTGGTATTGAGGTAACTGGTTGTTTGAGAAATATTTTCAAAAATCTATTAACAATGTGCTAGCCAGTGATTTGGAGATTAGGCTTAAATCTAGGCATAAATTTAGTTACGCAGCAAACAATCCATTTTACAGTAATCATGGCCATTTCCTTCTCTACAGAGTCTATTTAAGGAGCAGAGAAAAATGACCTTGTGACAAAAGTACAGCAACTTCTCCCAATAAAAGTAGGATAATTTCTTTAAGAAATCTAGTGAGTGGCAGATGGTTACACACAAATTATATGCATAAAATCAATCTGAGTCTCTTATAGTAAAGTGCTCACAGCTTATTATCCATATTAGTTGGGAAGAGCATTGTCATTATATGTGGTTTGTACTTGTATATTAATGACTGTACTAATGTTCAGGTGGCAAGATGCCAGCATTGAGAGTTGCTACAAAACTCAGAAATGCCTTAAGACACAGGAAGGATAGCAACGGATATAAGCAGACCAATAAAATGGCAGAAACAGTTCATGAAATTTAACACATGGAAGCCTGACATGATACTTTTTGGTGGGGAGAAAGAGGAGAAGCAAAGTAAATAAATATCCAAACTTTAAAAGGAATGCAGGAATAGGAAACCTGATGTCTATGTGAGACATTTTTTGTAGGGAACAGGACATTAAAAAAAAATCTATTTATTAATCAAGGAATGAAGTTTATGCTAAACTCACCTACAACACAAGTTTCACATCAGCTGAAGCATCATGATCAATTCTGACTAGCACAGTTTGGAAGAACTTCACAGAAGAGCTCTTACTAAAATGGTACCAGGGCAGACAGTTATTAGTTTTGTGGAGAGACTGAAGAACCCAAGATTAATTTCCGGAAAGAGGGGAGTGAAGAGGAGATTTGATAGTTGTTCAATACCATGGCCTGGACTGGTCTTCCTTCAGATTATGATTCAGATCCTTTTGAAGTTCTGCACTCACGTGGTCAAGTTTGAGATGATCTGTAGGTCAGTTGCTGATGCAACTACTGGACTGACTCTGAATCTAATGATGGGCTGCTTAGGGTTGAGGAACATGGTACCATCTGCAATTGGCATCTGCCCCCCTCAGCTTTTAACCTAGGTTGTCTGTAGTAAGACCATGACAATTTTCTTTGAATAGTGTTGCCACCCTGTGAAAATAAGTAAGTAAAAATGTGCAACTTACTTATTCTACTTTTTAATAACAGCTTTAATTATTTTTTTCATGTTAATGCATTAAAATTATACATAATTTATTTTTATTATATTTTTAACTGTTTCGATCTATTTGAGAATTTTGTTTTAAATGTCTCTGACATGAGAAATAGGTTGAAAGTTCTTTAGAAAGCCTATTTGCCTCTCAGGGACAGTGGATCAGCTTGATTGGCTCACAGTACTCAAAACTAGTGAGCGTAGGTAGATGGGCATCATGAGCAAGGAGTTTGGGCAATGACCAAGAGCATGAGAATAATTTAATCAGCTGGATCTACCAAAGAGCTAGCTTAGAACAGATTCCACCATGTTCTATTATTCAAATCATTAAACCCTAATTCAACTGGATCATAATTAATTGGATTTTTTCACTTTTCTTCATCTCTGCTAGAGACTTTGCACAGCTTCTGATTTACATTTCTTTGGATTATTTTCAGACAGAAAATAATTGGCTTTTATAGTCATTTTTGTTGATATTTGTGTGCATGAATGCAATGGCAGCTGAATCCCAGTTGTCATAAGTAACAGGAGTCAGTGACAGCATTAAGATCTCCTTAAATTGCTCTAGGAATGTTTTCCCACCAGCATTTAGAAAATTCCTTTTTCGCAGTGACTATTCTGGAGCTTCTCAGAGAGAGATTGTCAGATTAGTGCAGATTCCAGGCAGTTTTGTGCCACTGACTTGATGTCCACTGAGAGCAAATCTGAGACAGATGGAACTGATATCCTCTGTGCCTATTAACCACTGTTGAAGAAGTGAGATCTCTGTGTCCTTGAGTGGTGCAGAAATCGAACTTATGATATTTGGGATAGATGCTTGTCTGCTTTAGCAATGAAGAAATTGAGCACAAGTTGATTGTTGCAAAGCCTCCTGTGCATGTAATAAACATTTATCAATAGAATGTTCAGTTAGGTATCTGTGTCTGTGCCTGTAACTTTACAAAACAAAATATACTGCATCTCAGAGCTTTCCTATCTCATGGCTAATATTTTATCAAACGACCTTACCACAAAAATAATTCAGGTTGTGATTGCTGGTTTCAAAGGGAGTCATGAGCATTCAGACATTCAAAGATAAGATAATGTGCACCTACAATGCATGAAAGCGTGCGTGTGTGTGCGCGCGTACACACACACACACACACACACACACACCCCAAACAGCTGTGATAACATCAAGCTGAATGAAATACTAATCACATTAAAGAATCAAAGACAGCAAATCAGGTAGCAAAAATATTATGCAATGATCGGAAGTTTTACATAAAATAAAGGTAATAACTGAAATATCTTCAATGAACTTTTAATTATTGCGTAAAACCATATTTTTCGGATTTCCCTTGATTCTGTTGAGCTACCAACTATGGAGGAGCACTGAATCATTGACAACTTCAGGACTTCCAGTGTAAGATAAGCGTACCTGTTACTGCCAAATTTGCAAGTTAATTTTATGAAACAATAAAGACTGTGCAAAGTCTAAGACAATCTATTTTAAAACAATACAATAAATTAATAATTTATATGTAAACTATCCTATCTTCCATTATACATAAACTACCCAATCTTCATATTATGGTCTGAAAACTGCTTCTAAAATGTGCTGTTTGCCTCCTGGTTTACTGTCTGTGAGAATTCTTCAACATTGGTCTGCCTAATGCCTAATTCCTGCTTTCCTTGGAATTTCCTTAATGGAAGTCAAACCAATATCAGTAAAGAGAAGTTCTTACCAGATAGATCTCCAGATCTATGAAAACAAGCCATCAACCTGAGACTTTAATTCTGATTCTCTCTCCATGGATGCTGCCTTACTAGCTGAATATTCCCAGTACTCTGCTTTTTGTTCAAGTTTCTAGCGTCTGCCATGCATTGCTCTTGGATCTCTTTGGTCTCTTTGAGAATCTTTCTTTAAAGTGGCCTCAGGTGAGGCATAGTAACACAGCTGGTAGAGCTGTAACTGGGTTCACTCCTGAGCTTCAGTGCTGTCAGTGTGGAGTTTGCACATTCTCCCTGTGAAGGCAACAGCTTCCCCTTGGTGTTCCAGTTTCATCTCAAAGGTGCACTGGTTGATGGGAAAATTGGTTATTATATATTACCCCTGGTGTGTAGTGTGTGGAGGATTCGGGGGGCAATTCAAGGGAATGTGGGGATAATAAGTCACAGGGGAAAATTAGTAAGGGAGTGCAATTGTTCTGTGAGCTATCATAGGAAAATCATCTCCATCAGTGTATAAGAAAATATAAAACATGAAAGTTAGCAGTGAAGACCTTCATTTTGATTCCAACCACAAAGTCCATATCCTTCAAATGCCCTGATCGTGTCAGTAATTTCTTCCATATACTTAACAATCTTATGATAAAAGAAATTGTTCTTGCATTTCCTATTATCCTTTCATTTTACTAATTTCTAGTGACTCTTGTGTCTCCAACTTCATCCCCAGCTGACAGTACAAAACAGGAATGGAATAGATTTCAGAAGGAGACTAAAATGAGCTTGTACTACAAGAGTTGCATCTCCCAACTAGAGATACACTTCTAGGCTATTATACTTAAATTCCATGCATAATAGAAAAAGCAATTCACAGAAACCGTTGACAATTTTCAAACTTTCCATCCAATATTGTCTCCATCTTTTCTTTTGGTGTGAATGGTCCCTAGGTGGACATTGTTTCCCTATGTAGCATGCTTTGATCAACTACATGGGCCTTCATTCAATCACCAATCTGCCCTCACCACACTATGCTGCAACCAGCCTCCCCCCCCACCATCCCACAACCACCAAAACCCCACCTCCCACATGGAACCAACAATCAAGGTCCACGATTGATATATAGATCAGTTCCAACATTTCAATGAGGGCAGATATCAAAGATAAAATTCACTGCTGTATCCAGCGCACAAGAAAAGTCCTTGGCCACTTGAGAGAAAGGGTGTTCAAAGATCAAGATCTAAAATCCTGCTCTACATTTATTTAATTCTCTTTGTCTTTATCCTGTCATCCTGCATTTTATACAGCAGCCAATGAACAATGGCTTTAGTGCCCTGTCCATTAAAGCCTTTAGTTTCCTCAGTGCACTCAAGTACATTCCAGTTTAGAAAACAATGGTTATCAGCCATTCCTATGACACATTTCAATACTTTACGTTTCCCCTGCATTAAATTGCATCTGCCATTTCTCCACCCACTCAACTGAAATCATTGTTACTTTTGATTCTGTGTGCATTGATATTCTTTATTTCACACTGCTTCCAATTTAATATTACCTGAAAATCAAGACATTTTTAGCACAAATCTATCCTCTGAGTCTCTTATATTAGAAACGGTTATAAGCAAACTATGAGCATTGGAGCCCTCAAAAGACAATTGTCTGCAGAACCAAAAATCTTGGCCATGCACATTGCTCACTATTGTCCACAGTGATCCATTTCCACTCTATTTAAATGATTTCTGACCGATTATGTGAGCATACACATCCCTGCAGTACAGGTGTTTATTGTGTCAAGGTCTGATAAGAATACTGCTTCTAATTCTAATTCCCTCATACAGGAGAGATCCTGCAAGAAGAGGAGGACTAGTGTATTGATAATTACTTTCATGGCCTTTAAATATCACAATAAGCTCATAGAATTGCAACTTTAGTCTCTGGAATAGCATTGACTTCAAGAAGATTGATTGGAGTCTTCAAGATAATTTAAAGATTAGATTTATCTAAATGAATGAACAACCAAGTTAGGTTCAGATCAAAGGGCAAGTGAGTGTAAGTCATAGAACCACTGAACAAGGTTAGGCGTCTGGGTGCTTTTTCTTTCACTGAATGTCATCATTGGACGCAGTTGATGGTTTTGAATTGAAGTCCTTTTTGCTGCAATCATTGAGAAAGGAGCCATGTAAGTTCCCATCATAGGTGGTCTGTTGGATGATGTGCCTCTGACTTACTTTAGTCCTGTGGAATCTATTTAACCACCTTTGGGGATCAAACAGTAATTCCCAGCTCGTGCTTCTTCAACCTTTTTTCTGATGTTCCCGGGAGACTGCATGTGTGTGAGCCAGGTACAGGGCATGATTATCATTGAAATCTTCGCGACAGAAAAAAAGGCCACTTGGCCCATTGTGTATATACTTGGCAAAGTAGATTTTAGAGTAATCCCATTTCCCAGTTCTTGTCCTATAGCCTTGGAGTTTAATGACACATCCAGGTACTTGTTAAACATGGCGAGGGTTTCAGCCTTCACCACCCTTTCAACAGTGAGTTCTAAACCCCCACCACTTACTGAGTGAAATTGTATTTTCTCAAGTCCCTTCTAATCTTTCTACCAACTGTCTTAACTACATGCTTTTTGTTACCGATCTCTCTGCTGAAGGAAATGGGTACTTTCTGCTTTCTGCTTCTCCTGATTAGGTCTCTCATATTATGTTTTGCCTCACTTACACCTCCCTTAAATCTCCTCAGAAACAACAACTCAGCCCTTATTACTATAATATATACTCTCTCCTCATTACTATAATGGTCAAGCCCTGACAACATCCTTATAAATTTTCTCTGCACCCAATCTAGAGTTCACATCCTTCTTGAAGTTTGGTGACCAGAACTATATACAGTACTCTGGATGTAGCTTGTGTTAAAGAGTTCCAGTATGAATTCTCCAATCTTACTTTATATATCTCAGCCAACAAAAACAAGTATTCTAATTGCCTTCATAAAGACATTTATCTATTTCTCCTGCACCCTTCAGGGATTTCCATATATGCACGCTAAGATCCCTCTGCTTCTCTAAGCTTCTCCTCCATTTATTGTGCATTCCTTTGCTTGCCCTTCTCAAGTCCACCGATAAGCTCCTTTAGGCTAGAACTTCTTTCTTATTATCAACCACATAGTCACTTTTGTATTGGCAGCAAACCTTTAATTGTGATCCTACACTTTAGCCTGAATCTCTTATGCACATCATGAAAAAATCAGGGCATACTTCTGAGGGTGTGGAATCCCACTGCATGCATCCCTCTAGATTACTCAGGATAATGGCGCGAGAGTACAGGACAGATAAATGGGCTAGTTACACAGTAGATGTTCTTTTCTGGTTGACGCTTGTGTGTTAAAATTTGCTAAACCATGCTTCTCATTGTATCTCATTATTTATTGTAAATGTACCTTCAGGAAAAAGTTCTGTACATACCAAATCAACAGCATCACAACAAGACAACCTATGAAAAATCAATTGGCTTTAAAGAAAGGAAAATATACATCAAATTCCCTGTGGAACATTTTGCATAGCCTTATTCAGATTGGGTTAAGCAGACTATTTGAATTGTTTTTCAAATTCCCCCATTCCGTATCCTCATTATCAATATTCCCCAATGTTCCTCGCCAATCAGAACTCCTCACATACTCATGCAGTAACAATATTAAAGGTCACAAATTATCTTTTGTTTATGTCCCTCAGAACTAGTTGTCACAATAGTATTGAATTCATCTGGTGTTTTCCACCACCATCAGCAGTCAGCTGTTGTTTGTTACTGGACCATCATCTCCAGAAATCTTTGGTTTTATTGATTTAAAAAAAAATTGCCTGCCAAGCTACTTGAGAATGCTGAGTAATTCAATGGTTGCATCAAGCCCTGTTTAGTCATCTGAAAATTATAAGAATTTATACTTAAAAAGTCATAAGGTTACATAAAAATATGTGAAGAAAGATGTGGAGGTGGATGTGAGACTTTAATTTCAGTCTGTGATTTCTGCAGGGATAAGAAATATATGTGACAGCTACCACTGTAGTTATCTATCTGTGATTCTTTGGGAACTGCAAGTCACATCTCTCATCAATTCTGCTATTTACAAAAGCTTCATAGCATTGCAACTGAATATGTTCATCAACAAAGCTTATGCTTTCAGTTACTCAATCAATATGTGAAGGTTTTTATGTGGAATACCCAAGAAGAGAAGTAGGGCTAGAAACTCCATCATGCAGTACAATACTTTCATCCGCTGATAGAGTTTGACCTGAAAATTGATTGCCAAAGCAATTGCCACCACCATAAATGCATCGCATGCTTTGGCAAATTGTATTGCTGCCCTCCAATTGTTTGATGTTCTTACACTTACAGGCTGCTACGAGAAAAACTATCACATCATCAGCAAACAATGCACAAGTCATGTCATTGTACTGTAGAGTGCATTCATGCTTAGGAAATGACATAGAACTGAATGCAGCAGCAGGCTTCACTGGAGAGCTGGAGCCTGTTCCAGTATTGTTAAAGGAGCAATCTCTGCCATTACCACAGTTGTGAAGACTGTCAGTGAATCAAGGCATGGGATCTTCATGGTTCCAATACCTTCCATCTCACAGGTACGTCACTGTTTTGCAACCAACTGAGCTGAAGTGGGTGTCCACTCCTGTTGGTTCCCTCTCCCCTTTCATAATTTCCACAAGAAGAAAAGCTCCCAAAAGTTAATCTCACCACTTAAGGCGGCAGTTTGTAGTGAGAACAGCAACTTTAAGAGTTCTTGCTGTGGTGGGAGATGGTGCTTTAAAGTTTTCACCTCACTCCTGGATGTAACACAGGACTGTTGTGCAATAGGATTTGAGAAGTGTGATTCACGATTCTTCAACACATGTACATGTTTTAAAGGATGAAAGATCTAGAATAGAGATGATTGTTAAAAGAACCAAAAGTGATGTAACGATTTCTTTGACCCAATGAGTGCTTAGAATCTGGAAAGCACAGTCAACAGGAGTACTGGCAACAGATTTGGTTATTGTATTGCAAAGGTAACTGAAAAAGTACTTTAAAAGGAAAAAGAAATAGAGGAAAGGATAGTAGAGGGAGACAAGCTAGATTGCTTTTGCATGGAGCTGGCAAGGCCTTAGTGGACTGAATGGCCTCCTTCCATGCATGACCTTTATATGATTCTGTGATATCTCCATGGTAGACCGATTAACTCATCTTCCACTGCCACACTGCACACTGACTTCTCCCTGGAAAAATCCTCCTATGCTACACAACTGGTCTCATTCCTCTCAGGCAAAGTATTCACGAGGCCATAGTCAACCTAAGCAAAATATTGTTTTATTCCACTGCCAACTATACTCTTGACCCTTTTTATCTCTCCTGAATCTCATCTGTAGTAATATGCAAAGTGCTCATGATGTTTTGAATGAGATTGAGATGTTGTTCAGCAGTCCCTCACCACTCCCACCTCCACCACATTGCACTTCCTTACTCAACAAGTCAAACCTAGCCTCAGGCAGCCCATTTCACTCATGACTCCTGCATTCTTCTCTGGTTTCTCCCTTCTCTGGATTTATTGTGTCCTAAAACATACCACCACCTCCCTTGCCTTAGCCTGTCTGCTACCATTATCAATGCACTTAACGCCACCAGGCTCAACCAACCCCATGTTCTCTGTGGTGGTTTCTCATCCTCTATGTTCGGGTAACTGCAGGCTATTTAAAACTGCTTTTCACTCCCTTTCCCCTCCCCCATCCCCTGCCACTCCACTTCCCAAATATCCCACATTTTCCACATGTAAGTAATTTGAAAACAATGGAATGAGCACACAACATTCCAAACTATTCACACCAACCCCTTTCACCCCATCAAACACTAGCTGCCCCCATCTGTGGTGGGCCTTATGAATCTTGCATCAGAATCTTCAGCCACCTCAGAACCCACAGAACTGGAGTGGAAACAAGTCATCCCTGACATCGAGAAAAGCCTAAGAAGAAGAGAAGTATAAGTTGTTACCTACCATCCTTGACATAGAGCAGATTTTTTCCTGCTTGTAAGCTCCATAAAAGGTAGATTCAGCTTTATTGAAAGCTTGAATTAGTTTCACGGTGCCTGGCTTCATGCAGAGTTTCTCAGTTTCTCCATACCACGGTGCCAGCTCTTTGCCATTTCACTGCACTTGGCATGCTCACATCCACCCTATTGTGCCAATTGGATCCATGACTGGTTCGGTCCCCATCAATTCCACCACATGCATTAGTTAATGAACCAGTTAGTGACTGCAGCCCTACAGGAACTATCAGCCCTGAAACTTAAAGCCACCACCTTAATAACCACTTGTGGATTAAATTACTGAAATTCTTTTGTGAAGACATGGCAAGCATGGCTTCTGGAATGAATCAAACCGTTTCCCCAGAAGCAACAGAAACTCTTTTGTTCCCTGTATTATTGCAGCACTGTGAAATGCTGCAGGTGAAATGGATATAAATACCAATAAGGGTATGTAAAACAGTAAAGCTACTGTATAAAATTACACACACCTTTTGTTAATTTTGTTTCCTTGTTTCAATTTGCTAATCTTGCAGTCATTTTGTAGACTATATTTTGATGTCTGGTTATTTTGTGAAAATGTCCTGTTGTAGCTTTAATCTTCCTAATTAATTAGGAACTGAAATAATTTAGATCTTCTCCTTGGAAGTAATCCAGCCACCAGTTGACAGTAATGTATTCTGCACCTAGCATTATGTAAATCCATTCCTTTTCTTTGGCTGTTTCCCCAAAGTTCAAAGTTTTCTCCATTATTAACTGGATTCTATTTTTCCCTTTCTTTTTATAGAATAAGAATTCATTTTAATGCAAAGAAATTCTTTAATCACTTCAGTCCTGAGCTTATGATATATTTAAATGATGTTTTAGACCCTCAGTGATTCAAGCCTTTAACTTTATACATCCAATAAGTGATGATAATTGTAACATGCTTACAAAAGTATAGGATCAAAGCTTTGCAACAGCATGGAGAAAAACATGATTAGATGTCAGACCTGAACACACTGATGTCATGATGCATAATTTGTTTTTTTTTATTTTCTGTTTTCAGATCACACTATTATTTTTTTCGGCATTTATTGGGTATAAAATTGCCAATGTTTTGTGGCATTTTTGTGGCATTCTTGTGTCAATTCCAAAATACTCCCACTCAAGATTCTTCCCATCATTTTGTGTAATGGAGATGGCCAACACATAGTCCGACATGACTCTATACAGTCAAGTGTGATTTTCATCTTATCGAGTTGATATTTTCCTCTAACCCTTTTTCCAATTCCTTTCTTTAATTGTTATCTCATTTTCAGAAGTATTCAGTTATATCTTTCTTACATCTCTCTTATCTATCTAGCTACATTTCTTTCCAATAATTTTAAATATGCATAGCTACACATCCATATAATTGCATGAGAATGAATGACTTTCATTTATATAGTCCTCCTAAGAAGTGCTTTACAACCAATTAAATACTTTTAATGTCCATTCACTCTTATAATGCAACAACCAATCTATGCAGAGCAAGCTACCATAAATAGTAATAACAATAAATCATTTGTTTTAGCTTTTGGTTGAGGGACACAAGTGGTCTGGATATCAGGAGCGCTTTCTTGCTCCTCTTGAAATGGTGTCACAGATATCACAGGCATCCTCCCAAGAGGGCTTCATGGTACATCCAGCGGTTGAGAATGCTCTTATCAGATTAAGTGATCAAATCAGATTAAGTAATCAAGTTGTTGAGGCAGCACTTGAACCAAAAACATGCACCCTCAAAGACAAGGAGAGTATCACTGAGACAAGGCTAACTAAAACAAATGCAACTTAACAAAGAATTATTGTACCAATATTGACATTCTCAATCATTATTTCCTTATGAGCCATCCAAGATTTGTATTTGTACCTAAGTGCTTGTGTCAACCAGGCTAAAGACAAGCCTGTACACCTTAGAATGATTTGGTTCCCTTCTGTTGAAGTAAGGCCTTATATAGACCTCAGTCAAAATAGCTGGAATAACTAGATGAATATTAACTTCCAAAATGGGTAGATTGGGATCATGCTAAAGATTAATGTGCAAACATCTAAAGCAGAAATTGAAACCTACTTCAATCTTGCACATTTCCAGCTTCAGTGAAAGCAGGAAGAAGGGTAAGAAATCATCTGCTCTCAGGAGATAAGTTATCATATAATCTGCCATACTTTTAGCATCATCGTCTTTCAGTGTTATAATAGTTTTAACCACAGTTGACCAGGATTTATGGACTGTCAGCTGAATGGAAGTGGGAAAGGTAAAATACATAAATTAAGTGTCTTTACTGCACTGCATGTGTACCAGGAGGAGCAGGAATTCTCCACGTACCCTGCACCACTGCCCGTCACCACTCCCCCATCCTCAGCACCATTCTAACTTGATGTTACCCAACAAAACAGCACATCCTGTGATTTGCCCACTCCACTTCGATTGGTCACCACCAGTTCATCTCCATTCTCTTGCCCATCACCAGTATAAACTAAAAAAATCACATACATGATTTTCCACCTATCCATTGTAACAGATGAAAATTCAAGGATTTTACAAACCTGATTTTCTCACATGCATTTCTAATGAAGAATCTGCTTTAAGTAAAACGATAAAAGTGCAAACATTTAAGATTGGTCTTGGTTTATACCAGAGAGCAGTTTCAAATGTGAGCATTCAAATAGATTGAGTCAATTGATTTTCTTAATGTTTTTGTGAATGCATCACCTCAGTCAAATTTACAGATTAGTCTAAACCTTGGATTACACTCAGGTTTTGATGACTATTCTAAAATAAGATAAGAACACCTTATGTGCAATGTAAAATTTGCAGATCATTCCAAGCTATGTGGACAACTAGAGAAATAAAGGACTGCAGTTGCTGGAATCTAGATGAATCTGATGCTGGACGAACTCAGCAGGTCCAGAAGAAGGGTCCTGGCCCGAAACGTTGACTGCCTGCTTTTCTCCACGGATGCTGCCTGGCCTGCTGAGTTCCTCCAACATCATAGTGTTTTTCATCTATGTGGACAACTAATGTGTATAGAAAAGACGAAAAAAAGGAAAAGGATTTAAACCAATTAACCATGTAGGCTGGAGCATAGTAGACAAATTTTAATGAAGATAAACAGGAGGTCATGCTAATTGTAACAGAAGATCAAAAACATATGTAGGTATCATTCAACAAAGTTGGTAAAGGAAAATATCAGGATAAAATCATTGAGTATTCATTGTGTTTTATTATCAGTGTTAGGTTGCTGTGATACAACCAGTCCAGTTTTCTTGGTCTGAATCTCATTGACATGATTTACGACAGTGTTCATTGCCATGCTGGGTCAATATCTCCTGCCAATCTCAGGAGCTCCAAGTTTCTTGGAAAGTCAGCACAGCAAGTATTCAACAGGGGCCTCAACTGATCAGGAGCCCTTGCCCAGAAAATTAATACATGGAATACTTGTCCAAAGCAACAAAATTATGGAACTGCAATACCTTAAAAGACCTTAGCACTGGTTTTAAACTATTTTCAAATAATTTTTAAAAAAACATTCTTATAACCTTCACTGACGTTTTTCTAATTAACTATACTTTTAGAAATGTTCTTACGTGTTTTAAAACCACAAACAATCGGCAGATTATGACAGTAATGAGAAGTTGGGCAAAACTTTACAGATTGCTCTTGTTCACTTCTAATTGCAAAACTTCTGTTGTGTTTTTTTAAACCAAATTCCTTTAATTTCATTCTTTCCATCTTTTTACAATCATTGAGTTCTGCTAATTTGCACATTGATGCTGTCCAAGCAACATACCCTTGTAAATCAATCAGCAACAGTTTTAACCTCCCATAGGATTTGAAGAAAGATTCGCCAATGTAACTTAATTCCAAATGGAGTCCATGTGTAAAACACCAGAAATTATTTTTATCAGAAGGCAAATAATACCAAAGTTGGAAAGTATTGCCACAAGACTTTAATAAGGCAACATTTTGCTCTCATTATTTAAGGAAAGAAATAGTTGCTTGGGAGTGGTGCAAAGAAGGTTCACTGGACTGATTCTTGGGATGGACAGTCATATTTCGCATAAAGATTGAGTAGATTGGTCTTAAACTATCTTGACTTGAGAAGAATGGAAAGTGATCTCATTGAAACATGGAAGATTCTCGGGGATTTGATAAGGTAGATGCTCTGAGGATGTTTCCCCAGTGATGGAATCTAGAACTGGGAAGGATAACTCATGATAAATGGTTGATTAAGATCGAGATGAGCAAGAACTTCTTCCCTCAGAAATGTTGTGAATGTTTGGAATTCTCTGCCCCAGAGAGCTGTGCATCCTGAGTCATTAAGCATATTTAAGGCTGAAATAGATAGATTCTTGGATGACTACAATGGAATTAAGGATTTTTGACATCATGCAGAGAAGTGGTGATGAGGCCATGATGTCATTAAAGAGTGGACCAGATACGCGGGACCGAATGACCCACTCCTGCTTCTGTTCTCATTTACCTTGTATCAGCATTGCCCGTCTTTTCCTTTACCCTTATAGAGTTACCAAACCTTTCATAGAGCATCTGGAGGTTGTCTGTGAGCGTCTATTGTAGGGTTGATAAGTATTGTCTAAAATTATCTCTGAGGGAAAAAAGGGGGCTTCAAAATATGTTATGTGTTTATTGCAGACCCACTGCAGCTAAAATGTGTGTATATCACACGTATGATGATATCAGTATGTAATATACCATAGCCTTCGCCTTTTACGACATGCCTCAACTAATCCCTGTGGCAACAAGTTACTCATTTTCACCACTTTCTGGGTGAACATGCTTCTTTGGAATTCTCTGGTTGATTTCCTGGTGACTATTTTATATTGATGGTTTCTAATTTTCCTCTTGCCCACACCTGGAACACTCTCTGAATCTACTCTATCAAAAACTTGCAAAATTTAAAAACTTCTTTCAGCTTTTTCTTTTCAAAAGAAAAGGAAGTTAGCCTGTTCATCCTTTCCTGACCAGTGTAACTACATAAATCTGGTTTCTTCCTTGTAAATTTTACTTGTACATCTCCACTGATTCTACATCCTTTTTATAATTCAGTGAATAAAGCTGTTCAGTTTTCCATATATGCTCAAACTGAGGTTCAAAATGTTCCATGCAACTTCTTTGTTTTAATTTTTTCACACATAATCCCGTTACTAATTAGCTTTTTCCCCACCTCATTAATCAGCATTGCAACTTTTAGTGATGTGCATAATTGTACTCCCAGATCCCCCTTTTCTCCTCTGCCCCACTTTGCACATTCCCTGCAAAATAAGAAGCAATCTTTTTTTTCTTATCAAACTTTTGATGACAGAACATATTTGCCAGTTACATCCACATCCTGTAAGTTTATTTATGTCTTAACAATTACACTCTTTTTATTTTGTTGTTCTCAGTTGCATTGCATAATTCCTTCCACAAAACGATGTCTATTCTTTAATGTGTTTCTAGCATTTGTTGCTGCAGATTATCAACACTACCAGACTTCTGCCTCTTGCTTTCGGTCTTGCATGATTAACCTTGGGGTACAGGGATTATTGCTGAGAAACTGAATTGGCACGGAGGATTGTGCATGGTTGGTAGAAGTTATTAACTTAACATTAGTATGCACATAAAAGTATTTAGTGATAGATATGCATGATTTGTTGAGCCACTTGTTGATGCTCCTTCATATACTCTTATTAGAAAAATGTAACTGCCTTTGCAACCATGTCTAATGCTTCCTAATACAGCAATTGATAAAGAAGTTAACTGGAAAGTTCAATAACAGCCAAATATTAGAAGGTCAAAACAGACGCCAAACATTCAGCCATTTGTTTTTACTTTCCAACTCAATTATTTAAACTTCTTCCAACTGAGGTACCCATTCCTGCTCAAGTGGAATTCACTTATTAAAGTTTCTGTGTGAATATTTATATGGATACTTCAATTAGAACTGGTGACTGAATATAACACAAAGTCTGAATTCTAAATTACTGAAGCCTAAGTCCTTGATGTTAAATGCACAATGCACCCACTGCCTTTGCTTGCTTATACCACTCAGAAGCATTAATAAGAATCTTGATCTCTCTTGGCCACAGTGTAAAACTAAATCAATAAGGAGTAAATGTTTTATAGCATAAAAGTTGAGACTGTGGGGTGGGAATCAGCATGTTATCTCCAACACCAGCTGTAGCAGAGAGAAGAATTAAACTGATAAACCAGGTAGGTTTAAAAGGATAAATAGTTCATGCCACATTCCTTCTTAACAATTTTTTGTCTTTGGTGGTACTTTTATCAGGCCTTGTTAACCAAAAAAAAAATGTGAAATAGAGAACAAAGGGTGTGTATGGATAAAATATATTACAGTTTGGGCAGTGATGTTCTTTATATTAACACCATAAGGGTGGTTATTTTGTCCCACTGGCTTTCTGCATTTGATTCTCTGCTCCATTTAACACATCAAACCAGATGCAGTTACTCTGCAAGCCACACAGATGATTTCTCTAGAACAACACCACAATAATCTATGACTTTTGTGATTGTCATTTCACTCTTCTCCATGACGCAGCCCTGAGTCTTAGGTGGCTGAAAACCATTGGTCAACAGGCTTTGAAGAGGAGCCTGAATTTGAAGCCCCTGAACTGATTTGTATTTGGCCTACTCGATGTGGAGAAAAAGTATGTATCCCAATGCAGCTTTCCAATTCCTGTCCTCAGGAACATTGGCTGGTGGGATACCAGAAGAGGCCTGCAGGAAATTCCCCAGAGGGTGGTAGTGAGGAGGATGAAATTAGCTTGGCTGTGGCTATCAGTATATTTATGGCCCCAGTTGTACCACTGACTCCAGATTGCCAGTAGATGTGTTGTGAGGAACGCATTGTGAGGAATGGAGGTTTCCTCCATGCACTTTGTTCATCCAGTGATAGGTCCTGGTGAAATTTGTGGTGGGCTGATCATGACAATTATAAGCACAGACAGGCTATTAACATCAGTTCTGATGAATGATGATCAACCTGAAGTGTTAACTCTGCTTCTTTCTCCACAAACGCTGCCTGACCTGCTGAGTATTTCCACCATTTTATTTCAGATTTCCTCCAACCACAGTTTTTTGCCTTTCTCAGACCCAAATTTCCCTGTTAAAATCAGTCGCCTGTTTTTTTTGACATTAGAGACCTCTACTTAATAAAGAGAACACAGTAAGAAATATGTTATTGATTACTACCAATAAAAGCAGACAAAATTACTGATCATTGGCTGACCTCACCACCACACATTCAGTTCCATTAAATTTGACAGAGCCAAATGTGCAGAGATATGTCCTATCAGTGGTCAATACTCTCACACATGTTTAATACTGGTAAACTGTAATCTAACTCTCAAAGCAAAACAAAATTGGCCTTAACACTGGCAACCTTCTTTCTATCTCCATTGTAAACATCAGCAGTTTTTGGACAGCATGTGAACTTTAACAAAGTATCTGAGCAGATTTTGTTGCTGGTTCCTGACATGAACCATGTCCACAGCTCTCAGCAACGATTTAATGTGTTAAAGAAAAATATTCATGTCCCATCCATATAGAATATTAATGCTGTCTGCAAGCACTTGTTATTTTGCAAGACCTTGCTTCTTCTTGTCAGCCTTTTCTATTATAAATTCATGTGTCCACATTTCTAATAGAAACTGCCAATGTAAAGTTGTCAGGCTATAATTATATCCTTCTAATTCCTTTGGTTGCACAGTGACAAGGGATAATCAATTTGAAATTGTCACTAAGAGAGTGAGAAGTGAGGTTAAGAGGGTCATAGAAGCACTGACTGCTTAGCCAAAGGCCATAGTTAAGACAGAGACCATACTTTGGGGAAAGAAAATTAGATGAATACTTTTGGCAGAGGAAGCAAAGAGCTAGACATCCTTAATAGGACAGTGCAATCGTCATTGAATGTCAATGGTTTTTAATGACACCACGCTGTTCTATTTGCTACCTTTTTTAATGCATTCTGCAAAAGTGTTGCTTTGTTCACACCACTATTTCTCTGCTATCTGATGCTGAGACCACCATCCACGTTACAGTTACCTCCATACAAGTCAAATCCAATTCACTACCGGCAGACTTCCCACTTGCCCATTAGCCAATAAACAAGTCCATCCTGAATTCTGCTGCTTGTATCCTGACCTTCACTAAGTCCCTATTGGTATTGGTTTATTATTGTCACTTGTACCGAGGTACAGTGAAAAGCTTGTCTTACAAACCAATCGTACAGGTCAATTCATTACACAGTGCAGTTACATTGAGTCAGTACAGAGTGCATTGATGTAGTACAGGTAAAAACAATAACCGTACAGAGTAAAGTGTCACAGCTACAGAGAAAGTGCAGTGCAATAAGGTACGAGTCACAACAAGGTAGATTGTGAGGTCATAGTCCATCTTATTGTATAAGGGAACTATTCAATAGTCTTATCACAGTGGGGTAGAAGCTGTCCTTAAGTCTGGTGGTATGTGCCTTCAGGATCCTGTATCTTTTACCCAATGGAAGAGGAGAGAAGAGAGAATATCCCAGGTGGGTGCCATCTTTGATTATGCTGGCTGCTTCACCAAGACAGCGAGATGTAAAGACAGAGTCCAAGGAGGGGAGGCTGGTGTCCGTAATGCTCTGGGCAGTGTCCACAACTCTCTGCAGTTTCTTGCGATCCTGGAGCAGTTGCCATACCAAGCCATGATACATCCAGATAGGATGCTTTCCATGGTGCATCAGTAAAAGCTGGTGAAAGTCAAAGGGGACAAACCAAATTTCTTTAGCCTCCTGAGGAAGTAGAGGCACTGGTGAGCTTTCTTGGCTGTGGCTTCCACGTGATTTGACCAGGACAGGCTGTTGGTGATGTTCACTCCCAGGAACTTGAAGCTCTCAACCCTCTCGACCTCAGCATCATTGATGTAGATAGGTGCATGTACACAGCCCCCTTCCCTGATGTCAACGACTAGCTCTTTTGTTGACATTGAGGGCAAGGTTGTTGTCATGACACCTTTCCACTAAGCTCTCTATCTCCTTCCTGTACTCTGACTCATCGCTGTTTGAGATACGGCCTACAATGGTGGAATCACCTGCAAACTTGTAGATGAAGTTAGAGCAGAATCTGGCCACACAGTCATAGTGTATAGGGAGTAGAGTAGAGGGCTGAGGACGCAGCCTTGTGGGGCACCAGTGTTGAGAATAATTGTGCCGGAGGTATTACTGCCTATCCTCACTGATTGCGGTCCGTTTGTTAGAGAATCAAGGATCCAGTTACAGAAGTCCACGAAAGGAATTATGCAATCAGAAACCAATATGGGTCAGCAAGGACAAGAGAGCTGGATGAACAGGATTCAATATGGACAAAAGAGTTTCTAATAAATTGAAGCACTCTAATGAGGAAAAATGGAAAGCCAGCCAACCGTGCAGTGGAATATTTGGCTCAATGTAGCCCAGAGGAAATGTAGGGTTGGGGAAACTCTTGCAAGGCAGGGAAACCCAAAAGAATGGGATTCCCAAATGACATCCAGTTATTTATATAGAAGTCCTTTATTTTTTTAATCAGGTTCCCATTGACAGTCAGCTTAATTGGTAAGCTGAAGACCAGTCCACTCACAGTGTAAAGGTGGTCCCCTTAATTGACCATGCTTCCCGCTGTTTTCCAGGTTTTCTGGACGGAAAATGAAAGACAAGATTTTTTTTGGTAATATTTAGATGATCAAACAGCTTCCCACAAGGGGCTTAGCAGGGTTCTCTCACCCCACCTCTGGTAAAACTACAAATAAGCAGATTCAATGTGGGCTTGGTTTCTCTACCATATTTTCTTTAACAATCCCGACCCATTTATTTTGGGAAGGTGAAACTCACCCCCATATCTCTCAAGAATAAAAACAGAAATGAGGACCTCAACAGCAAATTAGTTAGATCAGAGGCAAGGTCTGGTGATATTAGAGGTGAAATGAGATGATCTCTGTGATCAAGGACACTCCAGTCATAGGTGAAGTTCAGAAAGAAATAAAGCACAAGGTTATGTACCGCCTAAGACAGTGGCCACAGAAGATGTTAGAATCCATGGCAAAGGTACTGAGTTTGAGGGAAAATAGAATAGAGTTGATCTTTTGACATAGGTCGACTAACAGAATGGATGAGGACAATGCAGATGGAACATAATGAGGAAAAATACAAGGTCATCCATTTTAGTAGCAAAAGCAAGGTTCTCATTATACATGTACCTCACTATACTTGTGCATGTGAAAATAACTTGACTTGGACTTTTAAATTATGTAAGTTTGAAATATTTTTCTATTGAGGGGGACCTGAGTGTCCTTGCCTGCAAATCACTGAAAGTTAATGTGCAGATGAGCAAACAATCAGAGGACAAACAGTATTTTGGCCTTTCTTGTGAAAGACTTGAAGTTTAAATATCCAACTCCAATTATATAGGGTCCTGATTAGACCACACCTAAGATCTTGTGCACCGGCCTGCCCTAAGGTAGGATATACTTGCAACAGATGGAGTGCAGCAACAGTTCAACCAATTGATTCCTGAAATGGGGTAGGGATATGGAGGGGATTATCGTATGAGGAGACATTAAGCAGACTGGCCCTATGCTCTCAGGTTTGGAAGAATAAGAGCTGATGTCATTGAAATATACAAAATTCTTAATTGTTAAATATGTTATTTAATAAGGTAGATCAAATGATGTTTCTATTGGCTGGTGTGAGTAAAGTCAAGGGCCACAGACTCTAAATGATGGGGTGGCCTTTCAGGACAGAGATAAAAAGAAATTTCTTCACCCAGAGGGTAATAAATCTTTGGAATTCTCTCTCCAAGTGGGCCATGAATCATCAGTTGCTCAGTATATTCAAGACAGATTTTTAGATGTTAAGGGAATAAAGGAATATGGGGCCATTGCCGGAGAGTGGCATTGAAGTATAAGATCAGCCATAATCCTATTGAAAGATGAAGCAGGCATGAGAAATAGAATTTCTAACTCCTGTTACTAATTCTTACGTTCCAATGGCTTGAAAAACACTATGATGCTGGAGGAACTCAGCAGGCCAGGCAGCATCTATGGAGAAAAGCAGGCAGTCAACGTTTTGGGTCAGGACCCTTCTTCAGGACTGAAGATAGGAAAAGGGGAAGCCCAATATATAGGAGGGAAAAGCAGAGCAGTGATAGGTGGACAAAAGAGGGGAGGCAGGGTGGGCACAGGGTAGTGATAGGTAGATGTGGGTAAAAGATCGTGGTAGGCAGGTAGAAGAAATCACAGAGGTTGAGCAGTAAGAGAGGGACTCACATAGCTCCCGTTGAAGAGAGGAAGAAATAAGAGATCACAGAGGTGGAGATGGCTTTATTTTGATGAAATTGGATTTTGGATGTGTTATAGTTGGGTGTGATTCCACATGAGGAAATTATGCTTCAGGTTGAAAGATAAATGTATTTTACTGAATTTGTACTTTAGGAATATAAGCTATTTCATAAAACCTACCATTCATATTGATGAACAAAATGAAAATACAACCACTAGAAAAATTTATGCTTAAGTTACATTTGTCTATATGTTGAACAGCAACGCACAGCTTCAAAGAAAATTTTCAGGCTATTTTGTGACACAGAAATAGATAACCACATTGTATATGTTTGTTCTTTCAATAAGGTGGCTTCAACAGGAGGCAGAAATGGATCTTACCATCAGAATCAGTTCAAAAAGTTACTGTGGTATTGGGTAGTTCTACCTTTCATTCTCCAAACTAAAAGTATGGGTAGTAGGTAGTGTTTGGAATGGAATAAGGTCCTTGGCGAAATTAGAATTTTAAATTAAAGGGGATAACTAAGGAGCTTAATCTAAGGCTGATTCATGGCAGCAGAGCTCAGCCCCATGGCATGCATTTCCAGTGCCATGTGCTCTGGCAACCAAACATGTAAAAAGTATATCCAGCTTCAGCTACTGGCTGACTACATTTTGCAGCTGGAACTGCAAATGCATTCTCTGTGGAGCATGTTTAATGCTGAGAACATCATGGATAGTATATTTAGCAAGACAGAGCAGGCTCAAAGTGCCAAATGTCCTATTCTGCTCCTATTTACTGTTCATATGTTTCTAAAAAGTAAAACTAAATCAATAGATGTCCTATTTCCATTGTGATAACTGTTGGCTATTGCACTACAAATAGCTTTTCTTGCATTGTTCCACTGACGTTATCCTGACGAACACTGATACAGTCAACTGTGATTAAAGGGTTTTATAAAAACTAACTTCAGGTTAGAATGGTTGCACATTACACAAGAGAATAGTCCCTACGTGGCTGCCCACTACTGTATTTTGCTAAATTTATTGGACCCATAGCAAATCTATAACGCAGTGAAGAGTGAAGGAAGATAAAACCATAAAAAATAGAAGCAGTGGTAGCTCTTATTGTCCTTCAGGCCTATAATGAACTCAGCTGTACTTTCCTCCCTGTTCCCCAAAATATTTGGCTCCATTATGGACTAAAAATCTGTCCATTTCAGCCATGAATATATTTAGTAACTCAGCCTCCAGCTCTTTGGGAAGAGAATTCCAAAGATTCATAGACCTCTGAAAGAAGTCCTCAGATGCATCTTAAATGGACAACACTTATTCAGGAAACTATATCCTCTTGTCCCAGATTTCCAATGAAGGGAAACAGTCTCTCAGTTTCTGTGTTTAGAAGCCCCCTCAGAACTATATAGGTTTTAATAAGATCAGCTTTCATTCATCTAAACTCTAATGAATATTAACCTAATCAACATTTCATTCTAAGAGTCAGCTTAGTGACCCTTCTCTGAACTGCCACTAATTCAATTAAATTCTTGTAATAAGGAGACCAAAACTGCATGCCATACTCCTAGTGTGGTCTCATCAATGCCCTTTAGAGTTGTGGTAAAATGTCCCTACATTTATATTCCCTCTTCTTTTCAAAAAAGAGCAATATTACATTTGCATTCCCAATTACTTGCTGTATCCGTACATGGACATGTTTTATATATGAAGGTACTCAGATCCTTGTAGTTTCTCTTCATTTAAACAATATTTTGTTCTTCCTACCTGAAGAAAACTTTACATTTCTGCACATTTTACTTTGTCTGTCAAATATGTCATCAATTGACTATAATACCCTTTGTCCCTTTGTCTAATTCAATAATAGAGATTGCAAATTGTTGAGCACCAGTACCAAACACTTTAGTACAGAGAACAGTACAGCACAGGAACAGACCATTTGGCCCACAATATCTATGCTGACCATGATGCCAAATTAAATTTCTCATTTGTCTCAGGTTATATCCCTTGCCTCTTAAATGTTGCTATTGTAGCAGCTGCTACCACGATGCGAAAGTAAGACACTAGTCGATGAGTTGCAGAACAAAACTGATTTATTTTCCTGCTTTGCGTGGGCCCTTTAAGAGGAACGGTTCCTGCCCACCAAAAATGGAAATGACGTATGCACTACGTCAACAAACTTTTCCCGCGCGCATGTTCTCCCCATCACTCGGGGAAGACAAAAGCCCAGCGCCATCTTGGGCCTCGCCGCTCCGACGACACATGACCCAACCGCCGAGCTGGTTCACTTGCTCGGACAGTGAGTTGCTACATAACCAGCCTCCACCCCCCCCCCACCCCCCACCACCCCCAGAACCGGCGATACGGTCCCCAACGTTCGCGGGCTGTGCTAGCCGTTGCTTAGGAGGTCGGCCTCTGCGTCACGGTGTTGGAACCTCGACCAGTTGTTGTAGATCTAAATGGGCCGGTTTGAGGCGGTCCGTCGTGAAGACTTCCTCCTTGCCCCCAATGTCCAAAATAAAGGTGGACCCATTATTCCTGATGACCCGGAACGGCCCCTCGTATGGTCGTTGCAACGGTGCCCGAGGTGTGCCCCTGCGAACGAAAACGAACTTACAGTCTCGTAGTTCCTTGGGCTCACAGGATGGGGCTTGACCATGCCGCAAAGTGGGAATCGGTGCTAAGGGGCCGAGCCTCTTGCACAGTCTTTCCAGGTCTGCCGCGGGCTGTTCCTCTTACCCCCAAAGGGCGGGTATGAACTTCCCTGGGACAACCAGGGGCACACTGTACACAAGTTCAGCTGACGAAGCATGGGGATCTTCCTTGGGGGCAGTGCGTATGCCGAGCAGGACCCAAGGCAGTTCGTTGACCCAGTTAGGACCTTTCAGGCGAGCCATCAGGGCTCATTTCAGATGGCAATGGAAATGTTCTACCAACCCGTTTGATTGAGGGTGGTAGGCCTTGGTGGTGTGCAGCTGCGTCCCTAGCATGTTCGCTAATGCAGGTAAATGGAGGTAAACTGGGCACCCCTGTGTAAAGTGATGTGGGCCGGAACACCAAAACGTGAGATCCAAGTTGTGAGCAGAGCCCGGGCGCAGGAATCAATCGTGATGTCAGATAGAGGGGTTGCCTCTGGCCACCTCGTGAACTGGTCCACGATGGTAAGGAGGTACCGGATTCCTCTTGAAACTGGCAGAGGACCAACGAGGTCGATGTGGATGTGGTCGAACCTTCTACGTGTAGGCTCAAACTGCTGTGGTGGGACCTTGGTGTGTCATTGGATTTTTGATGTCTGGCAGTGCGGACAAGTTCTGGCCCAGTCACTGACCTGTTTGCGCAGGCCATGCCAGACGAACTTGCTGGCGACCAGTCGGACAGTTGATCTGATGGACGGGTGCACAAACCCATGTACCGAATCGAAAATGCATTTCTGCCAGGCTGCAGGAACTATAGGGCGGGGTTGACGTGTTATGACATCGCAAAGGAAGGTCTGCTGACCTGGAACGACTAAGAAATCTTGGAGCTGTAGGCCCGAGACTGCCATTCTGTAATTAGGCAGCTCGTCATCAGCTTGCTGTGCATCAGCCAGGGCCGCGTAGTCTACACCCAGGGACAGGCTGTGGATGGTCGGTATGGAAAGCACGTCACCAACGACATTGTCCTTTCCGGAGACACGTTGGATATCCATTGTGAATTCAGAAATGTAGGACAAATGTCGCTGCTGACGAGCTGACCAGGGATCGGAGACCTTGGAGAAGGCAAAAGACAAAGGTTTATGGTCAGTGAAAGCGGTGAAAGGCCTGCCTTCTAAAGAGTACCAGAAATGCCAGACCGCCAGGTACAGCGCTAGAAGTTCCCGATCAAAAGTGCTGTATTTCAGTTCAGGTGGTCTAAGGTGCCTGCTGAAAAACGCCAAGGGTTACCAACGGCCTTCGATTAGTTGTTCCAGTACCCCACTGACCGCAGTGTTGCATGCATCCACCGTGAGGGTGGTTGGGACGTCTGTCCTAGGGTGTACCAGCATCGTGGCATCTGCCAGGGCGTCCTTGGCCTTAACGAAGGTAGCCGCAGCCTCGTCGTTCCAGGTGATGTCCTTGCCCTTGCCAGACATCAGCGAGAACAAAGGGCGCATGATACGGGCTGCTGCAGGGATGAACCGATGGTAAAAGTTGACCATCCCCAGGAATTCTTGCAGGCCTTTGACCGTGTTGGGATGGGCAAAATGGTGGATAGCACCTACCTTGGCGGGTAGGGGTATTGCTCCTTCACTAGTGATTCTGTGGCCGAGGAAATCGATAGAGTCGAGTCCGAATTGGCACTTGGCTGGGTTGATAGTGAGGCCAAAATCACTGAGACGGAGTACTATTGGCGGAGGTGGGAAAGGTGGTCTTGGTGGTCACGGCTGGTGATTAGAATGTCATCTAAATAAATGAACACCAAGTCCAGGTCGCGGCCTACCGCGTCCATCAGCCGCTGGAAGGTCTGTGCGGCATTCTTAAGGCCGAACAGCATTCCAAGGAATTCGAAGAGGCCGAATAGAGTGATGAGCGCAGTTTTGGGGACGTCGTCAGGGTGGACTGGGATTTGGTGGTACCCCCGGATGAGGTCCACCTTGGAGAAGATGTGGGCCCCATGTAGGTTCGCCGCGAAGTCCTGGATGTGAGGGACAGGGTAGCGGTCTGGGGTGGTGACGTCATTCAGCCTGCGGTAGTTGCCGCAGGGCCTCCACCCGCTGGTGGCTTTGGGGACCATGTGCGGGGGTGGGGGGGGGGCCAGGGGCTGTCTGACCTGCAAACGATCCCCAGCTCCTCCATGCAGCAGAACTCTTCCTTTGCCAGGCGGAGCTTGTCTGGAGGTGGTCGTCGTGCTCGGGCATGAAAGGGTGGCCCTGTGGTAATGATGTGATGCTGCACCCTGTGTTTGGTCATCAAATTTGTAAACTGAGGTGCCAAAACCGATGGGAACTCGGCTAGGAGCTTGGTGAACTCGTTGCCAGATGGGTAAACGGAGTCCAGACGCGGGGCTGGTAGGCTGGCTTCTCCCAGGGAGTAGGTTTGGAAAGTTCTGGAGTGCACTAACCACTTTCCCCGCAGGTCGACGAACAGGTTGTGGGCCCAAAAGAAATCGGCTCCCAGGAGTGGCTGGACAATGGCGGCAAGGGTAAAGTTCCAGGTAAAACGGCTGTCGCCGAAATGTAATTGAACTGTATGAGTACCGAAAGTTCGTATTGCTGTGCCATTTGCGGCTTTGAGTGCGGGACCCTGTTGCCTGCTACGAGTGTTGCGGTCGGTCAGGGACAAAACACTGACCTCTGCTCCAGTATCGACAAGGAAATGACGCTCAGACTGCTTGTCTCAAACGAATAGGAGGCTGTGTTGGTGGCCAGCCACCGTAGCCATCAGCGGTAGCTGGCCCTGACGTTTCCCTGAAACTTGCAGCGTGGGTGGCATCGGCGGGCCTCCGCACCCAACCTCTGATGGTAGAGACACAGCTGGTCGCCAGTGTCATCGTCTGTGTTTCTGGGGTGTGGTCGCTCGGTTGCTGGGACTGGTTTAGGTAGGCATTGGGCCCGTGGTCTGGCGACTTGGCCGACCGACGACCCACTCTCGCGTTTGGCCTTCCAAAGGACATCTGCCTGAGTGGCTACCTCACGAGGGTTGCTGAAATCGGCATTGGCCAACAGCAGGTGAATGTCGTCAGGTAGTTGTTCCAGGAAGACCTGTTCAAACATCAGGCAGGGCTTGTGTCCCTCAGCCAAGGCCAGCATCTCGTTCATCAGGGCCGATGGGGATCTGTCCCCCATGCCGTCAAGATGAAGCAGGTGGGCGGCGCGCTCGTGATGGGAGAGGCCGAAGGTCCGAATAAGAAGGTCTTTGAAAGCCGGGTACTTGCCTTCCTCCGGAGGAGACTGGATGAAGTCGCCGACCTGGGCAGCTGTCTCCTGGTCCAGGGAGCTGACCACGTGGTAGTACCATGTGAAGCAGGAGGTGATCTGCCAAAGTTGGAATTGTGCTTCGGCCTGGTCGAACCAGACGCAGGGCCGAAGCGTCCAAAAGGTGGGCAGCTTGAGCGCCACTGTGCTGGCTGCTGCATCGTCGTCCATTGTGTGGGTCCAAAATCCGTTTGGACCGTCGGGGTCACCAACGTAGCGGCTGCTACAGCGATGCGAAAGTAAGACACTAGTCCATGAGTTGCAGAACAAAACTGATTTATTTTCCCACCTTGCATGGGCCTTTTAAGAGGAACGGTTCCCACCCACTGAAAACGGAAATGATGTATGCGCTACGCCATCAAACTTTTCCCGCGCGCGGGTTCTCCCCATCACTCAAGGAAGACGAAGGCCCAGCGCCACCTTGGGCCTCGTCGCTCCTACGACGCGCGACCCGACCACCGAGCCAGTTCGCTTGCTCGGACGGTGAGTCTCTACACTATTGTATTTGTTTCCAGCACATCCCAAACACCTACCGTCTCTGTGTATATAAAAAAAATAACCTCATACAGCTCTCTTAAACTTTCCCCTTCTCACCTTAAGGCTATGCCCTCAAGTATTTGGCATTTCCAACTTGGAAAAAATACTCTGTCCACCTTCCCTATCTATGCTTCTCATAATTTTATATACCCTATCAGTTCGCCCCTTAGCTTCAGATACAATCCAATTTTGTCCAAGCTCTCCTTATAGCTAATACTCTCTAATCCAGGCAACATCCTGGTGAACCTCTTCTGCACCCTCTCCAAAGCCTCTACATCCTTCCTATAATGTAGAGACAAGAATTGCACCTTTGACCACCACTAATTGTAGTTTGCAAACCTGAAAATGACCCATTTATCCCAACCGTCCCTTTTCCGTTAGCCAATCCTCTATCGATGCTAATGCATTACCCCCAGAGCCATGAGCTCTTACACTGTGCCTTTTATACAGCACTTTATTGAATGGCTTCTGGATATCAACATTTACTAATCTACTGCTTCCCCATTACCCACCCTTCCCATTACATAATAACTCCATCAAACACTATTTCCTTTTAATAAATAGATTTGTTCAGCAAAACTCAAAGGAGCAAGAGGGAGACTACAAAGACATTGGTATTGGTATTGGTTTATTATTGTCACTTGTACCGAGGTACAATGAAAAACTTGTCTTGCATACCAATCGTACAGGTCAATTCATTACACAGTGCAGTTACATTGAGTTAGTACAGAGTGCATTGAGGTAGTGCAGGTAAAAAGAATACCAGTATAGAGTAAAGTATCATAGCTGCAGAGGAAGTGCAGTGCAGGTAGACAATAAGGTGCAAGGTCACAAACATGCCTGATGCACAATTTTATTTAAATAGACAAGTCCATTTCAATTAAGATGTATTTCCTATGTATCATACTCTGCACAACTCTGCTATTGTCATTGGATGAATAAGAGCAGAATTGGCCATTTGGCCCTTTGAGCCTGCTTTGTCTCGCTAGGTGTGCTATCCATGATGTTCTCAGCATTTCAAATGCCCCACAGAGAATGCATTTGCAGTTCCAGCTGCACAATGCAGTCAGCCAGCAACTGAACCTGAATATACTTTACAGGTATCCCATGGAGAAGCCTCTAACACAAATGAAGGAAGAGGAATAGCCTGGACTGTTTGTAACTTTCTTCCATAAATACCAAATTAATGTCAGGTCAATCCCACATTTGCAAATTGCACTAATATATTCTTATTCACGAAAGTTGTTCAAGAAAATGGGGAATCATTGAGTTAGGTGACAGATTAGCCACATTCTCCTTGCATGGCAGAAGTGGCAACTATGATTATTACTGGTCTTTTTTTTTCTGTTCCTAGTATTTTGTTCAGCAGCATTGTTATTAATTGCCATATTTTTAAAAGATAAATCACATATAGCTTTAAAATTTGTAGGAGCAAGGGAATGAAACATTTTTCCCTCACTTTTTACCTCGAAAAAACTCTTGCCTTGCCAGTCACTGGAAGGTGCACACTGATTAGAATAGTAAGGTCAACAACAGATCTGGAATCTTGGTATGTGATGGAATTAACACTCCATCTCATAAACCAAAGGCATTTAAAGATTGAGAAAATAGGGTATGAATGGTAAATTAGAGTCAAATCAGCTAAAGATATAAAGAGAATTGAAAATTGCTTTAAAATGAGAAAATAGAAAATAGAATTAGAAATTAATGACTATCCACTCATCACATGCAACTCATGCTTTTCATGGAGCGTGAGGGTTTAAACTGCACCAATTGACAGGTGACAAATGACCTGCCCAAAGCCCATTTTCACATCTTTGTGTGTATAGAACATTAAATAGTCTTATCCCTACTTCTGTGGAATGTAGAAGACTCCTTCAACATTACAGGATTCAGCACATTTGCAGATACCTGAAAATAAATTGTAATCTGATACCTTCCCTGTATGTAAGGAGGATCAGAAATTATGGCAAGCTCTTCTGTAACACACATCTGCACCTCTTTAAGCAACACAAGATTATCCTACATGGCATATGCAACTTAATGTATGTTAAGCATAGCCAGCATTTCCAGTACTTCCTCATCTGCTCTTATCGCATCCACTATATCTGTAAGATTATTTTCCACTGAGAACTTGGCAACATCATCCTTGGTAGAGATTGATCAAAGTACTCACTAACTTTTCTAGCTTGGCTCTCTGGTTCTACACACAAATCATCCACAACCTTCCTCTTACTATGCATTTACTATTCATGTGTTGAGGAGGGTTTTAGGTTCTTTTCTTAAATTAATGTCCCTTTTATTCTCACATAATCATCAAAATCAGCCTGGTTCTCACTTACATTATTCATCTGCCACACATCACACACCCATAATTTTGGTCTCATCATAACCTCTCCATTGTCATGCAGGGAGCTACATCCTTAACTATTCTGCAACTGGTCCACTTGGCTCAATCCATTATCCAGAATTAGATCCAACATTGCTTCTTCCCTAACTGGGAGGCTGAAAACTAATCAAGGATGTTATCCTGAACATATTTCAAAAATTCTTTTCTTTCTTTTCCCCTCATTCTAAGACTATCCCAGTCAATATCTGGGTGGGTGAAATCTTCAATGCCACCATTCTATATTCTCCACATCTTGGTAACCTTGTTGGAGGTTTGCTACTTTATCTTCCTCTCACTCTTTGGTGGCCAATGGAATACTCCTGATTCTTAACTCGAAGCAAATCTATTCTGATCTTTACATTTCAAGGATATCTTTTTTTTTCTCCAGTTCTCTAATATCTTCCTTAAGCCAATCTCTTTTTTGTTTTGTTTACTCTATTTTCACCAAGAAATAATAACTTCCCAGCTTTTGCTTTTTTTCCAGTTAATTTTGAGTTATTGCCACTTCATAATATTCCTGCATGACGATTTGTACCTTTTGGTGCACCAGTCTATATACTAGGCTTTGTGCATTTATATACAGTCATTGTAACTCTTTCTTCCTCATGTTCTCTAAGTTTTCTCCAAATGAATACATTCTTCCAACTGTAGTGTTTTCTCACACTCCCACTCTTTCATGCAACTTATTCATCTTGTCCATTTATTCAGGCCTGTACCCACCCCATGTCAATCTTGTTTAAACATTCCCCAATTACGCTAGCAAAAGGTCTTGAGATAACTTTGATCCCAGCCTGCTGAAATAGAACCTACCCATCTTGAACAGGCCCTCCCTGCTCCAGAACTCATGCCAATGCATCATGTATCTCTGCATTAATCAACCTTATTGCCCTACTTTTTCTTTCATTAGGAAATGATTCTAAGAGTAGTCGAGAAACTACCCATTCTGATTTGAGGAGTTATTACTCTGAGCATCATTCATAGAACTTAAGTCCCTGTTAATGGAAGTCATGCATGGTTCAGAGCATTACTGCAGCTCTTCTCTGTCTACTCAGTTGTTCATTTATTGTGATGCAAATCAGCTTCAAGGGTGCTGAATGAACTGCAATTCTCTGAGCTCACTTAAAACTAAAGAACATTTACTTATTTAAAACACAGTTTGAGCACACTGAAAGCAAATTAAACCCCACTGTGAACAATTACAGGGGATAATCTTTGGCACAGCATCCTGTGGTACAACAGGTCACTAAAGTAACATGCTGCATCAGCTAGCATCTTTATCATTTAAGTATATATCCTTTTTCAACAGAAACAACATTAATGAAATTTTTGAAAAGGGAATTTCAAGCTGTACCTGTCTTATAACATGATACTTTTAAAACTGCATTCCTGGAAACTTTCATCAAATTTTCATTTTGCAGACAAAGGATTTGAAAATCTAATGACCAACTATTTTTTTTCAGTCGCCATTCTGCATTAACTTTGCAGTGTTTTCATTTTTTGGATGTCTTCAATTTTTCATACTCACAACTCTATTGATTTCAAGTAAGCAACATTAAATCTTCAAAGTGACAGTGATGAATATCACAGAAAAAGCCCAACAGCACAAATGGCTCAATACAAACAATGAATGAAAATGAATCCTGAGAAATTAAAATTGCTGGACCAGAAGTTTATTTTCTAGCACAATGAGTTAGTATAATTTTTACCCTTTTTACAGATTAAAGTCAAAGAGTTATACAGCACAGAAATGGGCCCTTCAGCTTATCACATCCATACTGACCTTTTTGCCCATCTACACTGATCCCATTTGCTCACATTGTCCATATCCTTCTGTACCTTGTCTATTGAAGTGCCTTTCTAAATGTCTCCTAAACATAATGATTGTATCTGATTCTGCCACCTCATCTGACAGTGAGTTCCAGATATCAATTACTCTCTGTGTAAAAAAAACAGTTAAATCCCCTTTACAATCCCCTCCTCTCGCCTTAAATCTATGCCCTCTTGCTTTTGATAACCCTACAATGTGAAAAAGATTTTCGCTATTTGCCCTATCTATGCCTCCGATAACTTTATATACTTCTATCGAGTCACCCCTCAGCATCCTTCGCTCCAGGAGAAACAAGCCCACCCTATTCAATCACTCCCCATAACCAAGGCCCTCTAATCTAGGCAACTTCCTGGTGAATCTCCTCCGCACACTCTCCAGCACAATCACATCCTTCTTATAGTGTGGCACACAGTCCTCCAAGTGTGCCCTCACCAATGTTTTGCGATATAACGTCCCAACTCTTATATTCTGTGTCCCAACCTATGAAGGCTCCCACGCCATATGCTGTCTTCACCACCCTATCAACCAATGTTGTCATTTTCAGAATCAGAATTTTTATCACTGACTTATATGAAGTGAAATTTGTTTTGTGGCAGCAGTACAGTGCAAATATATAAAAATTACTATATATTTAAAAAAAATAGTGGAAAAAAAAGAATAATGAGGTAGTGTTCATGGGTTCATGGACCATTCAGAAGTCTGATAGCAGAGGGGAAGAAGGTGTTCACTGATTGTGAGTCTTCAGGCACCTGGACCTCCTCCCCGATGGGAGTAACAAGAAGAGGGCAAGTCCTGGACGGTGAGAGTCCTTAGCGATGGATGCTGCCTTCTTGAGGCACCGCCTCTTGAAGATGTTTTCGATGGTGGGGAGGATGGTGCCCATGATGGAGCTGGCTGAGTCTACAATTCTCTGCAGCCTCTTGCAATCCTGTGCATTGGAGCCTCCATACCAGGCAGTGATGCAACCAGTCAGAATGCTCTCCACCGTACATCTACAGAAATTCGTAAGAGTCTTCGGTGACATACCAAATCTCCTCAAACTCTGAATGAAGTAGAACCACCGGCGCGCCTTCTTTGTGATTGCATCGATGTGTTGGGCCCAGCATAGATCTTCTGAGACGTTGACGCCCAGGAACTTGAAGCTGCTCACTCTTTCCACCCTGACCCCTCAATGAGGACTGGTGTGTGTTCTCCTGACTTCTTCCTGAAGTTCACAATCAGTTCCTTGGTCTTAAAAAGAAATCCTTAAGATATGTTGCTCAAAACTGAACACAATGCTCCAAAAGTGGACCAAACAGGAATGTTTTATATTTCTGCCAAGACTTCCAACCACTTGTATTAAAGTATTGTCGGTAAAAAAAAGGCAGCACTCCACAATCATTCTGGATTTTTTAAACTTGCCCATGCACTTAAATGACTTATCTGCATTGACCCCCTCATATATCTGTTCTTTCCTAACAACTAGGTGATCAGTGAGTAGTTGAGCAGGTGGCCTGAGAGACGTGCTGTAAATGTGAATACCTGCCATTATCCATTTTCTTCCTCCTGCCACTGAGCCAGTTGAACTGGATCAATAATTTGTCTCCAGTGCCATAAACTTCAACTTTAGCTAACAGTCGCTATTGTGAGATTTTAATCAAATGGCAACTGGAAGTCCAAGTAAATAACATCCCAGTAAATAACGTATTTAAAATTTTTTCTTAAATTTTAGTTAAAGTGTGGTAACAGACCCTTCCGGCCCAACAAGTCCGCGCCACCTATTTTAGGCACAAATTAACCTACCCGTACGTCTTTGCAATGTGGGAGGAAACCGGAGCACCCGGAGGAAACCAACGCAGACACAGGAGAACGTACAAACTCCTTACAGACAGCGACGGGAATGAAACCCCGATCGCTGGCGCTGTAATAGCGTCGTGCTAACCGCTACGCTACTGTGCCACCCCTTCCCAGTCAACTTCTCTGATCAACTCATCAAAACATTCAATAGTGTTATTAAGCATGACCTGCCCTTTACAAATCTGTGTTGACTCTATCGAAACTGCTAAAAACTTAATCTGTGGTGAAATATTGAAAAGTATTTTCTCAACAAATCCCAACCAGCTTCTCTTTCTTATCATTCTTAACGAGCATGGTGACATGCACAGTTTTCCAATGAGAATGAACTGTTCCTGAATAGAGAAATCAGTGGAAGACCATAGCTGGGATATTTCTAACATTATCACCAACATCCTTTGGAACCCTGGAATTGAAATTATCTGCTCCTCATAATCTGTTGCTTTCTCATGCTATTATCTTCTACATTATTGTTAACTTGCTTACACTAATATGACAAGGTCTTGTTAAAGATTCAGTATTGGTTGGTCCAACTACTCTGTTGTAAATGGAAGTGTAAAGTAATTATTAAGTTTTTGTCATTTCTTATTTTCGGCTATAATATTACCACTGTCAATTTTTAAGGGATTGAGATTTTTCTAAACTATTCCTTTTTTCTCAAATGTAATTGTAAAGTTTTTTCTCTGCAGTATTTTTTTTATTCTTATTGTTAATTACAATAATAACTGAATTGAACGTCTCCCTTAAAATCTCCCTCAGTGTGCAATTGATGACGCAGTTGTGTTCTATTTTTTAATTATCTTCCATTTCTTTTCTTGCTCAGACATCATTTTCCAGTAGGTAGTGGTGTGATGGTCTTCAGAATGTGATTTGCCAGTTGTAGGAATAGATGGGCATGTCTACTTTCACTGTCCCCCCCCCCCCCACCATAGAACCATAGAACAATACAGCACAATACAGGCCCTTTGGCCCACCATGTTGTGCCTCCCTTCAAACCACACCTAAGACTATCTAACTCCTTCCTCCCACATATCCCTCTATCTTAAATTCCTCCATATGCTTATCTAACAATCTCTTGAACTTGACCAACGTATCAGCTTCCACCACCACCCCAGGCAGCGCCTTCCATGCACCAACAACTCTCTGGGTGAAAAACATCCCTCTGACATCTCCCTTGAACTTCCCACCCATTACCTTAAAGCCATGCCCTCTTCTTTTGGGTATTGGTGCCCTGGGAAAGAGGCGCTGGCTGTCCACTCTATCTATTCCTCTTAATATCTTGTACACCTCTATCATGTCTCCCCTCATCCTCCTTCTCTCCAATGAGTAAAGCCCTAGCTCCTTTAGTCTCTCCTCATAATCCATACTCTCTAATCCAGGCAGCATTCTGGTAAATCTCCTCTGTACTCTTTCCAACACCTCCACATCCTTCCGATAATGAGGCAACCAGAACTGGACACAGTACTCTAAGTGTGGCCTAACCAGAGTTTTGTAAAGCTGCATCATTACTTCACGGCTCTTAAACTCGATCCCATGACTTATGAAAGCTAACATTCCATAAACTTTCTTAACTACCCTATCCACCTGTGAGGCGACTTTCAGTGATCTGTGGATATGAACCCCCAGATCCATCTGCTCCTCTACACTGCCCAGAATCCTGCCATTTACCTTGTATTCCACCTTGGAGTTTGTTCTTCCAAAGTGTACTACCTTACACTTCTCTGGATTGAACTCCATCTGCCACTTGTCAGCCCAACTCTGCATCCTATCAATATCCCTCTGTGAGCTTCGACAGCCCTCCACACTATCCACAACACCACCAATCTTTGTGTCATCTGCAAACTTGCTAACCCAGCCTTCCACCCCCTCATCTAAGTCATTAATAAATATCACGAAAAGTAGAGGTCCCAGAACCGATCCCTGTGGGACACCACTAGTCACAGCCCTCCAATCCGAATGCACTCCCTCCACCACAACCCTCTGCTTTCTATAGGCAAGCCAATTCTGAATCCATATGGATTCCCTGGATCCCTTGGCCCCTGACCTTCTGAAGAAGCCTACCATGCGGAACCTTATCAAATGCCTTACTAAAATCCATGTAGATCACATCCACTGCACTACCCCCATCAATCTTCCTGGTCACCTCCTCAAAGAACCCTATCAGGCTTGTGAGGCAAGATCCTCCCTTCACAAAGCCATGCTGGCTGTTCCTAATCAGTCCTTGATTCTCTAAATGCTCACAGATCCTATCTCCTAGAATCCTTTCCAACAGCTTACCCACCACAGATGTAAGGCTCACTGGTCTGTAATTCCCTGGACTATCTCTACTACCTCTTTTGAATAAGGGGACAACATTCGCCACCCTCCAGTCCTCCGGTACCATCCCCGTGGACAATGAGGACTCAAAGATCCTAACCAACGGTTCAGCAATCTCCTCCCTCGCCTCACGAAGCGGCCTGGGGAATACTCCGTCAGGCCCTGGGGACTTATCTATCCTAATATTTTCTAACAACTCCAACACATCCTCTCTCTTGATATCTACATTCTCTTGAACACTACCCTTACCAAAACTGTCCTCAGCATCATCAAGACCCCTCTCCTTGGTGAATACTGAAGAGGAGTATTCATTGAGAACCTCACCCACTTCCACAGCTTCCAGGCACATCCTCCCACCTTTGTCTTTAATCGGACTTACCTTTACTCTAGCCATCCTTCTGTTCTTCACGCACAAGAAAAAAGCCTTGGGATTCTCCTTAACCCTACTCGCCAAAGCCTTTTCATGTCCCCTTCTCACTCTCCTCAGCCCTTTCTTAAGTTCCTTCCTTGTTACTCTATATTCCTCACGAGCCCTGTCTGATCCTTGCTGTTTACACCTTATGTATGCTGCCTTCTTCTTCCTAACTACTTGTTCCACCTCCCTCGTCACCCATGGTTCCTTCACCCTGCCATTCCTTCTCTGCCTCACCCCGACAAATTTATCCCTAACATCCTGCAAAAGATTTTTGAACATCGCCCACATCTCCATAGTACATTTCCCTGCAAAAATGTCATCCCAATTTACACTCCCATGTTCTCGCCTTATAGCCTCATAATTCACCTTTCCCCAATTAAGTATCTTCCTGTCCTCTTTGCTCCTATCCTTGTCCATGACGGTTCTAAAGGTTATGGAGCAATGGACACTGTCCCCCAAATGCTCACCCATCGATAGATCTGTCACCTGTCTCGGTTCATTACCTAAAACTGTATCTAATATGGCATTCCCTCTAGTCTGCCTGTCAACATACTGCATCAGAAATCTGTCCTGGACACACTAAATAAACTTCGCCCCATCTAAACCTTTGGCACTAAGTAGGTGCCAATCAATATTTGGAAAGTTGAAGTCTCCCATTATACTAACCCTGTTATTTTCGCATCTTTCCAAAAACTGCCTCCCAATCTGCTCCTCAGTATCCCTACTGCTACCGGGGGGCCTATCGAATACTCCCAGTAGGGTAACTGCTCCTTTCTTGTTCCTAACTTCCACCCATATTGACCCTAGAGAGGATCCTTCTACATTATCTACCCTTTCTGCAGCTGTAACAGTGTCCCTGACCAGTATCGCCACCCCTCCTCCTCTTCTCCCCCCCTCCCTTTCCCTTTTAAAACACTTAAAACCAGGAATATTCAATATCTGTTCCTGCCCTGATGTCAGCCATGTCTCTGTAATAGCCACAATATCATAGTCCCATGTACTTATCCAATCTCTCAGTTCATCTCCCTTATTCCCGATGCTTCTTGCATTTAAGTAAATTCACTTTAGCCCATCCACCTTACTACTTTTATAGCCTGTACTCTGCTTCTCCTTCCTCAAAGCCTGTTTACCTGTTAGATCTGACTTTTCCCCATCCCCTTCTTCCTCTGACCTACTCCTCCGGTTCCCTTCCCCCTCGCAATCTAGTTTAAACCCTCCTGAACCACCCTAGCAAACCTGGCTCCAAAGCCTATCTCCTTCTCCCAATATAGCTGCAAAATTTCCCTAACACTTGGCTTACCAACAAGTATCTGAGTTAACTAAACTCATTCAAATTTCTCACTTGTTTGTCATGTAGAATAGTTTGAATTGGTATGATACTTATTAAATTTGGAACATTTCTGACAATGTACACAATGGCAAAATTTTTCTCTGGAATTGAATGGTGTCATCATTATGTACTTGTGATGCTGATTGCTCTGTTTCTAATGAGGAAACACGAGACTTGATACAAGTGTACATATTGCAGTGTTGCATTTAATAAAATATCAAAAATGTGTTAAATATCCAGCTCCCTTTTGAATACAACTATCATCATATCTCAGGAAGAAAGGCGATTGGTAGTAGACCAGGCAGATAAGCAGTGGAGACAATGCATGACCCACATTTCCAGAAATCGACCAAAAGTTCAATATCCTATGTTTTTTTCCCCTCTGAGGTTTTAGATTATCCACAAGTCTATCATTTTCCCAATACAGCCATAAATAAAGACTCCAAGTGCTGACTGAGAGCCTTTGGAACAGGTCATAGTCTGAAGGCTCTGAATTACAAACCATCAGCAGATGGGTGGCACAGAAAATGGCTACAATTGGAAACCATATTGTGTATCTGAAGGACTCATTTACTTACACGTGGCATTTCATGTCAATTTCATGTGGTTTTCTTATTTTAACAAATAAAAAAACTGCAGCTGGGGAAGTTTTGGACTAAAAATGCAACTGTCCTGTAAATATGTAATTCCATTGAACCTGACTTCTTACAGGAAACCCCACTGAAGGAAACTGGGTTATAAATATAAAACCAATATAACTTCTGAAATTGTGTTTATCCACCTGAAATATAAATTGAAGTTGTGAATTTGTGAAATATTAAAATTGCATCAAACAGCTGAAACAACGGGTAGGAGAGAGCAAGCTAAAATTCAGTTTACTGAGGCCAAGGGAGAAGGGGAAAGGTAAGACAGTGTAAGACCAAAGGAGAAGCTGCAATCCCAGCAGTTAATGGCTTGTGGTGTTTTTATTTAAAAGTAAGACTTCTCAATCAAATGAGCACTGCAGTGTTGTGGAAGGGTGGCTTAATTGGTCTCCAGCAGATTTTGGAGGATAAATCACTGAGACAGAGATTGCAGCTGAGTAATTGTGACCTAATCAGTCACCAGATTGACCCCTGAGACAGTTATAAGTATGTAAGGCTTAGTTTGTAATAGAGACATTAGAATTGAATCTGCTTCAACTACTAACCTTTCAGACCCTAACCACTAGCTGTTTAAAAAAAAACTTTTTCCTCATGTAACTTCCTCTTACTTTGCCAATCAGCTCCATTCCATGTTCCTGAAGTATTGGCATTAAATTCACTTTGATTATTTCTACTGGAGTAGCGAATACATTTAGTAAGGATTGTCCCTTCAGTAATGATGGCTCACCAATCTGAAATTGTTACCAGAGTTATGTAAGGGTTGGAAAACATTCCATTACACAGAATTTTTCCAGCATGAAATCCTAACTTTTGATCCAATTTGTAGACTTAAAGGTTTTACAAAAAATAGTTCCAATAGATCAAAAAAGAGAACATGTATACTGTACATTTTTGGTTTAAAATTCAAATTCAGGATTATAGAGAAAGAAATGAATAATATGAGTTTTGAATTGGGCTGGCAGAATGATCTCCTTCCAGGTTTTGATTTTCTGAATAACACCATGAGAGATTTTCATTTTATTTGAATGGATGAAGCAAATTGGTTAATTTATTTTCTTCATATTCATCTTACTCTTCCTGATGCAGCCATGATCATGAACATTATTAGTACTGAAAATGGATTCTGCAATTTGCTTCTGTCATCAACAATTAGCCTCAGATCAGCTAGCAAAATATTTCAATGAGTGCAAGGATACATTGATAAACAATTATATTGAATGAATCAATTCAACTTTGAAGTAATTAAAGTAATTTCTAAAGAAATGATTAATAGTTGCATATATTTATCATGCATAAGTACATTTTGTTAAGTGTTTCACTAGGTAATTGAAGATATAGTTCCACAGCATTTGATGATTCAGTCATTATTTATCAAATCATTAGGAAAGAGTGTAGATCACTGTAAAAGAATGACAATGTAGTAGCCTTAATAGTCCAATAAGTAATTAGAGGGCCTGGACTAAAGACTGTCTGTTCATGAGCCCAGGAACTGGACTTGGGAAAAAAAGCATTTGCACTCCTTTCTCATGCATTGTGAGAGTTTTGGGAACATTTTAAATATTTATACCCTTTTCCTATTAAAGTCTGATCCATTAGAAATTGAACCAGGAATTTCCCATCAAATCTCACCCTAATGCAAATCAACCCTTTTTTTTATTGACATAAAACATTGTTGCTGGCAGCTTTCCGTGCGGATGGGGGGGTGGAATCTGTGAGCTACTAACTACACTCCGGTGACCGCTCAGTCTCTGGCCTGCAGATGCTGCAGATCGAGGGGGCTCAAAACCACCCTTATCCACGGGAGACAATTGGGCCATTCCGTGTGAAGGGGGCATCACCCCGGGAGTTCCATGTGCCTTTATCCCTCGCTCCAAAACATTCCCCTCTACTATTCCTTTTTTTTAAAGATAATCAGGACCCATCACCATTCTTACAACCCATTTATCAATATTGCTGGATACTTTTGCAATGAATCTCTTCAGTACTGGGTACTTAACAATAATTTGTAGTAGAGTGTGCAAGTCAAACTACATATTAACAAATCTGCTATTCTTGTCACAACATTATAACAGGATTATATTACGAAAACTGAAACAATGGAGAATTGTCATTCAATTGGAAAAGTTAATAATCTTATAATTTGGTTCTTGTTCATAAACCCAAGTTTTTTATGACTGTGCATTGCTTGGTAAGCAGCAGGCAAAGCAATTCATCATATACAACACAATGTTCCGACCCTGGAGGATTATCACATAGGTAGATGGATTGTGTGCTTCCTCAAAGCAAGATCTGACATCTGGATACCAGCTAGACCTCAATGACAAGATCTGCTTATTCCAATGGTCTCAACGGTCATTAGTCTGAAGTGATTCAAAAGGCTAAGTTTCAGTATGTCAGTAGCAGGAGCCATTTCAGTGCTGCCCAGCAAATTATTGAAAGGATGCAAGTGATATTATTGTGATAAATGTACCCAGCCAGGCAAAACAGCATATGCTGTTGTGGTGTTCCTCACATCCTGCAAAAAGCAAATCCTTTCGCTCACATAAGAGAAGCATAAAATTGATAAGGATCATTTGAAATATATTGGCCTAGTCTGCACAATTTAGGGATTGTATCACAAAATCACAAAGGTGCACTGCGTCATGCTGTAGTCCAAACTAATTAGAACTTTTCTAGCTTCTAACCATGGTTATATATTGCTCTCGTTTTATTTACAATTTAACTGTTATTAAAATTGCCATTGTGAAAACAGACAAGTGAAAGATAGTGCCATTGAGTAGAAAGATAAACATGGCCAAGCTCTACTTTAGGCCAAGTAGTCATTCTCTATTCTTTAAACGATGTCTTATTTTGAAATTATTAGGCCAGCAAAGATCTATGGCGTAACCTTCGAAGTCATCCTTATAAGAGTAATGATCTCGGTGCAACTAAACCAAGTTAATATATGCCAGCAGTTCATTCAGTTCTGCAGAAGAATGCTGCAGTCTGACTGAATGTGAAACATTACCAGTTGTACTGTATAGTTTGTGCAGCAATTTCATCCATACAGCTACTACCTAAAATTTATTGTTATTACAGGTCACTGGTATGTGATCATTATATTCTCTGAATGTAAAATTTGTTCTAAAATCCATTGCTGATTGCTGAGAGTCCAGTTCTGCTGGCTGTTATTTAACTTTCACTCTGAAAAGACATAACAAATCCAGTTGTTCCACAGGTTATCGCTGAGGATGAGCTGAAGCACTTATTCATTTTTAATTAAAACAGAAAATGCAGGAGGTGCACAGCAAGTCAGGCTGCATCTGAAGAATTAATGTTTCAGGTTGCAGTTTCTTTCCAGCATCTGCAGTTTACTTGATCTTCACTTCTTCATTTTGTAGGCCTGCATTCTACTGCCAGGGCAAGCACTTTCAGTGATGACAACACAGGTAATTTAAACCACAAGAGGCCGTTATGCTTATACTAAAATAAATGGCACAAGTTAACACCAGATAAGCAGTAGTTATAGTCGATAAGCCCACAGATAGACGAGTATGAGGCTTGAACCAATTAAACCTGAGCTAGTCGAAATATTACAGTGGCAGATCCCTCCATTCCCACTGTGCCTGCAATTTGTATACTGATTCTCGAATGCTTGAGCAAGACTGCATTCCTCAATTGGAGAAGGCAGAATGGCATATGCCTATCAGGCAACCTGAATGAGCAGAAAGGGAGCATCACAACTTTCTGACTCATTCCTGGAGGTTTTAATTGAGGAAGTGAGGAGGAGGAACCAATCTCCACAAACCCTGCTGAGGCAGATGTCTTGCTTGATGTCTTGCTGAGGCAGATTTGAGCACAGAAAGCAGGCACGGTAGTGTAGCGGTTAGCATAACGCTATTACAGCGCTAGCTACCTGGGTTCAATTCTGGCCACTGTCTGTAAGGACCTTGTACATTCTCCCCGTGACTGTATGGGTTTCCTCCGGGTGCTCCGGTTTCCTCCCACATTCCAAAGATGTACGGGTTAGGAAGTTATGGGAATGCTATGTTGGCACCGGAAGTTGGCGACACTTGCAGGCTGCCCCCAGAACACTCTACGCAAAAGATGCATTTCACTGTCTGTTTCAATGTACATGTGAATAATAAAGATATCTCTCTCTATCTCTATTTTCAGCATAAATGGTAGAACTTTCCAAAACTCTTCTAAGACGTTCCCAATAATTCCCTTCTCTCAATCAATTCACTTACGATAGACTTTCCCTTACACTCATCATTTCACCATCCTCAAAGAGCATTGTGATATTGTGATAGTGTTAGTGGACAATCTTCCAGACACTTGATCTTACAATGCAAGTTCTTTGTTTGGGAATCCCAGTAGTCACCACAATGGCATTTCATGTTTCAATTTGACTTCATTGTAGACAGATGGATAATGCATTGGGGGCAGGAATCAGGAGGTGATGGGATAGCCTACAAGCCCAGTAACCACATGTTGGTTTGTAGTGAGAGCTTGAATACTGATGGTGCAATGAACTGCCACAAAATGCATCATTACTGCTGTCTAAATACAGAATTTTGACCAGATTGATATCTTGTGTCTGGCCATGTACAGGGTGGAGATTTGGGAAGTAAAACCCCTTTTAGTTGCATTAACTCTTGACTTTGATTGAACCAATATGTACTGATCACTGACAAGTGGTTCGTAGAGAACCTCTAGCAATGTTCTTGCAAATCAGCTGGTCTTTGACTTTGGCATCTGACAATTGCAACACAGATGTCAAATGTAAGCTGAAAGTGAGTTCAGCAGTTATTCTCAAGCTGACTGAAATAAGATTCCAATCCATGTCACAACCAGCCCTTTATGTACACAGCAGTTATGGCCTGTGTATGTAATATGGCCCTATTCATTTGAATGGTCACCAACTCTGATTAAAAAGGGAAGTGATTTATTTATTTTTCTCCACTTAACGTTTATATTTGTGGTAGTTTAAGGTACTTTAAAGTAGATTAATGATTTTTGTGCTAATTTTCAAACATTAAAATTATTTAAATGTTTTGAATTGTTTATAAATGTATCTGATCATCGCAGATATTTTGTTGAAAAAATGGTTCAAAGGCTTTTGACAGCATCAAGCTTTTAAAAGACCATCAGAGGGTTTTGGGAGTGGAGTCTTGGGATCTGCAACCTGGGGCTTGATCACCATCCTGCAACCTCAGGATGACCACACCAATCAGGCCCTGAGCTCAATCGGTACCACAGTCACATGCTTGGAAAAAAACTTAAGGGTAGTGGTGTATGGGAAGACAGTGGGCCAGACATATCACAATCTGGCCCAACATTTTCAAACTAATGCACACGTACATATTGGTTTCTTACAAAAGTGGGAAGTCCTGCTGTTCTGTTGAAGCCATGTACTCACTCCACTAATGCTCTCTAGCAAAGGAAAATGCAATTTATTGATTTCTCTTGTAACTCTATGATGGACATTAGGCAACAGTGGAGAGAAAACAAGATATAGTTACTTCCAACTCCACCCTGTAGGAACCAGATTTGCAGAAATGATGGGAAGTTTTTCCTTAACAGCAAATGGCAATGTAGTCCTCCACTTGCTTTACAGTTGCAGGTGTGCCTGTAGATTTTTTTATTTTTCACGGACAATCACCTGAGGGAATGGTAGCCATCTCATGCATTGTTGCTCTTTGAGGTAGACATGGGAGAAGCATTCTCAAATGATCCTTGATGAATATGACCTCTTGTTAAGGATATCTCTTCCCCAATATTCCTTTCTCCTTTGGTATATTCTTCTGCTTTATCTTCCATATCGTTTCCATATTTTCCATGTTTCATTATAACGTGGAAGGAGGCCATTTCAGCCCTTCAAGTTTATGCTGGCTTAAAGAACAACTGGAATGCCTAGGGGCAATTTGTAGTGGCCAATCAGTCTACCGACCTGCCCATCTTTGGGAAGTGGAAAGTAACGGGAGCACCTGAGGGAATCCCACACAGTCACAGGGAGAACGTGCAAGATCCAGACAGACAGCAATGAAAGTTAGGGTTGAACCTTACTCACTAGAGTTGTGAGACAGCAGCTCCACGAGCTGTGCCACTGTGCTACCCATCTCCTCACTTTCCTTGTCACGTTGCATTCCAGAGGAATGGTTCTAAATGATTCATACTTGGATGCAACTGAAGAAATCTAGACACTTTAATTTCAACATCAGCTTACAAGTGTCAGACTCTTTGGCTCTGAAGAATTCTGAAAGAACTGACATTATTTCACTGAAATAAAAACTTGGTTGAAATCAGCTGCTAAACTATTACCAATGATGGTCTCTTCAAATAATGCCAAAGGCTGGTTTCTGTTGGGCAAGGTTAACTCTAGAGATGACAAATTTCTTCTTTCAATGCAGACGAAAACAATACTGATTGGTTGAAAATTGGCTTAATCCAGAGTAGAGCAATATTGCACTCAATTTCAGGCTTTTTAATGCCTGGCTGGTAATTCAACTCTTTACTTTCCCATGGGGGCTTTGTTTGTACCAGAAATATTTTTTTCACCTCCCCTAAATGACATTGAGAACCATGCAGATCCCAAGATTCATTTCTTGCATGGTTTTCTTCACAGGTTTGAAAATCCAGTGTTTACTAAATCTGATCCCCTTGAAACTCTACTATTCAAAATGCCTAAGTGTGCTCTCTGTCAGACTGCTCATCGATACTTTGCAACCTCACTGTATACATTATGCACTGCTCACACTTAACACCAAGCCTCCCTCATATCTTCACTGTTTTTATGCTCCAAATTTCAGTCCAATTGAGATTTATCGACACCTAACATTTCTTTTACTGGATGGCCTTCAGATAGACCATAGGCATCAGAGACATACAAGGCAGCCTGCAGATAGACTATAGGCATCAGAGACATAAAAGGCAGCCACAGGAGGCCTGTTGAGGGAATCCTAGAAGACTTTTCATCCAAGACCTTCTCCACCCATATTCATAGCTACACTTAACTGAAAATCAATGTCTATGAAAGCTAAGCTTTCCTTGCCAGTACTCACTGAGTTTTACTTTTCCTTCAGCTCATAGGAGTAGGCAGAGTGAGCTTGAGAACTTGTTTGAATTGCAGGCTTCCTCAAAATGCACAAATTGATAAACTACGCTCACGTAGTATTGATCCTTGCAGGAACCTCCTTGGCAGCCTCCTGCTAGGACTGCTGTCCTATAGTATTGGAAAGTCTCTAAGGCTCCCTGGAACAAAAATATTCCTCTTGTATGTACTATGTCTACAGTGAGGTACCTCAGATCAGCTGGAAGCATGCTCTATTCTTTCTCCATCTCAACATCTGTTCTTGGAAGTGTATGGTTTGTAATGTGCATTTGTTCCTTTAAGGGCTGGCTTCAATGTTGCAGCTGCAAGGACAAATGCTTTCTTGTGGATAACTGTGACAGGTTATTGGCAGTAACAGTCATGTGTGGTCATCTTCACTGCTGCAAACTCAGTTCTGCATCTCAGTGAATCCCTTTAGCTGTATTTTCAAAGCACAGTACTTTCAGGAATTTCTAACTTAAATCCTTTCAATATTAACAACAAAAAACAAATGCTCAAACAGCAAGTGTCCATTGCCAGCAAACTTGATTTCAGAATGCATCTTCCTCCAAAATGAATCAAACACAAATAGGTTGAAGCACTACACAATGGAGATTGACATTGGAGTTGTGTTGGTCTCACATTAGAAGACTGAAAGCCATTAAAAATAATAAGAGGATTTCTGGGCTGAGGAGTTAATGACATTTTTGATTTTTAGTTTTGCACATCAAGTAAACACACACACACATGGATCAGCTCCCAGAATTTGGTGTGGTCCAAGGCTCCCGAGCCAGGATAGATTTTCTCTTAAACCGTCATGTCAAGCTTTCTCAGGATCTTGTATATTTTGATCACACTGCTTAGAGTTCTTCCAAATTTCTGCAGCTGTGGAAGCTGTTTGAACAAAAATGTTGCTGCAGCATTTATGATCCAACTGTGCACTAAGGCTATTAAAGTCTGCATGCAAGAAGCATGAGAGTGACCATCCAGTTGATTAAAAGATGACCACACATGACTGTTACTGCCAATAACCTGCCACAGTTATCCACAAGAAAGCATTTGTCCTTGCAGTTCAATTTCTTCTTGTAGTTCACCTCTCTCAATCTAGTGAACCATTTTGCATTGTCTCTTTAGTGACCAAAACAGCATTCTCTGTTTTTCTTTTGAACGTCAGGTGCTGTTTCAATTTTTTTATGTTCACACAAAAACATACACCAGTGACCTTTCGACTGATTTTTTAATATAGCCAAGAGACTTGTAATTTAGTTTGTCTCAGTCTTCCTGCATAGAGTCTAATTGCACTGCCATCCAATTGAAGACAGCATCAAACTGTGAACAATGAGGTACTAGCAGAGCTTAGCACAATGATGCAAAGAGATGCATCAGAAAGCACAGCAGGTATTCCATTTGGGCACCGCAGCTGTGGAAGCTGTTTGAACAAAAATGTTGCTGCAGCATTTATGATCCAACTGTGCACTAAGGCTATTAAAGTCTGCATGCAAGAAGCATGAGAGTGACCATCCAGTTGATTAAAACATAACTTACATGCTTTCTTGTGGATAACTAATGGCAGTTTTATTAGCAGTAACAAGCATGCGTGGGTCTTTGTTACTGTTACAAACTCAATTCTACATCTTGTGAATCCCTTTAGTTGTGTTTTCCAGACACAATACTTGCAGGGATTTTTTACTTAAATACTTCTAATATTAATAACAAACAAAAATGCTCAAACAGCAAGTGTCCTTTTCCAGCAAACCTGATTTCAGAATGCATTTACCTCTGGAACTAAATTCACAATAAAGAGGTGACATCTTCACAGAGAGGATTTCTTTCAGGTGAGTTAGAACAGAGAGCCAGAGCACATGACAAATTGAATATCAAATTTATATTGTAAGTGAATGCAGGATCTAATAAATTCTCTTATTTGCCTGGCCCATTGCTTTGACATTCATCAAAACTATTTACACCATGGCACGTAAGCTAGTAAGTACCATTCCAAATGTAAGCAGAATGAGAATTAGTTGTAAATTGTCCTCAATTGTGCTCTGTGTACCAGCTGGAAGGAGCAATCAGAAAAGACTTGCAAGAACATCCATATTTCTTTCCCTTTCATTTCAATGGTTGTACAGGAGTGTGTTCATACATGATTTCCAATATACCACCTCAGCATGTAAGACAACAGGGCCTATCAGTGGAAAAAGTACCCATTAATGTGTTCATAAGACAGTCCTTTGTTAAAACAAAGATTAAAGCAGCAAATGAAAAATGTCCCAGGGACAATTATATTTGCTTATATTACTTATTTTAATTTCTGGGCTATACTGATGAGGCAATGATATCATCTTCACCGTAATCCTGCTACAATAAAGAGAATCCTAAGAGTAACTTTATAGCTGATAAGAATTAGTTTGGCTGAGTTAAAAGCAATCAGACCATAATTCAAAAGCTTTTAGTTTCAAGCCTTGTGACAGAAAATGAGCACATAGGCTTAGAGAAAAAGAACAGAAGAAAAACTTACATTTGTAAAATATCAATCATATTCCATTTCAGGATGTTCCAAAATGCTTTACAGTTAAAGAGCTTTGAACTGTAGTTCATACAGTATAGGACCCCACAACCAGAAACATGATAATGGCCGGATAATGCTACTGGTTTTATAAGATTAAGTCAGGGATAAATATTGGCCATGATATCAGAGATAAGTGGTTAAAGCTGCAATCCTGCCTCTCCTTTTCAACCATGTGCTGGAGAAATCAGGTAGAGCCTTCATTTAACATTTTATCCAAAACAGAGTTACTGCTTCAGGTTAATGACTTCAATAAATATTGGACATGATACCAGAAATTAGGGATTTAACTCAAGGTCCTGCCTGTAGTCACAGCCATGTTACCAGAGAGAACAGGCAGTAGCTCAGTTTAATCTTTTATCTGAAGGATGATACATCAGACAGCACATGTTGATCCATTAATTCTGTTCTTCTCTCCATAGATGCTACCTGAACTCCTGAGTGCTGCCAGCATTTTCTATTTTATACCACTGGCAACAGATTGGTTTTGCAGCAATTTACTCGCAAAACTGTTGTATTACTTAACTAAATAAGATTCCAGTGCACAGTCCAGGAAAAATTAATTGTGTTTGAAGTGGGTTGTGATGTTTAAAATACACATGAAAAAACATTACACCAAGAATCTCTCTTTTCCAAGTTTTTGATATAATGGTAGCTTAAACTGTTTTGTTGTGAACAGCTTTTTTTTATATACTATTATTTATAGGTCATTGCTGCAGCTTAAGTTGGCCTTAAACCTTTTTTGCCTGTACACTGCATCATCAATCATCCATTAGTAACTGTTCAAAATCTTAATAACCAGCCTATTGGATATGCGCTGATATATCAATTTATTCCAGGAACATTTATTATGATTAAACTGTTGCACACGTGATGTTAAGTCGCAATGGAGGTAACTGTGATTTTGTACAACAATGTAAAAGAGTCAATAGCCAACCAGACACTTACTTTAAATCACCTGATTTTAATTTCCATTGACATTAGTAAAAATAGAAAGCAGCAGAAGTAAACTGGGTTGATTCTGTATCACTGCACAATCAAAATTGGACCCCTATCCCCATCCCCCATTTCCCACCCTGTGACTCAATAAAGTTTGATTTGATTTCAGAAGATGGTGCCATAGTATTTGTATTTCATAGCTTAATCAAATTAGGCAAATAGCTCAAAGAGCTCATTAATAATATGCAGTAACTATCTTAACATTGGAAATTTAAAGTATCTGCAGTATAAATTCATGGCCTTGCATTAGGTATTATTCAAACATAACGCGGAACCTCATCTTAATATGATCGATAAAACAATCATACCCATGTCACAAAAGCTGTTAGTTGCTGCTGCTCTGGCTCTTCCTCCTCTTCATGCTTCTCCTTCACCTCTATAATCATAGAGTCATAGAATCATACAGCATGGAAATGGACCATTCACCCCACCACATCCTCACTGACTAATAGGCAATCATCCGTATTAATTCCATTTTTCACCACTTGACCCCGACCCTTCAACACCTTCTCTTGTATTTCTTGTTGTCAGCTGCTTCCTCATGAAGAGACAGTTATGAAGCTGGCAGAGTAATAAAGGTAGCTATAAATCTGGATGGTTTCTCAGGACACCCACTGAATGGTCCCAGGCATGTGCAGGTGTTGCTTTAGCACTCAGATTGTCTGATGATTGACATTTCTTGTAGCAGCACTTTTCTTGTTGTAGGTCAGTTCACATGGTTATTAGGTCCCATTAGGCATTGTGTTCCATAACTGAAGGGAAAAAGCCCTTGCCACCCAGGAGCCAAGATATAACCAGGTAGCCTGGCTGAGATAAAGGTGGAACAAAGGAGAGTGATGAATGCAACATAGCAACTGCCAGGAAACCAGGCACAAATGTGAATGATGGACAATTCACAACTGCAGGCTGACTGAATATCGAGATATAAAAAGGTAGGGGGTGTTCAGCACAGTGAGGGTGTACTCTTTGATCTAGGCTAATATCAGCTGTGGATGAGGCACTGCTGAAGAGTTTTTGCTGCATGTTAATGCCATGCATTGATGAGTAAATTTACCTGGTATCCAGTTTCAAAAAAATGAGCATGTGACATTTCATAAGTTCCTGGACCCCTAAGGAGAAACTCAGTCCAACATGGTGAATGGTACACCACCATCTTGGATGGATGTGGATGAGGCACCCACCATATGAGATTGACACTCAGGGTTTGTAGAATAATTGGCCATAACAAATTTCCCCGAGTCTCTAGATGACTGGTAGAATCTGGGGGGGGGGGGGGGGGGGGGTAGTTGATGGAAATGTGGAGAGAATAGATTACAGGGAAAATTAGTGTGGGAATTAGATTGTCCTGAAGCCAGCATCGACTGAACGACTGAATAGGCAAAATAGCTTCTTTCTATATCAAAAGGGAATATGATAGATGTTCATTTCATAAAAGGAACAGCCATGTTTCTAATTCATAAAATGTTTAATTTGAACTCCTTCCACTCACTTCCCAATCAGAAAAAAATAGGTATGGGATAGGGATATAGGACTGTTGCAGGAAAGTGGTGCTGAGGTGAAAGATTAGCTCTGAACTATGATGGAGCAGGCATAAGAGACCAAATGACCTGTACTTACTTCTGCGTCTGATGTTCTTAAGCCCCATGTGGACGTTAACAATCCAAGGTCAATTCCACTACTTGTGACACTTGGGCCCTTTGCTGCAGCCAATCCTCAGCTTGCATTGGCTGTCCACTGTGTCTTCCCAAGCACAAAAGGATATCCAAGTCACCATCGCTTCCTTGTTCACTCATCAATTCTTCGTTTTAAAAGCCTGTATTAAAATTCCCCTGTGACATTTCTCTTCCAAAGTAAATAATTTCACGTCTCATAATTCTTGTCATTTCCATAGCTTCCCATTCTTTGACTCACCATGAAGACTCTAAGCTGAATGTTATCTGTGATATTTATGTTCTTTCTAAAATGAGACACCTAAAACATGTAGACAGAGTACCTATTTATGACCTTATTAGTTGCTTGTACAAGTTTATCTTCACTCTTGAGCTGTGTGCCATTAGTTTTAAAGTACATATCACAGACTTTGATTGTAACTTCATTCACCTGCCCCATATGTTTAGAGCTTTGTCATCTACACCCTTGCATCATTTTTTAAAATTCCTTGCCCATTTTCCTTTTTGTTAAATTCAGAACTGTATTAATTCACATTTCTCTATATCATGTTATGCATCCAGCTAAATGCCATTTTGATAACTTTTGCATATCTTCCTGAAAAATTTAGTGTTCTTCCTTATGTATACCAAGCCATCAACTTTTTTGTCCAAACATGGAATAAAGAGCTGAATTCCAGAGATGAGATGAGAGTGATTATCCTTGACAATAAGGCAGTGTTTGACCAAGTGTTACATAAAGGAACCCCAGTAAAAGGGTTGTCAATGGGCAGCAAGGGGAAACCATTCCAATCATTGGAATCATACCTCACGTAAAGGGAGATAATTGTGGTTGTTGGGGCCCATCCCAAGCACATTACTGCAAGAGTTCTTCTGAATAATACCATAGACCTAGTCACCTTCAGCTGCTTCATCAATGAGCTTACAGTGGGGATGTTCACCGATGATTGCACAATGTTCAATTTCATATGTAATTCTACAGCAAATAAAACAGTCCATGACTGCATGGAGCAAGATGCAGTCTGCATGGAGCAAGATGCAGTCAACATGAAGACATAAACTCTTAAGTGGTGGGTAATATACATGCAACAAAAGTGCCAGGCTATGACAGTCTCCAAAAACAGAGAATCAAACTACCGACCCTTGATATTCCATATATATCATCTGTGAGTCCTCTATCGTCAACATCCTTTAGGGTCACCATTGATTATAAACACCATGAGTAAAAGAGCAGGTCAGAGGCTGGGTATCTTGCAGCAAGTGACTCACTTCCTGATGCTCCAAAGCCTTTCCATCAAGTCAGGAATGTAATTCAATACTCCCCACTGACCTGGATAACATTCAAGAAGCGTGAGAACATCCAAGACAAAGAAGCCTACTTGACTAGTACCCATCCACCATCCTAAATGCTCATTCCCTCCATACAGTGAATGTAGTGGGTGCCTTCAACAAAATACACAGCTGCTACTTGCTCAGGCTACTCTTAACAACTTCTCCCAAACCTACGATTTTCATCACCCCAAGGTGGACAAGGGCTTCAGATATATGGGAACACCACCAACTGCAGGTTCCTCTCCAAGTTGAACTCAATCCTGACTTGAAAATAAATCACTTATTGTTATTGGGTCTGAATGTTTGAACTTCCTACCCAACAGCACTACTGTATACCTTTACCAGGACTGCAGCAGTTTAAGAAGGCAACTCACCACCACCTTCTCATTGGCAATTAGGGAAGTGTAATTAATGCTGGCCTTGCCAAAAATGGCCAGTATCTGAAAATAAATAAATTGATAGATAGGTAGACAGATAGATAGAAAGATAGATAGATACACCAAGGTATGGAAGGCTACAGACTGAGTACTGGTGAATAGTGGGCACAGACATCATGTGCTGAAGGACCTGTTTCTGTGCTGAAGGACCTGCTTCTGTGCTGAAGGACCTGCTTCTGTGCTGTATGACTCCATGACTCTATGATAAGCTCTAAGGAGATGCAGGGCCACAGGTGGAACAGAGTCTATTTTTGTCACTGACAAACATTTCATTGAGCAAAATCAATTCATTTTCTATTTCCTTATTTGTGGTTCTCTACTCTCTATAAATAGCAGCTCATCCAAAACTCTATTACCCCTATCCTAACTGATTACATGTCCTGTTCATCCACAAAGCTGTTTGTGTTGTTCCTCACTCTGCTTCTTTAAAGCCCTTCCTAAAACTACCTCCATAACCAAACTTTGAGCCACTTCTCCTCCTTTCATCTGCCAATCGTTTTTCAGGTTTTCCTGCAAAGGATTTTTAAAGTCACTATTTGCTGTAAAATGGACCATTATTTATTGTACACGGTTTAAGTCTTTGACCACCCTTCTGAGGGTGTTGATATATTTATCACAGTTTTGCACATTTTATAGGATATGTGGATCTTTTGGGGAATGGTAATCATCATCCTACAGCTGATGAAACAGATTTTATGACAAAAACATCCCTAGGTGTAAGATTATTTGTATAGAGTAATGCATTCAATTTCAGAAATTATATTTGTAACTTTAACCTGTTATCCACAGAAACACTTGTCAAAGCACAAGTCAAGCATCTCGCTCCAATTCATTTACGTAAATAACTTTACATAATTAAAACTGATAAATCACTGGTGCCTAGAAACTAAATGGTACCTGTTTAGGAACCTTAATGAGTGATGTGCTGTGGGCCACCAGAAGTTACGTTCAATGGCCTGCTAGAGCAAAGTTCAATAAACCATGAAGGCCAGGGTTTTCTAACAAGTTTGACATGATCGAAGGCCTTTCGTTCAATAACATCCAGGGCAAAGCAGCCCAAATCTGAGTCTGGCTCTAGGTTACAGATAAGTGGAGGGGTAAGGGGCTGCCAGAGATTGGTGCTGAGAACCCACCATCAACCTCCTAGGGGTCACCACTGACCTGAAATTCAACGGGAACAGCTACATAAATACCATGGCTACAAGAGCAGCTCAAAGGCTGAGGATCCTGCAGTGAGAGACTCACCTACTGACACCTCAAATAATTTCCACCAAATACAAGACATGTCAGGATCATAAAAGGATACTCTCTATTTGCCTGGATGAGTGCAGTGCTCAACTCTCAAGAAGCATGGCATTACCAAGGACAAAGCCACTCACTTGATTGCCACCCCATCAACCACCATTATCATTAATTCCCTCCACCACAGGCAGTGTTTACCATCCGGAAAATGTACTACAGTTATTCACCTTGGCTATTTCAACAGCACCTTCCAAATTCTCAACCTCTTTCACCAAGAAGGACAAAGGCAGCCGACATGTGGGAAAACCACCACTGGTAAGTTCACGCATTATCCTGGCCTAGAAATATATCAGCAGTCCTTCATTGTCACTGGGTCTAAACCCTAGGATCCGCAAAGAGTAACATACCAGAAAGCTTGCAGAGATTCAAGAAAGTTGCAGACCAAGACTTTCTTCAGGGCAATTGAGGATGAGCAATAAATACTGGCCTTGTCTGATAAAGGAATAAAATAAAAAAGGATTAGTGGTTCAGAAGAGGGATTTTTGTGTACCACGAGGGAGAAAGTGCAAAGTAAATTACGCAAAGAAATCCTACCTGAGCACCAGACTTGACAATCTAGGACCTCCTCAGGCTGGTCTTCTTTAAGTAATGCTGAAGCAGAATGAGCGTGACTCCATCAACTCTCAGGAAACTCAACACTTCACAAGTGGAGTGAAAGCCTGCTTGCCCATGAATTGGCCCACACAGTCCATGGGTCATGCATATGTCAGACCGTTCACCACACCAATCAATACATCCAGGCTGGTAGTTCAGTTCATTAGCTTCTGGCTTTGGCAGACAGATGAGCAAGAATGTTGAAAAGTGGTTTTCATGAGGTTTGAGGTAACATCTTTGGGCTTGTTTGATATAACTGACACAATTAGGTCAATCCTTGATGATCTCTGAGGATCTGGTATCATCTTGCTATTCTCCACAACTCATTGTGCAGTCAGAACAAGGATGTGGAGGCTTCATTCTGCCATGTTAATGATGAACCTTCCAGCTAATCCTTTAGGACCACAACTATCTTCAGCATCAAGTGCAAGAAATGTCAGCCCACACACCCACAAGTAGTGGTAGTGGCTAAAACATCATTTTAGCATTAACTAAACCTAAGGCAAGACTGATCATGGTCTCTAGAAACTCACCAGGATTGTCCCTGGTCCTTGGATAGCACCTTGCTCTCACCAAGACTGTCACAGAAACACACTTTTGGTAGTGAGTAGGATGTATAGAGGAAGGTACAAGGTATACAAACTAAGATATAAATGCATAATTTAAAACTTTGTAATATAATGAGTATTATAAAAAGATTCTTTCTCTGATTTGCACGAGAGAATTTTGGAGGACAAATTTTGGAGGGACCAGCCACTTCCTCCCATTCATGGATAATCAGTGAGAATTTTTTTTATGCTGATTTAACAATCCTGTTCCCTTAAAGGTAAAGCTCTTCTAACTTACCACAATGGAACCTACAAACCCTCATAGGAAGAAAGTATGTCCTAGTTAGTCTTCCCTTCCATTGGTGTAGTTGTTCTGTCAGCCTCACCCATTTCCTCTTCCACTCACTCTATGATACCACCTATGAGAATGGTATCATATGAGAATGAGAACATGAGAATGGCCAAAGTGCGTACAATGGAAAGTGCTCCTTCATAGAAGTGTAAACAAAAATTCCCCTGTTGCAAGCATTATCGGAAGCATGCAAAATCCCATGTTAATTGATCATCTTGGACAAGATTTATTTTTCTCTAATCCCTTCAGTCTGAACTGATGTTTCAAATAAAGTTCATGAACATTCAAAGTCTACAAACTCAACTACTTCCTAATTTGACAAGAAAACACTACATAACCACCTTAACTGCAAGCTTTAGTCAGATGCAATTCTAGTGCAGATGGAATTTCTGGGACTGGAGCTCACATGATTTTAAAATTGATGATTATGTGCCACTTTAAGGTCTGGAATATTAAGTCCTAATTGCCAATTCCACCAGAATTTAGGAAGGATGCAGCTCTGGTTTATCTGGCTGAGTTGCAAATTCCTAGTCCCCCCATGTCTATGCCAAAATCAAATAATGGTGATGTTTTTCTTGAAATATAGACATGCTCTTTAATTCTTGACAACTCGAAACATAATCCATTAGGAATTTTAAGCTTAAACACAGATATCTTGGGATATTACATTTCAATTAATAGAAGCTCTGCTGTCAAGCAATTTCTTTTCCACAAAGGAAATATCATATTGAAGTATAATTTGAATCTAACTAAATTGCTTTTGCTCAGAGCAAGAAAATGCTGTCTCAGACCTGCAGTTTAACATGCAGTTCGTGCATTAACTAAAATTAATTGTTCATTTGTTACAATCTCAGGTGACTGCAATAGATATATCTCTGTTACTTAGACATCAGAAATATGTTTACCTCAGTTAATGGGCAACATGTCTGGCTCCACTGTTATCTATTAGAAAGCAATTAATCTATGCACCTTTCTAGTATCCTCCAGTGACTGTTCATCACAAAGTATCACAAGATTAACATTTTGGCCGCCGTGAACAGAGCAAGAAATTCAACAGTTATCTCGTGTGGCCATACAAATAACTACAATTCAGCAATTTAATTATGATTACTGATAAAGCATGAAAACTTACAATTTTAGTAACAATTCAAATATATGTTTTAAGAATACTATTTTTGACCAAATTGAACTCGACATATCATTTCAGATTTGGTAAAATGTAACATTTGCTTTCAGAAAAGTAAGAAGTAAAAGAAATTAAAGTGAATTGAAACTAAATCAATGAAAAGGAAATTTGTCAAACCCTTTGCCTCTTATGATAATTTTGTTTTTTGCTTTTTTTATCAGCTCTATATCAGTGATTCCTTCATAGAATTAGACTCATGATGTATTATCACAGAACAGTAGATTTAAACATTCCCAACACATTCTTTGCAACTTATGCAGATTCTAATGGCATGACAGGAGTTCCAAAGGAACTCAACATCTTTTAGTTCTAGTTCCAGAGAAGCCAGTGAAAAAATATTCATAACATATTGCTCCAGAGAGAATGTTATCTGCAGAGTTTGAAGCTTTCATGCTCTGTGATAGCAAAAGCTTAATATACATTAATGGGATGGGAAGTTGGACAGAAATTGGGTAACATGGAAATCACAACATACAGTTGTGCAGTTTGTACATAAAGTTTGTGTCCCCACTTCAGTGTCAGAAGTGGACTGTGCATTCCGTGCCAAAATGCAGTGTACATCACACTGAGACACATCCACTGGATGTGACTTCTCTTCAGTGACCACCAAGAAATGAAGTTACGTAGTGCTGATTGTAGCCATTTCTGCACCTCTTAAAGGGCAAGGGCTCATTACTTCCAATCACTGCTGAGAACTCATTCCAAAGTATTTGGGGGTTGGGGGGGGTGGGATCAGGGGAGGAAGCTAACTGGAAAAGAAGGCATACTGATTTTCTAACAAAGGTTTGGAAGCCTTGGATGATGACATGGACTAGAGGAGAGAGGTCCAATCTTCACGGCATCCTGGGATGCATTTCAGGTTCATAATGAACTGGCCTTGGGAGAAAGTCACCGACTAGGATAACGTCAGGAGATTTGCACTTAAGATATGGATGCAATACCAGAAAGAAAACTGATTGATCCTACTCATGGAGCCAATGTCAGAGTAGACATCAATAATTCCCAATCTTCTCATTAGTCTCAGAAACTGGTCCAGGTTATATCTCACCATCATCCACCTAACAACAGTCTCCATCAGCTAACATTCATCTGCCCCTCCATAAACTCACACAAGCTTCGACCCATGTCAAGTAAGTTTTTCATTGTACCAGTGCATGCATGTACTTGTGCATATGACAATATACTCAATTTTGACTTTGACTTTGATCTCACAGATTCTACACCTTATGAGGAATATTACTGGGAAATATTGCAGCACATATTAATATGTTTTCACATCTTTTTCTATGGGAAGGTACACAATCACCACCAACAACTAGAATCTGGCAGGATGCAAACCCCATGTCCATTGGCTCAGGTGGAAAGAGTAGTTGCCACATGGCACAGAGAATGCAGGCATTGGCATTGCAGTGATCATTGAAATCAGCAGTTTCCTCACGTCTGATTTGTCTAATGGCCAAGAGCTCCTCCCTGGTGAAGGCACAGCTGCTGAGCAAGAAAAAAAAATACCATCATCTAATCTGACACTTCCAGCCACCAGCTGAGCTGCAGGCACTCTGCATGATACAGAAGGTGGTTTAGGCACAAGATCTGTACCTGATGAGTACCCATCATGAGTGGCCTGCAACCAGACCAAGGAGAATGGGAAGCCCACATGTCAGCTCTCCAGAGGATATTCAAGGTCACATATGTTCTACACCAGAGGACTCTGATACAAATTTTGATGAGGACAGCCTGCAGACTAAAGTGGATGGGCACCCACATTAAGATGCTTAAAGCATTGGTAGATCTCCCTGAAATGCTGTCTGAAATGTCAAGGAGCATGGGTGACTCCAGTTGCTACCTTTCACAGAGCCTACAAACCACACTTTCCAACATGGATGGTGACTAGCTCATGTTCAACACTTGCAGACCCAACCATCATGCAACATTTGGTGGCTGAGATCTCATCTTTCATTGAAGTACAAGCAGAAACCATGCATTATATGCAGTGGAAGCTTTGGTTCCCATCATACAAACTGCCACAATGCAAGCATAACAAGTGCCATTGCAGTTCAGTATACCAGTGTTAAAAGGGGATTTAAGGGTCTCACAACACTCCATCAATCCATCCTCTAGCAGATAACTAGGATTAATAAAACACCAGCCAAGGTACTAGTAGTGAATTTACAGGCATGAATTGGCTGTATTTCTTTGATCTCGTGACTTTGTGATCTATTGCTTCAATTCTACTAGTACTCTTACTGATACTAAGGGTATACACAAGGACGACTTGTTCATGGAATCATTGATATTGTACAGCTCAGAAATTAACCTTTTCGGCCCACCTTGTCCATGCCAACTGCATTGGGCCAGAACCCACCATGCCTTTCCTATCTAAGTACTTGTCCAAGTGCCTTTTCAAGGTTTGTTGATGTTTGTATGTTTTCTTTCTTATCTTGATTCTATGTATATTGTTTGGAATGTTGATTACTATGATTAAATTGTGATCAAGTTAACAATAAGGTAATCAGTAATGGAAGGAAGGTAAGTTAGGGAGCAAGGAAATTTGTTTTTATTTCCATCCACTCATGAGGATAGGCCATCCTAGGCAATAGAGAAAAGGTAGTGTGAAGCCCTTTCTTGATCTGATTCATTGTTTCCATGAGCATATTCCAGGGCACAGGATGGTAGGAAGTGCCAGGATTTTGAGGGAGAGAAGAGTGAGGTGTTATATTTCCAAATGAGGATGGTCTGGTGCAAGCACATAATTGCTACCTTTATCCTTTTAGACACTAATTGTCATGAATTAGACCCAGTTTTCAGACTCTCTCCTTCCCTGTGTCATTCTGAAAATCTATCATGACAACCCATGAAGCATGGATTTCTTCAACAGAGGGGATCCTCTGCCTTCCATCAATTCATGATATAAATCTCTGGTCACAAAATATGTCACACAGCATTGGTATCTCACCTTCTTTAAAACTCTCCATCAGTGCAGGTTTGTGCATTTGCTTTTGGTTGAAACCAAACCAGTAAGTGATTGAGAAACACTTTGAAAAGCACAGACATTGACGTAGTTTGTAAAGGAATGGCAGGGATGTGTGGTCTTACTACTAATATTTACCATGTATCAATTAATGCTTTTGCAGTATGTTTGTGTTCTATCTGGCAGGGCTGGTGTTAAGTCAGCATTATACAAGCATTGCACCCACCAACTACCAACTCTGCAAATATTTGGCATGCACACATGATGTATGTGCTACTATGCTATCAGATTTGCCTAAACATGATAAAAAGAAGATCTGCTCACAATCCACGTCGAAAATTAGAAGCCAATCAACACCCACAGAACTGAAAGCAAAATAATTGACCATTGAAGTTGAATTTTGTTGGTGGGATCTTGTAGCCTGAAATTAAAAGATGGCATACAAAAGGTCATTTGTGAAATGCAAGTCACCTCTTGCCTTACAGATTCTTAGATTTCAAAAATCCACTATTAAAAAATTGTATGCTTCCATAGAAATTGGCAGCACGGTGCAAATTTTTTTGCATGGCCTTCTTAATTAATTATTATCGTATATTATGCTAATTAAGTAGAATTGTACTTGATCAATCAGGCATGTTTCGTGAATCATATTACACTGTCATGCTTAGTTCAGCTGGTAATGCATAATGAAAATAGAAATTGGTATATTTTAACCATTATGATAATGGGAATAACACAGTATTCAATCAACCCTCTTCAGTAACATGAAACATCTTATGAAAATACACTTTTGGTTACATTGCCAAAAGGATGTCTGTATTACATAAATTTGTAAATTGTTAGTTCTTTGTTGGATTGTTGTGATTGTTCATGCCACCAGTTGTCTGAGGTGGTTTGGGATCAAACAGTGGAGGTGAAAACCCAAAATCACTTCAGGGATAATAGATCCCATGTTGGATTGTAAAGAAAACAAACCTCAGGAAGAACTCAGTGGGTCAAACTGAGGGGGTAAGGGGGTGGTTGATGTTTTGGGTTAACACCCTGCATCAGTCCAAAACATCCACCATCCCTTTGCCCCCACAGGTACTGCTTGACCCATTGAGTTCTTTCAGCTCTAGATTTTTTGCTCTAGATTCCAGTATCTGTAGTTTCTTGTGGTTGTAATGTTTCTTTGGAAGAGTAAACAAAACTAGGCCAATTAACCATTATTCGTCTCAACTAACTCATTCTTTTAATTGTGCTGCACTTACAAAAATTGTTTCTGGCAGTATTGCCACAAATCAGCAAATCATCACTTTGCAAATTAAAAATGTAATCTCATTTTAACTAAACTGCATTTTAATTGGAGGGATGGGGATCTAGTCTTTAAAATGACTGATTTACAAAAATGAACGATCTTTCCCTTGTATCATAATTTTGTCCTCCATCTTCTCATGCAGGTGAATTGTTATCACTTGAAGTAGATTGATGTTGAAACCATGAATGAACTGCAGGAAAATCTATACATTGCCACCTGCTAACATGGAACTGATGAAAAGAACTCAATTTCTTGTTAAAGATATATGGAGGTCCTAAAAAGGAAGAGTACATTCATTTATATTTGACTGTGGTAGTTTTAATCCATTTGTCTGCCCCTAATCTAGAAGGAACAATGTATTAAAAATAAATGACTCTTAAAATATATGCAAAATCCCACCTAAGTATATCAATTTAGCAGAAGCAATACACAGTCCAATATATTTCGTATTTACTTCTGGCCTTAATCTTCTCCACAACCTTCATTCCAATAAGCTCGAATCATTCCAGATTTCGATCCAAACTGCACCTTCCCTGGGTGAAGTTCTAATTAGTCTCCAGTTTTTGATCAAACTAGAGTAAAGGGTAGTTTATTTGAAAATAAATGCATTTCAATGTGCATCATTCCTGAGGCGGTATCCCCCACCCCACCCCTTTAGCAAATCATTTGCTTTTGCTAATGGGTTTTCTGGACAACATTATATTTTATTAGTACCACTAACCTTCCTCTTCTGGGGTCAGGATATTGCATTGTTGTCAGGGCAATGATGTAAATTGGCATATTATTTAATCTCTAAGCAACACCATTGAAGAGTCACTTGAATATTTATATTTTAATGACTTTGGGAAAGATGGACAACACAAACATGAAAATCACGCTCAGTGCTTAACAGTTTTGTGCAAGATGTTTCTGTCAGTCAAATTATCTACTCATCCAACAGAATGTTAACAAAAAAAAATCATGGATTGTAGCCAGAGTCAGAAAAGCTGCCTGAGGCCTCAAAAAACAAATTCTTCAAATTCTTAATTTGTTTCAGGGTTTACATGGTATTCAATTGCAAATGTTAAAGTTCAGGAACAACTTTTAAATCACAGCATCCCTTTCAAAACCAGTTGAGTAAAACTGCAATGATCCATTATACAATTGTTCAGAAACCCACACGGTTTGGCATCTGGTTCACTGGATGCTGGTTCCCGCAGTCCCATTAACACACTGGGACCCTACTTCCCACACTCCCATAAACACCCTGGGGCCCCAGTTCCTGAACTCCTTTGATGCACACCAGAACCCCAGTTCCTGTGCTCCATTTATTCAGAATGGGGCTCCAGTTCTCCTATCCGTTTGCAAAATATCTGGTCTTCTTCAGCCATAGTTAAACTTAAGTAAGAGAGTGTACTTACAAATTTCCTTTAGTATAGAAGATTAAGAGATCATGGAAAATTTTAAGGAGGGTGGAAGATGTATCAGGAAAAAAATTAGCATTGTAGAGCATAATCAGCTGAAGAGCACAAATGATGGGCTTAAAGAGGACATATAGATGATTAGGGCAATGTAGAGAAAGAATTTTAATTGAGCCACAGGCGAATGAGAGTTGGTCACATCAAAGTCAGTTACAGGGGATGCTTTTTCAGTGACCCAAGGAATGAGTCCACTCAAATAGGCATCAGAGGGACTGTGATCTATTGATTCATTTTGGGATGCCGTTGACATCAGTTTAGACAAGTTGAAATCACCCTGTTATGATCAGAAATGTCAAATTTTTTGGCATGGTGGATAAAAGTACTGCAGCTGAGAATTGTAAACATTTGAGTAAGGATGGTTGCATCAAATGGCAAACCATGAGTTTGTAGTGTGTTAGCACATCACCAAGTATGTAGGCAGCCTATTGGATCATTGAAAAGTAATGCCAAAATAACAGAATACTCAATTTTCCTGAAAGCATATAACATTTGTCAGCTATTATGTTAGTGATGGGACTTGAACAATTACCATTGCACTCATTGTGGTGTTTTGCTTGGTGTCAGTGATTTCATTTCTTAATGGTTCTTGTTGCTTTCCAGCACATTACTGTCATGCTGCCTAATTTTCTGCTATGCACGAAGTCAGAGGAGGTTAGTTGTGAAGCTGCCAGCCTGAGTATTTGCTGTGAATTCTCACTTCATCCGTGCACAGTTACTGTGTGGTCAGGCAACGATAGCTTCCCTGAGCTGGGCAGTTACTGCACTGTACATTGTTTCTCTGCTTTGTTTCAGTGAGCACAGCTGCTTTTATCACAATAATTAGGCTTTTAATAGGTGTATAATAGACTCATGCTGGTGTTGGCAGCTAATATCACCATGATGGTGAAGTGATTTAGCACCCAAATAGAGAGTTTGGGCCAAGTCTAGACTTTGATGCCAGCTGCTAATTAACAAGTCCCCTATATCCACAGAGGGATTTTGGATGACTGCCTCTCCTCCACCACCCACCTCATCTCTTGCCAATCCAAAGGCTCTGAGGCAAATTGTAGAGCTCGAAATGACGTTGGTTAAATTAGCACAGACAAGCATGTAAAATTCTGACCTTGTATTTCTTGCTGGATAAGGTCAACAAGCCATTGGAAAGGGTAAGAGTATTGGCATTTTTAAAGACAAAGTCTTTTGTATATTAATATAAGCTGATATATAGGTTATGCTAAAACAGCACCAGGGAATGTCAAGAAATACAGATATTCCTCTGAGACAGGTCTTCTCCCACAAACAGTCTCACAGATTTTTTTCATATTTTCATTGGATTTCTCAGGATAAAGCTCAAAATTATGCACGATTTTTTTTATCCTCCCAAGGTGAGCAAAGATCAAAGATAGTAAGGTGAAGATGTTTCACTATCAATTTTTATGCTGTAATAAATTCCAGAAAGGAATGCTTTTATAGTTTTGGACAGTGGACATTGGATATGAAATTTACTACAAATGTTTATGTGAACACATGTCATCAGTATGAAGCGGAAATTTTTGACCTGTGTAATACCCTTGCAAATCCAGCTCCATTTGCATGATAGAATATCTGATTTTGGGAACAGTAGTTATAAAATGGGATCTGATATTTATTGGGTGGTGTGTAATTTCCAAGGCACAGAATTTTATCTCTATGTTTTTGCTTTTACAGGCTCTCCAACTTGGCTCATTGTCAGACACGAATACTCCAGACTACAGCCCAGGAGGAGGTAAGTTTCGCACTGCCATCAATCTTTGTGCAGTTTGCTAAACGGAAGAGGCACATTTTCTGTTTATTTTCTGTTTCCTGTTAGCCAGCCAATCTTCTATCTGTGCCAATCATGTACTTTCATTTTCCACAATAACTTTTGCTACTGCACCTTATCAAATACCTGCTGGAAATCTAAGAATAGTACATCCATTGGTTATCCATAGCGCATTGTAGATCTTCAAAGAAGACCAATAAATTCATCAAACATTATTTCTCTTTTGCAAAACCATGTTGACGGGCTAAATACCTGGATTTTCCACTCTTGCAGAACTTTCCCCAAATCCAGGGAATTCTGGAAATTTAGATCAACTGCTTCATCTATCTCACTGAACATTTATTTTAGAAACCTAGGATAGAGTCCATTAGGACTCAAAGACCTGTCAGCTGACAACACCAACAATTTGTTCAGCACCACTTCCCTAGTGGTTATAATTTTCCTGAGTTTCTTTCATCCTTCCCAATTTACAGCTATTTCTCAGATGTTACTTGTAACCTCCATAGTGAAGACCAACGCTAAGTACTATTTAATTTATCTCCCATCTCCAAATCTTCAATTATCAATTCTTCAGATTCACTTCCTATAGGACTATTACTCATTTGCTTAACTAGTTTTTTTTAAAGAAAGGATCTCTTACTAATTATTTTCATTTCTAGACAGCTTTGCCTTGTACTCTAACTTTTCATTATTAATATTCTGTATGTTTTTATACTAAGTCCAATCCTCTGACCCACTGTCAGTCTTTGCACAATTTTAGGATTCCCTTTAAGTTTATTATTATCTTTAAATTCTTTCATTAACCAAAGAAGGTGTTTGCTCCCTTTTTGTTATTTTTTTTTCTTTCTCAAGGGAATATACCTATTCTGCCATTCTGAAAGATCCCCTTAAATATCTACCAGTGCATCTTGATTGCCCAGCCTTTAACCTAATTGCTAGTTTAGTCACTTCATTTCACAGTATGCCAGGCAATAACAATCATGCCTAAGTCTGGATACAGCACTGTAAAGAGATAGTGACTGAATAATGAAAGTTCATGTAAAGGGAGTCAGCAGTGATTTACAGTTGTAAGTCACACACCACATGAGTCAGATTGTTGAAGACAGCTTCATTACAAGAGGACCATCTTTCATGTGCTTCAAATGGAACTTTCCAATCAGGGGAAGACTGATACAGGGACAGGGTTCATTTCCTATATTTTATTTTGCAAAGTGACTGTCTTCCAGTAGCATTGTCCTACAGTATGTCTTCACATATGAGTGATTTCATTTGCAGGTATTTATGAACATTATAATTTGTGACACTAAACAGCAATATTTCCCAACTATCCAGACCTTCAGATTCATTGTTTTTAAAGTGAAATTTCTCTTTATTTGATTCACACTACAAATAATTAAGCTTTAATTTTAGTATGGTATTTAACTTTTGAAGTGTTAAATTTATTGATGTACTCCTGTTTTTATTTTCTCCTTTTACATCTCCCATTGTTGAATCCTAATGCAACAATATACTTTCTTCAGCATAGAGAAAATAATGCTGTGTTCCTCTATGAGCATTAATTTTAGTATGAATAACTGACAAAATATATGCATTGTTATTTTTTTATTTCCCTTTACAGCAGTAGCTAAGAATGAACATAATGAGCTTGTTTCTTGTATTTATGCTCATCGTGAGCAAATTTAAAGGATACAATTGGAACATTAACTTGGTCAGATCATAAATATGGCTGAGGCAGTTGTTGACATAATTTTAATGCATCAAGCATGGAAGAGGTTATCAAATGAATACATGTATCAGTGCTGCATTAAGACAAACAGCACTGGCAAATAAACTTGCAAGTGGTGCTGGAAGTACAAAACATAAAAACAACAGAGTACAACAGAATAACAAGACCTAAAAGTTATCCATCAGCGGGGTATTGCAAGGTATAATTGGACACTGCTTGCTTCAGAAATATGGCAAAGGTATTTAAATCCCAGTCTCCTAAGCCGTACTTCTCTGAAACCAAGTTCCCAACTAATAGGAAAAATCATCCAGTCTCTCCTTCAGTTCTTACTCTACATGAAGTAGAAATGGAACCGGGGTAAGCCTCTCAGCCTCTCATGATTGCTCCATCATTCAGTAAGATCATGGATGACTGTTTAAGTCAGTGCCACTTCCCCCCACTAACTCTGTATCCCTTGATTACCTTAATATCCAAAAAAAAACTGTTGATCTTTGCCTTCAATGACTGAGATTCCACGCCTTTCTTGGACAGAGAACTTCAAAGATTCACTAACTTCTGGGTGAAAAAATATCTCCACATCTCACTCCTGAATGGCTGATTGTTTTTTTTGTAACTGTGACCCTTACCTTTACATCCCAGCCAAGGGGAATATCATCCTTACATCTACCTTGTCACGCATTATAAACTTTTGAATGTTTCAATGAGATCAACTTTCATTCTTTTAAACTCTTTGGAGAGTGTAGCTTCAGCCTGCTTAATCTCTCCTCATACAACCAGCCTGCCATCCCAGGGTCAATTCAGTGAACCATTGTTGCCCCCTTCCCTCAATCATAAATATATCCTTCCTTAGGGAGGGAGATCAGACATGTCACAACATCCCAGGTGTGGTCTCATCATGGCCCAGTGCAATTGCAGGAAGATATCTTTACCCTTTAAATTCAGATCTTCTTGCAATAAAGGCCAACATATCACCTGCCTCCTTAACTACTTGCTATACCTTTCATTGATTCATATACATGGAATCCCAGGTCCTCTAAATACCAAAGCATTTCAATGTCTCACCATTTAAAAAATACTCCATCTTTTTATCCCTTTTTACTAAAATGATACCTTTGTAGCGACTCACCGTCCGAGCAAGTGAACCGGCTCAGCGGTCGGGTCGCGCGTCGTCGGAGTGGCGAGACCCAAGATGGCGTTGGGCCTTCGTCTTCCCGAGTGACGGGGAGAACCCGTGCGCGGAAAAAGTTTGATGACGTAGCGCATATGTCATTTCCGTTTCCGGTGGGCGGGAACCGTTCCTCTTAAAAGGCCCGCACAAGGCGGGAAAATAAATCAGTTTTTGTTCTGCAGCCCACTGACTAGCGTCTTGCTTTCACATCGCGGTAGCAGCCGCTACACCTTTATGTTTTTTCCACATTATATTCTATCTTGTCTTTTCTCTTAGCCTCCCTATACCTCCCCGAAGACTCTCTGGATCCTCTTCATAATACACTGCCCCCAGACTTGACATCATCAGCAAACTTGGGTATATTACACTCAGTGCCCTCATCCAAATAATTGAGGTGTCTCAGGGATTAAAAGCAGCTGGGGTCCTATATCATTCCTTGAGACACCTCGACCCAAAAATGGCCCTTTTACTCTTACTCTGTTTTCGGTCCATTAACCTATCTTTGATTATTGCTAGTATGTTATCATGAACACTTCTAAAAAATTATTTGTGGTTTTTTATTGTCCATTTATTCTGTCACACAAACTCTCAATATGCTTGTGTTTTTTTTATTATCTTCTGTTCAGATTGTTCCCAGCACAATCAGTGCCTTCAAGGCATTAGGTAATGTATCAAAGTGTTAGATAGCAATAAACACACAAACATCTTACCAAATATTTATTGTGTATAAAGCCTCAAATTCTCAGTGACAACAAAAGTAATGACAAAGGTAAATGGAAAGGCCTGGATTTCTATTATGTTAGTGGTTTCTTCAGAAATGCTCTAGTAAGAACATTATAAATAGAAGTTGTTGAAAGAACTTAGAACTTGCCACTATTTCAATATGATCATACCTACCACAGGTTTATTTTCCTGCCCAATCCCCAGTTCTCTTAGTTCTTAATGTCCAAAGATCTATCAAACATAATTTAAAAATGCACAGCAACTGATCCATCCACAGCTTTCCAAAGATTCACAGCCCTCTGCATAAAATTACTTCTCCTCAACTCAGTCCCAAATAGTCACTTGTCCTGAGCCTCTTCCCCATATCACAACAAACTTTGTCAGAGGCCACACATAAAGACATGCCTGGGTGATCATCATCCACGGAGCCTGAATGTGAACTTTCAGCAACATTTAGCCAATCATTTTTGAAACTGAGTAATAGGGCTGCAAATTCAAAATGCTCCCCACCCCCCCTCCAGGCATTCAACAGTGGAGAGTCATAGCAATGCTGCCATCAAATGGCACTGTGACCAATTCACCTCACAGCCCTCCTCACAACATAAACAAAAACAGAAAATGCTGGAACAGGTCAGGCCACATCCGTGGGACGAGAAACAGAGTCAATGTTTCAGGTCAGAGACCCTTCATCAGAATTGAAAAGCAGACGAAAGAAGCTCATTAAGCTGCAAGGAGTGTGGGTGAGAGGGATGTCTCTGATAGGGCAAAACTCAAGTAAGCATAGGGATAAGATGTAGGAAAGTTATCTGGTCAATGAATGAATGGGAGCAGTTAGAGGGTGAGAACATAGACAGAAGTATACAGATGAAAGAACATGGAACAAAAAGTGAGCTGCTGGAGGAACTCAGCAGGTCAGGCAGCATCTGTGGAGGGAAATGGAAAGTCAACATTATGGATCAAGACATTTCATCTGGACTGAGAATGTAGAGGGGAGATAGCCATTATAAAGAGGTGAGGGTGAGGGAAGCGCAAGAGCTGGCAAGCGATAGTTGGACCCAAGAGAGGAGGGGTTGATTATCAGATGCAGTCATGTGGGGGAGGGGAGGGTGGAGATAGCAACAGAGACTGAGTGCAGACAAAGGGCTGCAGATTATGGCATCTGATAAGAAAGGAAGGTGAAGATTGGAACCAGATAAGGGAGAGATGGTGGGGAGATGGGACCAGTGGGGGGAGATGCTCCTTCCACACATGCTGCCTGACATATTGAGTTCCTCCAGCAGCTCGTTTTTTTGCCCCAGATTCCAGCATTTGCAGTCTCTTATCTCTACAAAAGAATGTGGGAGTTGTAAAATGCGGAGCAGGAAGATGAACCCAGCAAGTAAGGCTGGGTATGTCCTCTACTCCCAGAGAGAGGAAAAAAATTCCCATTCACTCATTGACCAGATAACCTTGTTTACAGTTTATGCCCATGGTCACCCTAGTTTTACCCGATGAGAGACATCCCCTTCCTTCACCCTCCCTGCAGGTTTACTCACTTCTTTTGTCTCCTTTTCTGTTCTGATGAAGCATCTCCAAGCTGAAGCATTGACTCTGTTTCTCTACCCATAGATGGGACGTGACCTGCTAACTATCTCCAGCATTTTCTGTTTTTGTTTTAGATTTCCAGCATCTGCAGGTATTTTTTCATTTCCTCCATACAACATTATTTCTGCTACGTTTTGTTGTCATCAATAACGTATTCTTCCTTCTGATAAAGTATTCCTTATCTCATTCTGTGGATTCTTGTCTTTGAACTACTTACAAACCTGCAGTGTGATCATCCTTCAATATTCCAATACACACCAACCTCAAAATGCACATCTGCCCTCACCCCATCTGCCCCCCAACGTTACAGGGATAGGGTCCCATGTCCTCACCTACCACCCCTCCAGCCTCTGCATCCAACACATTATTCTCCACAACTTCAATCATCTCCAGCGGGACCCTACCACCAGGCACATCTTCCCCTTCCCTGCCTTCTACGCTTTCCCTTTTCCGCTCGTCCCTCCCCACCGATCCCCCTCCTGGTACTTATCCCTGCAACCATGCCAAGTGTCACACCTGCCCCTACACCTCCTCCCTCACCACCATTCAGGGCTTTAAACAGTGCTTCCAGGTGAGGCAGCGCTTCACATGTGAATCCATCAGTGTCATTTATTGCATCCGGTGCTCCTGGTGCAGCCTCCTCTACATCAGTGTGTCACGAGCACCTTCGCTCTGTCTGCTGCACCAGCCAGGATCTCCCGGTGGCCAGCCATTTTAATTCCACTTCCCATTCCCACACCGACATCTGTCCATGGCCTCCTCTACTGCCACTTTGAGGCCTGACGCAGGTCGAAGGAGCAACACCTCATATTCTGTCTTGATAGGCTCCAACCTGACAGTATCAACATTGATTTCTCTAACTTCCGGTAACCACTCTCCTCTGTTTTCTTTCCTCCCTACCCCCCCTTTGTTTTCCCTTTTCCTGTGGCCCCTTCACCCCTTCTCTTTCCTCTCCCCCGCCATTACAACCTGCCCACCTCCTTCCCTTTATTCCATGGTCTACTGTCCTCTCCTATCAGATTCCTTCTTCTTCACTCCTTTGCCCCTTCCACCTATCACCTCCCAGCTTATCATATCATTCCCTTTTACCCCTCCCCTCCGCCACCTACCTACCTTCCTCCTTTCACCGGGACTCACCTATCACCTGCCAGCTCGTGGTCCTCCCCCTCCCTCTACCCTTTTATTCTGACTTCTGCCCTCTTCCTTTCCAGTCCTGGTGAAGGGTCTCAGCCCGAATGTTGACTGTTCATTTCCCTCCATAGATGCTGCCTGACCTGCTGAGTTCCTCCAGCATTTTGTGTGTGTTGCTCAAAATGCCCAATGCTCACAGTTGTACTACCATGAAATGGCACCAGATGGGGCTATATTGCTTACATTGTGCCTTTTATGTTTATGAGTATTCTGATTTCAGCATTCAACACGATGAAGCCCATTCTTGTCATGTTCCAATAAACCCACACAAATTCACATGCATCAGTGTCCATACAACTTAAACTACCATTTAGCATAAACTGCTATGCTTTCAGCATGAAATTTCAACGGTTTTCCAGTCCAACAATGTGTATACAAATGTGCTCCAGCATAAAGTCCAGAAGATGTTACATTTGGCAAATAGTTCTTCCACATCAAGTCATCACTAGCTCTTGTTCATTATAGCCTGACTGAGCTCCATAGTTCTTGTTCTGTAGTAGGGGTTGCAATGCATCCTCTGTTAGCTCATTATCGGCTACAGAACTCTACCTCTTCCACAGTCATCCACAGATGTTGAACCCCTTGTTCCTGTGGAATGTGGCTTTTCATTGAACTCCACCTCATAGGATTGAGGTTGTGAAAGCTCTCTGATGCCTATAGCTTTCCATCATCTTTATAGATGGTGACATGGATGAATTCTTGCCACATGACCTGGTTTAAAGGATGACAGGTTCCTCGTGGTCCTATTGTGTTAAGAGCTTGCTTTTCCTTCTCTCTTTTTCTTGGTATGCTTGGTCCAGTTGAAATTTTAGGCTTCGGTAAATGTGCTGCTCCTATTACCTTGCCTGAATATATCTACACAAACAACATTTTCATTTGAAACCTACTGTTGCATTCATTCCTGGCCAGTATAGTGATTCATGTACTCTTCAAACAATCTTTATCTCTCAGATGTGATGAGTGCATGCACTCTCATACTTTTTACTCACATTTTGGTACCGACAATCTTTTCCTTGGAAGTACCGAGCTCATCTTGAACATAACAGTCTGGAGCAAGGCGATACGGGAGCTCCTGCTGCTTCTCTGGACATCCTGATTACAACAGCATGTGATTCTTGCAGTGTTTGTATCTAGCAATGGGCAGAACCTTCAGCATATCAATTGGTCCAATTCCATGTGTCTACAATCTGTCCTTCCTGCAGAAACATATGCTTAGCTTTTGTGTCTGTGATGTACTGCCTGGATAAGAAACAATCTATGTTTCATATGCCTGTAAGCACAGGCTCTGTCATTGTATTCCCTATGAGGTTTGTTGGAGATGGTTCATTAAATTAAATTCAATGGGTTTGTGATCAGACTGAATATACAGATCACCTATTTGTGTTCTGATGTATCTTCACAAGTCTAAATGTCACAGGCAATAGTTCTTTTCATTTTGACAATTTCATACTTTAACATCTTACAGAGCTCTGATGGAAACATTATTGGTTGGTCAATTGTCGATGGTTGCTATGAAACCTTTTTGTAAGACATCTGCATGTATTGTGAGCACTTTACAATCATCAAAGTAGCATAGAACTGACTCTGCTCTGACCACTGTTAGACAGCTTGCTTCTGAATGTCCATCCTGCACCATTCAGCATCTTTCCCCGTCAGTTGTCTCAATGGTTCACAGACCCTCAGATGGAGGCAGGAATTTGCTTAAGTAGTTGATAGATGCGAGGAAATACTGGATCTTGGCAACATGCCATAAGCTTGGCATTTCCATCACTCCCTTCACCTTTGCTGGATTTCACTGGAGACCCTTGACACTTGAAGAAAAACTTCTTCAATTTGAACTTTAGTTCCTGCAACGAAAACAGAAAATGCTGGTAACACCCAGCAGATCGTACAGCATCTACGGAGAGAGAAACAGTTAATGTTTCGGGTCCAAGATCCTTCACTGGACCCAAGAAAGAGAAGTAGAGAAAGTGGAGGAGGGATGGCTAGAATAAAGGAAATATCTCTAATAGTTTGAAACTAGATGACTTAGTGTTGAAAGAGAAACAGTTAACATTTCAGGTCTGGGCCCTTCATCAGAGCTGAGCATGTCACAGCCTTCACGACTCCATTTCGAATTCACCAACTTTATGTAACTCACTCTTTCTTTGTATATCAGAAGTAGTTATTCTTACCTGTCATTATTTTGGCTCAGTTTTTCCTTTTTGTTCTCATAATCTGTCCTGCTGGGTACATTCCACAACTTTAGCAATACTTTACACAGAAGGAGAAGCTTAATCTAATCTAAACTGCCACATTAAGTCACCTGATGTCACCCTATCAGGAATCTACTCATCCCTCCATCACATTCTTTGCAACCTAAAATTTACGTTTTCTCTCTCTCTCTCTCTCTCTCAGTTCTGATGAAGGGTCCTGGATCTGAAATGTCAGCAGACTGTTCCTCTACAAAGACAAGAATATTGTATGCCACAGCCTTTGCATAAGTAAGTTCTTCAAGCATGTGATCTAGCCTTCAATCAAACACTTCAGATAGTGTGCTGATCCTAAAAGGCATCCCCAACTTCTGATATCATCTAAAAAGTGTGCTGAAGATCATTAGAAATGAAGCCCCACTGTTGAGCTCTACAGAACTAAGTCCATTCTTGTCATCCAGCACAATGAGGATTTTTTGTTCTGGTCAGATGTAGCAAGATATCTTTGACCATCTTCATCAGATATTGGTTCTTCTTCAGTGCCTTATTCATATAATGTAGTTCCAAGCAGACCATCATCTTATAAGACCATATGATGATAAGATATAGGGGCAGAGTTAGGCCATTTGGACCATCGAGTCTGGTCTGCCATTTAATCATGGTTGATTATTTCTTCAACCCATTCTCCTGCCTTCTCCCTGTAACCCTTAACCCCCTTACCAATCGAGAACCTATCAATCTCTGCCTTAAATACACCTGATGACTTGGCCTCCACAGCCCTCTGTGGCAATGAATTCCACAGATTCACCACCCATTGGCTGAAGAAATTCCTCCTCATCTCAGTTTTAAAGGGATGTCCCTTTATTCTGAGGCTGTGCCCTTGGATCCTGGACTCTCCTACTAATGGAAATACCTTCTCTATGTTCACTCTCCCCAGACCTTTCAGTATCTAGCAGTGGGTTTCAATGAGGTCCACCCTCATTGTTTTGAACTCCATCAAGTACAGGCCCAGAGACATCAAACGCTCTTCATATGTTCACTCTTGGGATCTTGTCTGGATTATCTACATACACTTAGCCTGATACCCAAGGGTAGGAATTTCAATGGGTACAATGATCTCTGCCTCCATCAGTATTTCAAACTTAGCTTTCGGTTTCTCTCTGATGGCTAATAAAACATGTCTAAGAGAAAGTACTGCTGACTGCTTACTTTCATCTGGCAGTGGATGGTATTTTTTCTCTCGCTTTCCAGTTCATTTAAGCAGCTGCTTTTTGTTGAGCACAGAGCTTACATTTGCAGCAGGCTGTACTCTCATTAAGTTCTCTGTATCTGCAGTTCCGTTTGCTGATCTTCATGGCTACCAAGGATCGGAACACAAGTTTTCTTCAAGTGAGATGTAACAAATCTTTTTTTCATTTTTTCCATTCTTTGCATTTTTCATGTCAGATTACACTTGTCCAGTGATACTATATTTGACTTACCAAAGTGATACTTACTGCTGTACATTCTAAGCTCTTGTTTGTCCCTTCGTGCTTCGTAGCAAACTTAAGAACGATGCTGCATGTTCCATCACCATTTACCAAATGTCACACCTCTCTTCCTTTTATTTCCATAGTAGCAAACATCTGTCCTGGGTACTTGGCCTCCTCTACCATGTTCACTTGTTTTACTTTCTCTTTTCTTGGATTAATGTCATGACTTGCATGTTCTGATACTCTTCCTCAGACATCTTAAGCTTATCTAACTTTGTGAACTGGTTTTGACACATTGCTATAATTCTTCTCCTTGATACTCATCTTCCTCCAGTGGGGTGAACAGTGATTCAGCTTCTTGTATTTGTGGTTTTTCTTCTGATATGAGGTGGATATTTCTCCTTCATCCAGTCATGCTATTTACCAAATTATTTGCATACTTTAAACACTTCCTGTAGTACTCTTTGATTGGATGGGCAGAATTGTATTACCTCCCATTCAACTTTGGGCAGTTCTGAGGCCCTGCAATTTCTCAGGTCTAAGTCTATTTCTCTCAGCAGATGCTCCCTCATTTCTTCATCTTGAATTCTGCTTATGGATTGACAAGTTGTTCGGATCTTCAACATTACAATTTACAGCCAACAACTTCAAATCAATCTAGTATGTGTTGAACGTTCCTCTATTTACCTAACATCTTCTGAACAACTTGAATCCATTCACCACCTCATTGCGAAGAGAGCTACAGTAATTCTCAAGGGCTTTGAGGCCATTATTAATAGGCTTGCTTATTTGCTGGCATTGTTTGCCTTGGTGACATCTGGACAAAGCAGCATTTTTACTTTCATTTTCTCTTCTCTATTAGCCATTTCCAGCTCAATGAAGAGAGAACGATCCCTCCTTCTATTGTTTCTACTCATTTGGCAAGTCTCTGCCCTGCTTCATCAGATGAATTATCCAACATGCAGATCAATGGTGCAACATTCCAATGGAAGAAGAGCAAGTTTTGACACTTCTGGTCATCGAGCCACATATATATCATGCACTATGTTGTAGGGTTTTATTTGTCTTGTCTTCAGTCAGATGACTGTCAGCAGATGAATCCAAAATCTATTCCTGTTTCTGGCCTCGTCTAACATATCTGTATCCTAAATTGATCTATGCACCCTTTCCCAACAAGGGTTCTATGCAAACCGACACTTAAAATCAATATAAAATGCTCACACCACCTTCTGACACCATATCGTGTTATGTTATCTCCATCACGTAGGTTTACTTAAATAATGCACTGTTTCTAAATTCCTTGAGCTCCTGTTAAGTTATGATATAATATTTATTTTTGAGCTACTCACATGACTGCAATCTGGCTTACCTCTGACCCCAGAGGTATTTGGTGCTTCCAGTTGTTATATTAAAATGAGATGGCCATAGTTTATTTTCCCCAGGATTGAAAAGTGGAATACTGGAGGGCATGCATTAAGGTGGTAGAGGGTAAGTTCAAAGGAGATGTGAGGAGCAAGTATTTTTTACACAGGGAGTGGTGGGTGCCTGGAATGCACTGCCAAGGGTGGTAGTGGAGGCAAATACAATAGAGGCATTTAAATATGGGCATTCTATAAGCAAAAGGGATTCGTTTAATTAGGCATTTAATTACCAGTTTAATTAGTTTGGCACAACACTGTGGGCTGAAGAGCCTGGTCCTGTGCTGTACTGTTTTATGTTCTATGTTCTAGATAGCACAACAACTCTTCTAACTTCCATCTCAATAATTTAAGTAATCATTAAACGATAATTAGATTTACACTGCTATGTAAGTTGTCTACAAACTCATACCTTTACCTTGGGGTCACTTCAATTTATTGTTTATACTGTCCTTCATTCAGGCAAAATCTGCTATAAACTGCAATATGCTTTGACCCTTTTCAAAAGCCTTTCAGAATTTTTATACTTGTGACAAAAAATATTTTTGCCAGAATTATTTTATTGATGTGAATTCTCGGTACAATAACAGAATGCTCAAGGTTAATTGTGGTTTAAATTGTGTTTTATCTTGAGGTGCAGAAGATTAATATTTCACTGAGGCAGGTGAAGGTCAATTAATATGCCTCTGGATCTTGGTTTCTGTCAACCTAAGATGGTTTCAATGCACTTCTGTCAACTGAACGCAAATTCAGTGGGTTGTTTCTGTTTTCCAGTAATTGAAAATAAAATAAACTAAAGATGCAGGGAACATGAAATGAAAACAGAAAGTGCTGGATAAACTCAGAAGGTTATGCAGCATTCTGTGGAGAGAGAAACAGAGCTAATATTTAAGGTTAATGGCCCATCGTCAGAACTCGAGAAAGAAAAACATATTATACATTGCAGAAAGAGGGAGGGGTGGAGGGAATAAACTAGATGTCTATGAATTGGTGGAGTCCAAGGTTTTCAAGGCTTTTCAGTGGTGTCTAGTTAACGGATGTATGAGGCATTTGGAGAGAGAACTGAGGTGTTGCTGTTGATAGATGCTGCCTGATTGTCTGGCTATTTCCAGAATTCTCTTTTGTTTCAGATTTCTAGCAACTGCTGTGTTCTGCCTTTCATAGTTACAGCATGTTCTTCTATTCTCTGTGTCTCACTAACTGCCCTCATTTATGCACTAACTAGGCGGCTCCAAGAGCATTTTGTCACCTGGATAAAGATGGCTGGTTGGATGAAGCATTAAGTTTGAACTATCACTGAAATTTCATACATGGGAAGAGATCTCCTATGTCCAACCATTCAATCCTTCAAGAAAAATTCAGTGCTTATGTGAATGGTACTACTTTAGTACTACTGTTTCACCTCTGAAGATAACTCACAACTTGTAGCCAAGAACAAAATCAGAATTTTTGATGAATTTGACTTTGTGGCATTGGTTCTGCACACAAAGGGAAAACCATATTCAGGACAATGCAACTTTCTTTGATGTGGTGATAACACAGATGATGATAAAGTTTATAAATTATGAATACTACCCAACGTTATACGATATTATTTCCATATCTGAGTTAAATAATTATTACATTGATAGCTATACCTTAGTCTCTCAAGTTCTTTATGACATTGAAGGAGGCCATTTGGCATTAAGTCTATGCCAGCTCTTGGAATTACCCCATCAATCTCATTCCCTTACTTATTTCCCTGTAAGCTATTTTCTCTCACATGTCTACATGCTCCCTTCAGTTCTCCTGCCACCCACCAAAACTGGGGGAAATTTAAAGTAACTAACTAAACTACCCACCAGTGCATCTTGGGACGTGGAAGAAACTGGAACGTCAGAGAGATCCCACACAATTACAGAGAGAATGTGCACAACTTCACACAGACAGCATCAAAGGTGAGGATTGAACCTGGGACACTGGAGTTTTGAAGCAGCAGCTCTACCAGCACTGTGTATATTTAAATTAATTTGAAGACAATTTGGATCATATGGCATTCATAATACTTTTTAATTGGTTACTATACCATGATTAGCATCCTCTATTTGATCCTTGGATTATGCTAACATTCTAGCAACATATTTATCAGATAATATTGTTGGTACACATAAAATCTTCAAAACTATTTAAGGAATAATTGTATCGTGGATTATATATCCACAAGTGCAATTCATTGGTTAGATATGGCATCTGATTTATGGACTTGATTGTTTCATTCCAGTTGGATAACATTGCTTTGAAGGAAGATTCAATCTCTGTACTGCTGATGTTTAGATATAAAAACAAACACAGCAAGCTCTTGATCAAAATTCTGATCAAACCCTCTTTGGTTTGACATATTACATTACAACATAAAACATAGAACATTACAGCACAGTACAGGCCCTTTGGCCCATAATGTTGTGCCAGCATTTTATCCTACTCCAAGATCTATCTAACCCTTCCTTCCCACATAGCCCTCCATTTTTCTATCATTTATGTGGCTGTCTAAGAGTCTCTTAAATGTCCCTAATGTATGTGCCTCCACAACCTCTGCCAGCAGTGTGTTCCATACACGCACCACTCTCTGTGTAAAAAACTTACCTCTGACATCCCCCCATAACAATATCCAGTCACCTTAAAATTACGCCCCCTCATGTTAGCCATTTTCGCCCTGGGAAAAAGTCTCTGACTGTCCACTCGATCTATGCGTCTTATCATCTTGTACACTTCTATCAAGTCACCTCTCATACTCCTTCACTCCAAAGAGAAAAGCCCTAACACACTCAACCTATCCTCATAAGACATGCTCTCCAATCAAGGCAGCATCCTGGTAGATCTCCTCTGCACCCTCTCTAAAGCTTTCACATCCTTCCTATAATGAGGTGACCAGAACTGAACACAATACTCCAAGTGTGGTCTCACCAGAGTTCCATAGAGCTGCAGCATTAACTCGTGGCTCTTGAGTTCAATACCCCAACTAATGAAGGTCAACACACCATACGCCTTCTTAAAAACCCTAACAACCTGCGTGGCAACCTTGAGGGATCTATGGACATGAACCCCAAGATCCCTCTGTTCCCCCACACTGCTGAGTCCTGCCATTAACCTGGTATTCTGCCTTGAAATTTGATCTTCCAAAACATATCACATCACACTGGCTTGAACTCCATCTGCCACTTTTCAGCCCAGCTCTCCATCCTATCAATGTCCTGTTGTAGCAACCTTCTACACTATCCACAACAACACCAACCTTTGTGTCATCTGCAAACTTACAAACCCACCCTTCCACATTCTCATCCAAGTCATTTATTAAAATCACAAATAGCAGGGGTTCCAGAACAGATTCCTGAGAAACACCTCTGGTTAACGACCTCTGGGCAGGATACTCTCCATCTACAACCACCCTCTATCTTCTATGGGTGAGCCAATTCTGAATCCACACAGCCAAGCTTCCCTGAATCCCATCCCTCCTAACTTTCTAAACGAGCCTTCCATGAGGAACTTTATCAAATGTCTTACTAAAATCCATGTACACCACATCTACTGCTCTACCTTCATCAATGTGCTTTGTCACATCCTCAAAGAATTCAATCAGGCTCGTGAGGCACGTTCTGCCCCTCACAAAGTCATTCTGACTGTCCCTAATCAGCCTATGCTTCTCCAAAAGCTCATAAATTCTGTCTGTAAGAATCTTGTCCAGTAATTTGCCCACCACTGAAATAAGACTCACTGGTCTGCAATTCCCAGGGTTATCCCTACTCCCTTTCTTAAACAAAGGAACAACATTTGCCACCCTCCAATCATCTGGCACTACTCCTGTGCCAGTGAGGATGCAAAGATCATTGCCAAAGATGCAACAATCTCTTCCCACATTGCCCGTAATAACCTTGGATATATCCCATCTGGCTCCGGTGACTTATCTATCCCAATATTTTTCAACAGTTCCAGCACATCCACTTTCTTCACGTTGACATGCCCTTGCGTATCAACCTGTTGTACACCATCCTCACAAACATCAAGATATCTCTCACTGGTGATCACTGAAGCAAAGTATTCATCAAGGACCTCCCCTACCTCTTCTGACTCCAGGCACATGTTTCCTCTTTTATCCCTGATCGGTTCTACCCTCACTCTAGCCACCTTCCTATTCTTCACATACGTGTAGAATGTCTTGGGGTTTTCCTTAATCCTACTTGCCAAGGCCTTCTCATGCCCCCTTCTAGCTCTCCAGAGTCCATTCTTAAGCTCCCTCCTGGCTACCTTGTAACTCTCCAGAGCCCTGTCTGATCCTTGCTTTCCAAACCTTAGGTAAGCTTCTTTCTTCCTCTTGACAAGGTATTCTATGTCTCATGTCAACCACCAGTTCCTTCACTCTATCATCGTTACCTTGCCTCAGTGGGACAAACCTATACAGAAGACCATGTAAGCACTCCCTAACCAACCTCCACATTTCCATTGTGCTCTTCCCCAGGAACATCTGTTCCCAATTTACCACAAAACCATAGAACCATAGAATAATACAGCACGATACAGGCCCTTCGGCCCACCATGTCGTGCCGACCTTTAAATCACGCCTAAGACTACCTAACCCCTTCCTCCCACATATCCCCCTATTTTAAATTCCTCCATATGCTTATCTAACAATCTCTTGAACTCGACCAACGTACCTGCCTCCACCACTACCCCAGGCAGGCATTCCATGCACCAACCACTCTCTGGATGAAAAACCTCCCTCTGATATCTCCCTTGAAATTCCCACCCATTACTTTAAAGCCATGCCCTCTTGTATTGAGCATTGGTGCCTTGGGAAAGAGGCACTGGTTGTCCACTCTATCTATTCCCCTTAATATTTTGTACACCTCTATCATGTCTCCCCTCATCCTCCTTCTCTCCAAAGAGTAAAGCCCTAGCTCCCTTAGTCTCTCCTCATAATCCATACTCTCCAAACCAGGCAGCATCCTGGTAAATCTCCTCTGCACCCTTTCCAACGCTCCACATCCTTCCTATAATGAGGCAACCAGAACTGGACACATTACTCAAAGTGTGGTCTAACCAGAGTTTTGTAGAGTTGCATCATTACCTCGCAGCTCTTAAACTCGATCCCACGAATTATGAAAACTAACATCCCAAGTTCCTGCCGAATAGCATCATAATTCCCCCTCCCCCAATTAAATACTTTCCCATATCATCTGCTCCTATCCCTCTCCAAGGTTATGGTAAAGGTCAAGGAGTTATGGTCACTATCACAAAAATGCTCTCCCACCGAGAGATCTGAAACCTGATCAGGCTCATTGCCTAGTTCCAGGTCCAGTATGGCCTCTCCTCTAGTCGGCCTGTCCACATACTGTGTCAGGAATCCTTCCTGTACACACCTAACAAACTCTGCCCCATCTATCCCCTTTACACTAAGGAGGTGCCAATCAATATTAGGGAAGTTGAAATCACCCATGACAACCACCCTGTTATTTTTGTACCTTTCCAAAATCTGCCTGCCGATCTGCTCCTCAGTGTCTCTGCTGCTACAGGGGTGTCTGTAGAATACCCCCAATAGAGTGATTGCTCCCTTCCTGCTTCTGACTTCCACCCACACTGACTCATTAGATGATCCCTCCAGGATGTTCTCCCTTTCTACAGCCGTGATACTGTCCTTGATCAGCAGAGCCACTCCCCCACCTCTTTTACCTCCATCCCTGTCCCTTTTGAACCATCTAAACCCCCAGAATATCCAGCAGTTATTCCTGCCCTTGTGACAGCCAAGTCTCTGTAATGGCCACAATGTTGTAGTTCAACGAACTTACCCACGCTCTAGGTTCATCACCCTTGTTCCTGATACTTTTCGCATTAAACACATTTCAGCCCATCCAACCGACTGCAACTTTGCCCTTTCAACTGCCTACCCTTCCTCAGTCTTTCTACACTCTGCATCTACTTGTACACTATGTGAACCAGCCTCTGACCTATCACTCCCGTTCCCATCCCCCTGCCAAACCAGTTTAAACCCTCCCCAACAGTTCTAGCAAACCTGCCCACAAGGATATTGGTCCCGCTCCAATTCAGGTGTAACCCATCCCTTTTGTACAGGTCGTACCTCCCCCAGAAGAGATCCCAATGATCAACAAATCTGAAACCCTGCCCCACACATCCACACATTCATCTACCAAATCAACCTATTCTTACCCTCACTGGCATGTGGCACAGGCAGCAATCCAGAGATTACTACCCTTGAGGTTCTGCTTTTCAGCTTCCTTCCTAGCTCTCTAAATTCCCTCTTCAGGACCTCATTCCTTTTCCTACCCATGTCATTGGTACTAATATGTACCATAACTTCGGCTGTTTGCCCTCCCCCTTCAGAATGCTGTGGATCCGATCTGAGGCATCCCTGACCCTGGCACCTGGGAGGCAACATACCATCCGGGAGTCTCTTTCACGTCCACAGAATCTCCTGTCTGCCCCCCTTACTATGGAATCCCCTATCACGACCGCTCTCCTCTTCTCACCCCTTCCATTCTGCGCCACACAACCAGGCTCAGTGCCAGAGACCTTGTCACTGCAGCTTTCCCCTGGTAGGTCATCCCTCCCAACAGTATCCAAATCTGTTGTTCAGGGGGACAGCCTCAGGGGTACTCTGCACTACCTGCCTATTCTCCTTCCTTCTCCTGACAGTCACTCAGCTACCTGCCTCCCGCAGCTTAGGAGTGACTACCTCCCTGTAGCTCTTATCTACGAACTCCTCATTCTCCCATAGGAGCCAAAGGTTGTCCAGCTGTAGCTCCAGTTCCCTAACATGGTCTGTGAGGAGCTGCAGCTGGATGCACCTCGTACAGATGTAGCTATCAGGGAGACTGGAGATCTCCCAGAACACCCACATCTCACAAGATGAATACACCAGTGGCCCTGGAGCCATTCTAACTACTCTAGCCTAGCATTAAAGGAAAAATCAGAGAAAGAAAGAAACTTACCAGAGACTTACCTTAGCCTCCGCCTCCTCTCGCCGAAGCCTCTTGAGCCAAAGCCTCACTCCCCCACTCTAACACTGGTCCTTCTTAGAGTATTTATTAACAAAGGGGAAGAGTAATTGTGTTCTGATGTAAGGTAACAATTTTTAATAGATAATGATCTCTATATAAACACAAGGATACAATCTGAAGATGTTGTGAAGCAAGTCATTATTAACTAAATTGTGATTCAGCAGAAAGGGAGGTTTCTAAACACCATGACACACCATATAGTCAAAATGAATGTGTAAGAATGTGGAAAAGTTATAACCCACAAAAGGGCACAAGTTCAAGTTAATGCTTACACCATACAAGTAAATAATTCCAATCTCATTGTCTTTCTCAGTCTCTCTGCAGACTTTGATATGGTGAATCTTGACACCTTCATCCAACACTTCTTCAATGTTGTGCACCTGGATGGGACTGATCAAATTCATATTCCATCCGGTTGCAACCAGAGAACCATCAGTAACAGTTTCTTTTCTTTTTATGCCTGCAAATTTATGTAAGGTATTCCCGAAGGATTTATCTTTGGTTCCCTCCCATTTCACATCTGCAACTTGTCAACACAGTGTTCAGAGCTGACTCCTGGTTTTACCTCACCACCTCCTCTCTTGATTCCCCATTCTCTCCAAGTTCTCAAACTGTGTGTCTGATATTGTTATAGGACAGACATTTCCTTTAATTAACCATTGCCCAGCAAAACTCCAGTCTCAATGCACCGACTCCATATACCTCCCAGGGAACTATCTGAAATTGAACCAGACTCTGCAATCTCAAGTGTCATATCTGGTCATTAGTTGAGTTTCAGATCTCACACTTAAGCCATCACCTGACCCCATCATTGCCTCAGCTCATGGGTTGCTGAAATTTTCATCCACGTTTCTTACAATGAACTTTTACAGCCTCTTCCATTCTACTATATGAAAATGTGAGAATATCCAACACTCCGTTCCCCCTGTTCTAACTGGCAGAAAGTCCTCTCCACCTGTCACCTCTTGATTTGCTAACCTGAAATAGCTTCCAGCAAAGCAATACCTCAATGTTGACATGGAGTCTTTGATCTGAAACATTAACTCCCTTTCTCTTTCTTTTACAGATGGTACCAGACCTGCTCAGTGTTTCCAGCATTTTCTAGTTTTATCTCTGTTGTAAATTTCCTAGACTTGCTTTCAAATTTTTCTACAACCTCATCCTTCCCTCCATCTGTAATTCCTCCAGGCCTCTAAGCCACTGAAATATCTGATCGCCAATTCTGGACTCCTGTGCATCTCTGAATTTAATGGCTTTGCTTTCCTTGGTCATGCCTTTGGCTGCCAAGGTTCTATGTTCTGAAATTCCCTGCCAAAACCCCATTAACTTGCTACCTTTCTTTCCTCTTCCAAGATGCTCTTTAAGACTTATCTGTTTGGCTTTCTCTTTATGTGGATTGTGGTCACTTTGTTTTGTTTTTGTTTTGTGATGCTCCTGTGAAAATTCCTGGGATTCTGTTGCTTATTTAAAGGCACAACATAAATGGAGTCTTGTTGTTATTGAATTTTTCGAAGAAGACATGACCTAGCTTTGTAAATGAAACAAGCAATGCTATGATTTGTAGCCCATGAGAACAAATCTCTGGGGTATTTGTTCACATTCAGATGCCTTTTCCTTGAATTATCAATATCATATTATGTGAGAAAACCCTGTTTTGTATGCATGATGACCAGAGTGTCAAATCATCCCAGTTGTGATACATGGCTGCTATGGTGAAGAAAATTGTTGATGGATACTGACATGTATTTTGCATGTTATTATTTTTACTGCAATACTTAAAAAGCTGCACTACTCAGGTTGATGGCAGATTAAAGTATCCCCTGACCACACTGTGTAACCCCACCACCTGGTGGCCACAAACATAAACTGCAAATCAGAGACCCCAATGTAAATCCAGACTGCTGCAGTTAGGTCTTGGAAGCAAAGGTTTAGTGGTACCCAAGGAAAAAAAATCATTCACAACATATTATCTTTGACTTCACGTGCTATTTCTGCTACTTCAGCACCATGCTCTCCTCCCTCACACATCTGCACAGGGCATGCAACGACCCACAAAGAAATTGCATAGAACAGAAAACTGCCAGTCTGCAATTGGTAGAATGGTCCGCAAGTAGGAAAAAAACTGTGCTGTCTGAAATTGCCTAACATTTCCATAGATTGTGCCACTATAACAGTTATGTTAGAGTTATTGAAAAGCTAAATACATATTTCATTACCAATAAAATGTTCCCTGTGTCTTTGTTGCATTTTACATAAAACAAGGGATTATTACTTTAAGTATTTATCTAATGGCTTCTTCTGGCTGTGTGGATTGGATGAAAAAAGAACAGCAATAACACTGATTGACATGAGAATGTTATTGGGTAGCCTGACCATGTTATTAAAACAGATGAACCAAGTGGACATCCTCCTCCTTACCAATCTGTCACCCTTGTTGCTTTATTCTTGATATTTTTATCGCAAAATTGACTATAATTTCAATCCTGTTTTATTAAGGCAGAAGCTTCCACAGTATTTTCTGACTGGGATATAATAAGTCACCTTGAAGATATAATGTAGAATGGGGCAGGAAATAACTGCTGGGATGAAGGAAGGAGGTGTATGGAACATCTGTTACAGTGGGTTCCTACATAACCCAATGTTCAGGTCTGTCCCAACCAACAACAGAAATGCCAACCCTATAGGAATATGTGCATGACATAGCAATAATAAGTGATTTCATACATCCATATGGCATTCTTATTCCCCTCCTCATACTTCTAATGGCTTTATAAAATGCCTCTCCAGGTTGACTAGCATGACACAAAAACTGAAATGAATAACTGCATTACTCTATGTGATGTATTATTGACAGTTACTCTGCAATTATAAAAAAGAATAGATGATAATATGGTCTTTGCAAGTTACTGAGAACAGTCCCTACATCTTGCTTCCTCTGAAAAGGAAGCATGCTGGGAGTCAATTTTGCAGAACACGACCACAGTGTGGAGGTGAGATCTCTACAGACTAAGAGTTTGAAGAAACAGCTTAAAGAGAGACTATTTCCTAACTAATTCAGAAATGTAAACAGCTCAAAAATACTATATATTATTATCAGTGTTTTTGCACTTTCAAATCCCAGAAAATATTATTAACCTTTAGAATTTTAGAAAATACCCAGAGGTTTATATAAATATATTCATTCTTCCAGCTCTTTTAGGGCATTTTTGGGTTAAAGGAAAATAAATGACTTGCATTTTTATAACTGTTTTCACAGCCTAAAAAATACCTCATAGCACTGAATGCCAATGAAGTACTATGGAGAGTAATCACAGGTGTAAAGTGAGGACACATGACAGACAGTTTTCTCACAGTAAATTCCTTCTAAGAGAAATAAAATACATGGCTCAATATTCCTACATAAGAATATTGGTTTAATATTGAATATCTACCAGAACAGCCAAATTCCCTTTCCTTTGAATTAAATAAATAAGTCATTTGAAGAGGCAAAAAGGCAAGTGTTTCCATTATTTTTTCATTTTATATATATATATTTAAAATAAAAAAAATATATTTATTTCTGGAGGGAAAGAATTATATGCACAGAACTTAGGCTTGTAAGGAATCTTGGTTAAATCATACTCAGCACACTGTAAATTATTATGTTCTCCTTATTATAAATTGTTTATAAGGGTACTAGAGAAAATAAAATCATTAGAATGATACCAAAACTGAGAGTTTATACCCACTAGGAGAGATTAAACTGGCTTGTACCTTTCTCTTACTGGAGCAGAGAAGGTGACCTAATAATAGTCTTTAAAGATATGAAAATGATTGATAGATTAGGACTAGGATAAAGGTTTCTACTTGCAGGGGAGAGTAAAACTAAGAGTGTTATATGAAACTTAGTAATAAATTCAATTGGGAATTCAATTAGGAATTATTGGTATATGCTGGACTAAAGGAGTTTGAGATGGTAACTACCCAAATGGAACTGGATGGTATGAGGTCAATGCTTTAGTGATGCCTATACTTTCACATTCCCTTTTGCCTGTTATTTTCAAATGGACACCACAAAATGGTGTCTTAGATCTCAACAACCTCTTCCTGTAACTTGAGTGTAATGCCTTGTATTATACGGATATGACAGCATAGCAGTTATAATTCTAGTCTTGAATTCAAGAGGCCTGGACTAATAACCCAAGGTTTATAAATTAAAATCAAAGCAGGTCTGAAAATTTGATTTCAGTTTTTAAAAAGTTAGGAGAAAATTCTTGAGTTTGATAGGATCCTATTTCGACAATTCTGTGCACAATCCAGGTATCCATTCTGCTAAAAGGAACCAGGACTAAGGAACTTTATACAGCAGATGTAGAAGAATTTTACCAGAACTGAGAGATTACGACAAAGGCAAAAAAATTCACGTGAAATATAAAGAAATGTACAGACGAGGAGGGATAACTGGCCTGTTTATGTGCTGTACACACATTGTTGTAAAAATTCAACCGATTTATTATCATCTGATGGACAAAGGTTCATCCGGTTATATATGTTTATTTTATTCTTAGGGATCTGAGTGTCACAGGCAAAACCAGTACTTACTGCCAATCCCTAATTGCTCTTGAGAAGGTGGGAGTGAGCTGCCATATTGAACCACTGCAGAGCTGTGGGTGAAGTGCCTTCCACCATGCTGTTGGGGAGGGAGTTCCAGAATTTAAATCCAGTGACAATGGAGGATGTTATGCTACTTGGAGAGGAACTTTCAAGTGGTGGTATTCTCATATGCCTGCTGCCTTTATCATTCTTGGTGGCAGACGTTTGGAAAGTGCTGTCAAAGTAGCCTGAAAGAGTAACTGTTGTGCATTTTGTAGCAACACTATGACCACTCTGAAGACTTTGACCTCTTTGAAAACTTTTCACTACAAAGGACATCTCCCCTTTATAATAGAAGGAAGGTCATTGATGAGGCAGCTGAAGATGGTTGGGTGAACAACACTGCCTTGAAGACATATGTGACACTGAATCCATGTTTTGCAAGCCAGTCAGTTGAATCTAGCTGCTTTAAGAAATATTGATTGCACTGAATCCTGGGCATCACAACCGTCACCTTCTCAAAATAATTATGGATGAGCAATAAATGCCGACCTTGCCACTGAACGTTCAAATCCTGGGAATAAATATGAAAATAGCACTTACTTCCATATTCCAGGTTCCGTAAGCTGAAAAAGTGCACAGTGTCATTTGACTTTATTGCAAAGTAACAACCTTAAATTATCAAGACAGAACAATCACAACACAGAAGTTTTAATTTATAAAATACAAGGAAGAAGTAATTCTTAAAATAAAGATTATAATATTTCTGTGGACTTTCACTGCATAGTTCATGTGTTTCCTTCGGTGGTTTGTGTACCCAATCAAAAACAAAACAAAAGAGATGTTCGTCCTACATAATGATAACTACTTGTCACATACATATTGCATCATGCCAGTCCCACGTGTAATCTTTATTTCTTCCATATGCCTGTTGGGGGCAATTAAAGGAATTGCATCATGCAAAAATATGTACTTGAATGCTCATTTGTTTAAATATTTTGAGTTCATTAGGGATCATTTGTATCTGGTGCTAGTAACTTAACTCATAATCAATACCAGAAAATGTCTTTACAAATGAGGACAAGAAATTCAAAAAAAATTCCAATGGATTGTTTTAGAAATAAATTTCTGCTGTTACAATGGGAAATAAAGTGACCTAGAAGAAAACTTATGCCTAACTTTCTGGGTGCTATGATATCTTTGAGGTTAGTAAAATTATATTTTTACATCTGACTTGCTGATGTGCACCAGACACCATATTTATAAACTGGCTTCTACATATACACCAAACAAACATAGCAAGTATGCAGAACAGAGAGATCATCATGTTCATCAGGTTCCCATAGTGCTTCCTCCCCCCGCAGATTGATTCACAAAAAGAAACAAGAAATAGGAGACTTTCAAAATACTGTATGTCATGATTCAATAGCATTGCTTAGCTTAAATGAAAAAAATATGTCTGAGAGATGAGATGCTCTTTATTGCCTTTCTGGGTGAAGGTGGGAAGAGCTTAGGGAGCTGGTGGAAAAAGTAACTGAAAAATACAACACTTAAAATGCAGCTTAGCATAAGAGAAAAAATATTACATTAATATGAAATTTAACTGCTAAGATGTAACATGCTGATGCATGGCTGATGCATGGTGGGAGCTCATGCATATTTGGACTGCAGAATCTTTAGTCAGTTGAGCAAATGATTCTGTGGTGATTAAAGCGAATTGCAAGAGAAAGCTTTCTAAACCAAAATAAAAGATCTCAGATGCATGTAATGTACATTTTCGGGCTCCCTCCAATCCAAGGTGTCTTCATGTCTTTACAACACAAAGTGTTTTGAACTGAAAAATAGCAAATGCTGGGAAACTGGGGAAATTCTGGTCAAGTGGCATCTGTGGAACTTAAAAAGGGCTTTAGTTACTTTCATAGATAGTTTTACTGATATTTATATTTCCCCACAGTTCATCAAAAAAGCAATAATTTGGTGGGCAGTTAGCTTCCAAACTACAAATCATTCTATCTAGTTACTAAATAATGTCCTCAAATTTTATGATAGAATTAAAAAGGAGGTTGTCAGTTACTTCTTGCAATGGTGTAAATCATGATCTAACTTCTTATTTCAGCAGATACAGTGTTAAAAGCAAAAATCTAAAGCTGTTGTCTGATTTTTCTTGCTCCTCTAAAAGCTTTACTACACCAGTACCTCACCAGTGGACTTAGCATTATAATCCTGAAGGACATGATTTAGCTGGACATATCGATTAATTGGCAACAGAACACACCAAAGAGAGAAGAATAGTGCTAGTGCATTCAGGTATAAGGGACATTTTTTTAAAACCTTGTGTTTTTTTAATTACTGTTAAACACACCATTACTACAAATTCAATTTTTCAAATGCAGCACCTTATTCCTTCTGAATTTAACCATCAACATGGGTCTTAAAAATGTTTTAAAGTCTTTGTTATTTGCTTTTCATCTTTTATTTCTCTCTCACAATTCTACTTTGTTTTCCTGCTTTATTTTTGCTTTCTTTACATAATTTGACATTTAATTAAATATTTGATACTTGGACTACCGGGCTTAGAATCTGAAGGTGTCAGCATCAATTCTCCAACCTGGATTGTTTGAGGAAGCATTGTGTTTCTCGACATGATCACACATGCCACAGATGCCCTACAGAGAACACCAGCTGAGAATTGTGGTAAATTGCCACCTGATGTGTGTGTGGCAGTTTCAAGTGAAATAAATGATGAAAGGCGCTTCCTCGCCACTGATCACTAAATCCAAGCAAATGGCTTCATTGTCTGGATAATTAGAAAATCCCTCAGGATCAAGTGAAAAACATTGATTTCTATCATCTATGAAGCAAAAGATTAGAGAGATATGGATACTGGAGATATCGCCTAGTCTTTACAACTGAAGCTACCAGTGGCTCAAAAATGCACAGAAAATATTGGTTCAGAAAGTCAAAATAGACATCAAATGGGGTACACATTTGTTATTTTAATGGTATTACAGGAAGATTGGTTGAATTAATTGAACTAAATGAATCTAAGTATAATCTTTGCTTTGCATATTCACCAATCTATGGAAAAAATGATCAATGATTTAATTGGAACTTTATGCAGTGTTAACATTATGCACATTCAGAAAGATTGAAGAAAACAATTTTCCAATTTGGCTTTTATGCAGTTACATTTTTAGATTTAGCTGTTGTATGTGTGGGTGCAAAGACTGCTTAAAGGAGTTAAGCAGTATTAATATGAGTTACTTGGGGACCTAGAGGCAGAAAAATTAACATGGAGCACAAGAAAACAGCAGAGACTTTGAATAAATTTGATATGTCCATCATAAACTGAACTTTTTATGAAAATCAAAATAAACTGCAGACACTGCAATTCTGAAATTAAAAACAAAGAACAATGTTGGAAACACTCAGCAGTTCAGCCAACATCTGTGGAGGAAAAGAGTTAATGTTTTATGTCAAACACCCTTTGTCAGAACTAGGAAAGAAAGAAGTATGTTTTAAGTTGCAGAGAGGGTAGAGAAGGGACAAAGGGGAAACTCTCAAAAGATTAGGACAGGATTGCCATGGTCATAAGATGTTGATGAAGCCATTTGGTTGATAGGTTAATGAGGAAATTACAGAGAGACAAAATAAACACAGAGCAGAGCTGCAGGAAATGCCCAGCTGATCAGCATCAGAGGAAGGAGGAAATCTGAGTTAATGTTGCAGATGGAAAACCTACAGCAGAACTGTCTAGTTCTGAGACAAAAAAGTGAGTTACCTCATTGCATATGATATAACCTAGAAGGCTACAGTATGCCCAGAGGCTCTGTTCCTCATTCTTATGTTGGGCCTTATCATTAAAGTGCAGGAAGCCAGAGACAGATAGGTCTGCCTGGGAGCAGAACGAAAAAAAGTCCCTGGATTGTGGGAAGGGAAGAGATAAAAGGACAGGTACTGCATCTCCTGTGGCTGCAGGGGAATGTGCCGCGAGAAGAGGTGTGGATGGTGGAGATGGAAGAACAGACCAAGGAGGGATGAAGTTGATGATGTATCCTTTGGAATAGCAGAAAGGGAAAGAGTTGTGTGTGCGTGCGTGCGTGCGTGCGTGTGCATGAGTGCCTGCGTGTGTGTACGTGTGTGTGTGTGTGTGTGTGTGTGTGTGTGTGTGTGTGTGCGTGCGTGTGTGGGGGGGGGAGGGGTGGTGGTGGGGAGGTGGGGGTTGGAGATGTGTCTAATGGATAAATTTTGTTGATGGGTCCAGGCGTTTCTCCTTCCACATGTGCTGCCTGATCTGCAGAGTGTTTGCCTTTTTATGAAACCTTATTATGATCAGTATGTTTATCATTGTGTTAGGAGACTTTGTTCAACACTTTAGTCACATAGGCAGACCAAGATTGCTTTGGGATGAAACAACTATGATAGTCAATTAATCAATTGTAATAACTTTGAAAAAAATTACATGCAATGTATTTATGATTATATGATGACGGGACTGACAGTGTGGGACACCCTCATGGCTAAATGCTGAATCTATATATTAATAGATAGGGATGACTACATTCTTCAGAATATAAATGTGACCCAGTCTCTTAATCCAAAATCATGCTCCTTGAATGGACAACTTTGCTTCAGTTCAATAACTAAATGATAATTTCATTTGTCTGTAATTTCCTATCTTAGTCCAGGGGCATTATAAACTGGAAACAGTAAAACTCTGATTGTCTGGCACACTCAGGGCTTTGGTGGTGCTGGAATGGCAAATTTTCAGGATTATTGAATGTTATTCCCTATTAATACCTCAAAATATCTTTTGTCAGTGATAACCTCTTCACCCACTGAGTGGCTCAGTGGTGCAGCTGGCAGTGTTGCTGCCTCTCAGCTCCAGGATCTTGGGTTTCATCCTGACCTATGTTACTGTCAGTGTGGAGTTTGCACATTTTTGCTGTGACCACATGGGTTACCCCCGAATCCCAAAGACCCACTGGTAGGTTAGTTCCTGTCAATTGCCCCTTGTGTAGGTGGCAGGAGAATTGGTGGGGAGATGGTGGGTGTGTGAAAGGGAATAAATTACAAGAAAATAAGAGGAGGAATAGGATTGATAGGAATGCCCTGGTGGACTTGATGGGCCAACCAGCCTCTATTTATGTCCTGAGAAATATGTGTATGCCCTTACAGTCTTCAAAGATGCAATATAAGATCATTTCTTGACACAAATTACAACTTTTTGTATCCAAGATTAATTAAAAGTGATGTAAATTAAACTTCCTTCGACAAAGAGTTTAACTAGCCTAGAGTCATAGAGTCATAGAGCAATACAGCACAGACACAGGCCCTTCGGCCCAACCTGTCCATGCTGCCCACCCAGCTAGTCCCAACTTCCTGTGTTAAGTTATATCCCTCTAAGCCCCAGCCCTCCATGTACCTAACCAAGTGCTTCTTAAATGATGCCATTATACCTGCCTTAACCACTTCCTCTGGCAGCTCATTCCATATCCTCAGTACCTTCTGTGTGAAGAAGTTACCCCTCAGATCCCTTTTAAGTCTTTCCCCTCTCACCCTAAATCTATGCCCCCTAGTCTGGACTCCCCTAATCCTGGGGAAAAGACTGTTACCATCCACCTTATCTATGCCTCTCATAATTTTAAACATTTCTAGCCTGGCCAACCTCTCTGTATAACTCAGGCCCTCTAGTCTTGGCAACATCCTTGTAAATCTTTTCTGCACTCTTTCCAGTTTAACCACGTCTTTTCTATAACAAGGTGACCAAAACTGTACACAGTATTCCAAGTGCGGTCTCACCAACAACTTATACAACTGCAACATAATGTCCCAACTCCTGTACTCAATGCCCTGACTGATGAGGCCAGCATGCTAATTGCCTTTTTCGCCACTTTGTCTACCTGTGATGCAGCTTGCAACAATCTATGCACTTGTACTTCTAGGTGCCTCTGTTCTATTACACTTTCCAGTGTCCTGCCATTCATAGTATAAGTCCTACGCTGGTTTCACTTTCCAAAATGCATCACCTCACACTTACCTGCATTGAAATCCATTTGTCATTCCTTGGCCCACTTCCCTAACTGATCAAGACCCCCCTGTAATCCACGATAACCTTCTTCACTACAAACAACACCTCCACATTTCGTGTTATCCACAAACTTACTGATCAAGCCTTGTGCGTTCATATCCAAATCATTTATATAAATAACAAATAACAAAGGTTCCAACACTGACCCCTGGGGCACAACACTAGTCACCAGCCTCTTTTCCAAGAAACAACCTTCAACCACCACCCTCTGTTTCCTACCTCCAAGCCAATTTTGAATCCACCTAACTAGCTCTCCTTGGATTCCATGAGACCTAACCTTCCAGACCAGCCTACCATACGGGACCTTGTCGAAGACCTTGCTAAAGTCCAAATAGACAACATCCACTGCCCTGCCCTCATCTACATTTTTGGTTACCCCTTCAATAAACTCTAAAAGGTTCATCAAGCACAATTTTCCACGCACAAAGCCATGCTGACTCCTCTTAATCAGACTCTGTCTATCCAATGTTGTTGGATCCTGTCCCTCAGAATTCCCTCCAGTAACTTCCCCTCCACTGATGTCAGGCTGACTGGCCTGTAGTTCCCTGGCTTGTCCTTGTTACCCTTCTTAAACAACGGAACAACATTAGCCACCTTCCAGTCTTCAGGAACTTCACCAGTGGCTAATATGAAGCAAATATCTCCGCAAGGGCCTCCACAATTTCTCCTCTAGCCTCCCACAAGATATGACGATGCACTCAGTCAGGCCTGGGGATTTATCCACCTTAATGTGCTGTAAGACTGCCAATACCCCCTCCCTGATAATACAAATATCCTCCAAAACATCATCATGTATTTTCCTTATTTCTTGAGCAACTATGATTTTCCCCTCAGTAAACACAGAGGAGAAATATTCGTTAAAAAATCCCACCCATCTCCTGTGGCTCAAGACATAGGTGGCCCTGCTGATCTCTAAAGGAACCTACTCTCTCCCTGGCCACCCTTTTACTCTTAATATAGCTATAGAACCTCTTGGGATTCTCCTCAATCCTACCTGCTTGATCCATCTCATACCCTCTCTTTGCCCTCCTGATTTCTCTCCTAAAATTATTCTTAATCTTTTTATAGTCATCAAGGCATTCATTTGTCCCTGACCTCCTAAACACAATGTCTACTTCCTTCTTTTTCTTGACTAGAGTCTCAATATCTCTCGTGGGCCAAGATTCCCTGAACTTTCCAGGTTTACCCTTCACCCTAACAGGAACATGCTGCTCCTGGACTCTTGATTTCACACTTTTAAAAGCCTTCCTCTTGCTATCAAGCCAGGGACCCTAGCCTGTGGACCCGTCCTATCCTTTTCCATCACTATCTTAAAACTAATAGAATTATGATCACTACAGCCAAAGTACTCCCTGACTGCCACTTCCGTTACTTGCCCTGCCTTGTTCCCCAGAAGGAGGTCCAGTATTGCACTCTCCTGCACACCTGCTCCTCAAGTTCCCGCTGACTATTGGGGGGGGGGGTCTATAATACAGCCCCACTGAAGTGACCCTCCCATTCTTGTTTCTAAGTTCTACCCATATGGCCCCATTGGATGATCTCCCAAGAATGTCATCTCCTAGTATTGCTGTTATGTCCTCCCTTATCAAAAGGGCAACACCCCCTCCTCGCTTACCTGTAGCTCTGTCACACCTGAAACATCTGTATCCTGGAACATTGAGCTGCCAGTCCTGCCCTTCTCTCAGCCATGTTTCTGTTATGGCTGTCACATCCCAGTCCTCAGAGCCAATCCACACTCTGAGTTTGTCTGCTTTACCTGTTAAATTCCGTGCATTGAAATAAATGCAGTTTAACTGAGTATTCCATTCCCTCCCTTTACTGTACCCCTGGCTGTCTTGATTACTAAACTTGCTCTCACTTACTACTGCTTTGCCTGGTGACTTGCTCCTGCTCAGAGTCCCACCCCCCTGCCAATCTAGTATAAACCCTGCTGTGTAGCTCTTAGCGAATTTCCCTGCGAGGATATTGGTCCCTCTCTGGTTCAAGTGCAACCTGTCCCTCTACAGGTCTCTTCTACCCTAGAAGCGATCCCAATGGTCCAAGAACCGGATTCCCTGCCCCCTGCACCAGCTCCTCAGCCATGAATTCATCTGGCCTATCCTTCTATTTCTGACCTCGGTAGTACATGGCACCGGGAGTAATCTGGAGATCACGATCCTTGAGGTCCTGCTTCTGAACTTCTTACCTAACTCCCTCTACTCATTCTGCAGGACCTCATCCCTTGTTCCACCGATGTGATTTGTAAACTTAGTGAGTTATAATTAGTGTTGAACAACCTCTCTAAACGTGAAACAATTTTTATATTTATGGAGATTCCTCAGCTTTTAAACATCCCAAACATCATCCACACCTTGGTCACCAAAGGCCGATCGCACGAAACAGCAGAGGTAACCTGCGCTCCAACAGAGTGAAAGGTCGCATGCAAATCACAGCATTTGAAGCAGTGGATGCAGATAAGCGGGAGATCTCTGTTGGTCTACGGAAAGAGGTTGGGAGGTTGTTGAATATCTGACGCGAGTCCCGAATTCGAAGGAATCCGAGCGCACAGGCGAGGATCTGGCGGCACTCGGCGCATTCACACCGTGTCGAGGCTTCCCCTCAGCGCGGCGCAACGTTTATTGCCAGGTTTTCGCAACCAAGACAGAGCCCCGTGCTACACGTTGGCGTTTACAATCAAGACACTGCAGCAAGTGGGATTGTAGATTGGGGTGAAAGAATGGGTTCCGATTGATCAGGGTCCACTTGTGGTGCGGGACACTTATCTGCTGCGGTAAAGGAGCTGTTCGCCTCTCGCTAGAGTGAACACTTGGATGAGACCTGAAAGGAACCTGGACTACTGTGATGTGAAATAAATGATCAACTCTTTCCCCCTTGGTGTTAAAAATACCTGTGGTTAAACGTGGATAAAACACTGCTTAGATTTATAAAAATAAAAAACCTGTCGAACCCATGGCGTAATAGATATTTACAGGGGCAAAAAAAAAATCTTTAATTCATTAACAACAAAAACCTGATGGCTTGACACAAGTCCACTCAGAACGTTTGCTTTGATTTTTAAAAGGGGGGAAGACAAATCTGCTCCAGGTTGCGTAGCTGCTGAATGATTGAAATGGGAAAGAAATCACGATGTTTGTAATTGCCCAGTGATTTCATCTCCAGTGCGCAAGCGTCCAAAACCCGAAATGAAGTGTCGGCAGCGCGCAGCGAAAGGGCCGGGTTAACGGCCGAGTGGCACTTTCATTGGTATTCCGTCTCTCATCGCCCACATGAAGTTGGGACGGGGACTGAGCTGAGCGCAGCGCTGCAGATCGCGACCCAAAGGCAGCACCTGGCTCCCCGACCGTGCACCCGGGCTGGATGTGGCAGCGGGGAGAGTCGCTACGCCACCGAGATCCGCGCTTACCGCAGCAGTCCCAGGGCAGAGTGGGGGGAGAGAGAGGGAGAAAACCAGCGCGATTATTCCGCCACCTCCTTTTGTAGTGGAATGACTCTAGTGACGAGAAGCATGGGATGAGCTTGGATTGGGATGCAAAGGTTAGCAACCATTTGAGTTTCAGGAAACACTTTCCCCTTCCACCCCCGTGAGAGAGAACAAACAGCCGGTCTGATCATCTGCAACGGCGCACGGGAAACTGGAGGCTTCCTGCTCCCAGTCAACTGGCCAGCGACCGAGCGACATCACTTACTAACTTCATATATCCTGGCAACACCTCAAGCCACCATCCTTTAAAGAATTTGTGAAGTGGCAGAGAAAAGACGGCTGTCGTTATAAGGGGGTTGTGTATGTGAGAGAGGGTGCAAAATCGGGATTATTCGCTTCGATGGTAAGTTGGCGAGTTTTACTTTTTCCTCTGCTGTAAGTGAACTGATTTTAATAAGTAAATACAATCACGTTTTGCACGAGGCATTTAAAACGATGATTCAATGTGAGTCCTTTCTTAAGCAAGTGGTTTACAGCTTAACTGACTCTAATATTATTGTCAAATGAGCTCTGGCTGATTGCACCGTTGCTAGTTCACGGAACGGATAAGTCGGCGTTACACACCGGCAAACTTTATTTTTCTGTATATAGAAAGTGCGAGGTTTTGCATTAAATGACTCGAATGAATCATCCGCTCGGCTTTGGGAGGTTGGCCGTCATTTCTGATTTGCTCCGAGTAGTTTTGCGCCTGCTGGCAAAGTCAGCCGATTCGTCCTGGCAAAGGCTGAGAGAGAAGGAACAACTTGGAAATCTGGCTGCATTCTTTCAGTGGCACAGCAGCGTCTGATCTGCCGCTTCACTGCACGAACCGTGCAGCTTTCGGCTCGATACAGAACCAATTCGGTTTAAAACCCTCAGCCCGCATCATTTCCCAACACCACGGACGAGTTGCCAGCGCAGGTCTGCAGCGCCGGTCAGTGGCATTAATAATGGGGACACCGCTCTTTGGTATGATTGCAGCAAGTTGTGTTGCTGTGTGGTATTCTGTTGCTGCCGGTGGGTTCGGCGAGCCGTGCGCTGCTGTCTGCTTCGGCGGTGCTCGGGTCTTTACAAAGAGCGTGAGAGCCCCCAGTGGTGAACGTGCGTGAAGCAAGCAGCACTTTGCATCTCTTCCCACCGGTAGGTCTGGAGGGAGACACTTGAGCATCGCCTCGGATTCTAGCTGACTTAACCCATTTAACTGTTGGTTTCAGTTTGAATTCTCTTTTTCCTTAGTTTATGTTTATTCCATCAGGACAGTTTATATATGCGTACGTACCACACACAAGTACACAGAATCACATGAGAATCATAGAATGATAAGATATCTTTATTAGTCACATGTACATCGAAACAGTGAAATATACCTTTTGCGTAGTGTTCTGGGTGCAATACAGGAAGCGGCCGATGGGCCCATCCAACTTCTGCTTGCTCTTTGGCCGAGACTTTCAATGAATTACACTCTATTTTCTGTCGCAATGCAATTTTCTTACTTTAGGGTAATCTATCTTGACTGTTGTAATTTGATCTGTGTCCATCACGGATCAATCTTATCACAGTTCCAGGCAGTGCTACTCAAGTTCCAATGTTGGTATTAAAAAAAATACTCATCACCCCTTCTGGCTTGTGCCACCAGGTTACTAGATTTTGCGAGATATGGAGATGATCTAATATAACGGGTCCTACTAGATTCAGATAAATTAAAGTGGAATATATTCAATGTTATACGTGAAACAAACAGATTAAATGGGATTGATGTTATGAAATTGACTTGGGGTATGACCTAAGTTCAATGATCCTGATTTAAATATATTATTTTTCTCTGACAATATTGTGCATGTATTTCTAACTTAAATTCTAACTGTTTTATGTTTGTGTGCTTTGGAAAGAAGAAATATCATTGTTACTTTGAAGAATCAACAAGGATAATAAAATGTTTAACATTGAAAGAAAACATTAAATTGTGGTGGCAATCAAAGTAAGTTTTGATTTAATGGTCAATATTGTTTTGCTTTATATCATGCAGGTTGGTGTCAGTGACTACTATTAATTGTCATTACACTTCACAAGTCATTCACTATGTGTAACCCTTAAGCATTTTCAATATGATTCACAGTATAAGTATTTACTTTTATAATGGTGACATTGGCATATCTTCCCTCCTGAACTGCATTCATCTGTCCAACTGTTTTTACTCATTTCCATTTAAGTACAGTTTTGTTTAATGCTGTAAATCTAAACTTAAGAACAGCATGCGACACATGTGAAAGTTTACATTTTAAATGTGCTTCTAGTACATTTATTATTTTCTCATTACTATGACAAATGTTTATAAAATTTCTGTGAATTTTATATTGCCAAATAGAAAAGATCTTATTGTCCAATTCTAGTTAAGCACTCTGGTCATAAGGATATATGCAGTATTAAAATTATTTTTTTCAAGCAGTTATTTGGTGCATAACTTTTATCTCTGTAACAGTCTTCTGTCTTAAGCACTGTCTGTAAGGAATGAGTGGGAGGTCTAGGGCCCTAAAAATAAGGCCAGTTGGGCCCCATGCAGCTGCCTGAACATTCACACCTTAAAGTAAAATTCACCCTTGCTGCACTCCACAAGCATAAAAAACTAACTCCACTGATTCCTGTACATCCTTGGCATTACCCATCAGTATTTCTGCTCCTCCTGAATATAGCAGTTCTAATCCAAAATGCTGATAAGACGGCCAGAGAATAACATCAACGTTTGATTTATGTGTAGTTTACCACCTTTCCAGCAAGTACCAGCAGGTTAAAAAAATCAACAATGCAAGATTTAGAATTATACAAGTACATCAGGATATGTTAAAGCTGTGGTAAACACATGACTAGCATGGTGATTTTGAATCCTAGTAATATGTGATTGTATCAACTCAAGCAGCAGCAAAGCAATTCTAAAGCAGTGGTGATGCCAGTGTCAAACCCATCATCAGCATTGTAAGGAAAAGCCATGCTAACTGATGATTTTTGATAACTTTTACCTCAGTGGCTTTGTATGTGAACCAATTATCACAGTTTCACTCTTAAACCACATTGTAGATTTTTAATTTCCTTTTAACTCAATATTGGAATGCGAATAAATCATTTTGAAAACAAAACATCCACAGAGATTTGTCCTGAGAGTGCTGTTCAGCAATGACAGTATCAGAATAGCTTCAGTCTTCAGAGTAATTTCAACTTTGCTTTAATTAGCATTGGCAGCATTTTTAATTTATGTGACTATAAATGATGTCATTAGATGTATATGAAACAAGCATAAGAATTTAATCTCTTATTTCAGATGAAATAAACTGCTTGTGATTTCCTTTATGATTGATGTTATTTGAAACAAAATATATTTCGGCATGTTTCATTCTGCCTCTCTATGACTTCATTTATAATTGCATATTTCAGCTCAAAAGTAGGAAAATGTTTTGAGTGTGTAACAGCTGTTTTGTGGTATTGCTAAGGATCTGTAGAATGCTTTCTTAATCCTTGTCTATTTTGTGCCAGCTTAATGGTCAATGGACTATTACACCATAACTGAATTTAGTTGATTTTTGTCCAGAATTCAAAATATAAAATAGTTCTTGAGGTACAATTACATTGACTGCATTCATCTATTGAGTTTAACCAACCTAATTGTTTTCTGTTGAAGCTAAAGATATAGCAGGGTTTCACGTTATAACTAATGGGATGTTGGGGTATTATATGTCAATTTTATGGACATTATTGTTTCTGAAGTTAATATTTCTAGTTTCCCTGTGCTATTGTGAAGTATTGCATTTTTATTTAATAACTTATTCTTGGATTATGAGAACAGATGCAAAGTATGAATCAAGTAGTAAAATTAAATCTTAACCATAAATGTGTGTATGTGAATGTACATGCAGACACTGCATATTACTTAGTCTCAGTATTAGAAGTCTGTAAATAAACTAATCTTCAATCTTTGTGATACCACACATACTGAGTAGCAGCTTGTGTGGAAAATTCCTAACCCCGCTGTATGCAAATTGTGTTGGAATGGGTTTAAGTACGTAGCTATATAACTCCACAATTTGAAGAAAAAGGAATGGATTGTACATTTTAGCATGTTATCCAATTCATCCTACAGTTAAGTGAAATAATTGTTGAACATGTATTGTCAAGGTAAATTGATTAATCTGAATATTCCTGAGGTGTTTGCTGGTTATGCAACTAAATGACCATCAACTAAGGGGAACCAAGTAATACTTATAAAAAATGTTATACATACAATCCAATTTTATTTTAAATTTTGCACATTTATGTATGTAACTCTGATTCCTGTTCTTACTCCCTTTACAATGGAATGACAGGAAGTTCAGATGTGTTGCCACCAGTATGTCCTTGGCTTCAGAAAATGCCAGCAGCCTGAATATTTTAGTCGAGCAAGTCTAATCACAGTATCTGGGACATAAAACAACATCCAGCAGCATTTTCCAGAAAGCCCTGTTGAGGGAGGTAGAATATTGCTTGCCGGTTGCAGACATGGATCATAATATGATGTAGCTTGTGGAGCAGAAATGTGTATCATATCCATATTCTTGTTTTTTTTAACATTGACATTTTAACCTGTATCTGTACTAAGCCTATTTTGAAACATGTATAATTTTTTTAAAGTGGAAGGATTAAAACCCCGTAATATCAAGTGCTGATTGAAGAATGGTAGAACATAAATCTAAAATCAGTGCAGCCATAAGCTTTGTTAATAGCTTTATATTTTCTCAGTTGGGTGATTGTTCTTTTAAACTTCCTAATACAGAAGAAAAGTTCACTCTTATATTCTCCCTGAAACCTTTCTGCATTCTCCAGCTGTGGTCCAGACACCTGCCCTTTCAGGTCTCTTATGACTTGGCAAAAAAGACGTGTTGAACTATCACATTTATTTCCCTTCCATCCCTCAAGATAGAATTTCTTTTTTTTTTGTCTGGTGTTGATACTCCATCTAGTGGAAAACTGACAGAAATCATCAATTGAGTGACCAAGGTTAAGTGACAGAGGGTTTTGAGCTTGGAGCTATTGGGTTGTGAGGTACAATTCAGCAGGATGAACTATTGCCTGCTTTGAGGAATTGCATTCTTTAAAGCCAAATTGTCAAAGATCCAAGAAACTCGTATGAAAGTAAATATTCTGATTGGTGAAGCATCTTTGAGAGAGGACAGAAAGAATTCATCAACTCATTGTCTGATGTGGAGCTGAATCAATAAATGAGTTTTTAAATTCTGCCCAGAAATTGTGGTTGTATTGATGGTGAAACTGTCAGCAATTGCTGTCAATTTTCAATATTGTAAAACCTACAGCAGGTTCTTGCCAATACATTGGTGCAGTTAAATGTAGAAATCTGGAAGTTGCTGCAAGGACTTCGCTGTTCCTCCACTGGGTGTGCTGATACAATCGACATGTGCAGTCAGCATCATGTTACTGCTTTCTATTCACATTCTTAAAAAAAACAATGAAAAGTTTAAACCTTTTTTATTAATTTTAAAAGTATTTTTAGTGTTATACCAAATTATAATTACTGCTGAACAACCTCTCTAGTCCTGAAAACAAAACTAATATCACAATTCGGAAGTCTTATTATTAAATTCTTCTTCTAAGAGAATATTCTTATTATTTTAAAAGTTTGTATACTTCAGTTTTCTCCCTTAATCCCAAGTTTGTCTCAGTTTTTATTTCACATTTTGTATAGCAACCTAATGTTTTGGCTTTTTACCATCTGATTTGCTTGTCTCTGGGTAAACAAGAGTGAAGAATATTCACTCAGACTGCTTGATATTTACATTGTGTCCTTCTGATCACAGAGCTTTCAAATAGAACCTCAAATTCAAAGTAACATGGGATTGGAAGAAAGCTATGCTCTGAAGGGGATCGATCTGGCACCTTTTTTGTAGTCAAGTGCTGTTGTTCACTGCTGGTCACAAAATCCAAGCTAAAATGAAATATTTTTCATAATGTCGAGATGTTTTCCACTTCATGGATTTCAGTCCTACTTGAGTCAATATATATGTCACAACAGGTTTTGTTTATTGTTTAGGCCTGGGTATTTTTTGCATCTGAAGTTTACAAAATGTGTATCGTGAATGGTATTGAAAATTTGTAAGTCAAGTCATTTCCAAAAGTGTTAACCATGACAAATTGCTTGATTGTTTGTGCTATACATCCTGTTGAATGTGTCTGAAAGATCAACCTGCTGTGGAGCAGCAACTTTCCCTTTACAGACTTAGACCTAGTCGTCTGCTATTCATCCTAAAGATAGTTCCAAATATTCACTTACAGTGAAACAGGGAGATCCTATCAGGGTTGGGATAAAGAAAACCTCCCTCTTTTTGCAAGCTGCACAGTGACTCGGTTCAAGAAAGTCATCTTCTCTTGTCCATTCACCAGGTTCATAGATCCTTCGTAGAGGGCACCATAGTTTTTCTTTAATGAATAGTAACTGTTGGCAGTCAGAAAGGCTCCCAGGAACATGCATGGATGCTCTTGCTTCAGCCCTGACAGAGATAGTGAACAATCAGAAAACTGGTACTGAAATCTAGATGGTTTTGCCTCCTTTGTCATATTCAACCTGTCTACAATGTGCTGATTTGTATTCAAAATTTATTGGAAGGCAGTATTCTTGGAAAAGAGGATTCAATTTATTTATGGGTTTTCATAACATTTGATGGTGCATGTTCAGGTAGGCCATTTTTGAACAAAATATGAAGGAAGGCCAGATAATTCGGCATACTTTTAATGTGACAGACAAAAGGAAAAACTCCCCTCTACCCTATAGCTTACTGATGGTAGGAATTGAGAGATTGTGTAAGCTGAAATGGATACCTCTTTAACTTGGTTTTAATTAATACAAGTGTGTTTTTCAGCAAACAAACTCATTGTTAATAAGAGAGAAACAAAGGACTGCAGATGCTGGAATCTAGATGAAAAACACGATGCTGGAGGAACTCAGCAAGCCAGGCAGCATCTGTGAGGAAAAGCAGGCGGTCAACGTTTCGGTGGGGGGGGGGGGGGGGGTGGAGGGGAGAGCAGACCTATCAGGGGATGGGTCTAAGGTAAGGAGAAAAAGGGGGGGGGGGGAAGGGTAGGGAAAAAAGATGCTAGGAAAAGGAAGAGGAGGAGAAGCATGGTGGGGGTGGGTTTGTGGGGAAGGGGGGTGGGGATTACTTAAAGTGGGAGAATTCAATCTTCATGCTGTTAGGCTGCAAGGTTCCAAGGTGGAAAATGAGGTGCTTTTCCTCCAGTTTGTGCTTGGAATTCTCCTGGCGGTGGAGGAGGCAGAGGACTGACATATCAGTAAGAGTGTGAGGTGGGGGGGTGGTGGGAAATTAAAGTGACTGGCAACGGGGAGATGCAGGTTGTGGTTACGGACACAGTGCAGGTGTTCTGCGAAACGGTCACCTAGTCGCTTTTGGTCTTACCAATGTACAGGAGGCTACTTTGCAGCCCTAACGCATGAACATTGAATTCTCCCACTTTAAGTAATCCCCACAAACTCTCTGCCCCCCCCACCCCCCAAACCAGGCTTCTCCTCTTCTCTTTCCTAGCCTCTTACCTCACCTCCCCTCTTTTGTCCACCTATCACTGCTATGCTTTTCCCTCCTATATATTGGCTTCCCCTTTTCCTATCGAGTCCTGAAGAAGGGTCCTGACCCAAAACGTTAACCCCCTGCTTTTTCTCCACGGATGATGCCTGGCCTGCTGAGTTCCTCCAGCATCATTGTGTTTTTCATCATTGATAAGAGATGGCTAAACAGCTGAAGCAAGAACAGGGACCTACTATTCCTTTTAATGAAAAAGAAAAACAGCTGGGGTTGTCAGCTGTTAATGGGGAAATACTGGACTTCACTTTTAAAGAAATCTTTTATTCCCCACCTCTACATTTTTTATTGAATTAAAACTGCACAATAAAATGCAAACTGAATTCTGTTTATCATAACCATCTCCTGAGAAATTCTAATGCCTGGGAGATATTAATCATAATCCATTATTCTTATGTCAGCATGTCTAATACTGGCATGCATTGTGATCAAAACATATTTGTGGGACTGAAGTGAAGGTATAATTGTTCTTACAAAAGATTTGAAAGATGTTGAATAGCAAATTTTATGCTCTCAGGACATCACAGAATACTTTATGTCCACTGAACTACCATTGTCATTCTGTAGGAAACTAGGTGCTCAATCTGCGCACATCAAGGTCCCCCACAAAGTGATGTAATAATCTCCTGATAATCTGTTGATTGAAGAATCACTACTGAAAAAAAATACCAGGGCTAATTGGTTTGCTCTTCAAAGTAGTGTCATGGGATTTTGTGGTTTAAACCTGATAGGGTAGGAATTGGTTTGGCATTTCACCCAAATTACAGGACTTCTGATACCGCAGGGTTACCTCATTTCTGTGTTGGAGTGTCCTGCCTATGATATGTACTCGAAACCCTGGAATGCCATTTGAAAACACAACCTTCTGAGTCAGAGATGAGACAGCTGCAACTGAGGCATAATATGAGCAACTTTCTGGTAGAAAACAAAATGAAATAAACTGAGTTCGTGGTTGATGTGTAACCACAGAAACAGTCAAGCACCTGGTCAAAGGTTTACAAAAATGATTTCTGTGAGCTCTCCCTAGAGCCTTTTATTTTAGATGTGGAAAACCGACAAAAAGAATCATTGACGTGGATCTTTTCGCTATAGCATGACAGAAAACAAGTATGTCAGAACGTTTCCTTGCTTTCAGAGTTAAATTTATGTTTCCACATTAGGAACTGAGTGGTATATTTTAGGAAAACAATATTTCTAATTCCTTGGCAAACCTAAATGATTTAGACCCAATGGATGAAGGTCTGGCTGTTAAATTAATTGAATTTAGGGGCTGTCAACAAAGTAATCGGAAGATGAGAGATTTCAGTAGCTCCTTTAGCTGTCTTGCCATTCATAGAATATATATTCTAGCTCTGGTTTCAGAAGTAAGTGAAATCTGTACTCTGGATGTTCATTGAGATTTTATTTCAGTGTTGTGGAGAAAGGTATTTAGTAGGGATACTGTCAAATTTGTGGTTGGTTAGAAATTTTATCCTGGTGTCATTGGGAAAGTAAACAAGGTGGGAGTCAGAGGAGGAGAAGTAAGTGAATTCTGCTATCCCATTGCTATCTCCTTCAATGTAGCTTTGGTAGTACACATCGGCAGATTCTGCAAGTGGAACTGTGGCAATATTTGGATCTGCTAAATATGCAATATAATAGAATTTATACATTGTGCTCCACTTTCAAAATTCAGTTGACTTGAAAGGTGAATTTTGGATGCTGAATTCAGTGCACAAACATTATTATATTCCACATTTTAGTAATCTAACTGGGGATGAATTTCTACCCTAATAAGTGCATTTCCTGTTAAGAGTTGCAACAAAGCCATCTTTGTTAAATTTCATTAACAAGAGAAGAGAACCAAAGGATTGTCCTTTTTTTTTTTAAACCAGAACAGCATAAAGAACACTTCACAAAGTGGGGGCCTCCCTCGAAGCAATATTTGTCAGAAATTCAGGAGTGTATATTGCATGTTATTTTGCAACCAGTTAACTACTCAGAAAATCATTGAAAATGTGTTTTAAATTTCTGTTGTCTCCTTCAATTGAGGGAGACTAGTGCAAAGGTTGATAGACTTCCTTGCTGGGATATGTGTGGGTGCAATTTCTATCTGCTCCTTGATGATAAAATTATGGACACTTTACTCTTAACTTCCTGACGTGTATCCTGACTGGCAGATTAAATAAGTTGTGTCACTTAATAATTTTATCAAATTGCAGTAAGTGTGAATGCACAATAATACAACCTGATACGGTTTCAACTAAGCTAAATCATTATATTCTGTTGTGTTCTTCTGCAAATAGACTAGTAATTGTGGTGTGTGGCGACTCACCGTCTAGTCGGGCGAACCGGCTCGGCAGTCGGGTCGCGCGGCGTCGGAGCGACGAGGCCCAAGATGGCGGCGGGCCTCGTCTTTCCGAGCGACGGGGAGAACCCGCGCGCGGGAAAGTCCTGATGACGTAGGACTTACGTCATTGCCGGTTTTTTTGGGCGGGAGTTTTTCTCCCTTAAAGGGCCCGCACAAGGCGGGAAAATAAACCAGTTCTGTTTGGCAATCCTCTGAGTAGAGTCTTGTTTTATTCCGCGGTAGCAACCGCTACAGGTGCATATTTTTTCTGGGAGTGAGGAAAATTATAATGGAGATTGGTAATATCCTTCATTCCAACCAAAGGGTTGAAGTTTCTGAAAGAAACCAGAATGGTGATATCCCAGAAGAGGAGCTTGATAAAGATATTGCTTGGAAACATGAGACTGCAGATGCTGAAAAATCCTTGAGCAACACAAAAAGCGCTGGAGGAACTCAGCAGGTCAGGTGGTATCTATGGACGGGAATGGACAGTCGACGCCTCAACCCGAGACATCGACTGTCCATTCCCCTCCATGGATACTGCCTGACCTGCTGAGTTCCTCCAGCGCTTTTTGTGTTGCTCAATATGTTGCTTGCAATTCTTTTAACTAATTGCACTGTATGCTCCATGAATAACTAGATGACTGGCTGAGCATTTCTTCATGAAGAGGATTGTTTAAATATTCAATTTATTTACTGTTTTATTGTACATAACAATAGAAATTAAAAGTAAAATTCTTATGAAGAGTATTAGTTGTCTAATCTAAATGTTAAGTTTGTTTTGAAAGTGATTTTGATGAACAAAAGGTAACTGACTGTTCCTTTTATTATATTGGCAGTTCAAACCTCTGTTTTGGAAATTATTGAAATCAATGACTTATTGAAACTCTGTCTTCATGAAGCATTCTGCAGGTCTAAACCCATGACAGAACAACTCTGCACTGTACTTCAGCAACATATTGGCAAAGTGGGTTTTGAATATGTCTGCAACCCTCACATCTTGAGAGTTTAATGTACCAATCTGACTAACTTTTTGGTTGCTCCATTTGAATCCATGTGATATCAAGGAAAGAGAGTATACTTGATACCATTTCCGTTTCTTAAATTTTGCTAACAGAGTAGGCTGAAGATGAAGGCCATGACTGATGCAAGCTCTTCAGTTAGATCACGATGTATACAAACAGACCTTAATACATCTCTAGTATGTTCAGTATTAGGGCAGGGACCCTTTTTGTTTCACTGTAATTCACTTTAAGTCACTATTGCTCAATACAAGAAATGATCATTCACCCTTTTTCACAAAGACTACATGGACTCTTTGAAAAGTTTAATTGACTGTGACCATGACTGAAAAGAGATTTTGGTGGCTTGTTTCTATAACTTTGGCAAAAACTTCATTTGTTTATCTATGATTCAAGTTCACTGCTCAAACAGGGACAATAAACCAAACTGCTTTTGATAACTTTCAGGAGGAGCATTCCTGTGTGTTCAGAAAGAAGTTTGGCCGAACCCTCTTCTCTCAGTGTGCTAGGTATTACCACTCCATGACCCCAGATAATGCAGCTCTGCTTACAAGACAATTCATTGTGACGGGTCTAGAATGGTTTCAGTTCCTCATCTGTACTCTGTTCAAATTATGTCCAACCTTTCAACATTTGTTTGTGGATGTGTTTTGCTCAAACTGGGTCTTGTCTGAGATTTCAAAGCACTAACTGGAAAGCAAGCATTTAATATATGGGTTACATTTCACTTGCAACGTCAGAATCCTTGAAAATAAGGTGGCTTTGCATCTTGTCTAATGCAAATGTACACACAGATACCCTCATACCAGTGTAATTGTCCTTGAATGCATGGCCATAGCTTTCTAGCAGTGTTGACTCTGAAGCTTATATGCTGAAAATATATTTCTAATTTAGCTCAAGTTGTCTCAGCCAGTCCTTCCCCATTGAAATTGGCCTGTTGCATATTTTTCTAAAATGGTGAGTGGCTGGATTTGGTGTCAGGTGTGCTGCACTGTGCATTATGTTTGTTCTAATATCTGTGAAAATTCACTATAGTAGGTTTTCAGTTTACTGTTTTCTGTCAATGATAACCAGCTGAACTTCTTACAGTAAGTCTCTGGACTTCTCACCAAACATTCTGTGGCAGTATCAATTTGCATGTCAAGCCATTGGTTGTCAATCAGCACCTTTACTCGGGCCTCACTGCCTGCTGCCTTTAGTGGTTGTGGCAAAGATCCTGTACGATCCCAATTCTTTATTGTTTGAATGAAATTCCAAACCATAAGCTCTTTCTTGTTATTTCAAATTGCAAGTGAAATTACATTTGTTGCAGTTTTGGATTTGCAGGCTGTTGATATGTGACTTCTGGCATTGAACCACTTGGCTTTTCTTAACTGATGAAGCTATTTTGAATTTTAATGAAGTCATCAAGTCATTAAGTCATCAACCTGAAGTGTTAACTCTCTCTCACTTCAGAGGTGCTGCTTGAGCTGCTCAGTTTCTCCGACATTGTTTTTGTTTCAAGTTTCCATTGCGTAGTTTTTTTTTCGCTACATAGTCATAAGTGGGCAGTGTAATAGCAACTGACTGAATTTGAATCACCAGCATATTTTTGATTCAGCTTCACGGCCTTGGACATCACTGTACCAGTAGACTGTAGCCGTACCAGTCACCTAGTAATTTATTATTGTCACATGTACTGAGATGCAGTGAAAAGCTTTTGTTTGCATGCCATCCAGACAGATCATTCCATACACGAGTACGTTGAGGTAGTAAAATGGCAAAAATTGCAGAATATAGTGTTAAATTTATAGAGAGAATGCTGTGCAGGTAGATAAAGTGTAAGGTCCATGACGAGGTAGATTGCGAGATCAAGAGTTCATCTTTATTGTACAAGAGGTCCATTCACCTAGCACGAATTCTGCAACATTCAAGATTCATAGAACCTGTCCTTGAGCCTGGTGGTACGTGTTTTCAAGCTTTTGTATCTTCTGCCTGGTGGGAGCAGGAAGAAGAGAGAATAACTGGGATGGGAGGGGTCTTTAATTCCATTGGCCATTTTGCTGAGGGAGTGGAAAGTGTAAACCGAGTCAAAGGAGGGGAGGCTGCAATTTCTTGCAGTCTTGGGCAGAGCAGTTGCCATACCAAGCTGTGATGCATTCAGATAGGATGCCTTCTATGGTGCATCGGTAAAAATAGGTGAGGATCATTGGGGACATGCCGTATTTCCTTTGCTTTCTGTGGAAGTAGAGGCACTAGTGTGCTTTCTTGGCCCTAGCATCTATGTGGCTGGACCAGGACAAATTGTAGGTGATAGTTACACCAAGGAACTTGAAGTTCTCAACCATCTCCACCTCAGCACCACTTGTGGTGGATGAAGTTCACCAGCATCCTTGGATACCATTTCCATTGATACAGCGAGTTCAGTGGCCAGATTTTACCTGCTGAACACCCTAATCTGAATTTGATCATCTATAGTCTGCATACAAACCTATCACATAAGGTATGCTCTAGAAAAGCACCAAAATTTCAACACGAGGATTAGTTCTTCAAAGAAATAATGTTGTCACTAATTGTCTTATGAACTTTCCTCCTCTTCCTAAACTTGTTGCTTTCAGCAATTTCTAATGGCTTTAGATCAAAGTAATCTTTTGGTTTCTGCATGACATTTTTCTTCTTGTGTGGCACTGGAAGATTTGTCAGTCTGCCTATGTTTCTGGCCTAACATCTGTCTGCAGTTTTGCTTTTTTGCACTTGCATATCATGTTGTATTTGACACTTATGATATCACTTTTCCAGCCTTCAGGATATTATTCTCTTTAAAGATTCTTATTCTCTCTTAACTCCCTTGCAGTTCAAATCTCTATGCCGAGGCTACCGATTATAGCTAGTCAAAGCAGTGCTATTCTTTTTCAATAGTGGCACAGCTAAATATGGTGCATCCAGTGAGTCAATGCCAAAGTCTTTTGCTTTTTTTTTACTTTTTGTGCTATACTTCAATTGGTAGTTGCAAAGGTTTTAACCAACTGATATTCCTTGTTATTCCTTGCAAAAAGAAACTCTTGGTGCTACCAATTCACTTAAAATTTGCCAAAAATAAGTCATCAATGTCATTCAATAATCCTGAAGGAAAAACCGTGAGATCCCATCCTTTTCACCAATTTATGAACTTTTCATACTTTAGAGAATGTTATATGCATATTAAAAGGGTATATTTGCAGGGCAAAACACTTATTATTGCCTTCAACCTCCTGCTGGTGACTTTTTCCCCCTGTATGTGTCATTATGACAAAACAAACTCACCACATGACTGTCCCATCCAATAAGATCCACAATGTGTCCACACTTTGCATGCAGTATGCCTTTGAATAAATACACTACACTGCTCTATTCCTGCATAGAAATTTGGAGGTAGTCAGGTGGCTATCTTATTTACTGTACATGGCCACAGAAATAGATTTTAGAGCAATCCTCAATGAATGACCAATATTTCTACCTGAAATAAAAGGGAGGTGAGTTAGCAACTATATTTCCTGAAGTGCTGATTGCATTCTCAATGTTCCAGCCTCTAAATTGAGCTGTTATCTTTTTCTCCATTGTCCTCGTTGAAATCCCATTGGGATTGTTTAGATTGGGTGATGCAGCACTGCAGAACATTCTAGTTGGGCTATGTACACACTGATGACAAAATTGGCTAGTTAAAGCTTTGCAACCAAAACTAGTTATTGTTGTTATTGAGAGAGAAAAATAGTGTTATGTCAAAATGCACAGTGATCTGAAGCATTACTTCTGTTCGTCTGTCTCATCCTACAGATGCTGTCTGAGCTATTAAGGGTTTTCAGTATTTTCCTTTTATATTCCAGGTTTTCAGTGTCTGTGGGATTTTTGTCACTCTGTATCTAATCACTTCCTTGTCTCTTTTACAATTTCCATTATCTTGCATCCCTGGACCACATTAGTGACCCCATTAGGGATTTGGAGGTACCCGACTTTTATCATTCATCCTTGATTGGAAAAAAACTCACCATATCCAACCTTGCACTTTATCAAACACCCACCTCTAGTTATCCTCCACTCACACATTTTTTCAGGGCATCATAACAGTGCGTGGAACACTGGGGAGGAGGAAGATTGATGGTAGATTTGCAGAAGTAGTAGAGGAAACTATAAAGCTTTCTGTTACAGGAACTGTTCATCTCTAAATGAAATTGGCAGTAAAAAAAAAAGTTGCACTGAAAAGGTTTAATGAGCTGCAAGCAATGTGGAGGAATTGTTTAAATAGTTGCAGACAAATGGATGGGGATTAATTGCTGTTGTCATTTTTTTCTATATTATGATATATACTTATAATTCCTATGACAAGGTATTTGTAGGATTATCAAGCATCCTTTACCTCCTAATACAGTCAAGGTCCATGAAACCCTAAAATGTTAAGAGTGATGTTTTATATTAATTCAACAATGAGATGATTATCAAGATGCGTAACTTTTAAGTAATCAGAGAACCACCCGCATAGGAGATTAACAGAGGTGAGAATGAATATAATATTTAATACTCTGTGTGAGTTGTATACAGTGTGTACTGAGCCTGTTCTTCAGAGGATTAGGACTGTTGGAAATTGGACAGAAGTGAGGACAGTGGATTTTGAAAGGGTAACAAATGATTTAATGTAGATCTGAAAAGTGGGGCTTTTGCGTGTCTATAAGGATATTGCATGAAACCTAAATTTAGGAATGCTATAATGTGTATCTGAGGAAAAGTAAATAATGATGTGGGCCCTCGGTGATTACTGCAAATGTGATACCAAAGTTGGCAGAAGGTTTAGAGTGTATTAGAATGGGCCAGAGCCAAACAGGGAACATTGTAAAGGAGCGAAAAACAAATTGCTGAAGGAAGTCAGTAGTCAGACAGCATTGGTGGAGGCAGATGGATAGTTGACATTTTGGATCCAGATGCAGCATCAAGTCCTAATCCAGGACCTTGACCCAAAACCTTGACTATCCCTCTGCCTCCACCCATGCTGCCTGACCCACTGAGCTCCTCCAGCAATTTGTTCTTTGCTCCAGATTCCAGCATCTGCAGTCTCTTATGTCTCCAGTATTGAAAGGGACTTGGAGATTAAAGGCAAGGATGGAAAAATGTAATTCATGAGAGTGTTCTTGGTGATGATAAAGTTCTCTTTCAACTCTACTATTTCAATTTAAGTACATCATATTTAACAATTTTAGCCATTTTAAACAAGCAGTGAACCGATTTATAAACTCAGCTGGTCACTGGCAATAAGTTCCTCCTCTTGGCCAGTACATATGCTTTCAAAAACTGTTGCATCATGTGAAGATCAGAAATGAGATATGACTTGGATGGGGTCAGTGCATTTAGGTTTGGAGGTGTACTGGAACTTTTGGAAGGTTATGGAACTGATTGGAAAGGGTGAAGAAGTAGAGCATCACAGGTGCTGTTCTGTGATACACCAGTCTCTGGAGGTATACATTGCTGCTAATTACAAGTGGATAGAATGGAGTGTGAAGCAACTTGGATCAGTATGCAGCCAAGAGAGAAAAGATTGAAGGCATCGTATGGAGTAGGAAATGGAGGGAAAAATTAGGCATGAAACTAGGTAAACCAAATAAAGTGGCTTGAATATATTACATGTGTGGATCTGGTGGGAGAAAGGAAGAGAGTGAAGTTGCATCTTCTATGGAGGGAAATGAACAGTTGATATTTCAGGCCTGACCTGCTCAGTTCCTCCAGTATTTTGTGTTGCTCCAGATTTTCAGCTTCCGTAGTCTCTCTTGTGTCTCAAAGTTGCATCTTTCCAGGAAAAGTCCCAGATGCCCTGAGGGAAGAGAATGGGATCCTGAAAGTTGGCCTTGCTGGGAGAGAGGAGGAAGAAAACAAACTGAAATGAGGTAAGGTAGCAGAACAAGTGCATTTGTGTGGTGCGGATGGTGGGGGGGAAGGCGAGTGGGGTGGCTGCTATAAGGAGTGAACCAGAAGACTAGAACGTAACTGGGAACTATGCAGAGATTAGGTAGATTGCATAAGTGCTAAGGGAAATGGAGGATGAGAAACTATCGTGGTGGCTGAAAACATTTTTTCCTAATGACCTGATTGATTTGGTGCAGTTAATAGGATTAATAGGAACCAACATGTTGTGTCACATGGTTAGTGTGGAGCAATTAGAAATGTTACTCTTATGGATAATATAGATAAAAGATTTGTTAAAATGCAAGAGTTTAAATATGTCATCAATTTTACTTTTAAATATGCTGGAATAAACTGGACAGTAAATTGTCCCACTAATGCTACTGCTAGAGGTACAAACAGTAAAGTGGCTTTTAGCTAATGAAAGGTTTGTGGTTGCATTTTCCATTATATTGACAAAGCTATGTATGTGCCTCTGTATAATTCTGCAAAAGAGCTACTGATCCATCTGCTGGTAATGATGGTCTTGCATAGTTGACCTAACTAATTGCGATTCACTCCCTGTTCTGTCCCCTAGAAACTGTGCTACCATTGGCTGTATAAAGTTTAAATAGTGTCCACTCTATTGTATTGGAAGCTAATGTGGAGAACTGGAGGTAAACACTGAAATGAGAACATGCAAAATCGTCGTAACGCATTACACAGGCAGAGAAGCATAATCAGATCCTAACTGCTATTCCTGCAACATAAAACACCCTACCAGAAGTGTACCCATCCTTCCACTACCTTCTTTGGTACTGAATACTAACTTGTTTTCTTGCTTTCGCAGTTCTGATGTTGAGTACTAGACCTGAAAAGTTAGTATTTTCCTTTCCCACAGATATTGCCAGACCTCCTGAGTGTTTCCTGCATCTTCTGTTTTTGCAACTCTCTTTACAAAGTAGTTTACTTTTACTGTACCTAAAAGAATCTTTATTACCAAAGCTGCTCAACAAGGCTCCACAAACTACACAACATGATGTACTAAATCCATGACTTTGGAAATAGAAGTAAATTTGACTCTAGTTAAGAATGGAATGCTGTTATATCAATCCACTGGCAATTCAGAAACTGCTCTGGATCCAGGTATTTCTGGTCAGGAACACAAGCTTTACTCTGGTAATTTACTTGTTCAATACAACCTGTGTAGTGGTGAATGTTCTTTGAAGAAATGATTATTTCAGAAGAAATATCATCCAGCTGCTCTCAGTTTGGTTTAGTTTAAATTACAGAATTAATAAGTGGGCAATGTTTGTAAAAAAAAAAAAAAAAAAAAAAAATTGAAGATTTGCAGTTTGGTCTGCAGTTTGTACAATTATTTGACTAGACTCTTAATGCTGCTAAAGTAGTTTGTGGAATTACTGATGATCTTGTAGAATATTCTACTTTTGTTGTCTGCTTAAATTTAAACTAGTTACTATAAGTACAATGGCACAATAGTGTACACAAACTGCTGTATTAGCTTTTGAGATAACAGGAAAAGAAAAGGATCTCCACCTCCCTTATTGGTTTTGTTTTGTGTTTATGGTGGAATTTTCTAAATTACTTGGAGAAACATTATGATTAAAGTCATCTTTACTGTGTGCGGAAGGAAGTCCATGGACAGTCAGTGCTACGGTTACGAATGCCATTCATCACTTACTGCTTCCTTTAGATTTCTGTCATATTCACATTCCCCAGTGCAGCTGTTGATGATTGTGCCAATATGCAGGGTCAATGCTTTTGTGTTACCTCGGGCTTTTAGACTTTTGAAATTTCAGTTTCACTATTGTACCAGTACATCTCAGTCTACTTGACTGTATCCTGCCCAGTGTGAGACTTGTGGACATTCATTTAGGTTGCCAAGCATGATTATATTTGCTGCTGACTGAAAATTTGAAAGTGTCTCCTGGTGCAGACTCACAGACGTAGGCTTATCCATGATATTATGGATGAAAATCAAAAAACAGTAGTTGCTGAAAATCTGAAATAACAACAGAAGCTGATGGAAATGCTCATTTGGTCAGGCAGTCTCTGTGAAAAGAGAAACAGAGTTAACTCTTCAGGTTGAAGACCCTTGATCAAGTGTTTCCACGACAAAGTGGAACAAGCCTTTCAGTCTGATTCAAGAATGGATTTGTTGTGTTGTATTGGAGGTCTTAGATGACAGCAAGCGGGAGAGTCTGGACCAACCACTGACCCTGGAGGAGCTGACTGGCTTCGTCGGTTCCTTTGATTCGAATAAAACTCCTGGAAGCGATGGCTTACTGGCGGAGTTGTACTTGGCTCTTTGGGACTGGATAGGCCCGGACCTGCTGGAAGTGTACAACGCAATGCTCCTGTCTAGCAGCATGTCAGAATTCATGAGGAAGGACTTCATTACCCTCATTTACAAGCAGAATGGACATCAGAAATTGGAGACCCACCTCACTTTTGAATGTGGATTATAAGATCCTGTCCAAGGCCATTGCCAACAGGGTCAAATCTGCTCTGGAACATCAGGCAGTGGTCAGTGTGTTATTATGTGTTGTTATGTAGTTATAATAAAGAACTACAGTTCCCAGCAGGAAATGCAAGGAGTCACATTGAGGAACAGGAAGTGGCTGGAAAGAGCGGGAAAGGCCAGCCAGCCTGGTGTTGTAAGTCTGTGCAGTCTGTTGTTTTGTTGTTTTTAACAAATGGTCCGATGTTAAACCTAGGCCAAGTTTGTCTCGTGATGAAGAACAAACATAACAGTCAGCATGGAACATCCTGCAGACACTGCAGGAGAAGGACTCAATGGATACTGTGGGGTGGTTCCCTGAGCAGAGTGTCCAGACCATCTGGCAGAATGCCTTATCGCCAGAACTCACCAATAAGCACCAAGACCTCGCTTGGCTGGCAGTGAGAGGTGCCCTCCCAGTCACATCCTTCCTGCGTTTCAGCACAGACTAGAAAGGCCGAATGGCCTGTTTTCTGTGCTGTAGGGTTCTATGGTTGAAACGTCAGTCCAAGTGCGCGTTGCCCCCGGGAGGACTGCACTGGGGACGAGACGGTCGCCCACCTCTTTGCGGGCTGTGGGTTTGCGAGGAGGGTGTGGTGAAAGATGCAAGGGTCCTTGTCACGTTTTATCCCCAGCAGCTGCATAACAGAGGATTCTCTGATCTATGGGCTGTTCCCGGGGGGACACACAGAGACGGACATCAACTGCTGCTGGAAGGTCATCAACAGTGAATGATGCCCTTTGGTTTGCCCGAAACTTGTTGGTCTCCCAGCACTGTGAGGTGTTCATAGGGGAATGCTGCCGACTTGCACATTCCAGGCTGCAGGGGTACATGCTGAGGGACGCACTGAAGCTGGGTGCAGTCAACGCAAGGGCTCGGTGGGGAAGGACTACAGTTTAGGGTTCTTCCCTCATTGTAGAGGGAGGGGTGGAGTCAGGCGAGAAAGCCCCTTAAATATTGTAAATTACAGGATTGGGTAGCCCCCAGGGAGCCACATGAGTGACATCGGTGCTGTGTTTTTTTATATAAAAAGGTAACACTAATGATGGATCCGTACAGGAATGTAAGGGTTTGTACTGTTTTATTGTTGTATATAGTTTGTTTTTTATGATGAATAAAGTTTATTTTGGAATAAAAAAATTTAATCGGGTCACCCCCTGCCTCCAGTGCTCCAGAGAAAACAATCCAAGTTTGTCCAACCTCTCCTAATAGTTAATACTCTGTAATCCAGGCAACATTCCGATAAACCTCTTCTACACCCTCTTCAAAATCTCCACATCTTTCCTGCATTGCAGTGACCAAAACTGCACATGTTACTTCAAATATGGCCCAATGAAAGTTTTGTACAACTGCAACATGACTTCCTGACTTTTATACTCAACACCCCAACTGGTGAAGGCAAGTATGCCTTGTGCCGCCTTTACCACCTGCATTGGCACTTTCAGGGAGCTATGGACTTGCACCCTAAGATTTCTCTATACATCAGTGCTTCGAAGGTTACTGCCTTTTACTGTATGCTTTCTTCTTGCATTTGACTTCCCAAAGTGCAACACCTCACACTTTTCTGGATTAAACTTCATCTGCCATTTCTCTGCCTACATTTCCATCTGGTTTGTATCCTGCTGCATCCTTTGACAACCTTCCTCACTATCCACAGCTCTTGTCTATTTTTGTCATCTGCAACTTGCTAATCAGCCCACCTATATTTTTGTCTGTATTCAGCCTTATGAAATGTCCCAGAATTTTGGGAGGTGCTTTGAAACACAGAATTTGGGGAGTTTCTGATAGATTTGGAGGATCATATTTGTCCAATTGCTGTGCTGCTGGAGTACAACAATGGGGCAAAGTTTTGTTGGAAGTCCAAAGTGTTACCATGGGGGATGATTGCCTCTCTGGCCCTGTATTGCAGCAGACCTGGCCCAGTATCTGAGACCTCAGTGACGTCAATGAGAATTGTAGGGCAAAGACTTCGGAAGGCAAGGAAAATACAAGTTACTTTTTAAATGTATTGAAAGTTTTATCAGTGTTTTTAATGTTTTTATTCAGTTTTTAATTGTTTAATTTATTTCAATTTTAGAAGATTTAATGACTATTACAATCAGTAACAACTTCCACAGATATTTGAGTTTCACTTGTTTTGCCAGCTGTCAGGGTGTATTGAGGCAGACCTTCTACACTACACCACCTTGGCCCAGTTGCTCTTTGGCCCATGCTGCTGTAAGTGTGGTGAAATCCAGTGAATTGTTTTGATTAGTGGGAATCAGTGATTGGGATAAGTGTCTGCGGATGAGATGGCAGTTGGGGAAGTGGCTGGAGTGGGTTTGTGTGGTGGGTTGATCTGCGAACAGAATGCAGTGCTAGTCAGGCACTGTGTTGACAGACCCAGTTGTCCCTGGAGTGAGCAATGATGGTTATTCCCTGGTTTCCTCCACAATGCTCCTTAAGGAGCATCCATGGAAAATGATGGGAAATGTGTTAGATGCAGAATTCATGCTAGATGTAAAAGCTTAGTTGACTTTTCAGAATGACGTTCAATGTTCCAGATAAAGGTTGTTATTGCACTTCACTCCATGGTAAGTACATTCTCAGTATCGCTCTGCAATAAGCAGGATTATGCAATCTAATTGCTGGAGCATTTGTACTTTTAAAGCCAATGAGATGATAATGAAGTGCAGAACACTCAGGTGAAATAAAGCTTTGAAACACCCACGTGGTGTATTGACCATTGGAAGATAACAGATTGAAGCAGGAGTAGGCCCCAATGGCTTCATGATTATGCTGCCATTCAAAGAGCATTGCACATCCTTGAGTCTCAAAGTGCCTAAACTTCTTTGTCAACTGATCACTGCATATTTGATTCTCTCATTGTCTAAAATTGTAGTAGCTGAGCAATGTAGTAGCTGAGCTAACTCTCCAATGTTCTAGTGATTTGGAAATTGCAGCCTGTAAATTTTCACCACTCAGTGTCCCCTTCTGTGTTGCTATATGTTGCTTCTGTGTTTGGTACGGGCTGAAGCTTCACCCCTTTCAAAACAAAAATCATTCCAGGTTGTATAGTTGAATGTTGAAACAAACATATAGCAGGCAGGTGAAATGAGTCTAATCGCAGTTCCCCAAACTTGCCACATATTTGTATGTACCTGCAGTGTTTAATTGGAATAAAACTTTTGCATCACAGGACCATATTTTGGGAGATCATTGTGTACTGGGAGACAAACCTCACTGGTTATATTTACAATTTGTCTCAGTTTCTGTCACATACAAAAGAAAGAAAGAAGCCAGTAAGAAGAGGGTAGATCACAAAATACATATCCAATGTTGCCAGATCAAAATAAGTTGTTCAGTATTTCTAATTGCAGGCAACAACAGTGAGCAAACTTCTGCCACTGATATTATTAAACTTCACTGGTCATTTACATTTGCTGAGAAACTTAACAAGCGCATGACAGCATAAATTAATCTAATTTTAGTGCAACCTCCGAAACCATCTATTGCAAAAATTGCATACTTAAAGAAGAATAATTGCCATTGCTCTGCCCTCTGCTGAATAAAGTGATCCTAATGCTCACATTGGAAATGTGGAATTAAAAGGAGGCAATCAAAAATCCTGCCTGCAATATTAAGTAATACAATAAATAGAATAACTTGTAGGTGTGTGGGAGTTACATGAATTACAGAAATAGTTGCTGCCAAAAATGGTCTCATAATATTGCACAGTACAGGTCCTAAAATTGGTGATATCTGAGGTCCTACATCACACAGCCTATCAGATGTGTGAGGAGCACTGAGAATTGAAATACTGCATTGATTTCAGGGAGAATCCACATTGTAAAGAGATTGTATGTCTAAGGAAGAAATTTCCAATAGTAATTGATTATTGTGTTCAATAATTGAGACTATATTGAGAAAAAGGAAAGTTTTTTTTGATTGATGTTGCCGTTGAACCCTGCATTTGGACTACTTTTTGTGATTCATTAAGAGATTCTTCTGTTTTTTTGCGTTTAACTATTTACGTGCACACTCCAGATATTGAAATCGCTTTGTGGTGTTTGAAAGAGAACTTGGACAGCTTTACTGTTCTTACAGACATTATTAGTTGTAAGTTTAATTTCTGTTATGTTCAGTGCCTGTTGGAAGGGACTAATCACTTATAGATAAGCAAATGTTTCTTGGTAGCCAAAGAGCACAGATAACCACCCACTAACCTGACAAAATGATTCAAGATATGTAGTCATTTTGAAGGATTTGGTTGCTGCCTTATACAAATGATGTATAAACTACTGAATTTATGATTGCATTTTCAATATTGCTCCCAATTGTTATTGAATCAGATGCTGAGGAATCGATAACACTCAGTGGTGGACAATGGATCAGATCATGCTGACAGGTAGCTGGCAGGTCTTTAAAGGTCATTGGTACGTGCATTTGTAGTTTGGATTGCCGAAGACAGAGTCGCCACCTGTAGTCTGCTCTGCTTTGTGGAACAGCCCCAGTATCAAAGCTTAAGATCATTGGGAGCTGTGCAGGCACAGAAAGTTAATGCAGCCATGGGGCTGGCACAAATGGCTGACCCTAAGGCACAGGCCATATCCAGTGTGATTCAGCCCAATGTTTCATGCAAGATGGACAAAGACAAGTCTGGAATTTGATTATAAAATTAATGGCATCAAATGGATGCAAAGCTCTTGGTCCAATTAAGATTCGCTGAGATCCACAAAATATTCATGATATAGTGGAAGGATTCCAGCTAATATTTGAAGGAAACTCTTATTGTGTTCCTGGCTGGAAGGCAGCTATTGAAGTCCTGCCACTCAGAGGAATTTGTCTCAATCCATGAATTAAGTACAGACCAATCCAACATTACTAGTGACAAAAATGCTTAACTGATGGGATATTCTGTGCAAGCATTTATCTTGGCCGTTTTTAGCATCGCTTTAAAAGCATGGGTCATGTCTTTCAAATTTATTTTCGTTAGGCAGTTATTCAAGTTGTTTTGAAGCATACAAGTAAAATTGGCTGAAAGAACTGATGGCAAATCATGGAAATTGTCTATGCAGTATAAAGCAGAAGGTGGGGCAGTGAATAATGAATTTTGGAAGAGTTAGTTCTGGATATAGAAATTTCAGTTGATGCAGTGTTCTGATTTAAAATATGTATTTTTATGTTTAAAAGCTCACTGTGGCCATGTCTGTTTTTTGTGTCTCTAATGTCTTCCAGCATTGCAATTCCCATGCCAAAGCATTTCACTCTTTGATCCAACTGTTTGTGCATCCTTTTCCTTCATACCATTATTTTCTTCAAGCATTCCTCCACTCTTTAACTTTTAATCACCTCTCCTCTTTTCAACTACTTCTGAATGAGTGCATTTTCCTATTGCATTCGTTTGTGAAGCCCCGTCTGTTGTACTCTTAAGGTAGTGGTACAATACAAATACAAGTAATTGTTGAACTGCTATACATAACAGGAAGGGAGAATTTCTAAAATGAAACAATAAATGAATACCTCATTTATATTCAGCTGCTTCAGCTTCTTTGGGATCCCAGATGAAGCACGGAACCACTGAACCACTATCCATAAATATTATAGGGGAAGTTCTTATTTGTGCTTTGGATAACAAAATATGGTATAAAGCAAAAAAAAACTTAGACTTTTTAACGTTATCAATGTTCTTGATACTACATTAATGGGCACTCTAATTCCTGATCATTATGCTTGGGCAACGTTTGGTCCTTTGCTGCCTTGGAAAATATGGAATATTAGCTATAACTCAAAATGGCTTAACGACAACATCAACTAACTATACAGTACATTGAAGGCCATGAGTTTTTAATCTGAAACAAGATTTTAATTTTAAAACAACTTCTTTGCAAAGTCATACTTGGTTAAAATTGGTACCAGTGTAAGCTATTTGCATACATTCAATACAGAACGATGAATTATTCCAAGGCTTAAATAATGGGCTGGATATTCTGGGAAAACACAGGCTTCCCCTGCATGAATGCCAGTAGATTCATGATTGCTGCACGTGTGCACAAACGCAGAATCCCACAAACTTGCTGGTAGCTGTTCCCTAGCAGTTTACTCTGATACTGGACTCTATGGTGCCAAGTGTTGGAGTGAGAAATTGTGCTAGTTTTCTTGCAGTTAACCTCACTGCCGACTGGAAGTTCTGGACCCTATGTTTTGAAAACATGGGAACATAAGAAAATATGAGATGAGGAGGTCACCTGGTCCCGCAAGCCTGCCCCACCTTTCAAAATGAAAATGGCTGATCTATCCTGAGCCTCAACTCCTCCTCTGCACCAGATGCCCCTAGCTCTCTTTTCCCTTTATTTACCTCCCCTTTGAAGATGTGAATGATCAAGTATGAAAAAAGCATTCATCTTTTGTAATTTTGCTGGGAATGGGGTTTGAAATGGTAACAGGTTACAGACTGAAGCAGACCATTTAATTCCAGGTATACAGATCAATTACAACACCTAGGTATAATGCTAGCCTATCTAACATTAAGTTGGATTAGTAAGACATTGAGTAAGAGTGCAATGAACACCTATAATTAATTTCAATCAAAAGCCAATAAATATAGGTTGAATATTTTATTTAAAAGAAGACGAGGCCTGTAAACATTCTCTATATATTTTCAGAGCCTGTGTGTACATAGGACAGGTTGTAAAGGAAGTTTTCCTTTTCCCTGTGCCTGTTGCAATGAAGAAGAAGAAATGGTAAGAGTCCCAGCTATTCCACTGAACAATTGCAAGGTTTTCTCAGCATTTCTGGATGGGCAAATTTGGATGTTCAAATGAAGGAATGCTTCAAGAAATCAGGTGCTGAGCCTTTTGCACTGAGACTTCAAAGATGCCGCCTCAGCTGAAAATAAATGAGGAAAGCAATTGTTTCATTTCAGACATTTTCCCCTTTCTATTATCAGGACAACCTCCAAGGCTTTCTGACCCTTGTTCCCTCATAGGTAAGTAACTAGCCACTTCCTGGCACAAGATCCTGCAAACAAAGCAGGATTGCACTTAGATCGCACCTCTGTGTGATGGAAATGGTTTGAGACAAGAAATTCAAACCTACCTTTTTACTTAGATCCCCAAAACACCTTGGGCACTTTGTGTTTGCCTGGATTTATCAGCAGGGGTCCTAGAAAGCAAATCTGTTCTGATACATTTGCTATTCAAGTCAACGGTTGAATATAGTACTAATATAAAAATGGCAGATATTTATAGCATGTAATTGGCATACTTTCCAGCTACATTTCTACAAATATATTTTGTTGTCTTAGGCCAAATCAATTGTTTTTTTTTGAAAATCTTGTCAGAAAAATGTTCTGCTTTAGGGTGCCCAATTAGTTCAGCATGGCAATTGATCCACACGCACACAGTTTATTGCAAGTTGCACAAAGCACATTTGGAAGTGCTGTACCTTGTGTGAGTGAAGTACGCAGAGTAGTCATAATATGATGCCATCAATGATATTTTGATCCCAGAGTTAGCCTAAATGAATCTTTTTGTAATTCATGCCATCTGTATAGCGTGCAAGGAGTAAGGAAAGAACCACCTCCTACACTATGCAAAGAGGTCTTGTATTACATGCTAGTTTGTTACTGATTAGTCCATGGACCACTGTCCAAAATGAAGTACATCTAGGTTTTTGTTTCTGGATTAGCTGTAGTTTTTGAAGTTTACAGGGACTGGTGTTGCAAAAGGAAGGATAGTATATCCTGATTTACCCTGTTACTTGGAGAAATGTGTTTTGCCTACCATTCCCCCAGGAGCACACCAGGATAGGAAAAATGAGGAGGAGCACACAAAGTAAGATAACTTGTGAGAAGAAGATGACAACATGACAATGCTTTTATATTACACTAGTTTGCTGCATCCAATTTTGAGACCTCGCTCAAAACAAAGTGTTTCCAAGGAGACTGGGGCCATCTACTCACTACGTAGCTCTGGATCCTGGCATGAAACCTGTGCCTAAGCGACACACTACTACCTGGACCTTCCGCAGTGGCCACTGACATCTTCAAAGAAAGGAACCTTGCTGGCTGACTCCAGGATGGTGGGGGAGGGGGGAGGGGTAGTAAATTTAGTCCTTCACATTTCACTTAGAAATTGCTGATGTGTGGTCTGCCAGTAGATTAAGCAGAGGCTCCAATATCTACATGATCAAGGTTTCAGTATTCAAATAAAGCAAACATGATTTATGATAAAATATAATTGGTTTCGTGGCTCTTATTTGTGTTAATTAACAAACCTAATATATTACAATTTAAAAGTGTTGTATTTGTGCAAAAACTAAAATTTATGTCTTAATCCAATAAAAAGGAAGCGAATAAAGTATTCCATTAATCAGCCATGTTCTGGAATTTATAAACAATAGTAACTTCAAAATGGAAATGAATAGCTTCAACTTATTTCTGTGCAATACTTATTTCTTATGCCATGCAGTACTTATTTCTGTTCTATACTTGTTTCTTATTCGGTGGGTCACTAATTTTAATACCCAACAGGATATTACGGGCCTTATTTTTGTGGTGTAAGCATGACTGTATTTACAGATATAAGTATTACTTTGTGTTAAATGGCTTGTATTAAGCAACTAGTAGCAACAATTTGGCTAATTTATAGGCAGATCCCATTAACAATAGTAAAGTTGATGCTTCAAACTCTTGGTGTTGCAGTACACATTTGTGCCAAGTTCCTAACTGGTGAGTGACTTAAAGCATTTTGTTTCTGAACCTGCCAAGGTTTTATATTCATCCTCTGTTTAAAATGGAATACAGTGTTTATAACAAAGGAGATTAATAATTTTCCTAATGAGTGCTGACATTTGCAAATAAAATCTATTTCCTTTGAATTATGAGTCCATGGCTTGAAATATACATTCATTGCTCTTATTGTACATTTGGTGATCAAATAATTAATGTATTTAAATAATGGAACACTGCTAACTGCTTGGATAATAACAATATTAATTCCTGAAAGATTTTTTAAGGTTGATGCCAGAAGAATAGATAAGGGCAAGCCAGTTATTGTGGTGTACTCGGACTTTCAGAAAGCCTTTGATAAGGTGGCACAAGAGATTACTGAATAAAATTAGAGTACATGGTATTGGGTTAATATAGTAGATAATTTGAGGATTGATTAACAGACGGAGAACAGTGGGAATAACTGGGTCTTTTTGGGTTGGAAAGCTGCAAGTGATCGGTGTTGGGGCCCCAACTGTTCACAATTGATGTCAAGGGGATTATAGATTCCTAGAGTTGTACAGCACAGAAACGGGTCCTCTGGCCTAATTCGTTCATGCTGACCAATTTGCATACCTGCATTTGGCCCATATCCCTCTAAACCTTTTCTATCCATATAACTGTCTAAATGTCTTATAAACATTGTAGTTGTACCCACCTCTACCACTTCCTCTGGTAGCTCGTTCCAGATACCGACCACCCTCTGTGTGTAAAAGTAGCCCCTCAGGTCTCCTTTAGATCTTTCACCTCTCACCTTAAATCTATGCCCTCCAGTTTTGGACTCCTCCACCCTGGGAAAAAGACAGTGACCATTCACTTTATCTATGCCCCCCCCATGATTTTATATGCCTCTGTAAGGTGACTCCTCAGCCTCCTACATTCCAGGAGAAAAAGCCCTATCCAGTTTCTCTGTGTAACTCAAGCCCTCCGGTCCTGGTAACATCCTTGTGAATCTTTTCTGCACCTTTTCCAGCTAATGACATCCCTCCTATAGCTGGGTGACCAGAAGTGCACACAGTACTCCAAGTGTGGTCTCACCAACATTTTGTACAGTTGTAACATGGCGTCCTAACTCTTGCACTCACTGCCTTAACCGATGAAGATGTGCCAAAAGCCGCCTTCATCACCCTGTATACCTGTGTTACCACTTTCTTTGTACTTGTATCCCCAGAACTCTTTGTTCTACAACACTCCCCAGGGCCCTGCCATTTACAGTGGAAGACTTGCCCTGGTTTAGCTTACTATAATGCAACACTTCACACTTGTGGATCATATGTAATATATCCAGGTTTGCTACCAACACAAAACAAGCTAATGGTGTGGGCTGTGAGAAGGATGCATGGAAGCTTATACATGATAAATAAATGGGCCAGAACATGGCAGATAAAATATAAAATGGAAAAATGTGAGACAATTTGGTGGAGAAAAATATAGTAAGGCAGAGTTTTTTTAAATGGCAAGATTGAAAGATGTTGGTATTAAAGGGGGTGTCCTCCTACGCAAATCATTGAAAGCTAGCATTTAGGTTTTGCAAAGCAATCTGCAAGTCAGATGGCAGTTGTTCTTTATTCAAGAGAATCTATATACAAAAGTAGAGATGTCTTTCTCCAATTGTACAGAGTCCTGATGAGATGGCGTCTGGAATATTGCATTCACATCTGATCTTCCTACTGAGAACGAGTGCAGTAAAAGGTTCACCACCTTCCTGGGATGGTGGGTTTGTCATACAAGGACAGATTAAATAGATTAGACATGTAATGTCTTGAGTTTAGAAGAACATACAAATGTTGTAAGAGGCTTTACAGAATAGATGAAGTGTTGGTGTTTCTGCTTGTCTAGATTTCGGTGTCACAGTCTTAAAAGTTAGGCCATTTGGGACTGAGATGAGAAGAAATTACTTCAAATGGCATTGAATCTTTAGAATGCTCTACCCAAGAAGGCTGTGAAGACTCAGTTGCTTGGTATGTGCGAGACACAGTTTGTAAAATTTTTATATATTAAGGGAATCATGGAATGTGAAGTTAGTGCAGGAAAATGGGACTGAGGTAAAATATAAGCCATGATCTTGTTGAACAGCAGAGCAGGCACAAGGAACCAAATGGCCTAATTTACTTCCTATTTCCTGTAATCACCTTAAAAAAAAAAATAAAAGGATTGCACATATCAGCTGGTTATGGAAAATAACTAGGAGAAAGAGCCCCTTGTTAAGGAGCAGTTGATGAAATCTGTCTTGGAGGTAAAACATCAAACCCAGAAAGCAGCAAGATTCTCAAAACTAACCTTACTTTTACAGCTGAAAAGACACACACCAATTGATTCAAAACCGCAAAAGTCTGACTACCACTCCACCTGAATAAACTGTTACTTCAGCATATTTGTAAACTTGATGTGACTAACTTATTGCCCCAAAACATTTGAACAGTATAACACAGGAACAGGCCCTTTGGCCTGTGATGTCTGTGCTGACCATGATGCCATTTTAAACTAATCCCTGCATATGGTCTATATCCCTCAAATCCATGTCTGTTCACGTGCCTGTCTAAATGCCGCTTAAATGTTGATATTGTATCTGCTACCACCACCTCCCATGGCAGCATTTTCTAAGTATCAAACTTCCTCTGTATTTTATTTTAAAAGTCTTGGTATTGGTTTATTATTGTCACTTGTACCGAGGGACAGTGAAAAGCTTGTCTTGCATACTGATTATACAGGTCAATTCATTACACAGTGCAGTTACATTGAGTTAGTACTGAGTGCATTTAGGTAGTACAGGTAAAAAGAATAACAGTACAGAGCAAAGTGTCACAGTTACAGAGAAAGTGCAGTGCAGGTAGACAATAAGGTGCAAGGTCACAGCAAGGTAGATCGTGAGGTCAGAGTCCATCTCATCGTATAAGGGAACCGTTCAATAGTCTTATCACAGCGGGATAGAAGCTGTCCTTAAGTCTGGTGGTACGTGCCCTCAGGCTCCTGTATCTTTTTCCTGATGGAAGGGGAGAGAAGAGAGAATGATCAGGTGACTCCTCAGCCTCTGACCCTCCAGAGGAAAAAAAATCAAATTATGTCCAACCTCTCCTTATAGCTAATACTCTCTAATCCAGGCAACATCCTGGTAAACCTTTTCTGCAGCCTCCACATCCTTCCTGTAATGTGGCGACTGGAATTGCACACAATACTCCAAGTGTGGCCTGACCAATGTTTTTTTTATACAGCTGCAACCCGGCTTCCTGACTTTTATGCTCCACACCCTGACTGATGAAGACAAGTATGCTGTGTGCCGCCTTTACTACCCTGCCTACTTGTTTTGCCACTTTCAGGGAGCTATGGACTTGTACCCCAAGATCCCTTCGTACATCAGTGCTGTTAAGGGTGCTGCCATTAACTATATACTTAAAAAAAAAAGTGTACTATCTCACACTTGTCCGAATTAAATTCCATCTGCCACTTCTCCACCTGTATTTCCAACTGATCTATATCCTGCTGATCCTTTGACAACCTTCCGCGCTATCCACAACTTGTGTCATCTGCAAACTTACTGATCAGCACATTTACATTTTCGTCCAAATTTCACGAATAACAGAGATCCCAGCACTGATCCTTGTGGAAAATCAGTGGTCACAGACCTCCAGTCAGAATAACACACCTCCACCACTACTGTCTGTCTTCTATGACCAAGCCAATTTTGAATGCAGTCTACCAAGTCTCCATAGATCCCATGTGCCTTAACCTTCTGGATCAGCTTACTATGAGGGACTTTGTCGAAAGCTTCACTAAAATCCACTGCCCTACCCGCATCAATCATCTTCGTCACCTCCTCAAAAAAACTCAATCATTTATAAGATGTGACCTCCTCTGCACAAAGCCATGCTGAAGATTTATCATAAGTTTTTCTTTTCCAAATGCAGGTAGATCCTCTTCCCAAGAAGGTTCTCTAATAATTTCCCTACCACTGATGCAAGGCACACCGGCCTGTAATTTCTTGGTTTGTCTATACTGCCCTTCTTGAACAGAGGAACAACATTGGCTATTCTCCAGTTCTTTGGGACTTTGTGTGGCTGAAGTGCATACAATGATCTCTGTCAAAGCCCAGGCAATCTCCTTTCTTGCTTCTCTTGATAACCTGGGATAGATCCTATCAGGCCTTGGGGACTTATCCACCTTAATGCTCTTCTAGAGACCCAACACCACCACCTCTGTGATATCCATATGCCCTAGAATATCAGCATACCTCTCCATGATCTTGCTATCCTCCATGTCCTTTTTTCCTTAGTAAATACCAACATGAAGTACTCACCCACTTCCTTTAGCTCCAGGCATGAATACCCTCCTTTGTCCTTGAGTGGTCCCACCCTTTCCCTAGCTATCTTTTTGATCTTAATGTATCGATAAAATAGCTTAGGATTCTCTTTAATTCTACTCACCAAGGACATTTTGTGGCTCCTTTTAACCCTCCTGATTCCTCAAAGACCCTGTCTGATTGCAGCTTCCTAAATCCTACATGTGCTTCCTTTTCCTTTTGACTAAATTTGCAACATCTCTCATCGTCCAAGGTCTTTCTTCCTTACAGGAACATGTTGGTCCTGAATTCTGAACAGCTGGTTTAAAGCAACTCCCACACGTCAGATGTGGACTTGCCCTACAACAGACGCTCCCAAGCTACTCTCCCCAGTTTTTGCCTAATACTGTTTTAATTAGCCTTTTCCCCAATATACTACTTTCCCCTCCTGAGGTCCAGTCTTATCCATAACTATCTGAAAAGATCACTGTTTCCAAAATGTTTTTCCACTGAAACTCCGATCACCTGCCCAAGCTTATTTCCCAATATAAGGTGTAGTATGACCCCTTCCCTAGTCTGATTATCTATACTGTATATTGTGGCAAGAAACCCTCCTGGATGCACCTAACACATTCTGCCCCATCGAAATCTCTGGGACTAAAGGATTCCCAGTCAATATTGGGGAAATTAAAGTCACCCATGACAACTACTTTGTTGTTTTTACAGCTTTCCATAATCTGCCCACATATATGTTCCCCTATCTTCCGTTGGCTATTGGGAGGCCAATAGTATAACCCCATCACAGTGATTGCACCTTTCTTATTCATGAGCTCTACCTATATTGTCTTCCTGGATGAGTTCTCCAGAATATCCTTTCTAAATGCTGCTGTAACGATCTCCATGATTAGTAGTGCCACTCCCCCACCTCTTTTACATCCCTCTCTATTTCGTCTGAAACATCTGAATCCTGGAACATTGAGCTGCCAGTCCTGCCCTTCTCTCAACCATAGTTCTATGTACAAGTCCAGGCTCTGAATTCATCTAATGTATCCGTAATACTCCTTGCATTTATATAATACACTTCAGCCCATTGAACCCCCCCCCCCCGGCAACCATGCTCGTTAAATTGGCCCTGTCTGTCCTTCCTTACAGCCTTACTTGACCTAACCTCCAGCTTCCCCTCAATCCCTCCACTTGCTGACCTCTTACTCTGGTTCCCACTCCCTGCCACACCAGTTTAAATCCTTTCAAGTGGCACTAGCTAACCTCTCTGCAAGGACATTGGTGCCCTACCAGTTCATGTGCAACCCATCCTTCCAGTATAAGTCCCACCTGCCCTGGAAGAGAGCCCTATGATCCATGTACCTGAAGCCCTTCCCTCTGCACCAGCTCCTTAGCCATGCATTTAACTCTTTCCTTCCTATTTCTTGCCTCGCTAGCATGTGACAGAGTGAATAATCCTTAGATTCTGCTTTTTAACTTCCTGCCTAACTCCCTAAATTTTCTTTGCCGAACCTGCTCTCCCTATCTGCCTATGTCGTTAGTACCAATATGGCCCACGACCTCTGGTTGCTCACACTCCTGAAAAGGAGAAGAATGTTCACAAGAAAAACAAATTAAACACAATTTTTACAAGGAAGAACACAAAAGAATGCAAACTCCCTTTTAGTGAAAAGTGATCAAAGTGGTTATAGTGTTGCTAAACCCAGAAACAGAATCACATTTATTATCACTGACGTATATTGT